>NW_027210618.1:2910000-4110000 GCF_029030835.1 Brachyistius frenatus | reverse complement strand
CAATCCAAATGCCGCTGGGCCAGCCCCGACTCTGTGTGGGTTCGACATCTACATATTATTATGTTACATTCTGCAGCCGCAGAAGAGGAGTCACAGCGATTGGATGCCGCCCTCACTCTGCCAGAAAGCCGCGGTCTCGTCGACCATCTTGGTTTTCCAAAAATACAGGTTGCCAGGGAGACGGGGAGCCGCAGGCAGAGCAGGGAGTGCTGAATGACACAGTTGGTTTCCAGTTCTGCGAGCTGATTACTGCTGGCTTTTTCCAACTGCTTGACTACTCTTACAGTAGAATTTACTTTATTGATCCTTCAAAACCTTTCTTTCACGACTGACGTAAATCAGCTTGAAAACTTGCCCCAAACACACCGAGAGCCGACTGCAGATCCTTGAAATCAAGACCCTATTGTATATACACCTTTTTACAACAGGAAGTCATTTGACAGAGTCAGTGTAGGAGCGTTACAAGACTAACAACTCATGCAAACTCAGAAAAACAAATTCTGTGATCCCACCATACCCCTCATACAACACACTTTAGTTTTACTTGGAGCATCATCACAACTTACCTCTTACTGGAATGACGACAGACAATCAAAACACAAAACATGACTACTTAAATGCTTAAATGACCAACTGTGTTTCTTTGTTATTCAGGGATGGACAGTGAAGATCAGTGAATAATAACCTGCTAACAGAATCCTATTGTGAAGCATAACAAATATATACCTCTAAATTATATTATTAAATCAAATATTTCAAAAGGTCTTTGCATAAATAAAATTGACTTTTCAGTGTTGGATTTTTCTTATATTACCTCAGTATATATCGTTAGGATGCAGGGGGAGATACACTGGGTGTGATATGTTGTCTGCTCGCGCAAACTGAGATATCAGCAAATCTGGGACTGCATTAAAAAGCATCCAGATATACCTGCAATTCTGCCCGATACTTAATTGAGCGCACACGGTAGTGAATCACTGCCCTTTTATAGTTATGTGATATTTACTTTCTGCCTTTTTTACTTTCCATCGGGTCCAGCTAAGATGTTAACTCACTTCTATGTTATGGGTCTTTGTAAAGAAGGAATATGCTGTGAAGGCCACTGCACGGCATCCGTCATCATTGGTGAGGTCGGTATAATTCAGCGTCGATGTATTTATTTCCCTCCTGTAATTCTCACTTCATACAGGATTCATGACAGTGGACTGGAGCTGCAGCTGACACGATGCAGTATAGATGTGAGAAAGATCAGTAAAGTCTGCAAAGTTCATTCAGAGTTCATTAATTCTTGATTCTATATCAGTTTAGATCGATATTATCATGGCATCTTATGTGTCTTCATCTCATCTTCTCATGGTGGGGAAATCACATGCTGTTTTGTCAGAATTATCAAACTAAATCAGGCCTGCAGCATAAAGCACTGGGGTAGTTTAATAAATTGACCTCCTTTCAACGCATCAGAATCTCATCAGCCGCCACAAAGCCATTAATCTGCCGTTCCTTCAGATTTTGTGCGGTTTGGGCATCAGACCAATCATGCAAAGTCTGGAGCAGGTGGGAATGCCGACAGCCTGTCAATCAAGCAAATACAAGTCAAAGTAGGTCTCTTCTGCAACATATTGCAGCAGAGCAGAGAGCAAGTTAGTTTTTCCCTTCTTTCACACAGAATAAAAGGTGGTGGACAGCTTTACTTCTCATCAGGTAATATGTACGAAAGGAAAAAACTGTATGCAGCTCACAAATATTTACATTTTATAGGTCTAAACGTGTTTCCTACAGCAACATTTCCAGCTCTTTTAGTTGTGAGTGTACTGGAGGGAAGCTCAAAGTAACGGCTGATGCACTTTCACAGAGCAACACATTACCTCCAGGCCTGTGTTACGTGTCAGTTTTGGCGGCTCGTCGTTGAGTGGGATGACAGTAACTGAGATGGTGATTGGGAGGCTCCGGCGCTCAATCTCATAAGCCGAGGCAGAGAGTGTAAAACTGTCCTCCGTGCTCTCGGTGCTGTCATGCATGTAGTAGATGTGTCCAAGTTTCATCTGCAGGAGACAAAAAGGATCCAGTTGTCACTCAACTCAGAATCAGACCTGAGTGGTGGAAAACATTTTAAAACCAGAGGAAAGGCTGCGTGACATTTTACAGTGTGACTGCCTGTTAACACCTGCACTCAAGGGAAACCGGGGAGTCATCATGTCCTCATAAACCTACACAAAGTCTTGTGACAAATTGACAATCTCAATTCTTCCAGAACTTTTTGTTTTCTGAATTAGTGTTGCTTTGTTTTTTTTGTTTTTATATCAATGTCATTTCATTTTGAGGGGAACATTATATTTATTTATTGATTTATTTATATAATTATAGTCACAATAGTCAGTTATACCATCATCTGGATTATCACTCATCCTGTAAACAGTTGTTTCATGTCGTCTGTGTCTCTTGAAGACCCAAAGTTTCACAACTCTGCCCTGAATATGACATATTTCTAGCAATAAGCCTATGTTATGAACTAGCGTGTGGAACGTGGGCGCTTAAAGGCTGCTTATAACACAAAGATGTTGTTGGTTGCATTATGGGAAATGTAGGAACCATTGATTTTGTAATTTAACTCTTTTTTCTAAGGGATTCGATTCAAATCAGGACATTATGACCTCTGCTGATTTTCTCTTTTAAAACCAGTTTCCTGTGAGACCACACACTTTTGGAATGCAGCACTGCATTGCTGCAGAAGCCCATAAATCCCTTTCTGTAACATGCTATGTCAATATACAACACATGATGCTTATTTTTCATAGCTAAACTCAGTCCACTCAAACTGTTTACTTGCCTGATCTTTATAAACTAAAGCCATTTCAGCAGTAAAACAGTAACACGTGTTTCTACAATATTACCCAGTATGAATACTGATTTAGATTTTTTTATACACTTTATTAATCCCCGAGGGGAAATTTCTTCACTACAGCAGGGGGGAGCTGCTGCAGCAGGCTGCTACTAGCGCGGCGCCAGGTAACCTGACCTGAGGTGCATGTTTTTGGATGATGGGAGGAACCCGGAGAACCCGGAGAGAACCCACGCAAGCACAGGGAGAACACGCAAACTCCACACAGAAAGGCCCAGGACCGGATTCGAACCCGGAACCTTTTTTGCTGTGAGGTGACAGTGCTAACCACTGCACCACCGTGCCGCCCAAATGATGAGAGTATAGTCTAAGTTTGCACTTTGTAACTTTTTGGTTTGAAAAAGCAATCAAGTAAGGTAAGTATGCTCCTTCCCTTTTTTCGCCTAGAGTTAGATAAGAAGATGAGCATCACTCTCAGTTGGTCTTATTAAACATGCCAAATTAGCCAAAAGACAGTTTGCCTAGATTAGCATAAAGAATGTTTTTTTCCCGCATGGCTCAAACAATCAACATACGATTGTCTGTTGGCTTTAAAGGGGCTGTAAGTAGATTTATCTGTTGGACTAAATCAGGCAAGCTGGTTCTCCTTGCTTCTACTTTTAATGTTAAATTAAACAAACAGTCACCTGACTGTAACTTAATATTTAATGGACAGATATGACAGTAATATTTCAGGCATGAACGCAGATAAAAGTATTTCTTTTAATAATTTATTTTCTAGGAAATGAGGACAAAATCTACTGTTTAACTGTATCTGTACACTGTATCTTTTGTTTTATTGCTCTATAAGCAGATAATATCGTAGCGTTTTGCGACAAAGGCTATAATCAGGTCTAGAAGTCTGACAGCAGCACAGGAACAAGGAGAATCTCTCCTGGGGGAACGAAAGCTTGAGAGAAACCAGATGCACAAAGGAGTCAGTGATCCATTGTCAAGCGTGCTAGATGGAAAACAGCATCTGCGGCTGGGCCAAGCCAACTCTGTTAACTTTCTATAGAGGAGAAATGTCAGAGCCCAGCAACCTGTGTGTTCGTGTCTCTACGTCCTGCAGCTCTATCTGGACCAAATAATCTAACAACACACCCCTTTTCCTCTGAAACTTTTTGACAAATTTACAGAGACGTCTCTGCAGAGAGGACAGTCAGAACTTTGTCGAGACAAATGCCAGGAAGCCGATGGGATGAAGGGACCTGCTTCAGAGAGCAGGAAGTGCCAAATGGATTCCATATGACTGGCATCCCTTTGGAATAACAACCCCCCATCATCATTACTGATCAGGGAAAGTCAGCGAGACAATCAGTCTGTGCGCTTGGACAATAAACAGTGGGTGGTTGTTGGACACACGGCGCTCTGAGAAAGACGGATGTGTGTGTTAGTATTTAATACCAGCTGCACAATTTATTTTACTTACATTTTTGGTTTGATGTTAACCCTCAGGCTCTGTGTGGCTACTGTGTTTAGGGAAATTTGTAATATAAACTGCAGAAGTCTGCTAACTTTGTTTTGAAAATGTTGTTTACTGTGAAAAAAAATAAAAGAGGACAGCATGGAGACAGAATAGAAGACTCGATGGAGACCTGAAGGGCAGCTGTATTAGTGTTTCATATTACAGGAAGTGCACATGACTTCATTGTCTGACACATATTCTGTGCTGATGTGACACGTCTGGGCCACATGGCCTACTTTTTGTAGTCCATGTAGATCTGTATGAGTCACTCCCCTCCATGTTACTGTAGGCTTACATAACCTCAGTGAAAGTGGAACTCGTCTTTATCGCAACGTTACTGCACACAGCAGTTAGTCCACTCCCAGGGGCGAAGTGGGGGGACTTGCCCACTGGAGCTTAAACAGCTTTGAACTTATAAAAAAAAAAAAAAACATGGCTATACTGAAAAGTACACACATCTCCAGCTTTAATTTTGGAACAATTGCAGCCTGGTTTAAATGTTGCGTCAACTGAAGTTTGGGTCGATATTCCCCAGTGTGGTTCTCATTTGGGATAACTGCTGGCATTTTGTTTTTCAGTAAAAGAAAACATAAAATGACACATAAAATAGAATAAAGCACAAAGAAAAGCCTTTTTCTCTGCGATATTTCCATAGTGGCAGACAATGCATTTACACACCAGACTCATTGGGACCTTTAAGAGACAGTATGAGTCTGGCAGTAGCAATATGCGGGAGGTTTGTGTGCTCTCACACATTATTATAGTAATACAGCAGGCCAGTTTATGTTGGCTTCAGGCAGTCCAAAGGCATCGTCAGTTTTTCCACAATGCTTCAGCAAAGTTGAGCAGAGTACGGGCAGAGAGGGGCTAGATGTAGGAGCTATAAGATATGTGTCTAACTAGCTCCACTAAACTATGTGGTCCATTCAGAATGCATGAGGTTTTTCCACCGGTAAGTACTCATGCATTTTTCATATTTTCCTAAAGCTGGGTTGTCTGAACCACACGGAGGGAGACCAGATAACTGAGCTGCAGCAGCTCCCAGATTCTCCCACCCCTCTCCATCTGCTACAACAAATCCAAAACAGTGCTGAGTAGTAACTGGGGAAAGTTCCACGGTGACGCTTTGCTGTGGTAATCCTCTTGAACAGCCACCGATGTAGTCGTGAGAGAAAGCTGTTGTACTCCATGGAGGTATTAAGATGGGACAAATATTGGATTATTGTTGTTTTTTTGGAGGGGTGCTGTGGGATGTTTTGGGCCCCAGAGTGACAAAAATATACAATTCTTTACCTATTTAATTCCTATGATTTTGGACTGAGAATCAAATGTTTTGGTAAAAACTGTGGTCCACACAAGCTAAACATTTGGTGAAACCACTATTTTGTGAGTAAAAAGTCTTTTTTCACTGTATATTTTTCTGACGATGAGCAGGGCAAAAACAAATGTCAGAATTTTAAATGGAGCGTGAATAACACTAAGCGGAGGCCAAATGGGAAGACGTACTTTACAAACTTCTGAGATGATTGTATTTCTGCAAGTACTCCTCTACTTGTTTCTCGTGATGCTGTCAGCTCGAACAATCCTGGCATATATGCATATTTAATGTATTGGTAGAAACATGGACTGGAAATAACGCATGCCAATTTTAAACTGTGTAGCGCGTTAGAGCTGATACATTAGGGAGCTGCTAATCCTGAGAATAACAGCAGAAACTTTAACTGTATTTGGCAATCGTTTTTGTCAAAAGTGACATACAGGTGAAAGAGGGAGGAAAGGTAAAGGGTCAGTGACGTGTGATATCTCTTCCCACATATTTTCTCGACGTACCTCTTCCCATGAAAAGTAAGCAAGGTCATCTCCATCCAGGTAGCGGATGTCGCCGTGCTGCGGTGGCTCGTCCACGATAAAGTCAATGTTTGCTGAGCTGTAGAAGGGGTGTGAGATGTTTATAATGTCTGCATTAATTGCTCGGCTGAGGCCCTCCTTCACAGTAAAGTTGAAGGTCTGGATGGGGATCATCCGGGGCACGATGTTCACAGTGGTGTGCAGGTCCTCCACTGTGGTGAAACCATTACTAACGTCCACTGTGAAGGCGTCGTTGCCCTGAAAGAGAAGGATGTTGAAGTAAGTTATTGAAATACTAAGATTAAACCTTCCTCTTTTGACTCCTCAGAGGCTGTGAGTGCCTTTTGTCTGATTTTACTCTCCTTGTGAATATGAAAGGGAACAAGCTGCTACATCTGATTTATTACAGCAGAATAAATAAAATGACAGCCAACCTGGATGGATGCAGACACGTAGAGAATCCGCCCCTGATTAATGTCCTCCTGAGTGAAGGAGTGAATGTAGTCTAGGACAGGTGAGGCCGTGTTGTCTGAACTGTTCGTCAGCTTGACCACATGACCGAGCCGAGGAGGTGCTTTAATTGTGAACACCATTTCTGTAGACAAAATATCCGCTTGCTCCACCTAAAAGGCGAAGGTAGATGTTATTAATGTATTATTTACCATTTAACATGGGGTTGTGTAGAATGATAAACTTGCAGACTTATATGTTAAGCTTTCACAGCTGTAGGATCAAATGCTCTAACTTTATTTTTTGTGTCTGTCAAAAAAAAATTCCTCGACTTTTGTCACACAGCCGCATACAACATACAACATACAACATACAGCATACAACAATCGCTTACAAGTGTGAACTATAGGATAGTTGTTGTTGTTCCCCTGAGACGACCTACTCAGAGCTGACAAAAATAGTAGAAGATTGTACAACTTTTCCAGCAACAAATCAAATGAACAAAGAAAACTTTAGAGAGCAGTTTTCATTTGAAACTGTCATTAGTGCTTTAAAGCTGCAGTTCGCCTGACTTGCCTTGTTTGAACAGGCACAGTATGATACCTGCATGTCAGTACAATACCTTCATTTATTGTATATTGATGTGAACTATACCGTACACTTAATGGCCCTGTGTATCATTTGGAATTGAGACACACTGTGAAACAGCATGGTAAACAGAAACTTGAAAAGACATTTGTGACATTTGGCAACATTCAAAGCCATGCTGCAGATTTACACCCAGGCAGATTTATGGTCATCCCACTTTGAGACATTCTAATCATCTCTCTGGAGCCTGACGCCTTGGAGTGTTCAGCAGTCATGCTTGCGATTGACAATATTTCAAAGGATCATACCACATTTCAGTTCATAGTAGGGACACACATTGGGAGAGCTCACAGAAACCAACTCAATATTTACCTCTTGTAAAGGCCATTCTGCCAAGGCTTTGTTTAATACAAATTTTGGTGGGATGTGTACTGTCAGAACAGCAGATTTAGGAGGAGTATGCTATTATGAAACTTAAGTTCAAAAGAAAGAATATTTTACTTTCAGAAATTCTCCTCATTATTTTGAAAGTCAATATATATATCCATTAGATACAGAAAGTGTCTTATGAATGGACCAATAATTTAAACCTCTTTAACTGCTTTCAAGATGAAGTGCAAGCAGGCTCATCTTATAAATTTCAGGAGGGCTTCAGGAAGCTCCTCAAGGGATACTTAGTGCTCTGTTTTCCACACTTAATAGAGTGTAATGTAGTACATAAACCAAATTAAAAGCAGCAACTGTACAGTCTTATTTAGCTCTCCTTTCATGTGGTTATAATGTAGATTAGAGGCAGGGTTACAAAACAACAAAATATGCTCGACGAGTCATGTGAAAGATCTTTTTCACAAAGGGAAAACAAACTTGAAAAAGACAATGTCATGTAGTTACTGCCAAACTCTGCAAATATTGAATGTGTCGTGTTGAATAACAACAACTGTGTGCTGCACAAATTGAATGTCAGCAAAGTTTTAAGTTGTAGATATGTGAACTATAGCTCTGGCTCGTGCAAAAGTCTGCAGTAATTAAAATAAATCTGTTTTTCACAACAACAATTCAACATTAGCAGCAACATTACCTTGAGATGATCCTCGCTGATTATGGTGTGCTCTCCCTCATAGGAAATGATGACATCATTAGTTATCACCTCCGGCTCAGAGAGGTAACCTTGCTTGAATATTTTAATCCTGAACGAGCCCTCTTCAGAGTGTCCTGTTGCCTGGACGGTGAAGCTGAAGGAGTCCTTGGACCTCATGCTCTCATAATTGTGCTCATATGACACGACACCTTTTTTCAAGTCCTCCTGGGTGAACTCTGAGGCCTCAATCCCACTCACAATAATCCTGCCATCGCTGGGTGGTGACGTGACCTGGAACTTGATCTCACTGTCGTCTCTGATGTCCATGTTGGAGTCAGCACTCAACAGCGTGGTGTTCAGGGTCTTGGTGCTTCCGTGGTCGATGACTATGATTGTGTTGTTCACCACTCGCAGGTATGGGTCGCCTGCCTGGATCTGAAGCAGCGCAGTGGTCTTGTGGAAGCCATCGGACACCTGGAGTGAGAAGCGCTCCTGATCTGCTCCATGGTGAATGAACAGGATGTTCTTATCTCGCAGGTCGGCTTGCGTGAAGCGGAAAAGGAGCTGTGATGGATTAGTAGCTGAGACGATGTTGCCTGAGAGGATTCCCTCACGAGCATAGACAATTTGAGTGTCATTTAAGCCTGAGTCATCATCCTTAAACTGAATGACATCAGTTGTCAGCAGGCGCTGACCGTAGCGGACCACATTAAAGACTTTATCCACAATCCTCACTGGAGCATGTTCGTTCTTGGATTGGACGGATATTCTGAAAACACCACTGAGTGTTTCCTGATTCTCTGAACCTCCTGCTCCTTGATCAGTTGCTGAGAAATGGAACTCATCGCTGCTCATTTTGGAGCCGTCATGCTTGTAAATCAGCCTGTCGAGCTGGAGGTCTTCATTACTAAAAACCCTAATCGCCCCCTCAAATCTCTGCATTCCGGCTGGGGAGTCCCTCATCAGTCGCCCATACTTTGGCTCTTGTGTGACATGATACACAAAATCTGTAGAACTTGGAGATTGAAGCCAAAGGAATTTTTTGTTCAGAGTATGCTCACCACTTTGCAAAACAACTAGCCTCTCATTTGTCAGAGCAGGAGCATTTGCATTGGCAAGGATGTTGATTGGGAAGGTGTAAAGAGGAGAGTACTGATCCTCGGCTAAGACTCTGAACTGAAACTGGTCTGTACTGTCCACAGCTCTTAGCATCCGGACCCTGTAGCTAACAGTATTGTCCAAAATGTCCTTCTGGGTGAATACGTCTCCCTCAACCAACTCTTTGTCTGACATTAAGAGACTGCCCAGTGTTGGAGGCTTGACAAGGATGTATTTGACAGCTTCTGGATTTGGATTTTTGCCTTTTACTTCGGCCTGAAGCTCTGTGAGTCCGATTGCTTGCTCTTCACCGGCCTCCATCTCCAGAGGTATCAGATTAGAAACTCTCACTTGGGCGGGCACAATCTTGACTAAGAAGGTGTGGTTCCAGAGGAAGAACTGCCCCAGGTGGGCGTTGAACTGAATACGCTCCACCACAGTATCTTCCTGGTCACTTGAGTCTGTGCTGAAGTATCTAAGGCGCTCTTGATCCAGATCTGATTGATAGAAAGTTGTGACTTGCTTGTACATTCCATCACTTGTCATCATCTGTAGTTCCCCGAATATCAGAGGTTGTGTGATGTTGTACATAATATCTCCGTTACGAGGATGAGCGAGAATAGCTAGATTTTGAAGGCCAATGGATGCGTTGCTCCCTTGAGACAAAAGAAGGCCGGTGTTGGTGACAATAGTCATATGTGGCTGCGTCACAGACAACTTAAAAGTAGTTGAATGGCTTACTGACTGTCCATCAGACACTTTCAAGGTCATTTCAGCACTCGTACCCCCTCTGTGTACAAAGTAGATATTCCCGTTTTTCAACTCCCTACAGGTGAACTCTGAGATGCGTCTTCCTGGTTGCTGACCATTTTCCAAGTAGCCGACATCCATGTAGGGCTCGGAGGTTACAGTTACTAATAAATCATCGCAGCGGGTGTCGGAGTCCATGATTTTGATAAGGCTGGGGCTCAAACGACTCCGGCCGTTTTCTGTGATGGTGATCTCTCCTCCACTAAGTTGTGGTATATCATTGACGGGAAGAATTTCCACAGGGAGGACATAGTCACGAGGAGTTTTTAAACACTCTGGAAGGTAGCCGTTACTGTGAGCTACCACCTCTAGCTGGATTTGATCTGCATGCCTTTCATTTCCATCATGCATATACTTAATTTTCTTATTGGCAACATCCAGAAGAGTGAACTTTTGTGTGCGTCTTGTGTTAATGTTCATATCAAGCAGGCCATACCAGGGATCATTCTGGAGAGTGAAGATAATCTGAGACTGACGCATTCCTGCAGCGCTGAGGTCAAATGTAGGCCTTAAGTTGTTGATATCAAGAAAAATTTCTCCACCTTCAGGCACAAGCAATGGAGTGACATCAAGAAGCTTTGTTACATTTTTGAATATCTCCGGCATGTCGTCTGTTGGATAGCAATGCCGTTCATTCACGTCCATATTAACATATCGGATGCGGACAGGTGGGGAAGTTGTGGTTGCGTCTACGTCATAATAACTTGAGTAGTCATAGTCCTCTCCTTCACATTTAACATGAACATCTTTGGTCACCAAAGCATCCTGCAGACTTCTATCCTTCTGATTTACTTTGATTTCCCCCAAGCATCCAATGAAGGATTCAGCTGTCATTTCCTCTTCCTCAAATCGACTTAAGGATCCGCTCTCATGAAAGACTTCCTTCATTTTCCCCTGGATACCCCCTAAATACAGGTTTCCAACCAAGTCCAGTTTTTGTGATGAGTCCAGGGGAAGGGAGGACGACTGGCTGTCCACATTAAGAACAAAGGACTCCTGACTGACCTGGACCTTAACTCTGTGCCACTGATCGTCATCTAGCTGCACCTGAGTATTCTCCAGTACCTCCAGACCACTGCCGAGGTCCAGCATACCTTTGAGATGGCCTTTCACAACACCAACAGCAATGAAGTCTGACTCTCGGCCAGGGTGGAACACGAGTAAAGCATCTTCAATGGTGGTTTTCATAAGGAACTCCACAGCCCTTGGTGCACCGCTCACCCCGCTCCAGGTGGGGAACGACACAAAGGAATCAGGGGTGCTAAAACTCGTAGCCTCCCCATCACCAGCCTCAAACTCACTGCTGCAGGACTCCTTTGTGTCATGGCATTGTTTAAACGCTGAGCTGAGAATATCAAACTGATGGGACTCAAATTTGACCTCGGTCATGCAGCCGCGGAAAGGTGGAATGGCAGTGCTGAGGTAGGGAGCATCGAGGTCTCCTGTTCCTCCAAGCCAAACGCCCAGGTCAATATTGAGCTCTTCCCCATCGTCGTCCAGTGGAACATATGTCGTGAAGAGATCATCAATTGTCATGGTGAGTTTACCGTCTTGCAGTGCCAGTGAGACTTTGTGGAAAAGAAGGTTGTTCAGCTGTACTCCTCGAGATGAGGACAGTGTTACTTCACCAGCCCCCAGGTTCAACCGTGCCTATGGGAAACAAAAATTCCTTATTTAATTCAAAACTTACATCACATTCCAGCTTTTGTAAATGTATTTTGTTGCTTCAAAGGGTATTTATTTGCGCAAATGTAACTTGTGGCATCTCTTATTTCGAAAGCACACTTGATTGAGGTCAAAAGTCTTCCCTAAAATGGAGTGACTATTATAGTTACAACAAGTATGTACAGCGCTGTCAATATTTATTAGCAAGAACCTTTTTCTTGAATGCACAACAAATACCACCTTAACTATTCAAATCCATGCTCATGACCATTTCTGGACCCGTTCACTTACCATTTATGGGGGGCTAATTCCTTGACTCATAAAATGCTCCAATATATGTTCATTTTTCTCATAATAAATGCCATTTATTATCCAAACAGTGTATGTACAACCCAAGAAAATTACTCAGGTATGTTCTCAATGTTGACTAGGCTAAATTGTAAAAATGAACTCATTCCCAGAAGTTTCTCTGATAACATCAGAGATATGAGTTTTCCTTAATTTATGCTGAACTACATAATACTTACACATGCCTGACAGATAAGGCAATTTCATTTTTCTAAAGCCTTAACTCTATTTGTTCAGTGTATCTCATATCACAAAAAAAATAAGACTAAGCTGGTAATATTTTCTTTTATTACACCCGGAGAATTCACCTCATTGAAAATGCAGCAATATTGTCCTTTCTAGGGAATATGTACATGAATCTCTGTTATGGCTGATTTGATGCTAATTCTTCTGCTTTTCAAGGCTGATGAGCAGTTAATTATAATTATAGATGTAAACTGTCCTGGTTCACATTGCACTGAGACAACTAGAGAAGACAATAGAAAAATGGAATTAGTTTAGACTGTTTTCAGAGGGACACCTAATGAAATTTGTCATGTCTTGAAGTGGTATCTCAAAACTACTTTTCAAAGCCACACTGTTCATAGCCCATTATGCACTAATTTCATATGATATGTCTGGGATTTTACTAAAGGGAGGGATGAATCATTTGATTATTATCTAGCTGTACATGGTTGTCATTTTGATGTGTAAATTAACAAATGAATGCATTTTAATGGAGATGATTTACGTTGACATTGGATTTCCATAACTATTTAGCACTGGTTCAGATTATATGTATGAAACTACATCTGTAAGTAAGCTATCAGTGTGCTTTTCAGTTTGTTTGAGTTGTTTTAGTACAATAAGACAGATACTGTCTAATGAGCAAATTGAGTGATTCAGCCCAGTGTCAGGCCAAAGTGTGGAACACCCCTGTCAGTCCACTAGAGGATGCCATGTCAGTGGTGCCTCGCCTCGGCATAAAACGTACTCAAATGTGTGGCCAGCCTTTTAACAAGTTCACGTGATGAAGTAAAGAGTGATACTGTATGCATTGGGAGGAGGTGGGGGTGGTTAAATGGAACAATCAAAGGACCTTTACCTGGACGGAAGGTTTGAGTTTGTGAGAAAGCAAAAGTTAATGTGGATTTCTTTTAAGTAACATAAGTAAGTTATGTACGTTGCATAACATATTTAACTTATTAAGTACGTAACCTACATAAGTAATGTAAAATGACTAACGGGAACCCAAACCCTGATCTTTCCCTAAAATTAACCACTTAAACAACTTACTTTTCAAAACTATAGGCGTCAAAATGTAACACTGACACGGGATCCTCTAGTGGACAGAGGGGTGTATTCCACACTTTGTCATAATACCAGGCAAAGTGATTGTTGTTTCCATCTGTTTTGTTTTTATTCAAGTCCTGCTCTGTCTTTGAGTTGACATAAAGACAGAAAAGACAATAAAAAGAGTGCCTTTTCTTTAATGCAGTGCTAACATTTTGGTATGGTTAATCCCTCACCTGTATTTTCCCGTTTTGGAGCTCAAGGAACAGAAAGTCCTCAGTTCCAGCAGCCAGGAGCAGCAGCCCACTTCGCCGACTCGTCTTCATCTGTAGTGACAGCTGGAAGCTGGACACATCTTGGACAGCTTGCAAACTGCAGACGCTGTCCCCAAAGTAGGATTCTGTGAAGAGAGAAAATAGGTCATTGCATGTAAAGATGATAAAGAGGCATCATGTTAGCCCCGACGTCAAAGGCATGCTACATAACTGGAAAAAATTCTGATTTTCTGTGCGTGTCCACACAGACACAAACAAACACAGATATTTTTTTGCACTTGCTTTCTGAATAGTGGGATAACATAAAAAGACACCTGCAGAAGATGCTATGTTGTGAACTCATCCCACAACTGCTGACTAGGAACTCTGTGAATTCTAATGTGGAAGTTTGAAGAAACCAATTAGATGAGCATTTTTCAGAGTCTCACATTACAGTGCAACTTTCTCATGAGCTGATTTCTATATTATCAGGTGTCCTCCAGCTGCTCCTGGCTGAAGAGGAGCTCCTCTGGCCTCAAAGGGATTCTCTCACTGAGACATCACTCATTACCCCTGCGGAGGTTTTCCGGGCATACGGAGTCTTGGGTTGCAGGATTTCCCAGGCTTGAGCTGTCTCATTTTCAATGATATGCAAATTCAGCCACCTGCCTCAGACTGTGCTCTCTGGAGCCCCTGACAAAATGTAAAACCAAGGAGGAAGTCAATTATTTCCCAGTGCACATGCTCTGAAATTAAACTGGACCACCTCCAAGACCCTGTTTCCTCAGCATGTGTTTTCCATGGCCCTAGCCAGGAGCTATAGAGAGGGGGCTTTCCATTAGTCACCCACTCGCCCTTACAGGGGTGATAGTTCAAGACAGAAACTCACTGGCACAGAGCGAAGAAGACAGTCTTCTGATCATGCCATGCTAATGCTTTGGAATATTTGATATAGTGAAGCAGAGAAAAAGACAGCGCTGTGTCCAAGTTAGAACATTCCGACAAGATTATGAGGGCCAAAATATTCCCTCTATATCAACAGCAGCATCCAGTAGCCGAGCAGGATGGTGGGCGTGCTGCCACGAGGCAAAAATCTCACAGAATAACCTCTCAGACATGAGCTTGTCAGAAAAAAGAAGAGGAGAAAATAAGATACTAAACATTCACATTCATTGCTATAAATGGAAAAAGCATTTTCTCAAGACTCAAGCAAATGTGTGTGTGTCTGTGTGTGCCTTTTTAGGGCAGCTTGTGTCTGTGTTGCAGCTACATTAATGCCATGCAACCAACTTCAAAACACCGAAGGGTACATTTGTCCTTTGGTTTCTCATCCTGTAAATGCACCCTTCCATCCCAGATCTGCAACAAACATTGGAAATGTGAACAAAGACGGCCATTTCGATGTCAACGAGGATGAAAGCAAAGCTTTTATCATCACGCCCATGCTTTTGTGATTTCACAAAAGCATTTTCTTTTGGTTCCATGGCTGCTCTGTCATGAACAAAGTCGATGACGAACGGTCTCAGCGCAGCGACAAACACACACAAGGACTTTCGAGGATACATTGCGGAGAGGCACCGGTCCTCTGCGGTCACAGTGACACCATTTTGGTGTCTAAGAAATGAACATCACAAGAAACAGCTTTTGACATCGTCACATGTTGACGTTTGTTAAACATATCGTGTGAAACAACAACAAATAAAAAGGAAAAGTCAGGAGAAATTCTCAATGAGAACAGAGCTGAACATGCAAATATCATTTGTATTACTGAATCGGATGGAATTATCGGTCAGTCTTTGGAGGCTATCGTTGTGAGCGGCTACTCACTGTGCCCAAGGCAATTATAGTACAGTTCAGAGAGTTTTTGGTAAGGCTAAGGTACTCTAAATGAAAGACTCGTGCTAATTGCACAGGAGCCTCCAGGCTGAAACTGAAAAATGAATCTTTTCTTACAGGCAATTGCATTAACAAAGAAAATCGCAATGAGCTCCATGGTTCTTAAACCCAAGCTTTTGTTGGATTGTTCACTGAGCATGGGGATAAAAAGCTGAAGGAGAGAGCGATGCCAAGACAATTCTGCCTAGGGATTTTCTGGTTCAAATTCAGCTTGCTGCTGTTGCCTTCAGGAAAAGGAGCACATTTTCTAATGATACACACAAAAGCTTTACTTGCTGCAGTGTACCTGGACCTGGAATTCATTAGTTCCCCAGCTAAGCCGTGCAAAGCTCTGTGTAGAATAGGCTTCATGTTGGAAAAGCACATTTTCAACATGCTATCTGTACAAATGCCCTGCTCTGTGACACTCCTTTTGTCTCGGCACCCCTGCTTAAACCTGTTCTGCGTTCGCACTTTCTAATAGGTGTGCAAGAGAACTGCACCTGCAGGGTGAAAGGGAAGCAAAACCAGAAAGGGAGGGAATTGGATTGTGCATCATAAACCACGTGTTTTCTCCGGCAACATAACACTAAGCTATAGTCTCCATCTTCCCCAGACGTGGTGCTGGCTGTAGATAGGATCTAGCTGTGGTGGTTTAGTTGACAAGGCATCATTATCTGTAAAGGATCATCCTCGCTCCTGAAGCGGGAGCTGTGAAGCTGCTGCAACACTTGGTGTCAGGCTGTGTGTGGAGGTCTAACCACCACCTAAGATGGTCTCTGATCCCCTTCAGTGACCACGCCCCTCTTCACACTACTTTATTGTGCATCAAGCAGAATCCTGGTCTCAGGCCAATGCAGATGGCTATAATTTGATGACTGACTGCACTTGTATTTATAATGCTCGGAGGGAACCGAGTCTTCCTCTCTTTCACGAACGACCGAATGAATTACCCTGTTGTCTTTCCCTTTCCTCCTCCTCCTCCTCTTCTCCATCCTCTTTTGGTCTCGATCTAGCGACACATGTCCGGAAAAGCTGAGGAAGAGAAACACGCTGACCACAAGTGCAGGAAGATTGGAGACACTCAGTCGACTTTGTGTCCTGTGACTTGTCTGTGAGGATGAGTCAGAGTTCCTTCAGTCCTATTCTAAGTGAGTGTGAAGATGAAGAATCCTGCCTTTGGGATGCTGATTCTTGCCGCCCTCATTGTGTTGGTCACTGAAGAAAATCCTTAAATCACATGCACGACATCTAAAGCCGTAGCTAGACTGGCTTGACCAAAGTTAGAGTTTATATTACTTTATAAACACAACAGTCCACACTCAATTTGAATGATATATTTTGCTCGTTTTAAATTGTTTTGCAGAAGTAAGGATACCGAGTGTGTGTTCCTCTTCTACAATTTTGTCATGGCAACGCTTCTTGCAATCCAAACAAACCACCTATTTATGTAACCCATGGCTAAACCATGGTTAGCTCGACTATAAATAGAGCTCAAGATAGTCACCTCTTTCCTCTGCTCGGCCCTGCCTACTACAACAGGGCAGAATGGCTTCAGGGTATAATTACATGAAGGATAGGGTGTTGTAAACCATAGACAGAATTGGAGAGCTTTTAAGTGTGTAATGGAATTTACCATATGGCAACACGGTCATTACCATGATGAGCAATTACATCGCTCACAAGGGTCAGTAGCACTTGTTCTTGTGATAAATGCTAGTTTTCCACTTATGTATGCAGATAGCAACCCAATGGACTGAGAGAGCATGGATTTAAATATAGGAGAAGTTGTACAACACAAATAATTAGTTGATTGTAAGAAGATTCATCAACGGTCCCGCTAATTGAATAATTGCCATTTGTAAGCAAAAATGCTGGGCAGTTGGTCGTTTATGTGTCTCAAAGGTGAGGATTTCATGCTCCTCTCTGTTAAATATCATTTTGAATGAAACACCTTTTGGTGTAGGACGCCTAATAGGATAAAACAAAGTAATTTGATTAAAATAACATTTGAATATAATCTACAGATTAATCAATAATGACAGTAATTATTTTGTTGTAGTTGCACGAATAGACAGTAATAGATGTAAATGTATCTTATGGGCAGCTGTGACTCAGTTGGAAGAATGGGTTGCCCACTAATCACAAGGTTGGTGTTTCAATCCCCAGCTCCTCCTGTTCATACGCCTAAGTGTCATTGGGCAAGACACTGAATGCCAAGTTGCATGATAAGTGGGGTGAGCAACAAAAACCATGCGGTTAGGTTTCGTGAAACATTTTGGTTTCAGTTTGGTTTGGGTTAGGTACAGAAACTACTTGATTAGAAAAAACATGGTTTGGGTTAAAATAAGTAATTTTATGGAAGTAACATAATTAATTACATTAAGTTTCCTTAAAATAAATCCTCACTGCTTTCTCATGAACTTGAACACCAATCTCCTAGGTGAAAGTCCAATGTATGTACATCCAACCACACCTGACACCCTGCCTACTTTGATTTTATCACTCATTGTACATCATCACATGCCACTTTCTTCAAACCTGGTTTTACATGCACGTACGGGCTGTAAAGTATTTTTTCTCATCAGTAAAATCAATTAGTTTATAGGATACAGGAAGTATTAACATCAGACAAAAAACATCACAACAATATCCTCTCAAATTGAATCAAAGTACTAAATCAGCATAAATCTCTAGACTCAGGCCTCCTGGGATTTTTTAGACCTTGAAAAAAAAGCCACTGAAACTAATGAATGTTGCAATTATATAATTAGCAGAATAAATTTATAGTAAGTATCTTGGTAACAAAGCTTTTAAAGTATCCGTGTGGCAAACATACTGTAAATTAGAGTGTTAATTAAACTAATCAAATATTGTTGCAATGCAAATGACAATATACCTAAGAGGACATTTTTTTTCAACAAATAAAATTCCCTAATAACAGCACGCTAACTGTTCGTAAGAGGAGGAGATCATGTTGGCAACATGTTTACAGACCTGACTGTGAATACAGCCGTCTGTATAAGAAAATCCTGCGAACTCCAGCGCTGTTAAACAGCAGAGAGCTGAACCACAACTCTACATACCTTGACAGTGCTGCTTTATAAAGGGGTTCCTACCCCACAGACTTTTCAGAAGTCACCAGGGACACACTTTTACAGGCTTTATGGAGCCATTTCTCAGCCCCGGCTATGTCAGTGTGAAAGCAAGCTGCATAATTTTAGCCCCCTTTTCAAATCCCCATCTACTTCTCCATCCCTCTGAGACACTCCAATGCTAGCTGGAGTATGGCGGTACAATGCTCCAAAAAAACAAAAAACAAACGGCTTGTGGAGCGACAGCGGGAGGCCTCCTCCCTGGCAATAACTGCAACTTTTCAGGCTCTCTCTCTGTAAAACTCACACCTACACAACAGACAAGGGGTGGCGGCGGCGGCAGCGAAAAATTATGACCTTTCTCTGTGAAAGGAGAATGGCAGTGTAATGTAATTTTAGCTTAGGAAAATGGACCTGTGAGAAAAGGGAGGGGAAGCATGGAAAGGACGACGTGAAAGAGTCAGTGTTGTCTGGGTTTGTGCTGTTAATGTGAGAGGGGTGGGGTCTGAAAGGCTTGGGCTCTATACAAAACCAAAAGGAAGACCTCTCTATTTGGAAGTATATTAAAAAAAAGTGTCCACCTTTTCTCTACGTGGGACTTGTTTTGTTGGGGAATAATGGCTGACAGATTGTTTATTTCTGTGACCATTTTCTGCCTTTACCGCTGGATTGAAATGAGATTGAAAAGAGGAAATCAGGAACAATCTGAGGTTATAGAGGAGTAGCTTGAGGCCATGAAACATCCAATCAAATCACTGGAAAAAGAGGGAACAGAATTGTTTTGTGTTACAGAAAGTTGCCATGAACTCTTCTTTAGGAGTGTGTCCGCTCTCCTGCACCGCTGGCAGTGAAAATATTTCCATCAAATGTTGGCCGCATTTCAGTTTCATGTTAACTTTGCTTTACTGTGTTTCAGGCAAGAGCGAACAAAGAAATATTGTACTAGTTTAACAATATAAAATGTGGTTTACATTGGGACATTCTCAAATTTTTAAGTCTGGCTTACTACAAGGTAAACATCTTTCTCAATGTTGCAGCCCAATGAGCTGTTTGATGAATTCACAGTTTGTCGGCTCATCAGACTGGACTAAAAGACTCGTTGGTCATAATGACTTGAGACTGATGATCTCACTCACCTCACAACATTGTAAGACAAACACAGCCATGAACAGAAGCATTGCAGTGACTCAGGGCTCTGCTGTAGTTTATGACTGACTAATACAAAGCGAGCCTCTGTCGGTCCAGCCGGACTACGGAAGCCATCAACTGCCAAAGTCCCAGTGGGTGGGTCCTGTTAAAATAATCCCGCCGTGACATCAGAGGAGCGACCCCCCCCTCCTCCACACACACACACACACACACACACACACACACACACACACACACACACACACACACACACACACACACACACACACACACACACACACACACACACACACACACACACACACACACACACCTCTAGGCCACATTTCACACACACACACACACACACACACACACACACACACACACACACACACACACACACACACACACACACACACACACACACACACACACACACACACACACACACACACACACACACACACACACACACACACACACACACACACACACTTTTCTTTTGCCAAATAGTCATGTACTGCTAGAACCATTTTAACAAGTGATTGTTTATACATGTAGCTGTGACTTTCTCTGTTTCCCCTCAGCTAGAGAAAGGCTGTTTATAGACTTGGGCTGAAGGACATTTTAGCACACCGGTAATGAATTCCAATGTGAAATCCCACCATGTGAAAAGTGGGTAGAACAGGGTGTCAAGGGAGAGGACAGGAAGGAAGAAAGCAGAGCCAAATAGCAATGAAAATCACATCTAGACTATTAGACGTTCAACTTTTACCGTGATTCATTTTTCATCCTGCAGAATAGACGGTGCGCTGTCCTCCTGAACCTTTACACCTGACTTATCCTTTCAAATCTAATTAAAGGTCAATAAAGGATTTTCATTATCCTGCTGCTATATTCAAAAGGTGAAAGAACAAACTCAGAGAGCAGCATGTAATGCATGGATGGCTAGGCCGCTTTGGCTTTGTTCCACAGCACTGATGGTCAAAAAAAGTAATAGCAGCAGAAAATTAGCGAGCAGTTAAGTACAGCCACTTAAGTTTTCGAACATTTACAATGTCAACACAAAATGGGAGCGCAAAGAGGTTCTGTGTCCTGTCGCTACACCCTGATTAGTACGGATAATTAAACTAAATTATGTTGGTCATTTTAGGCGACCAGTTTGAAGTGTGATACCACATCATACCTGTGTTAAACTCTGGTTTCAATTAATGGACATCATCATCCCCTACTTGTATGATGCAGGTTAGTGGGAAGTTAGAGGGCATGTTTTTCATATCCCTATGATGTACACTATCTGTATTTACATGCTACACTGTACTGTCAGTGTTTTTATAGCACCGGTTTCCAAAATCTCTGCATAAGTCGATTTAATTTTTTCAAGTGTCATAAATAAACTCATTTATAGCAGGAGTGCTATGTGTGCAAATGAGGCACTGATTAAAGCAGTACTCCCATGACAACGACTGCCAGTAGGTTTGATGTGGCAAAGATTTTAAATCTTGCTTCCTCACTCAGCAACACTAATAACACTCATCCCAACCCAGAACAATGCCAAAGTGTGTATTACATCCATCAGTACACTATAAGGTACCGTGTCAGTGTCACGCTTTGCTTAACCTAGGTGTGAAAAGTAAGGTGGCTTATTGTTTAGCCCCCCCAAAAAAATCATGTGCTTAGTTTTGGGTAAGAAACATAATTGGCTAAGAAAAGATTTCTTCAAAGAAATCCAAACTACTTTCTCACAGACTTCAATGGGCCTCTCTTGGGTGAAAGCTCTGGTTTTGACCCAGATTAGGGTTAGAATTCGGGACCAATGTCCTGTCAGTAAAACAACCAATCACAGTCGTTTAGAGTTTAACACTCGTGTCACTCTGGTACCTCTGAGTACACAAGCCCAGCAAGGACATTCAGTCTTAGCAGCAGTTAGGCTGAGTTCAACTTCTCCTGACTGCAGCTCCATACTGCAGCACACAGACACGAGAGTGCTATCAATCATCTCAACTGACTCTTGGCAAGAATAGGTGCATTAAGGGGACTGAAGAAAGCCTAATGGTAAAAAAAGACAGACTTTCAGTTGAGTGTTCCTTAGTGAATGTGCGAGGTTTTACAGCCTGTATCCCTGTCATGACTCAAATACCCCTCCAAAATTCCTGCTGCTTCACTTTATGTCAGCTAACTGTGCTCTTGAGGTTTGTGTCCTCAGTTATTCTGTGGCTTTTAATGTTTCCATCATACATACGACTGGTACGCTGTTGCACAACACTGAGAAAGTCTGAGGTATTATGGGGACTGTCATGATTCAAGTACGAGTGAGCGGAGAGCACTCGACAACACTACGGTTTGGTAGCATAATTTCCAGTCACATTTTAGGGGTATTGAAAATGTATATGTGCGTGTTTGCTCTCATCCTGATTCTGTCTGAGTCTGCCTCATTCATCGTGAACAGTCACTTCTGACATGATATCAATAGCTCCATTCAGCTTTCGCTCAGAGTACCCTCACGACGACAGTTATGAGTACAAGTGCACGCATCAGTCACTCCACCACTAATTATCAGCATGACATTGGCTTTTCAGTGGGTTGGAACACATTTTGCTGAGTAGCAGTTCACTGTCATAAATTGTTCCACTTAAATGTCAGCACAGGGGGGATGAGATTTAGGACCTGGACTCGCTCAGCTGGGGTCCAGCGTTGGGGAACACTTCATAGAAATGGGATTTAAGCTGGGCTTGGTTGCTTTGGAGGTTCCAAATATTTCTGAGACAGATCTCATAAATTAACCAGTTTTCTGTTTTCTCTCTTTGCTTCAAACACTTTTGTGTTTTCTTCTCATTGAGGTCTCATTTATCAAAAAAGATTTGAAATATTGTATGTCGGCCCAGGTATCGTTTGAAATATTGTGATAGAAGTATCAGTGATAGCTGGGGCTGAATTTTAACCTTGAAATAAAGTAATAGACAGTAAATGCAGTGAACTATATAGTAAATGAGTGGTGATTTTAGATATGGCATGAGCTCTGAAAGTAAAGGGAAAATCATATTTAGTTGACTAACTTTGTGTTTGTTTCAGCAACATTTCAAATGAAGCCAAACTTCCCAAATGTTGCAAAAAGCAGAAGAAAAATGTATGAGCTTTCAGTTTTAGCAGATTGTCTGTTGGTTCCAAAATAAGTATTAACCTAACATTAATAAACCGTCAGTAATAAAGTTGGATGTCTCAGCTTTTACTCCTCACACTGATCTAATGTCTACAGGATCTTAAGTCACACCAGTTCCAAGCTTCTCAGCTGCACACTTTTCCATGACTAAATCTGATAGTGAGGCCTTTCTATAAACTAGGCCCCGGCCCGGTCTCGCCGCGCTCCGTGGAGGGAAACTGTGATACAGAAGCTGCAGTGAAGGGGCCTCTCAAAGCCCATATCCGGCTTTAACCTGGGTCTGCAGAGTCCGTGTGTGTTAGAGATCAGAGCGTCACATTAGCCCCATAATGAGAACCAGCTGAAGTCACACACCAGCAGACTGACCCTTTAAGGCTCAGACTGACCCCCCCACATCCACCACTCCCACCCCTCCACCATCTCACTCCAGAAAAATGCTTTATCCAGATGCTTTCCCCCGAAACCTTCCATCAACCGGCGTTACTCTAAACCGTTCCAGTGCACACACCCAAGGACAGAAGTACACGGTGCAAACATAAACACCCACACTCACACACACTTATTACTGGCCATGAACACACGCACGCACTCTCCCCCTCCCTCCCTCCACCACGAGCTACACGTCTCGCAGCCTGCCTGACAGTCACTCCTCCTGGGCGCGGTGGCTGAGTCAGCCCACCGTCTCCCGCCATTCACACAACTGTTTCCACCAGGCTACCGTTGAGGAGGCCCACCCTGCTCCACCCAGCCCGTCAGCCACTTTTTCTTCCAGCTCTCATTCGGGGAAACGTTGGGAGAACTCCCCCTCATCCCAGCCTCTCTTTCCCATCCCTCCACGCAGCTCTCACTCTTCCTCTGCCCGTCAAAACAAACAGCGTTCGACGTAGAAAAGCCCGGGAACGCTGCGTAACAACTTAAACAGCATTCTAATGTTCCAGCTCCAACTTGTGCATCTATTTCTCTTTTCCTCAATTTTGCACAATTTGCTTTCCTTATTGAAGCACTGATGATAGATCACACTGGTTCCTGTGGAAAATGTTGGTTAGAGGTAGTTTGACAGGGGAGAATCCTCTGGGGATCTGAACTTGAAACTAATGTATTTCTCAGCTGATAAATGCAGATTTAAATGAGAAACTTCAGTTTTTCATAAAGGTCTATTTTTGGTTCCAGTCAAATGTGAATTATTTGATTCAAGTGGAACATATGACTCAAACCAAACAAGTAAAAACAGTAATGACTATTGTAAAGGCACCGAGTGGCACAGGTGGAGCCAGTGTGACCATTTGTACTTTGTTTATTTAACCTTTTTTTTTTTTAAACACTGTGCATGAATACTGTTTTCCAGGAACGCCCTGCTCGACACAGTTACAAACACACCCCTGGAAACAAATAAAGCTCCTTACCAGTGGTAAAAACAAAGAATCACACACTGTTCTTTTGCTCTGGGGATCAAACCAACAACCTTCTAGTCACAAGTCAGCTTCTTTTTCCTCAATCCAAAAAAACGAGTGCACCATCGGTCCATGCAGGGCCAGCCTGCCTACACAGAACATATAATGCTTCAACATTGAGTCCACATTTGAAGTAAACACTGGTGTTGTTGGGACCAAACACTCACGGCACATCTGTGGTGATAGTTTAAACATGTGGTGTCAAAACTGACCGAGGGGGGACACACACTCTGCGTCCCTGCCAAATCGTTCAGTGACAGCAGCCGCTCTGCACACCGCATTGGGGCTGAGGAGGACGTCGTGGCAACACGCATCCTCCAACACAAGCCGCTGCTTACTGTACAAAACTCACGCCCTTCGGCAGCTGTGCCGTGCGCAGATGTAGCAGCAGTAGAAGTGTGACGCTGTTTGCTCTGACGGCTGCACCAAACCTTCATCTTGTTGGTAGAAATGAAAAAAGACGCTTTTACAGCCGTCTGCGTTTGAAAGAACTCACAAAACCTCACCATGTCTACCGGCCTGAATTGCCTCTTTTACTCAAAGTCAAAATACCTCCACTATGGATGTCAGTCTGCACCTGCAAGATCTTTATTCACTTATAGCTTGCAACTGACCTTCTCACCTACACTGCAGGATAAAAGTAGGGTGGGGAAACACTATTCTGGCTACCGCCACGTCCTACCCGAAATTCAAAGGTGTTATTTTGAGACAGGAAGCTGCAGATCGTTTGTAACAAGGACCTTATTCTTAAAACGGGTCCTGAATTTAAACAATACAATATGTTGTTGGATGAAGTGGAAGACACAAAGACAGGTCGAGAAGCATGTTGCTTGAGGTTTGGTTATGTTTAGGCAGCTAAAATTACTTGGTTAAGGTCTGGAAAAGATCACCTTGGTTAAAAGATTACAAAGTTGAGTATTGACTGTGGATGCAAAGCATGTTTTTTGGTGTTTAGGTTGCTTTGTATGCCAAACTATCTACCAAAATCAAAGACATTTTGTGGTTGTATGCAAAGAAATTTCCCCTCGGGGATTAATAGAGTAAAATAAATTAAAAAAAAAAAAAAAGCAACTTATGGAACCATTTTATGGTGACTACAAGAGTTTGCTTGTCAAGAAAACGTGACCAGAAGTTGTTCTAAGTATTTGAACTAAAAATATTTGTTTTTCTCATGACGACGGTCTCCTTGGTTTCATGTGCAAAAGTCCTAACTTGTGACAAGGGCCATGAGTCAGAATTGACGCCACAGTGCCACGAGTTCATTCGCAGCCAACCTCATTTGATGCCTTGAAGACAGAAGAAACTTTTGAAAAATTTTGCAAAACAAAATGTTCAGAGTGAGAGAACATGATGAAAAAGACAGAGAGAAATTGGAAAGCATGCTTGTGGTGGGTTTGAAAAAAAAAAAAAAGAACTTAAGAAATACAGAGTGAGCAGAGAAAGATTGAGAGCTACATCAGAGACCCTTTTACTTTTTGCTGTTCCTGCAAGCTGGCACTGAAGTTCAGCAGAACAACAGAGGCACTTATTGCATACAATTTGCATTTAGATGATAACAAGTGGAGGGAGTTTGAATGGGCTGTTGTTCCAACAACTTCTGTGTGGATCCAACAGATGTAATTACGAGTAATGCACCTCATTGCCTCTGACTGATTACGCTGTTATTTCTTCATTTCATCTGAGAGAAGATGCTCGTAATCTTCCTTTGTAGAACCCCCAAACGTTCACGGTTGATTGAGCTAAATGCTCATCACTGCGTTTGAAACCATCTTATGTATTACAGACGACTGAGGAGAAATAAAATTCCCTCCCTTACAACCACCCCGATAATGGCAGCAGATCAGGGCAGCCATTGTTGGAGGTTGACTGCTTCTTAAAGGAGCAGTGTGTAGGATTTAGTCGCATCTAGCGGTGGGGTTGTAGATTGTAACCAACTGAACACCACTTGCCTCTCCATCCAAAACATGTAAGAAAATTAATGGAGGTTGCGAAACTCACAAAAAAAAAAGCCCCTGTAGAGACAGTTTTTGGTTTGTTCCTTCCGGGCTACTGAAGAAACATGGCGAAGCAACATGGCATGCTCCATGGAAGAGGACCCGCTCCATTTGTGAAAGTGAAGGGCTCATTCTGCAGTCAAAGAACTGATCTATATCTATTATATTAAAAGGGAGGACAACACCTGCCCTGCTATAGTGTGTAGAGGGGAAGAAGTGAACACTTTGCCTCTTTTGTATACCAACAGCTCATTAAAACGTTGATTAGTGAAGAGGATCCTTATTTCTGTTTATTTGTGCAGACACTGACCAGCAACTGACAGTTCAAGCACTTCAAAGGCTTCTGTGGACATAAAACTGTCCCGGTTGAGTCGAGGATTCCCAATATTTTCAGACTAACTATGCAACAGTACGGGGTGCCGGACCCGTTGCTACAAGCGGCCGAAATGAGTTTCCTCCGTAGGGTGGGGGGGCTCAGTCTTAGGGATAGGGTAGGGAGTTCGGACATCAGGAGGGAACTTGGAGTTGAGGTGCTACTCCTTCACGTCAAAAGGAGTCAGCTGAGGTGGTTCGGGCATCTGATCAGGATCCTCCTGGGTGCCTCCCTCTGGAGGTTTTCTGAGCACACCCAACTGGCAGGAGACCCCGGGGAAGACCCAGGACACGCTGAAGGGATTATATCTCCCGGCTGGCCTGGGAACGCCTCGCGATCCCCCAGGATGAGCTGGAAAATGTTGCAGGGGAGAGGGAAGTCTGGGTCAGCTTGCTTGGCCTGCTGCCACCACGACCCAACCCCAGATAAGCGGAAGAGGATGGATGGATGGATGGATTTTCAATCAGGGAACTTAAAATTTAATTGCGGAAGCTAAATAAAAGTCTTTAAACATTCAGCAGTTTAAATCATCAGCCTTTTAGGTTGATGCTAAAAGTTCAATGAATTCAGTGAGGCTCAATTGATGATTATTGTCATTATCAATTTGTCTGCAAATGATTTTCTTGGTTAATTGCTTTGTCTATGAAACGTCAGAAAACAGAGAAAAATGCCAGCTATAGTTTCCCAAGGCCCAACATCATGAATCAATTGTCAAAATAATTTGCTGATTTTTCTGATGAATGACTAATTGGTTAATGGAACTGTTGCAGGTCTCAGCAAACAGATAAACTGATGATTGTTTTCACTACGCATCAGCGGACGTGTGCGCTAATGCTCGAGACATTTTGGCAAAATTAACTTGCATATAATGACTCATAGCAGACAGACTCCCTTTAGATTGATAGAGACGTTATTTCACAGTTGGTAGATTCAGAAACTCCAAGAAAGACAACCGATTGTGTTTTTATTCTGGCTCTGGTTTTTGTTATAAATGGTGCCCTGTTAGACTATTTGGGCCGCCTTTACAGAAAAACCTACTTCAATTTCACATGCAAAAACTCATTTGAGCACATGTGATTGTGCACATATGAAAATTAATTTTTCCAAGGGAAACGTGGTTTTGGGACATTTTCATGGTGTAATGTGTGAGGACAATGTCGATTCCCATGTGAAAACTTCTCCACATATTTTCTTCATGTTATTATATATTGTAACGTGGCAAATATGTGTCATACATATGATCACGTGTCCCATATGGAAAACATGGGAAACTCGTGTTTTGCTTTCATTAAGGGTGGTCATATTGTTTATGCATGATACAATAGTACAAATAATCAAATCAGTCCACAGCAGACAAGAGCTTTATTATATTGTCAGCCTTTAGCAGCTTATCCAATTGAAGCTTTGTTGAAGCTGTTCTTGGTACAAATCATGTTTTACCTCAATTTAAAATGATGTCGTTGACACTCATTTAGCTCAGAGATACCTTTTCCAGCTAGGAAAACAAGTTCCAGCTTTGTGGAGAGAGAAATGACAGAAACCATGAATGAAAGTGATTTCCAAAGACAACTGGTCAATGAGTTATCATCAGCTGTTTCCAATACTAGAAACTGTGAACTAGTAATCACCGCATCCTGATCAATCATGTCTCAACTACTTCAAGGTTTTGGTTTTTAATATACGTTCAATATACAATTGATTAAAATGTCCATGAGTAGCATTAAAAATACACCAATAACCTGGTCGTTGTTGTCGAGCACATGTTCATCAAACTGTGTACACAGTGTTGGAAATATATCTTGTAAACCTTCCATACATCCATCATGTAGACAAATCTTTAATCTTGCCAGAGTATAATTATGTACTGATGAAAGTGCCACACACGGTTGAGTAAGTTGATGGTATATAAGACATGGCTGGGCACAGATGGCTTGCACAGATTTTGTGCATAGGGCCCACATCGCTTCACACAGTTTTACATACAATGCTGACAGCTCTTCGGCTATATTTAGATTTATGAGCCCATTTGTTCATCTCATTGAGGCACTAGATGGCCTTTTTTTGCAGTTTGGGTGGTGAATATTGACAAGGCTGTCAGACTTTGATGGATCCGAGGATTGGAGGAGTGCAATGTTTGAAACACAGTGTCAATGACAGCGAGTGAGAGAGAGATCATTAACGGGTCCGAGTGAGCGAGCATGGGTGAAAAAGGGAAAGCGAGGAACGTGCTTTTTATTCACTGCCGGAGGCGAAAGCTCCGTTGAGACAGTCACCATCTTGACTGAAGACTAAAACAAAGCCCACGACTAAAATCAATGCTCGCCTTCACAGAAACTCTGTAGCCGAAAGCAGAATAGAAGCTGATAGAGGCCACCGTTGTTAGCTTTGACGTGGTGGAGAAAAACATAAACACAAACCCCTAAGGGTTTAAAAATCTATCCAGAGAGCTGGTGATTCCAAGTATTGATTGTATGAAAGGTTTTACTTGTTAATTTTGGCTGTGTAATTCAAAGGTGTCTTTAGTTTTTTGCCTCTATCACAGTGACAGTTCAATTTCCACACACTCTTACGATTCAGTTTGGTGAGCGGAGATTTTACATATTAAACTGTGAAACAGGATAAAGGATAAACAGGGAGTGTGGCTTGTCCATTGAGAAGTAATATAAAAAGTACAATTTTACCATGAAAATGTCACCGCCTCTTCAGTTTGTTAGTTTGTTACATGCACACAAAGTCATAAAATACACAATATTAACCTCTAGCGTCCTAAGAAAAAAAAAATTGTGCCTTGTTTCAAATATGTAAATGAATTTTATTAGAGTCTAAACCTTTCCTGCTCCCCGCGGATGTGTGAAAGTATGTCACGATTGTGCTCCTGCAGGTAATGGCTCCTCCTGGAGCACATGCTTTGTCCTTCACCTTCTTTCTTCTGCATTTCCCTTCAGATGTTTTATGAACATGTGTGCAACATGCTGTCATTTGGCCGACGTTGACTCCCTGAGCACGTGTCTCACGTGTTGAATGTTCTTGCAGATCATTTATACGGGCGTGCGAATGCACTGGGTCACCTTCAATGTAGTGGAAAGAAGACTTTTGATTTTCTGGTGTAACATATTTATCATATTTAAAACTATATTGACTTTGAAGGTTTTCCAGCAGTGATAAATGGTAGCAAGAGGTGCTTTTATTTTAAGATGCAACTTTTGTCCTGTTTCCACTGCATGGTACCAGGTAGACTTGACTGTACTTTTCTAAATCTTTTTCCACCGCTGATACTACCCCCCTCCATGTAGCTAGTCGTAAACTACTGTGAGGTTATCTTCAACACGTCAAACACACACTCTGGATCCTGCCATTGGAAAACCAACTAGAAAAACATCTGCACCTCATCAATTAACCACGGTGTGGTATCGCAGGTATTCCAGTGAATAAAAGACATTGTAGCTGCTATAGTAGCTTGGTGACTAATCAGTGGTCATCTTTTAGAAGTGGCTTAGCTTACTTGAAACCTCAACGGAGGTGATACCAAAAAAGTACCAGCTACCACTTACATTCCACACCTTTTGCATGAGGGAAAACCAAAAATGACGATTCGAGTCGAGCGCTTTACCATGCAGTGGAAAAAGGGGCATCTGGTATCCAGAGCTCAGTAGGCTGATCATTGCATTCATTTAGGCTTTACTGACCAAACTGTCCTCGCTTCATATCAAAGATCTTATCTTGTTAAATTAAATGTTTCCTGGACAGGCTGCTCACTGCTGTTTCAGGTGGACTCTTTTGTAGATATACCCTACAGAGTCTTTCCACAAGAGGTTTAAATGATATACATTCACCTGTAAAACCCGGAGGGGGGGGGGGGGTATCAATTCCATGCCAGTGGATATGATAATCATTAATCTGAGGATTAGCTTTTTGAGTATTTCACAGATCTAGATGATCTGTCAAATTGGCAACACCCTCTGTCAAAGCTTCTGTCTCAAACGTCACATACAAATGATAAAATCACCAAGTTACTTTATCATAAAAAACACATCTGTCACAACAACCTTTGATGAAGAGAAATTTGGTGTTTTCCGAAATCTGATTCTCCTTTTTTGATTCAAATTAAACTATTTCGTTAATTTTTTAAAAACCACTCTGTCAAACAGCTTGAGAAAAAACAGAAACACACAGTGACATGTTCACATCTGGGTCTGAGCCACAGAATCTAAAACAGACATCAATCATTGTGAGATGGAGACTGGAAGTACTTAATGCCCCATGACTGCCTAATATGACTATTTTCTTGGTTTTTCTTATTAAAAGAAGTCATTTACATCACCTGTGATGTTGTTGTCTACTTGGTTACTCCTGTTTGACTTTGCAGATCAAAGGAAAACAGCTTACAAACCCATTAATTTACCATCCAAACAACACACGCAAACCCTGTTGAAAGCTCTGAGAGTGTAATTAAAATTCCTCTGGATTTAAATACATTCTCGAGTGCGCATGCTAACAGCCCTTTTGGGAGCTTCTTGGACTAATCGGAGAGAGTGAGAAGAGTGTTCCTTCTGCTAATGGGCGAACACATGATTTCACAGCTCCCAATGCGATTATACTCTTATTAGGGTCAGACATTCATAAAGACTCATTAGCAATTTTTCCCATCATGTGTGTGGGAGATATCATTTCTATCTCTTTTGGTGTGTGCAGCATTCTCCCTTTGATTCCAGTGACTCAATCCCTTTGAACCAATTTGTAAGCCACTGAGTGCTTGCACCCAAACTTAACCCGGAGTTAGGACAAAAAAGGCAGAGTCTCTCTCAACTGGTTTGATGTTGCAAATGATGGTCAGATAGTTCAAGAGACAGTAAGTTTTCTGACAAACTAAAAATAGAAACACCAATTTTGGACAGACAACTGATGTTTTAGGCAAAAGAAAATCCCCAAGCAACATACAGTGTGGCGATGACAGGAAGTAGCCAAAGTTTGGAAAAGCCAGCTCACCACCCTCAGTCTCAGGAAACCTGGCTCCACTGAAGGATTATAGTTGTTTGTGATGACAACAACAACAACAACAACATGTTTTCCCATTCTCAGGTAAGGTAATTTATGGCTGCTTTGTCCTCTCTTTGTCCTTTTAAATAAACTGCTAAAAATAAATAGCCTCATTTCACTGATTATCGGCAGCCCACCTGCAGAGTTTACATTTTATTTAATTGAATAATGTGCAAGAACTCTGCAATGGCAGCTTAATTAATGGTTAACAAGGCATGGGTATGAATAGTTGGCTGTGGCTCTCAGACAAATTAATTGTTTTACTATATTTGTTCATGCTCCATGAAGTAGGTCTGCTCTTTTATAACTTGTAATGTCAACTGTTGGGTAACTTTGGCTAAGTATTACCTAATATTGTGCCGCAGGTGTTTTTATAGAGGCGTATGCTCAGATAAACTGACTTTTATGGTATTAATTAGCTAAAAGAGAAAAACATTTTTCACATACATAATAATATTAATTATTGAGAATAATCTACATTCAATTTAAGTCTTAAAAAACATATTTTTGGCAAGCAAGTTTGTTAAAAAGTTTCTCACATGGAACATAAATATGAATAAAAATAAAACAACGGAACCAAATATGCTGGCAGCAACCAAAGCAAGAAGCTTCGACTGTATGACTCATCCATCTGTCTTCATGCTTCAGATGGCCTCACACGTGAGAAACAAGGATCCCCATTTCCTGCTCTCACAGAATCCTCCAAATGAGCCACAGACACGCTCAATTCAATCCACTCAGGAAAAAACACACAGCCTCCGATGCGGATAAAGGACCCCCAGATTAAGCGAAAGCATATGCATGTGCCGTTGGCATGAAGGTTATAGCGGTGGGTTTATAACTGCAGGGATGTCAGTTTGAATCCCCAAATGAGCTCGGGCAATGAGCATTGTCATTTCCTCCCACTTAACAAGGTCCAATGAGGTGCCCTTGAGCAAGACATGTAAGCTGCAGTTAACAGTGGTGGCTCCCCAGTGTGAATGTGCCTAATGACATGAATGTGAAGTGGGGTGTAGCTAAGTGTTGAAAAATTCCTCCTCTTTGAAGCCCTCATCACCCTCTACACACCTGCCATGTGGGGAATATATTGCCATTCACGCTTCTGCCACGCAACCATCTAACTGATGTGAACATGTAGACTCAGCCGCTGAACGTAAAGTGAATGCGTCGCTTTATACGGGGCATGGAGAGCAAACACAAACTGAGACTTTGGAAAACTGCACATAAGAATTCAGTTCAACAACACACAACCTTGCCTGCACACCAACTCTGGTTTGTGTAGCTGATGACTTGGAATGTGTTTGCTACGTTTTACTGCGCTCGTCTTTTAACTGTCAAGCTTTGAGGTGGTTTTGGATCGAGCAGAAGAGGGCTCTTTTTTAAAACATTTATAAGCTGCAGGGCGACTCTGTTGCAAAAGGGAGGGGCCACCCGACCCGGGCTGTGGGGGAAACGGCCTCCCACCAAAAAAACCAAACCAAACAAATGGCACAAAAAGTTATTTTTCAGATGGCTACTGTAAAAGGAGCCTTTGTGTCCTCAAAAATCCACTCCGACCAACGCTCGACTAAGTGCAGCAAAGGAAATGACAAATGGAAAGAAAAACTCAAAGAGAAAGTACGCAATGTACTCAAGTGGGAGGAGGGGATTTTCTGGTGAGCAGCATACAAATTATTTTGGGGGAAAAGAGCTCCTTCTGGAGGCTTCTGATCTGCTGTTTCACCAGAAGGCCTTGGCGTAATGTCAGGGTGTTGGTCTTCTTTCCAATAGCGTCACTTTTTGTGTGATAGCAGCTTCATAAGGTCTTAATAATGTATTTTATTTTTAACTGCTTCAGTTATCTGATGTGGCAGCGCAAACTGCAACAGTCATGTTCACTGGGAAGCTGTAGTTAAACTAAGGCACATAAAGTGTGGATTTATTTTGACAGGCAGGTCAGAGGAGAAACGGGCCATGAGGAAGAAATTTGTGTACATTGAGAACATATCTTTTGGTGCTCAGATAAACAGCTTCTAATGGACACTGATGTTACTGGCTGTTGCCATAAGACAGAAAAAAACATTTCTATCACTGCAACCATTTACGACGACAGCATTAACATGTACCATCAGCACTTAAAAACATACTACACACTTAGACCTCTTAGGAACATACAATAAAGCATTCTTCCAACTGAAAATACAGAGGGAAAGATTGCTGCTGTGAAGACAGGTGCTGAACAGAGGCAGACTGACAGAATCACAACACACGCATCCATCTGAAAATTAATATTGCTCACTTTGTAGAATGGTTCACTCAAAGGTCTCACATGTCTTCTTAACATAGTGTGAAATCAAACTTATTTAGGTCACATCTCCAGTGTTAGCATCCTAGATATTATAATGGGCTTGAAACATGCATGTAACACGGCATGCGTCGATGCTTTTCAAAATTCATAACTCTGGTCCTGTGAATCTAATATAAATGAGTTCTGGCCTTTATTTATGAATATATTTACAGTTGTTTATTCTAATTTTAATGACGTTGAGAAATTGCATTCCACAGGCCAAATGAAGCAGCCCATATATTTCTGACTACTAATGAATGCTGCTCCAGAACGCACTGATTCTTGATAATCTTGCTAAAGGCGCCCGATACCATCATTCATAGGTGGGTTTCAGATGTTAGTTATGCAAACACTTCTGGGACACAGGCAGAAATAATTTCAGTCAGCTGAGTGGACTATTAGGGGCTGAGACTACAAAAAAACACAGATACTGAAGTAAAGACTGAAGTGAAAAAAATAAAATAAAACAACAGATAAAAGAAGATTTCATATTATGAAGTCTGCCTCTTTTAATTTAAAACAGCAGTCCATCCATTTAACTTTATCCAAGCTGTCTTTGTCATCTGATCCAAACCTCAGCATGAATGTCAAGCTCATTGATGTCTGAAAAAAGACATCCTATTTTTTACATATATTTCAGAAGATTCTTCCTTGGTGTGTGAAGAGATGGCAGCAGAACAGAAGGGCGAGGCAGGGTGGAGCCAGGCAGCACAGGGCCGGTCCTGTTGGATTTGGCATTAAAATGTCCAACTCTGCACCACCACAGCCACCTCCTCACACAATGGGTGTTTCATGTCTTCACAGTGACTCACTAAAATCATACCATATTCGCATTGGAGCCTCTGGAGGTTCAGTGGTTTCACATTATTTATTATCGTTTTACTCTACAATGTATGCCAGCTCTTTTTTTTCGAAAACATTTTTTTTTGTAGCTCAAATCTGACAGTTAGGAAGTATATTATATGTGTAACGCTGGATACCTGCTCACGGTTAAAGCCTCTTTCATAAATCCAGTACAGCAGCCTGTTGTAGTACATATCATCCACCTCCCCTATTTCTCCACACAGACAGACTATTTCGGGGCCACTAAGATTGTTTCCAAATGACCTCACTCTGGAGCAATGTGATTCAGGAGTCAGTGCTGAGTTCAGATGTAGACCATCATCAATAGTTCATGACTTGGATTTAAAAGAGGCCTGCTCCGGTCAAGGTAAAAACATTTTTGTCTGTGAATTACTCATACCTTTGATAGGAACACTCAACATTACCCACCAAACAGTATTGAAACCACGTGCATTGGAAAAAAGACACCTGATAATCAGGGAGTTGCAGTGTATTGGATCAAGATGGAGAAGGATCAAATAGAATAAAACATGATCTGCAGTATCTCTGACTTTGGAAGTAAAATACCAGGTAAAAAGACTACAAATTAAAGCACTGCTAAAAGCCCAAGTTGTCTGCAATGTTCATTATAAACCAAAGCAGGAAAGTAATTGAAAATACTAACAACACCACCAACAAAAGAAAAACAACAACAACGTTTGAGTAATTTTGCATTCTTACCATTAATTGGGTTACAAATGTAACATTTAACTTGTAATATTGATGTGGCTTTAGAAAGGAAAAGGGAAAGATATTCCAAACTAGCAGCAGAGGTAGAGGGATGAGGGTGGAGTGTAAGGATGCGTCCAGCAGAGGTAGGTTGTCGAGGGTTCATTGCATGGTCAACAACAGGGGACGAGCCTGCAGCCGGCAGTAAGGGAGAGGGCCGAAGCAGCTTAAGTCTTTGGATTTGGCGGAAAAGGAGTGATAATGGTGGTTGTGTATGGTATGTATGATCTTCTGGCTTTGAGCAAAGATAACGTTGCCAAAGTATGTAGGCACAAGTCATACTGGTTCGGATGTAAAACAGGTAGACCAGAGGTGGTGGGTGTGAGTTTGTAGGGGAGTAGTTCTGGGACACCAGCACTGCTGTTGAGTCTCCCTATGGTGTCACGGGCCGAACTTGACGAAACTCCAGTGGAGGAAGGTGCCCACCTGATAACCCCAGTGACATACTGCACACGCTCACTGTGTTGCCAAGGCTTTGTTGCAGGTGATTTCTAGGTGTTCTTTTGTTTTGAGCACAGCATGCATAGTGCGGTGAGGTGTTTGGCAGATATTGAGTCAGTTGACGCAAGAAGTGTTATTCTGCATCAATTTGGGACTTTGTGCATTGTAAAACTGGGATCTTTCTGTTAGGCCCAGGACACACAGCCTGTGGATGACGCACAAGTCGTGCCTCATGTCTGCGGTTCATCAGGTAGAGCCAGACGCCTATTTTTCACGCGTGCTGCGCATTGCTCCCAGTGAAAACTGACAGACAGTCGATGTGATCACATGTGCACTATATAATCATAGCAGAAACCCAATGAAGGCTCTAATTGTATCATGGCAATAATTTAACACAACGAAGGTCTGCATTTGCTTTCACCCTGTCTCTGTCAGTCCTTTGTGTCTGTATGTGTGCCTTTGTGTCTCTGTCTACCTCTGAACGAGGGTAAACAACACTTTTTGGTTACAACTAGGGATGAGACGAGTACTCGGCTGACAACGAGTATCAGGTATGGATCATGTACTTTTGACGAGTACGAGTATCATCCCGAGTAATTGTGTCAATATCCGTGCTGATGGAGGCTTCTAACAGACACTAGCTGTGTGCACACACTGAGGCCAGATACACACCGAGCGCCGCCTCCTCCTACTGCTGCAGCTCTCGTCTCAGGCACACATGCTCTGTCAGTGTCCAGCGTCCACGTAAATTAACAACTCATAACTCTCCTGGTTCTTTTCTGCTGTTCTTCAAATGCCACTCAAAACACCTCACCCGGCTCATTTATTCATTTCTTTCTTACACATTTTGAGGGTCTGTTGCCAATTTCTCTAGTTTGACTTAAAAGTTGACGAGACCTTCCCTTTCAGGTCCATGTTGAAATTGCAAATACGCACTCCCCAGTGGTCACAAAAACACATGATACAGGTGCTGATGTTGATCAGGTGACATCCCTTGAAATAATTACTCACAAAAGTTATTGCTTCCACCCGTTCCGTGTACATTACTGTACTGCGCTCCATTTACAGTGCAAAAGTAACTTTGTGATTGCACCTTTTCTAAGTGAACATTTTAATTTGATAGTTACGATAAGGGAAAGATCAATAGAAATATTCTATAGCAAATTTCACAGAAATTTCCGCCATTCGTTGTTGAAATAACTCATCCGGAACAAAAGTGTTGGCCTATTGCCCAAAATAGGACAGGCTGACCTCTGAATTCAAACCACTTTAGTTTGGCAGAGACATAAATAATATTTTAATAATTGGAAATTCATCAATTCCTCATGCCAATATGTGTCCAGCTAAATATGCTAAATATGATAGTTGGGATTCTGCATAGATAAATGAAATACTTCTTTCAACATTTGTGTAAGCAACAGCCTGCAAAGTTCATAAGTTTTGTATTGGTCCACTTTCCATATTTAAGGGAGAGCAGCTTTAGTGCTGTTTACAACAAAAACTAACTTGACTTTGCTGTCGGTTCTTTACAGCTGTTTTGCATTTCATTCCTATGGGCAGGTACTGCACAGTTACCTCCCTACATCAGCTCCCAAACTGTCTCCACACAGCCCATCCACAGGCTCAGGAATGCTGACCTGCATGCGCAAAGACAGATGCCAGGTAATGGCTGAACATTCCCTGGCAACAATGCAGTTTTTCACATTTCCAGAAACTATGCCGAATCATGTTTTCCTTTGAATGTGGAGTGGATTTCACCTTTCAGCACAGCCCTATAGATGTCATGTTACTGTAAAAACAGCTTCTTTTACACTACTATCTGGCAGAGAGTGTTCCCGGTAAAACACTGATGAGACATTTTTTGGAGAGGGAGAGCTGGCTGCTTAGCAGAACCTGTTCAAGAAGTCAGTCAGTTATGAGGGGCTGAAGGTTTCCCATTTGAGGAGAATCGAAGGTTACAGCAATGGCAACATGTGTTTAACAAGCATCTTTGTAATTTGTTACGGGTTGAAAGCCAAAGCGGTGGCCTGCTGTGTGTCAGTAGTGTTCAACTACTAATAACGATGCTCATTATTAAGCCTAATCAGCGATCCATTATTTTGGTCTGTTCTTGATTAGGTGCAACCTCAAATCATTGTTTCCAAACTAATTAATTTTACTGGTATGAGATGTTTCAATTACCAACAGAAATGCAATCTATGCTGCTGACTTGTCGAGCAAATGCACCAGGAAAACAGAAATACTACAGCCTTTAAGGAAAAACAAAAGCCGTCTGTGCCATTGACAACCGTGTTCAATTACATCTCAAAATGAAATCCACAATTTGGCAAGGCGGTGAACCTAGTTTATTCTACTTTCAGTTGCCAGGAAAATATTTATCCTCACAAGTAGCTGCATGTTGGATTACACTATGCAACAACAGCTGCTGAGCCAGTGAGTGTCGAGACTTCCACCAAAACACAAAATATGACAAATTACCAAAGGCAAAGCTTCACTTTGGCGGAGAAAGGAAAAAGTCTTGGTGTTAACTTCTCTAACTATGACTGGCTGTATCAAACTCTATTTCTGTCCTTTCACTTCCCTGAACCTATCACTCCTCAACCATCTGATGTGCTTTATGGTTTCAGTGTCTGGTTGCAAAGTGGAAAACATGAATTTTGTTTAGAGGAAGTTTTTCGAGCCTGTAAAACTGGTTTTCAGATGAGAAGGAAATCTAATCACAGGGAGATATTCCTATTTTAAAGTTTGGACTGCATTTCCTGGATATCAGATATTTCTGACTGCTGACCTTTCTGTCACTGTCTGCTAAAGTAGAGGAAAAGCCTGTGTGTGCGTAATACCTTAGATGCACCCTCCTTAAACACGCTCTACCAACCATGATCTCATCTTGTAATTTAAACCTGATTAAACGTGCTGTCTCGCCTGCACCTGCATCTCCCATTTGACAGAACTCAGGCTAAAGTGTTAGCTCAATACTTCAAGGATCTAATCCATTTTAAAGTATTTTGGACTGACAGTAAAAACAACACATCAGACTTTCCCTTCAGTCTACTTTGACTAAATAGCCATCTAGTTACAGAACACATTTTGTTTTTACTTGACCATTTTCCCTTTCAATACATCTACAAGATTATCTTATGAGTTTACCAGAAAAGAGAGCAGAAGAAACATCAGGAGCATGGTTCTCTTTGTGATAAATTTATGCGCATTTAAGAATCAGGCACACAAAAGGCAGTTTTCACCCTTAGGCTGGCCTTAAGCTAATTTCCATTCTACGCTTATTGGCACCCCTTTTTGTAACAAGATGCTCGCTCTCACTGCAAATGAACTATATAGCTTGTGGGGGTTATTAAGCAAGGATTCGACCACCTTGCGGTTTGATTTCAATACCTGAATGGGTCATGTGTTTCAATGGTTTGCTCAATGCTCTTTGATGCAGCAACCAAATGTACTTTCCCCTTCAGAGGACCATAACAGACAAAAGGAATGTGAGAGCACAGCAATCAAGCTCACCATACTTAACTGAACAATGTTTAAAACATCCAGCGTATCTCCTTTGTGGTCATTTATACTATAAAGATTCGTACTGAAGAGAGGCTTGGGAATGAGTTTTTGGCTGTAAAGGGAGAAGATGCTCCGAGGTCACAGCACGGTCAGCTTCCCTGTTCTGTATCCTCAGATTCCCCATGGACCTATTCCCATGTCCCAGTCTGACACAATACGGTACATCAGGCTACATAGCGTGCCGCAAAAATACCAGTTGTTCTAAGTGCAGAGATCCTTCCTGTCATCTGCATTTTCTTTGGTTTGGCTCGATCATTTGTTGACTTGAATGTGTTCAGCTGCTGTTGTCGCTCACGGATTCAAGTTCCTTTATCACAATCTTTATTCTTTCTTTCCACATGGTATATTTTCTTTATTTCTTTGTTTCATCATGCATGCGACTGTTTTTGGGCTTCATCTCCCAAAATTCCATGAAATGTGAATAATGTCGAAAGATACAAATATGAGTTTAGAGGCGAAGCCGGAAAGATGTTTTCTAGGTGTGTTGAGATGAGTGTTGCTTGGATGTACAGCGTGCACTAAAAGTTCAGTGTGGATGCCTTGAAAAATAAAGACATGAACAAACAAGATGTAATAAGCTTTAGAGGTGCAGTCCATCACGTTATTGCCTTTTTAAAGAAGCCATGAGCTAATTTTTTCCCCTCTCGTCTTTATGCAAAGTTATGATCACTTCCTGCTGCCTATCGTTCTGTTTTTCATCAGAATGTGTGAGTGGTTGAAATTTTCCACAAGCTCCACCTCTTGTCAACTAGCCTATGTTTTAAATGTTTACTGGTGAGGCATTAAATGGTCGAAATAATCAAGCTATTTATTTTCTAGGGCTGTGCCCAACTCTGAATTTTGTCTGTCAGATCAGGTGTGGCTGATCCATACGAACATACAAGTATTAACTATTTTTTTTTCAGAAGGACTACCTGTCAATCCAGAAATCTGTAATAAGCTCTCCTTTGTCTACGGATTCCTGAGGGTCTCTTTTTATGGTGCACAGATTAATTATTGCTCTCTCTTCCTGATCGAGTCACACAAATCCACCATCGTGTTGGCCTCTCATTGCCGCTGTCCACACCTGCATACCTCTCCTGGTGAATGCTGCAGCTGACAGCAACTAACACGGTCAAAAAACACCACCTAGAGTGGGCGTCACTCCAGTTTGAATAACCCTGTGTCCCCGACCACCTCCGCATAAGCGACGCACTCAGCAGCAACCTGCTCCGAGGGCTGATGGAGTCGACAGCAAGGTGCGTACGGAGGCCAGTGCAGGAACCTAGTTCGATGATACCTGACTCTTAAACTCGGAGCCTTAAACTCGGCCTGTTTGCCCTCCACACGCCTCCACTGCCCGACTGTCCATCCATCTCCAGAGGAGAGTTGGTTACTGTGTGTAAATCAACCCTAAACCTAAAAATTAAAATGAAAAAAACGAAATACCACTCAATTTGAAGAATCTTAGTCAACTGCGACTGGTGATTAGACTCATTGACTTTCAGGGAGCAGCTCCAGGATTTTCCTCCATTTCTGTATTGATTACTTTATCTGCCTTCGTGACTCAATCCTCCACCGGTGTAAATTTCAGCCATTTAATCCATTAAATCAATCCAAATCATGCTCAGATATGTTTTTACCTTAAATTTGTCTTACTAAAGTCTTCACATTCCTGCTTAAACCACAACTACTCTACTTGTCTAAGCTGAAGAAAACGTGATATTTGTAATGCTACAAACAATAGATAATGTAATTTAATGAGTAGGGGTATCCTTACACCCAACTGAGTTTCTGGCCACTTCACAGTGTTTTTCTGGAACTATGTTGAACTTTTCAGCATCTGTTTTGCTGTAACTGCGTGAAAGATTCAACACGACTGCACAAGGAGCTCGGTTGTGTGACTTGGCAAACCAGTGACGTGTGTTTCAGCTCGCCTGCAGCTGCTCTCTGCTTCATGCTACTGCAGGCGGCCGCACAGTCAGTCGGACCAAACTTCATAACCAGCAGGATGACGACATTTGCTCTGGCCCCCTAACACTGAGATCTGTGTGAAACACAGTGCATTAAGAATACACACCCTCACACACACACACACACACACACACACACACACACACACACACACACACACACACACACACACACACACACACACACACACACACACAAACTCCCCACCCTGGATCCCCTTTCGTCCTCCCTTCCCCTCTTTCATCAGTCTCATGTGAAGCAACATGCTCTTTTGTTGGTTCTGCCGTCTAGCTATATTTATCTGGTGCATGCTATTCAAGAATGTCGTCTGCCACATCCCGGGCCTGGTGATGATCCCCAGCCCCCTTGATTCTGTCTGAATCCAGCCTGTAATGAGGCCGTCTGGCTTCAAATTACTCCGACTACTTTACGATCCCTCGGTGGTGTTGATGAAGATTTTCAACAGGACGTGAACTGGCGCTGATTTGCCTTCACGTTGGCGTGCTGTGAAGCTGCAGCCTCCTGCTGCCATGCTGTGGTAATGATAGGACAGGAGACCAGCTATTCGGATGAAAAAAGGGATGATCGTATTTATGTTACATCACGGAAAATCCTCCAGGTGGAAAATAAAGACAATTAAGTCCAATTTTTTGTGATGTTATCCATCAGGTGTCAGGTGTCGAGCAGAAAATCTCAACTTTGTCAGACTTTGTAACCAAATATGCTCTGTAGAAATATTTGATCTCACCCTGGATGTTCACATATCATGGCATCTTGGAGTTGAAGCTCAATCCTGTCATCCCAAAGCAAAGACTAAAAGAGTCTTTAATTCGAGAACCAATTAGGGACACAAAAACTATTAGTCTGGAGTCTGGTGTCTCATGATTAACCACAGCGGCCTTGTGCTTATGAGTCATACACCCTCTGGGCTGGAGGGAGTCCCCGCACTCAGTGGATTTCTCTATATTTAAACTAGTGAGTCATATTCATGTGCAAGCTACCACTGCTGAACTTGTATAAATAACCGACTTAAGTCTCTAAGGGATGGTGTGAGCTAAACAATCCCTTAGCAAAAGTTTCCTTCCTTTACACATGTGCAAAATATAACAGAAATTTGAAAATGTTTTACAATGTTACTGTGTGCAGCTACAAAACTGATTGTAATTGCCAGGAGTTGGAGGGTTACTGGGAGAACTTAATCACATATGATAACAAACCAGGCTTTCCGTCTATTTCAACAACGACCATTGACAATTCTTCAACACTTGGCTAATTGTGGCATACTCACATTCTTTCACTACTGTTGTTTTGTCTATATTAGGCAAATGGAGCAGAGGGACAATTTGATGAAAGCCTTCAGCTTTGCTCTTAACTGACCAAGCCAGCTCCAGATGTTGGAGTGGAAACCTCTGGCTTTTCCTAACACATCTCAGATGAATCTGCCCGACTCTGGAAACATTTCCCATGACTCACACTGCTTTTCCAATGCTTTAGCATGCCTGTTGTTACCCCATTGGCCACATCAGTCTGAGTCCACTGATCACGGCATGTGAGTTACACGCTGTGCAGAGTGTTCAACAAAGCAGGCATTGTTCCTCAACCCAATATAGACATTCATTTGTATCATATGAAGGTGTAAGATAACAACATCTGATGAAAGAGTTCCCAATCAGTGATTAACATTCATGATAAACAAGAAGGAAAGATCTTAAGAATTGATCTTGGAGGCTAAACTGGATGAGTAATTCCATAAAAATCCCTTGGGGTAGGAAGACTATGTTATTCCTCTTTGCTTGTAATTTATTTTCAGTGGATAAGAAAAACAATAGCAGCCAGAATAGAATGGATTTCTCTTCATTCAAATGATAAAACAGACTATTCTAAAAAAAAAAAAAAAAATCAAAATAGGAAAAACCCTTAGAGGTCACTTGTATCGAGACATCTGGTCATGCATAATTCCTGCTTATTGAAAACTTGGCAGTTCTGTGATGATGAGAATTTTCTCTGGAGTTTTCATTTTGGGCACTAAACTCCCTAAGAGCTCTTATCAAAAATAAACACACAGTTCAGTCGCTGCAGTGGGGTAAGAATATAAGCCGATCTTTCTCAGGGTCAGAACACACTTTGATTATAAATGTTCCACTTCAGGTCTCTGCCCCATTTTGGTCCAATAGGTATCAGAAAGCACAAGACACCATCATTGTAGTGCATCCAGAATTTGTCTATTTCTTTCTTTGCAAAGCCACTGGTTTGTTTTGTCACTGATTTCTTACCCTTCTTTATACTCTTTATTTTACTTATTCTTTTCAATATCCTGCTGTTCCAAGACCCATTATCCACAAAAACCACCAGGAATCAAATCTAAAATCTAAAAGTTTTAATCTTTTAGCCAAGGACGCCCATTTACACTTTTGATGAGCCCATTGGATTTGTCTGCAATGTTGGCATAAAAATGTTGTCACCAAAAATAAGAATCCTATGACCTTGACTCCAAGAAATCCCACGACTTTACCTTTGAGCCATCACCTAAAGTCAAAAATATTATTTTGTCCTTTACTTTTACCCACGTTTATGAGCAAATATCTGCAAAACGGAACTCTGACATTCCCATCAGCCTCAGCTGCACTTTGCAGGGTTGCCCTCCCTTGCGGCAAAAGCAGCCCAGGCTCTGCTTCAGACTCTGATTCTGCCTGAACAAATCTGATGCAGATTAAGGGGAAGATTTGGTTCTATAAAAATCGCGTTACATTAGTTAAACTATATTTTTCTGTAAACAGGACCAAGTCTGAGCATCAGGTTTTTGTCTATACTTAGAGCACCTTCGGCAGCAGGATTCACAAGATAACAAAAATGAATCTAGTCAGGCTTCAAGTCTTTGTGTCTGACCAATCATAATCTTATGAGGACCTGACAGCTATGGGCAGGGTGTGACAGCACCCAAAAGCAGTGATAGACAGATGGTTTATCCAATCATCGTCCAATTCGTTTTTCAAAGTTTCTGCACTTTTCTAAATAGTTCCCAAGATCTAGCTTTTTAGATGTTTCACAATGGCAGGTTTGTGCAGGATGTCTGGGGTAGGAGTGATGATTTGACAAATCTCTCTGACCAATCAGTGGTCTGCAGTGTTTTCACGTCACCTTTTAGTATTGGCTCAGCTCACTTGGAACTTTGACCAGGTACCAGATACTATCCACAACTTTTGCATATTGGGTAACCAAAAAAGGCGACTCATATTGAGTTGAACAGCAGAATGGGGTGGAAAAGAGGCGTAAGGTGGCTGCCAAGTACCTTAAAAAAGATTGTACAAGTGTACGCAGGAGAACTGACAGTAAACGGGTGGCCAAAGCAAATATTGTCTTGATTTGTGTCCCTGTTTACTGCACTTTGTATGATATTGATGAATAAAAACTGTGCAATAATTTAATAGCTGCTGGGACAGTTTTTCTTAAGTCTTATTCAATTACTCAATGATGTCAAAAGTATTTTTCTGTTATGTTATGTTCTTGCAGGTATTTTTGAGTTTTGCTGTCTAAATTTAAGTCTCAGTGTTTATAGTAGGGATCTTATTGCACGCTTGGATGGGTTCCCATAGACAGGACGTGACCACTCTAATGATTAAAGTAAATAACTAAATATGGCCACAGGATGTAAAATGAGTTTCAATATAAACTACCAAAGGATAATGGAAAATAAAAGTCAGCAACCCATTTGGGGTGATGCATATTCATTATTTGGAGTTTTATCGTGTTGCTGAACTTGATGCTTTAACTTCTGTCCTCTCAAACACCATGGCCTCTCCTCCCAAGATATAAGTAATTTTCTAAATAACATCTGGTGGTATCTATCCATTAGTTTGGGTTGTTTTGCTCTGGTTATGGCCAAAACCACCTAAATTATCTGTGAGCAGTGCACTGAAGTAAATTTTGACTCATTTCCTCCTTCAGCTATGACCCCACACTGCTGCTACTGCAGTAGGTAAGACTGTGTCCTTAGAATTGGTTAAAATTGCATGGCGACAAGGTAATCACAACAATTTGAAAATCCCAAATTGCCACTTACAGATTTAAAATCTGGGTGTAGACCATCCGTCACTAAACTGCTGCAAAACCCCCTTCCACCAATTTATCTGACTGACGTGAAAGGGGTTAAGACAACACTGGAGGCCACCATCATGTAGCCTTTGACCTTCCACCTAGGGACAGAATCTGGGCCTGTGTTTATGTACAGGAACTCTTTTGTGTACACACCCCGGGCTAAATGAGTTCTGTGTGTGGGCTGTCTGCCTGCTCTAAGCAGATCATAACCCTAAAATATAATCCGAGCAGCCTGCCATTGACTGCCAAAGAGAGCAATGTGGGAAAGATCATCTGCCAGGGGAGTATAGAGTCGTCAAGGCGAGCGACATGTCTTTTTCAGGGTTTATGCATCACAATGAGAATAAACCGAGCCGTGATATGTGCTTTTGAACTCACTGAGTGCACAATGCCAGTGATGCGTTGAGAAGGTAGGCAGTATTTCTCTTTTACTTTGGAGGAGTTGTTCATCTGACACATCTGTGGCCTTGTGAAGGACAACTTGATAGCTTCCTCACATGTTTCTCCTGCTTCAAAGAATAATTCTGATTATATTTGCAGATGTGGCCACCATTCCTGTCAGTAATTTTATTTTTGCATTCACCATGTTATTTTCTTAAAATCTGTAAAACGGGTGACATTGCATTGCAAAAGATGTCAGACAGAGGAAGAGACACGGTCAGACTGGCTTTAAAGAAACCCATATGCAGTTCCCCATTTAACTGACTCAGGAGCTTATGGGCAAAAATGAGCTTGTAGGCCCAATTTCTCTACATCTACATCAGTTCAAATTAGTTTTTATTAGCAGTACGTTTGTGGTGATTTAAGCATGAAAATCATAAAGAATACACAATGCACATATAAGCACAAAATAATCTATAATAATCATGGTTTTAAATTAGATTTTAATTGCATCCCTCTCAAATCATGTTATATGTGTTTTGAGATGTGTGTAGTATTACCAAACCAATGAATTACCAGGAGCCTTGAGCATTCAGGGGTTTCTGCCCAGGGCTGTTGCCCAGTTGGTAATCTTGCCTTGCGCCAATGTTAGCCAAATTTATTTGGAATTATTTACCAAATGTTGGTTGTACAGATCCTTCAGAGTTTACAGACTACGCTGAAGTCCCACAAACTTTTAGTTTGACTGGTTAAATGCTGACATATTTACTGCATGCAACTGCATGTTGCTCGCGGTGTGGCTGCAGGTCAGATATGAACTTCTACCTGTCGTATCAAGATGAAGTTACAGAGAGGAAAGGTGCGGGGTGAGAAGGTTGCTCATACAGCTAACTTTGGATTCTTGCAATGATGTTTGCCTCGGGCCAGAATCCCCAAAAAATAGTTAATAAACCATGACTCACTGAAACTTTCTCTCTGAAAGTGTCAGGATGAAACATCAGGCAGGCAGAAGTGAGGGAAGTTATATCTTATGCGATACATTATCAATATTGATCATCTCCCATGCTCAGAGATGTTACGAGAGTTTCATTTTCCTGAAGCCGATAGGACGAGCTTGTCAGTGAACAGAATAATTTCCAAAGTGCAAGAGTCATGAAGACCATTTAAGTTTTAGAAGAAACACACTTGTTCTGCAGCACAGAACCCCCCAGAGTTTATTATTTAAAAAACAAAACATGTTAAGATGAAAAAGTATTTTGTGAATTAGATTTATGCATATTTTGAGCAGTCTACTAAGATTTTTCTTAATTTTGCTCGTTTTTATCTGTGGGATGTATTACAGTAATCTAAAACATGTCGTATCTGATACACAGTCACATCACTACATTTTTGGACAAAAAAAGTGCTTCAATGACACGCGGAGGTATTTCCATAGAGAAAAAGCAGACCATGTATCCTGCTCTGCATTTATAAACAATAGTTTTCTTGTTTGGATTTACTCCAAAAGCCATATTACTATTCTGTCCTAACAGTGCGTTGTGTTTAAACTACAAGGTGAGGGGCGGGTCACACAGTGGGTCTGTGGGACCAGCACAACCAGCAGACAGCTAATCTCATCAATTTCCCAATGCAAATATCTGACTTATTGCTCTTCTGTGCAGACACTTGTCGTCACACCCTTCTCCCTGCCAACTCCCAAGGAACACATGGAGGCCTTGTATACGGACACTTCACAAAGCCAAAGCAAAATCCATATTTATTTTTTCCTGTTACCATAGTGACATGATACTCAGGAGGCGATAGCAGGCTCACATGCAGTCTCGGGATGCAAATCCCTTTGCTAAGCTTTTCAATTGAAAATGCAAACACATTCAGGGGCAAGACAAGGCAAGAACTGTGCATAAAACATTAGATATTGTTTGCAGTATATTCTCTCTCTTATTATATGTCATCTGACAAGCATCCTTAATAATGGAAATTCAATCAGTGCTCTAACAATGTCTTCCGGTATTAATTTCATATCCCACACACTGGTCATATTTGACCCAGAGCAGCATCAGTTCTGCCAGCGGAGATGGGCAGGGGCTTTGTTTATTCCCTACTTTGTTTGCCTGTCTGTTATAAATAGATTCTCGCAAGGAAAACAAGACAAACAAAAGGTTGGTGTTGGGGGCAAGAAGAAAAGTCTATAACTTTTCACACAATTTGGGCCAACAGAGATAAATTGCAATACATGTGAATTCTGTAGAAAGACATAACTTCAAATCAGATTTACATAAAAGCATCAAACTTTGTGCTCCTCGAAACAGATAGGAAAAAAAAAAAAGAAATGGAGGGGAAAAACCTTCTATTACTGGGCCAACCGAACAACATGTACGTAGTGGGGAGCGATTTATGCCTTGGAAATAACTACCCTGACGATTTTTCCGAACTTTGGTAAAGTGGTAGTTAAAGGGCAGCCGTAATGGCAGCTGAAAGGATACAGAGCTGCAGGGTGTATCAAAGACTCAGAATGGGAACATGTCATGTCCAATTTCAGATACAGCCATGATAAAGTGAGCATCCCTTGATTTGAAAAAGTGCTCTTACATGACTGTTGAATACAAAACCGAGCTGGTTTTCTTTCTCAGTGCCAGAAAAGGTGACGTGGTATTTACCAGTAAATATGATCTAAAATGGTTAAAGAGTATTTAGTAAGCTTTGATTGGTGAGAACCGATGTCATCACCACAGGCCCAGACAATCAGCTTGAATGATAAAACATAGTGGTAGTAAAACACATCCTAGCTCACTTACATGAATTAATGCATGCAGAGAAGATTATAGTACTGATTTAGTAATGTTCGCATTGCAATGTAATTGTTTCTGTGGCTGCTGTAGTATGTAGATAACTCACGCAAAATGTTGAAATACATTTTAGAGGAAGGCTCAACGTGCTGCATTTGTGATTTAACTCACATCACTTCTGCGACTGTGTAAAAATGGAGAATTATTGTCAGGCTGAGAGCAGGTAGTTCATTTCAACCCCTGAAGAAAGCCTGCAGAGTGACTTCTTAAAGAAAGGGGCCAATGACTTCGGGAACACCTGAGCTTGTGGACATCATGTGGCGTACGTCCTGTGATATTTGAAGCACGGAGCAGAAATGAAACCCGGTGTAAGCTTTCTAGGTGGTTTGTGGAAGAGTTGCCCGACAGCTTGTGGTAGGCATTTTGTGGAGCAAAAGGGGGCCAAATCTAATCAGTGACTTGGTACATCTGGTCAACATTAGCATTTAGGTCTCGAGGGTCAGTGGGTGAGCACTGTTCACACTGAGGCAGCGAGGACCGTGCCAGCAGATAATTAGATGAGGAGAAATTGTTCCCTAGTACAGTTTTTCCTGTTTTACTCTGCCATCATTTTGATTAGTGGAACATTTGGTTTTAGATATGTGGATAATTATATCTCCTGCATCATTTAACCAGTCAACACTCCCTATAACTGGAATGTGTATCTGCAAAAAGGTACTCTTATGCAAATGCTTTCTGTAAATTGCCAGCAAATGCAACGTGACCACGCTCAAACAGCAGTCACTGTTTTTGCTCAGTGTACAGCTAATTCTTCAGCGGAGGTGTCACCGTCACGCCAGTCAGTGGGATTTATCTATAAATGAGCAAACAGAAGGGCAAATGACTCTTTTCATGCTCGCAGTGAACAGATCACAGTGCAGAAGAACTGAATCCAGCTCCCCAGCTAAGCTTTGATTCGGTGCCACTGAAACAAAGCGATACTCCTCCGTTCAGATCAAGAGCCACTTTTTCACTTTAGCTGCCAATGAGACATTCACGGAAAGGTCTGCCCGGACTTAATTGTAGTGGAATTTGCAGTGAGAGTCTACAGATCTGACAGCAGGGGGAAAAACAATGGGCTCAACAGCTGCTCAAAGTCCAAGGCTGAACCTGCCAACTCCTCCATATGTGCAATTTTGTGCCGAGGTGAGTTGGCTAAGCTGTTAGAAGACACTGTTTTCATTTCCCAGCCACATACCGAACGCACAAGTACATCTCACACAAACTCTACCTGCACCCAGCAGGACTGAGAAGAGAAACCGGTGCATCATATCTTATTGAGAAAGGTACAACTGTAGCTCTTTACTCATACTCTATGGGACCATTGTACGGGCCTTCGTCATCCAACATCCTTCTCCTCAACACACACTGCTTCTCTCACTCATTTACCAGCCCCTCTCTCTCTCTCTCTTACTTTCATCTCTCCTCTCTGGGTGGATAAGGAGCAGCCCTGCCTTCCACTGCACACTTCCCTCTGAAAGAGCCATTCATTGCTGCCGGCAGAGGGATCTCAGCTAAGAGGGCTTTGGCTTCTCTCCCTCCTGCCATTTGGCAACACGCTCTCAGTGCAAACATTCTCGAGGTAAATGTGCTCATACATTCAGGCAAGCACATGCTGAAAGGAAAATAAAAAAATAAAAAAAACTGCATTAGATGTGAAACTGACAGATGTTGTCTCAGACCTTGGACTGGGGTCAGACCATGGCACATCTTTTCCCAAATGTATTGAGTTTCATCCACAGCTACAGTGAATGACATGTGTACTGGGAGAGTGAATAACAAATAATAAAAAAAAAGAGAGGATGTGATGTGGAGTTGCTTCTAAACCTTTTTCCCAGTGCAGGTTAAAGTTCAAGTTAAAGTTAGTTGAAGTTTGAGGCGTTAACTCATCAGCCTGTCATGCTTTGATTTATGCATACAGGGGCTTCAGACAGGGACAGTCATCTGATCTCCTCTCGTGCATCTCTGACAGAGGGGGAGCAGGGAAAGGGGGGAACCAGAGTGACAGCAGCAGAGTGATTTGCAGTGGCACTTACCTCCATGACCGGGTCTGGTGAGGCAGAGCAGCAGGGTCAGGAAGGCACCGACGAGGACCGAACGCAGGGCTCTCATGTTTTCGTAGCTGAAAGTTAAGTCCTCCACTCTCGTGTTAAAGACACTCCATTCAGAAGGGACTGAATGAGTTTTCAGTTTTGGGACCTGCTACAGGATACTCCTCTTAGTGAAGGGGCAGGGCTGGGGAGGGACCGTTCGAGGGACGTCCTCTTTCAACCCCCCCCTCCTGCCTTCTCCAGCACACTCACTCACACACACATCTTCTTTAACTGGAAAATCATTTCCTGCCCCCCTCTGCTGATGGCTTATGCATTCATTAAACTTGTTAACACACTTTTTCTGTTTAATAAAACACTAGTATGTATATTTAGTTTACATGCTTCTTGCAGCTTCCCACGATCCACCTCTGTCACAACAGCACAGCCTGTCTCTCAGCAGCACAGTCATGGCCACCACTGGATTTGTAGGACTACCTCCTTTTGTCTTACTCTGTAATTGCGGTGGCCTTTGGAGACCAGCAAATGCTGTCTGCAAGGATAAACCTTTTACTTTTAATTAAAGACAAATCAGGTTGCCCAAAACTCTTGGCACTTTATCTTCCTAGCCTCTCCCTTGATCAATGTCTCGTTCTTTATGTTTTTGTTCAACAAACCTGCTCCCGAAACCAATTAAGCTCACACTTTTACACCAAGTAGCATGGGTTTGTGTTGGATTTGCATTCACTACCGCTGCTCTATTGATAGGACAGGGACAATGGAAAGGTTTTACCGCTCAAGTTATCTGAGGCACTCAGAGGAAGACTTTAATGGAGGTGAGTGCTGTCGCTGATTGTTCCCCACATGGCTTTTGCTTTCATTTTTTTGTAATGAACATGCATACACTCCTTGCAAGAATTAGTATTTTCTGGTTGGAAGCTAAGATTAAACCTCAAGTTCAGTCTCGAAGCCTGAACGTTCAATTTCACTCGTCTCACACTCAGCTGGCTGGCAAATTATTCCTCGTTCTTACTGACAGCTGAAATGGGAATACAATTAGACTTTTCTTAACACTTCCTCTCAGGTGTGGAATAACTTTACAACAGTAATTCCCTGTTGACTGCAGCCCATGCAGTCCAATTAGCCTTTTTCTTTTCAACTGAGCAAATAACTCCTCAGAAAGAGATCGTCAAATTAGCTTGAATGTGGATTGTACTGTAATAAACTCCTCCATATGACAATGAGCAGGGCATTTTAACATAAACGTAGGATTGTGGATTGGTGGGATTTATTTTCCCCAGATTTATGTGAATTCATAATCTAAATTTAACATGTTTAAAATAAGTTTGAGTACTTTCTGGCTTTCATATCTTCTCACGTCTGTGCAGAGAATAACAAGCTCTCCTTCAAGCAGATATGTCTTTTTCGTTGGTTCAACAGCACCTCCTATGGCAAATAACCCAACAGCTTCCCACTCAGGTGGCATCAATCAGTTGGAAACAAACAACAGCCACGTTTAAGATGAAGCAGACCTCTCATCTCTCTGCACTACAAAAGACTGTGAGCGACTGAGGCCAGAAGAAGACCTGTAAAATAACACATGGCACCTGTAACTCGACACTATTGTTTGCGGGCAACCTTTCCTGACACCACAGCCTCCCTGATTATTTCAGCATGACACAAGCTACAATTAAAATGCTCCCTCTGAGCCTCAGCCAACCATTTGTGCCGATGACATGCTCTCGCCACCCTGGGGATGCATAACTTTCCCTGGAGGGATGTCACCCACTGATATGAGTGGGCTCCTGCAGTATGTGAGAGAGCACAGGCAGGCTTATGTAATTCACAACACCAGCGGCCCCTTTAGCACTAACACACCAGATGATGCAAGTCGATGTGTGCGAACCCATCTTTATCAAAGTAAGTTGATGCTATTCATGAGATTTCTGTGGCCTAATAATGCATGGACACGCTTTGATTAAAGGTGTCCCATGGAGGCTTGTAAACAAACAGGGTTTTGTTTACGTTCAACCATGCTCACCAAAATACATTATATGTATCCTCAAGGCCTAAAAACATGTTGAATTTATTTCCAACCTCAAAACATCTGCTAACCCTTTTTTTTTTTTTTTTTAATCTTTTGAAATCTGTTTTGTTTACAGCAACAAGAGCTCATCTTTATGTCTTGTAGCTGCATTGCTATATTTTATGGTCTGATTTATGCCCCTTTAAGCCACCGCTGATGTTGTGCTTGTGAATCTTTGTGATGGCGAAACACAAGGAAAAACGTCAAATGCTAGTGGTCAAAAACATAATGAAATACTTTTTAAAGCTGCATTAATTGATTTCTGTGGCCACTAGGAAGCAGCAGAACAAGCTGAAAGCACAGCATCTGTAATGCAAAGTTATTGTAGCAAACCTGTTCACAATCATTTGCCTATCAAAGGTCCCATTATATAAATTCAGATTTCCTTTTCTTTTTTGATCATAGAGGAGGTCTATGTCCTACATAAATACTGTGAAAGTATCAGAACGCTCTGTCCACAGAGATGTGCAGACAGCTCGTATTCAACTACTATACCGTTTGGACTTCTATAACTTATGCTGGTGCTCAGCACGGCCCACTGTGGACGAAAACACTCAGCGGAAGAAAACCTGTGATTGACATGAGTCACTCAGAAAAGAGTCAGCCAATCAGAAGATAGTGTACTTGAAATCAATGCACCTTAAAGACACAGACACAAAGCATCCTGTTATTGGTGGAGCTCCAGAGTGAACCAGAGTGAGGTTGTAAATCACAACCAACTGATTACCCCTTGCCTCACTCTCCCCTTACAAGCCTTTAGATGGGAAACCTGCCAAAAACACGCAAACACTGTGTTTAGAGCCAGTGTTTGGTTTGTCCCTTCTGGACAACTGTACATTGTAAAATGGTGTGCTCTGTGGAAGAGGACCTTATCCTTTAAGGGCTCAAAACATAAAATACAGCGAATCTTAGTTTTAGGTGATCATACACTAATTAAAATACAATTATTAATACGAAATTCCATTTCTGCCAATAAATCCCCCTAAATCCTACACACTGGATGTAATTAATTATCATGCAATAACAACAATTATTGATTCTTAATTGTTTACAGAGACTATGTAAAACTATATTATGGTGATATTTGGTACTAGAAACCAACCAGGATTTCAATACTGCATTTAGAACATCAGAAAAATGTAAATATGGGACTTTTAAATTATCAAGTAGAAATTGCACAACATTGGTTTGCATTTCTGTTTATCAGAGGGATACTAGTTTAGTCATGCACATGCACAGAGGCAATATGTTTAACATTACTACAATGATGTAAAGATGGGAGAAGTGCACCAAGAAACACAGTAAATATGAGTAAATATGCCAACAAAAGGCATGTAAGAGGAGGACTGCAGGCTAACAAACAAATATGTAAACATTGCCGTTTTCAGACTCCAAAATAAATACTCATTGCTGTAATGAAAGTAGACCTCTTGTAGTAAAACTAGAATTATTTCCACTTGATTTTAACAATTCATTAAACTCATATGAACTTCAGATCAGTTTTAGAATATAATTTCATACAGAATGAGGGCGGCAGATTACTTCTATTGTTTGTTTACAACCACTGAGGACAGAATAGGTGGTACTTTAGGTGTATACTGTAATCTGAGTCTACCCTTAAAACCCAAATATTTGTGCACTTCTTCAACAATATAATGGATTTAATTCGACCATCTCACTGTATTACTTAACTGTAATATCTCACTAACTTTCCTGAGGTCAGGTCAGCTATTTTTTTTCCCTATCAGATCTCATTTCTCTCCCGGTGGATGTAATTTTCACATGCACCAGAAACTGGGGACATTTTGCCAAAATATCAGCTCTCGAGTCATCTTGTTCAGAGCAAAGAAGCTCAACTTTCACCGCGCAGTCTCAAATATCACTTTCGTGTGTGGCTGCAGCCGTCTGGCCAGACCACCACTTCGCTCTCAAAACCCCAGACTTGATTAAACCGCAGAAAGAAAGTCAATGTTATTCGAAACCTGTCTTTTCCCACTGTCAGGGTAGAAACTTGTGCCAAATGCTCAATAATCACAGCGGTCTGTTTTGATCACCATGACTTACTGCTTTTAAGACACTCTATAATAATCAAGTGGTCTCTGAACAAAGAGCTCTAGTGACGCTGGACCTCTTTGTGGAAAAATAGAACAGTTTCATAATTGGAGATTCTTAATTTTGTCCAAAGAATATCACTTTTTCATACTTTTTTTTTTTTTTTAGCTAAAATGAACCCACTCATTTTTTGTCTCTTTAGCACGGTATAATAGCTCACTTATAATTAGCTCGATTGTTTGGCTGATGTTCACTTTTCCTCTCATTTATTTTCATTCTCTGGAGCTCTGAGGGCCATTCAAAGAGGAACCTCAGAAAACCCCAAATCCGGGTTCATAACATTAATCTTTGACTCCTCAGTCCATTTTTTCACTGCAACTTAAATTGAAAATAAATTGATACCACTTGCATAACATCACTGATCTCTGTGGGATGTGTGCCTCAGGTTCTGGACAGGATTTTCTAAGTGGAAAAGAGGAGGTTGGAGGTTGCAACCCCCTGTCAACACAGGCAAACACTTTGAAGAGACGTTGTGAAGGAAAGCAGCATGCTGTGAGGTCACCGCAAATTTTAGATTATGATCTATATCCTTCTAAAACTAATAAATCCAATTCTGTACTACATTAAAATTAATACATCAATTCTTTACACAAAAAGAGTGGTTTTATTGGATTGTTGCATGACACATGAAATGTGTTGATCAGCATACTAACTATTGTGATAACTAATTAATTGTTGAAGCCATTTCTTAAAGAAGTTTGACAAACGCTGGGTAATTCCAGCTTCCTTAATGTGAGAAGTTGTTGCTTATTTCTGTTTTGTATCACTGTATACTGAATGTCTTTGACTGATGTTGGACAAATGTAAAACATATGAAGATGAAGATGATGGTTTTTTTAATCATAAAGTTACAGTAAGTCATGAATAAAGAAAACAGTCAGCAGATGAACCAACAATGAGAAATAATTACCATTGCTATTAGAAATTGAGCCAAATGACAAAAGCTATTTTAACAACAAACTTTCAAATTTAAGAGTAATCATTAGTAACCTCTGCAGCTAAATATATACACTACTTTCTACTGTCACTACTTGTGACCCGATGCATGGCAGAAGTTTTATGAATTTTAAGTGTCTCTGTCCAGGAATCAGCTCCGGAGCGCAGAGGCCTTTATCACCCACAGTATTAAGATTAGATTAGGGTCTGTATATAAATCTGTACATGGGCTTACTGCCAAATAGCTAAACATGTCCTGCACTGGTGATGTTAACAGGCTTACATGGATAAACTGGTGAAATATCAATTTAGATATATTTAAGCTGTGTGAATCCATGACCGATTAACCTTCGATGGAAGAAGTGTTATCGTAAAGGTTTTTTTTTTATAGAAAACCAAATACAAATGATTATTCAAAGCTGAAATGTTTTATGTCATACAAAATGTCCTCAGAATGTAAACACCTCACTTATCCCAGTTGTTTTTCCCAACACTTTAAAAACTGTCAAGCCTCTTCTAAAGAAAATTAGAAGCAACTCAATCTACAGACCTATTTTAAATCTACCCTTCAGTGGAAAAGTCTTTGAGAAAATAGTCTACAAACAACCTGAAGAATAACTTATTTCATTAAACAGCTGTCTAGATATCTTTCAGTCAGGATTTCGGCCTAATCATAGCACCGGAACTGCTTTAATTTAGGTTATTAATGACATTCACATAAATACAGACTCTGGAAAGTTATCTGTTCTACAACTACTTCTGCTCAATGTTAGTGCCGCCTTCGACCCTATTGACCATAAAATTCTATCAGCGACTTGAGAACTGGGTCGGAGTTTCAGGAACTCTTTTAAAATGGTTCCGTTCATACTTACAGAGAAATAACTACTTTGTAGAAAAAGGAAATAATGTAAGTACCTCTGACCTGTGGTGTCCAGCAAAGGTTAGATTCTCTGACCACCTTTGTTTAATTTGTATGCTTCCACTTGGCCAAATCTTACAGGCCTATGGACTATCATACCACAGCTACGCAGATGACATACAGATTTATTTTGCCCTCTCCCCAAACAATTACGGCCCTATGATCTCACTTTACTTTTTTTTCTCAGGTTGCATCTAAAGAAGTAATGTATTGCTTTTCAACATCCAAATTGAAGCCTCACATCTACATCTGCTTGCTTAATGGTTGCAGATAGTTCTTCTTCCTGTGAAACGGTGTCCTCTGGAGTTTGGGCCAGGGGTGAAGGCACCTGCTTGTTGAGGACCAGCTGTAACTCCTCTTCCAGACAGAACTGCAACTTTTCTACTATATGGCTGTGAAAGTTCTCTAATTAGTATGTCCTCACTCTCCCCTACTTTCATAGACTAACACGCCTAAGACTGTCAGAGAGGTGTTGATTGAGCTCTGATTTTGAGCTTGAAGCCGGATGTTTACCTCAAGCATAAAACTGCAAGAATTACAGCAGGGACTTTAATCAATAAGTGATCCAAGCTGCATAGTCTGCACCAGCAGTGATTTTCTGCCCTGACTGACAGACACTGATAAATTCAGTTCACTCGCAGGACACAATTTCAACTTTCAAAGGATTCCCAATGACCAACAGCCAACATTTTCAGATAATAAAAAAAAGCATGGCGAATACAATTTTCCAGGCTTCTATTTTGTGCTGCGACATTAGCAGACGCTAGTTGTCAGAGTTACTTTCTTCCCGCCGTAAGCCTATTAGTCTCCTTTTTTTGACGATCTGTCGGCAGTGTCAACTTAATTTGCTTTTCTCACCTCAGCTAACGCAAGGCATCACTGGAAAATGGTTGACTCATTTGCTGCATATACACATGTAATATGGTGTCTCCCACATGTATTAATGATGAAAATTCCTATAACCATTTGTGTCACCTTCATTTTGTTTTAAGGGTCAGTAGTCACCTATTTATAATATATTTTTTTAAAGGAGAGGATTAAACTTGCCAATCACATCATTCCACAGCCTTTAAGGAGATTTATGATAATAAGTGACTGCAGCCTAAATTGTGCTTTCGCATTTTATTGTAAACTTTAAATCCCTATTAGCATGTAGTTTTTCTCAGCACACAGCTCCATGGATCAACCCTCCCTACACATGGTTTGTTTATCTCTTTTCTGACAGCTTTGTGACTTTGAATCTCCATCCCCAATGCGACACTCTGGGGCTCCTTGTCAGTAGATAGATGAGGATCCTCAGGTATTAAGTGATGCTTCTGGAGAAATACAAGGGAAATTAAACACAAAGATGCTTGGGAAATGGAGAGTGAACAACAAAGCAGAAGCTAAAATAACAGCTGATTACGCGTACTTATTGTCAATCTATTTACTAATCAGGTTTCTATTCAGTTGACTAATGATAAAACTCTGTATATTTGTCTGAATTTAAATATGTTTGTTTTTTTACAGACAAAAAAATAACTTCTCCTTTCTTATTTCTGGACACATGGTTAACACTGTGAGGCGTAACAGCACAGCTGATCGTCTAAAACTGGATTTGCCCTCCATCAAAGCCAATAGATCATCAGTGCGACAGCATGGGACAGAAATCTTTCTAACAATCATTTTTGTGCCAGAGTTGGCACATACGCAGAACTAAATTCAGATTTTCATGTGCCGTTTCACTGGATAAAGAGAGGAATGTCAGTTGCTCCGCTGCTCGCATGCGAATTCGCTAAATGGAAGGAAGGAGGATGGCAAACAATGTTCCTGTAACTGTGAGTCTCCCTGCTGTGAACAAGGGGGACTCTGAGCATCACTGTGCTTTAAAGCAACAAATATGCAGCGTAGTAGACAGAACATATGAAGCTGCTGGTTTTCTGTCAGACAGTGATTTTAACAGTCAGCAAACAACCCAGGCGCATGAGACTGTGAGGAATTTTCATTTGATTTAAAAGAAAACCTCCTTTGATTTTTCACCTGAAATCAATAAGTAATGTACTGCGGCATATTACTGGAACAGGATAGGGCAGGAATCTCAGCATGAAGCCCTTGTTTCTACATAACTAAATTCACACACTGCGAAAAATACTTCAACTTATTTACAAATTTATCTCACAGGGCTTTTGTCTTACAGGGTTACGAGTTATGAGGAATTCTTCTCATGAATCAATGGGTAAATGAATGCTTGTGAAGGCTAACTGCTGCGATAAAGATGCCACGGCCGCTTCATTCATTAAAAATCAAAAGAAGTGGATGGTCCACCTGAGAATACAAAGTCAAGGTTAGTAGTAAAAGCAAACAAGGTTGGTTTTAGTCAGTATGCAGAGGAGCTGTGAGTAACAAGAAAAATAAAGTTGCAGTACTCGCTGTCGTTCAATTTGTCTGCCATAGCATAAAACTAAAATGGCATACATCTGTTATTGGGCAACTAGTGAAGATTTCAGGCGGTTACTGTGATCTTTCAAGAAATATTGTGCAGCTGGGAATAGGGAAAGTTCCCAGCTGCATGAACGCCTGGGAACATCCAACTTCTGAGTTGAGAGCGTTCACAAACAGGCAACAGGATTGACCCCAGGAAATGTGCTCTGTTTCTGCTGTCACAACACAGACACGTGTCAAACAACCTCGGCAGCATCCATATAAACCAACAGAATGAAGTTACTACACGTTTTGATGTTCTTTTCCTTTTGACCAAGTCACACAGCTATCAAACCAGGGAGGCCAGGCTAACCATCTGGCTATTTTTGAACCAATTAGCCGACATTTCTTTCTTTCACCACAAACGCTGCCATGTCAAGTGACGTCAAACCTACTTCTTGGCGCTCTCAAAAACGTCCCGCTTCTTGAGTGGGATATTCTCAGTTCTATGGACGTTCAGGTATTTTCTCCCATTCGGAGGTCTGAACTTTCCCACTTTCCCAGTTTGTCATGAAAAACCAGATATATAAAAGTGAGGTTTTGATGGTACTGGTTTTATTTTTAAAAATTGCCAGGCTAGCTGTTTCCCGCTTTATGTTAAGCTGAGCTAAGCGGCTGCAGGCTGTAGCTTTGTGATCACTCTACAGATATGATAGTGATGTCAAAGTCATCTATACTCCCATTCTGTTACACCAGTAAAGTTGTACAAGTATAATAATAAAAGTGGTTGGACACGTAATCATGACAGCTCCCTTCAAATGTAATAAGGATGCTTCCTTGTCATCATGGCAAACTATTTTGAAATATTGGAGCACTGAAGCAACAACAAATATTCTAAACAAAGAAGAAAAGGCACATGAACAACAATATCCATCACAAATATGCCGAATTTTTTTTATGATACACAGGATCCATTGTGTTGGTAATACAATTCATGCTTGTGTAAAGTTAGGACAGATACAGGAGATCATTCCTGCCCGCTGCAATAAGACTGTACAATAACTCACCTCTGGCAAAATCCATCACAGTACAATAACACCGTTGTCTGTGTTTCTTGGCTGTGAATATTATTATATATATGTGTGTAATAATATATTACTGGTTATTTACTGTTACACCAACGATAGAGTTTATAAATTACAGTACTGACATCATATTCAATTCTGCTGTATGCAGATTTTTTTTTTTTTGTATGGATCTGTGATGGAGACAGCGATCCCCAGAAACCTCCGCAGAGCGCTGGAGCTGAGTGACCCTGTGACCCCTGATCATCTTCGCCGTGAGTGAAGCTGCATTTGGTCTTCTTGACCAAACGAGCACCGACGAGCAAAAGATTGAGATCAGAGTTAGTCTGAGAGCCTCCAGACATAAACTACCCGGGTAGTAGACTGAAAGACAAGAGACTGAAACTGACTGACTGTGGGAGAAATACTGGTATTGGGGTTATTACTTGAATTTGTTATTTTTCTTTTATGCTGTTCCCTTGATTTTCTGTGTGCGTGTTAATAACTATAATAAATTGCAGTTCAGTTCCATGTTTTAAACTGCAAACATTTGCCTTGTTTCATTCACTCCCAGAGCGACCTAGAGACAGTCCTAAACTTAACACAGGAAATCTAGTGTGTTACATAGACTACACTTGTCAGACAAAAGATAAAACATATGAACCACCTTGATATTCAATGGCAGCTCCACACATTTATGATCCTTTCAGATTCGTATATTTACTGTCTTGGAATCTGTGATCACACACTGTTGATTAACACATCATTGCTTTCTGGGATACGTCTTTCTACACGTAACTGCACATATTTTCTCTCCAAAGCTTTGCCCAGTCTCCTCTGTACTTGTCACTTATCCAGAAAAAACATTCTGCGTGTCTCTCACTTTACACACACACAGACCAAGATGTCGTTCTCACTTCAGAGTTGCTTATGATGAGCTCCTGAATGGGAAACATAATTTATATCACATAATGTGATGTGATTGTCTGAATGCCAGGCAGTGGGCGATCAAAAAAAATATAAAAAAATAAAGCCAGCGCACAGCTTTACCCATTCTGGTGAATACTCAGACTTAACATGCAGTTAAAATATTCAAAAAGGAACGACTGACAAATGTGTTGTTTTACAGTCAGTATTTATTAAGGTGGCTTTAGACTAAGGATATATGTTTTCACTTTTTTCTGTCTTTTATCTTCACAGAGTGTCATTCATTTTTTTTTAAACATTTAAAGAAACCTGCTGGGAGCCTAAAACAATTTTTGACTGCCTTTTGTATTTGTGCCGAGCTTGCTCAGAAACAAAAGACACACTGAGATACAAAGCTTAGCAGAGTGCGACGAGGCGATTATTAAAAAAAAGCTCCATTTCAAAACTCCCAGTGATTTCTGTGCATCCTCTGTTCTTCTATTCCTTTTGAGAGGTGCTGACAGAGATCCAGCACACTTATGCTTTGTGAAAGAGAAATGATGCTTTATAGCATGTAGAGTCAGGGGAGAAAAAAAAGTTTCATCCCACTGTGTGAAAGTTAAAGCTTTCAAGGGGGCCACAATGTTCTGCTAAATAGTGCAGCCCGCTGCAGGAATCCACAAAATTCCATCAATCCATTGAACAAGTTAACAGCATTTAGTGGCTGCTCTCCTACTGTAGATTATTGTGTGTGTGTGTGTGTGTGTGTGTGTGTGTGTGTGTGTGTGTGTGTGTGTGTGTGTGTGTGTGTGTGTGTGTGTGTGTGTGTGTGTGTGTGTGTGTGTGCTGAGTGCAAATAAACACAGCTCTGAGGTACAGTAGTAAGTGGGATGAGATACAGCCGCAGCACTACAACGGAGTCAAGCAGAGAGCTCTGAGGTCAAGAGAGCGCTTAGCACTGCCCTCTAGTGGAAGATCAAATGAGCTTTGATGACCACCCATCAGGCCTCTTTGTCTGCACATACTCCAATGTGGAATTACAACCCTTGTAATTAATAGTTTGTTGCAAGGGGTCACAGGTTTTTCCTACAAAAGAGTCTGATGGACGCATGAGTCACCAGAAGCTCTTCCATGGGAAAATTATCATATTAAATGCAATGAAAGGTAGTTTTCAGTGCCGTTTGGTGACATCACGGAATGAATCAGCCATGTAAACAGACACTGCTGAATAAACAGTCACATCCGGCCTGTTGGGATGAGATGGTGAAGCATACAAAGTCGATCTCTGGGAACGAGGCGGTACAGGATGCTTAAAACATGACTTGATGTGAATTTAATTTCATTAGTTAGTTTAGGTCATAGGTGGCCTTTAAATGGCCACTGAATGAAAGGAAATGATGTTGTCTCACACGGGTAGTAAAACCGTTGTACATAAAACTGTTTTCAGCCATGCTAAATTTAATATTTTTAGCTGATGTCGATTTCCCCTTTTCAAAGGACAGCCGCTTCCATCTTTAAAATCCTGTTGTTTTATTAATACAAATCTCACCACAGCTCCCAATCTCAGTGACATTTAGCGGTGAATTATATTTTCATGCCAGCAATCAATCTGCAAAAGATTTCCCATTTCTCAAAGAGCTGCCTTCCTTATTTTATGAGCTGTATAAAATCGTGTGGCAGTCCATTCACATCTCAACAATACAACAACCCAGAGAGATAGAAGAGGTACCACAGCAAGATTATGCACAGCGCAGCATGACGCGCCTCCATGTTACTGTTTTAGAATTAACAACATGGCCTCCTGTAGGCTTCTGTCGGACCCTGAATGATATCGATGGTGAAGTTTAAAAAGGCAGTTTTGTTTACAAGAAATGGCCCCCTGCCCACAAACCTCTATCCAGATACAAATGCAATGGCGCGGTGCAGACACACTATCTGGATATGTGTGGGCTTCATGCGAAATCAACACCCACTCTTGTGTCCTGCCAGCCTTGTAACTCAGCTCTATGAATACACCAATGCTGAGTCTATTTTTTATGTGTTTGTGAGTTATGGTGTTTTTCTCCCAGCAGACCTTGGCTGTCTTTCTCTTGCTCAATCGCAGCATCTCTGTCTCTTTTCTTTCTCTCCCTCCATCTCCTCCTCTCACTCCCCATCTCCCCGTCTGTCCCGTCTCTTTCTCCTCAGTGCACCGGGGCCATTGTAAAACACTGGCCTGAGTCCCAAGCCCTCAGGAGGCTCAGGGGCTCAGGGTTGACTGATCGCTGGATTTCACCACAGGCTCCCAGAACGGGGATTGTTCAAGAAGCTTTTCCTTCCCACTGAGACCCCTGTGGATTAAGGATTCCTGGCTTCTGTTGCAATAATAAGGCCTCACACACTGCCAAAATAAAATATTGCAGTAAAGCTCTGCACTGCTTCCACTGTCAATGCTGTGATTTGCCACAATTTGCCCGTCATAACATTTCCGTTTAATTTTTCTTTTTTTTCCCCTCCTTGTATCTGCTCAGATGGAAAAAGTTGAATTAAACGTTGCGTTTGCTATAGACTGCAATCATGTTGTGTGTTTATTATTTACACAAACACGATATCTGTGCCATGAAATTGGGAATCTTCTAAAAACAAGAGGAATTGCTGTGCTGTGCAATAGAGACATGTTATGCCTGATATGTTCACTTCATTAATATGGAAATATTTTACAGTTTCTAATCAAAAGTGAAACACCTTAAGTCGATGCAGACCGTAAAGGCTGTTGCTTCCCGCCCACATGCTGACACTAGGGCATATTAACACATCAATGTCTGTATAAATTACATGTGTAGATGCAGACAGCAGCTAAACAGTTCCAGAAAAGATGCATATGTTCCCCACGTTGCTGTTCACCAGCACTTTATTACTCGCTCGGCTCTCGCTGCCGAGTGCTGAATCAGAAAGCAAGAGTGAGCGAAATGCAATAAAACGGAAACAAATCCTGCAGCCAATAAAGATAGTGGGGAGGAGGAGGAGGAGGAGGATGTGGGGACAGAAGGGGAAGTTTATGAGAAGAAAAATGATGATGGCTCTTTTACAATCAAAGAGATGCAGTATGTACTGCAGGCAGTGTTGGGAAGGTTACTTTTGAAATGTAGTAGGTTACGTGTAAACCTGCAGGTTGGAAGGGCACCAAATAAAGAGCTAAATTATGCCTTGGTTAAACATAAATAACACAGTGAGGTACTTTAGTTTATGTGACTGACTTTAGTTGCATTCATTTAAATGTAGATGTTTCCTCAGGTTTGACATCGATCTTTTTCACTGCTGGTAAACACGATTCACACAGTACAATACTGTTAAAGTCATTTTCTGATTTCACAGTGAAAATATTCTTGAATTTCCAACTGTAAAGGGGGTTCCTGTCCGACAACATGGCCGACCGCCTTGGTCTGGTGGCTTAGAACAATGCACATTGATTTGATTGGCAGATGAGAGGCAGCGCAGAAGAACCAAATCAAAACAAGACACAAATTGGAGTGCGTAATGCCAAACTAACAAAGGCAGAGAAAAGATGGAAAACAGCTGAATGAATGTCATATTCTACATACATAATTATTTTTTTTTTTACCTATATTCAGATGTAACCTCTCTGTAATCACCAACATTTTGACTTGTAACAGTAGTTTTATTCCATTTTTTTTTTCTCAAGAACTATAACTGTTTTCATTCAGGTTCATTCTTAAGTTTTATTACATTACTCCGTTACATGTAATTAGTTACTCCCCAAAACTAACTGTAATCATAATAAATTAAAACAGGAGTGTTCGCATTATTAATATGATGCTTGCAAACACAGATTTTGGGGTTATGAAGGAATCGGGTATGAAATTACAAAAACCTTTGGTAAACTTTTGAAAAATGACAAAAGATGTGAAAATCTCAAAATAACTGCAAAACGAAGTGAATTTTGCAGTTATTTATAGATCTGCTAACATCCGCAGTTAAACCAGAAATGCTCCTTTGGCCTCAGAGCTTCTGAGAAGTTTAACTGACAGCTGAGCTCGCAGAGACACAAATTCCTGCTGATAGCTGTAGCTTTAGGAAGAGTTCTATTTACAGTGGTACTGAGGAATAACAAAATACACTGTTGAGCATCTACACGGAGTGACATTTTCAGGTAAGCTGACTTGTTAATTAGCTACCTATCTTGCAAACTTGACATTAAAAGTGCTGTTTTCCTCAGTGGATGTTTGTTTGCTGGTGCAGGAGGTCGAGATGCAACTCAACGCAAGTCTCCATGCTTTTTTCAGGGGAGAAGGATACATAAAAAAAAAAAAAAAAAAAAAACAACATACAGTATATCTTTTTTCAGTGGTCCTACTCTGAGTTAAATACTTATTCGGTCTACACGTGCACATGACAAAAGCTCTTCCCTTTTGGATGTTATATGTTACCAAACTGACTGCCAGCCATAAAAATGGATGTATATATTACCTTAAATAGTGTTACGCACTTGAGTACCGTATGACAGAGTTTAGCTTACTTTGAGCCGTGCGGGTGGTGCTGCCTGGCCGAGAGCATTGAGTACTACAAACCTGTACATAGCGGTAAACTTGTCTTGGCTGCTGTTGATGCAAGCAGGAGTGTGTACATGTCAGACTGCGGCCCCTTCGCCAAACAATACGGTTTGTCAGATGTGTTGGCGTCACTGTAGACTCAGCTTGTTAGCCTGTTAGCTTGTGGATATTATTCCTGGCTGCGTGCAGCTTTAGTCAAGAGTCACTGCTGCAGTTGGGTTGAAAGTCAGAACACTTTCTGTGTACGCTCCTATCAAGCAGATCCAGCGCTACGAGTGGGCCTGAGGATTTTGGTCAGAAAAATCGGAATTGTTATTGTTTTTGTTATATTATGATGAATTATGAAGATTATTTTTGTTATCGGATATGTTTGTATTCAACTATCTATTAACATTAAAGCATGGAATAGTGTTTTTTTTTTGTTGAGAGATGAAATTCTGAATAATCAGCTCAGTTTCCCTGCGATTAATTATTGTAGTCTTGCGTTCACAATAATGAATACAGATTCAGGCCATGTTTGCAGGAGTTTGCAATTTTGTAAAATTTTCGAGATTGAAATGTTGTCAACAGAAGTTTTGCTGAACGTAAAATGACTTGATGACCAAACAAAACTCGTTTCATTAAGAAAGCATAACTCCTCATTTACGATCACCTAAGGAAGTTCCCTGCATTCACAAATGCACCTGAGAAAACCGGAACAAGCGGGAAAACCAAAAGTGACAGGGTTTGTGGGAAAAGTGGATACTCTTTAAAATGAGGAATACTGTATGTTGAATTAGTATTATAAATACTTCTAGTTGTAAGAGATAGTTGTAAGAAACCAAAAACGGAATTTCCAGAAGCAAAATTATGAATTCTGCGACAAAAACTATCAAAACTGTAAGAGCAAATATATTTGCAATGCAAATAATGTTATTCTCAGTTCATATGATACTACATTACTGCTACTATAGTTGTGAGACATTTTTCCTTGTATAATAAAGACAAAAATACCTTCATACTAGTCTTGCTTATCCAGACCTGAAGAAGGGTCCTTCTTCAAAGGAAAAAACAAGGATGCAGCAACAGTGCCCTTGCAAAATAGTGTTGGAAGAGAACTACAAGTGGAACGAAGCGAACCCTGAAATTTAAATGGCTAAACCCTCCTCCCAAAAGACTGGGAAAAAAACAAACAAGCAGGATGGCCTGATTGCATAGTCCAAATCTTTGTCAAAACTGGCCATTTTCAGCATCTATGTTGCTAGCCTGGAGGTTTGCTATTGTTGTTGTTGTTGTTGTTGTTGTTGTGATCCTTAACAACAATGATTACAATAACAGCAAGGGGAGCATATTATTGCCTGAGATTGTCGGCCAATGCCAGGTCATAGTCCAGCTCGGTTGATGTGTACTGCTGTCTATGGTGCTGATGCAACTGTCATGAAGTCATTGTTTTGGGTGACTTTGTATTGCACTAACAGGTGACTACCAGTAAATGACCGACCAGGTACTCATCTCTCAGGTCAAGTTATTTCTTAGTTCATGATACAACTGGTAGCAGTACACACAAGTTGGTATATTTCTAGGTATTTACTGTGAAAATAATACAATAATACAGACATAGAATTAGCGTAATTATCACAGTCAATTAAGTCAAACAAATGTATGAGCTTTCTGTAGAGCCAACACCTGGATACTGACACAAATTGGTTTACATCCGCTGGATACCTGCACATCCTGCATGCTTGTGCTCTCAAAGGTGCACAACTGCCAAAACTTGAGGTCCACACGAGGTAAATACCAAAACAAAATACCACTCGAACCTCCCGGCACAACGGGTTAGGAGCAGTTAAAAAGCTGTCAGTAAAAGCTAGGGTTTTGTCACAGCTGTTGTGTATCAGTGAGTTGTGACGGTGACTGCCATGTGCAAATGCATTTCAACGGAAATTATTTATTTGGCTATATGCAAAGAATATCTCTGTCTACACTGACATAAACATAACAGCATTCTGACTGTCTGTGTTTGTAATGACAGAAGCTCATGTCATTAAAACATTTTTTGTTTTTGTTTTTTTGACTGATTATTCCCCTAAAAAGAACAGAGCAGCGTAGCAGAAAGTGAGAAACAAAGCTATGACACGGGACAAGATGGAGCAACCAAGACCGAGACCGGGACGGATTCCCCGTCAGCCGCCCGCCTCCACACAGTGGGCTCTTCATGTGATGTTGATTAGCCTAGGTACAGTAGCAGTACTCATTGCTAATGGCATATTCAGACGACTGCCATTGGGGCTGCCGTTCCAGATGGCTCTCTGTGGTGTTTTTGACGCCACAGCCTTCTCCATGCTAATTAGTGGCAGAGACTGACCAACATTAGCTCTCTTTGGAAGTCAGATTCCATTAACGCCATTGCGTTAATGGCATCTGACTCCTGAATCTCAATCTGACTTGGCACTTTGCAAAGTGCCTCAAACAGCCATTGCCCCCTCATCATCATGCTGTCCTTCTGGCCTTGTGGCCTCACAATAAAGCAGGTTGGAATGATCGGCGTTTTGGGCACAGTTATGAACAGTCAAATGAAGCCTTCAACGGGCATCATTTCAACCAGTTAATACAAAGAAGAGTCATTTAATATAGAGAAAGAATGAAGTCCATGAGCAGTAATGACAAAGTTGGACTGGAACACCAGTTCAACGACACTACTGATGTGACCAGATGAATCCTTCAGACGCTCGGGAATTGACACTCTGCCAGTTAATTAAACTCTCGAAGGCTAAATAACGCCAACACAGTGATGGAGATTCTCCATGCAGAGGCTTTCTGAATGGATTGATCTTACTGGCCTCTATCAACATGAGCAGTGAATTCCAATGTAAGCTGATACGAATGTAACGAGACGATACTTCCATCGCACAATAGCCAGGATTACAGAAATCTACTCCATGAGGTCGGGGGGAAAGTAATTGCTGGACTTTTGCACTTAAATAAAACCAAGCCGTAGATAAATGGGCAGCCCCTGTGATTTAGCCTCAAAGTAAAACTAGTCAATAATTCCTCTCTTAATCCTTTCTTCTTGCTTTGAGATCTAAAAAAAAAAAGGACTGAAAAGATGTTTAAGAGAAGGTGGAGGGGGAGAGAGGTGGATCACTATTTCTTCTCGTGAGAACATGCGGAAAGAAATGGCTCTCCATAGTTGCTGTGTTATTCTTTTGTTTGGATTCTGATGCTTTGGCATCATCCTACTGTATACGTCAGACATCAAACAGTCCTGCAGAGGTCTACTGTTTCAATATCTATCTACAGGAGATGCGCCGCCGTGGAGAAGTTGCTGTACCTCCTAATGACTGCTGACTGATAGTATCGACTGCTGTTTTTTCCTTATGTTCTGCTATATTGACAAGACTTTATCTCTCAAAAGTAGGTGGTGAAAAAAAGCTCCAGGTATGAAATATGTTGTTAGTCTGCGTAGTCCTATGTGGCTCAAACGCACACAGATATAAAGCCATCCCATGAGTTTTTTTTTTTTTTTTTACAGATCCCAATGTCTGAATGCCAGCAGGTGCACTTACTGAATAAAAAGGACAAGTTACAAGGTTACTAAGGTTTTTCACTCTATTAAATCTGCACCATTCTCACACCATAGATAGTTGCCGTAGCATGAATGAATGAGAGCATGAATGGTCTTTGTCGCTATGTGTTGGCCCTGTGATGGACTGGCGACCTGTCCAGGGTGTACCCTGCCTTTGCCCAAAGTGAGCTGGGATAGGCTCCAGCCCCCCCGTCACCCTGTTCAGGATAAAGCAGGTATAAATAATGGATGGATTTCAACATTTTTGTCAGCCACATATGCACACATTTCTCACTATTGGTAGACTCTCTCTCTCTCTCTCTCTCTCTCTCTCTCTCTCTCTATATATATATATATATATATATATATATATATATATATCTCGCTCTCAGGTTTATTTAGCATTTATTTCTGTTCAAGGAAGATTACCTGCAGACAACCTGCTAAAACATTGTTTCCAACAACTGATCAAAGATTTATAAACACGGGACTTTTGAAGAAAGCTAATACCTGAGTCCAAACTGCTTAGCGTCTCACGTTCAAAACAAAAATAAAACACACGTGTAGAATAAAACTAAGCCAGACAAAAGAAGGCTCTGAGATGCTCTTTCAAAGTCAACTCATCAAATATCTGAGTGAGTGAGTGAGTGAGTGAGTGAGCGAGTGGGAACCTCACAGCAGATGTAAGAAAGGCTCGGTTCCGGCTTGCTCGGTCTTTTGAATGAGCTGACGGGTTGGGTGTTGACTCTGCCAGTGAGCTTTTACCTACAACATGAACGAGCAACATCGCCATACTCATACTAGGTCGGGCCTCCCTTTGCTTTTAAAGCAGCCGCAAATCTTGGTGCCTTGGATTCAACAAGATTTTGGAAGCATTCCTCTAAGATTCTGCTTAAGGTTGACTTGATCACATTACAAAATATCTGCAGATTTATCCGCTGTACATTGATGTTGGGAATCGCCTGTTATTTCACATGGCAAATGTCTTCCACTGGATTCAGATGTAATGACTGTGGGGGCCACTGAAATTCTCTGAACTCATCGTCAAGTCATGAAATCAGTTTGAAATGACTTTTGCTTGACTTGTGCATTATCATACTGAAAATATTCAGGAGATGAACAGCAACGGAATGTAGATTGGCTGTGATATTCAAACTGTGATTGATTGGTATTAAGGAGGCCAAGAAAAACATTAGTAACAACATTGCGCCACCACCAGCTTGGTCGAGGCCAGTTGGTTTATGGAGTCATGCTGTTGATGCCAAATTCTGACCTTAGCCTCCGCAACATCAGCAAAAATGGAGTTTCATCAGATCAAGATACATTTTTCCAGTCTTTAACTGTCCAGTTTTGGAGAGACTGTGGCCCCTACAGTTTCAGATTTCTGTTCTTGGCTGACAGGAGTTGATCGCAATGTGGTTTTCCGCTGGTGCCGCTCCATCACCTCAAGGTTTGTCACTGAGATCACCTTGATTTTCTTGATTCCAATGTTTGATATGAATATTGCCTCAAGCTTCTGACCTGTACCTGCATTACTTTAGAGAAGTGATTATGGAAAAGATTTTCAAAAAGGGTTCTATAATAAATGCCTACATATATTGCCGTTATCTTTACCTCCGCCCCTCCTGTGCCTCGGGGTTTCCGATGACTATACCTCTGCAGGTTTAGCATCAGTAGCTTATTATTCATGCAAGAGGTAAAATTGAGGGTACATCTTTCACAGCTAGTGTGCTTATAAAAGAGGCATCAATGACAGATAAATCCATTTGTGTTACAGTGGGCCAGGTATGGATTAATACCAATCCCCTATAAGGGCATTTTGACTCTTTGAAAGGGAGTCCAATATTCAGGGTCAACTTCAAGATATCTGTGTTTCAATCTTGTATAAAAATTGAAAGAATAAATTCACAATGATGTTTCAGATAATTATTTTTGAGAGTTGTTGGGAAGGACACAGAACATTATCCACTCTAAGCTGGAGAAAGTAATTGGGACAAGGAGAGAGACACAAAAAGACAGAGGTCATCGGGGGACGTATAAGGGAAGGCTTCGCTGTCAGACTAAGCATGACAAGTGTCTCAGAAAGGGAAAACTCATGAATCTGATCATAACAACATTCAGACAAAACAGTACCACAACAGGCCAAACACAGCAGGCTCAGAGTCTGTGCCCAGACTCAGCCTCCCATATGTCTAACACAGTGTGGTCAGTATAAAGATGCACGAGTTCAGATCTCTACGGATGTCTGCTCTGTTTCAGGAGGCAGCGATAAAAAGCAGACATCGTCCAAATTCCCCCTCAGGGCACATCTTAAACGGTGGAGTTCAATAGATGCAAGACTAATTGGCCTTGCTGTCTCCTACATTCTTTGTTGCACTGATTTTGGAGCTGACCATGCTCTAAAGAGGGAGCTGTTGCTTATAGCACAGCATATGCTGACCTCATGATCAGCAGATCACCATGCAGCAGTGTAGGCCAGTTATAGTCTGCTGAAAGACAGCTTGTCAAACCACAGCTCCTGGGAGCTCACAGACCTCATTTGCAATCAAACAGTCAGGAGTTCAAGCACTTAACCTGATGAAGATGGCTCAAGAGCTCAACTTTCCTAACCTCTTCCTCTGTTACCTATACTCAAAGCTGCAGGCTCGCCAATTTCCTTGTGTAGATGTCGCTCACAAAAATAGCAATTGTTTTAATCTACCGGGCTCACTGTTTCCTCTAGTTATCACCATTTGCATGATAATAAAGCAGACAAGCATTCAGCCAAATCATTCCGATTCTTCTGAAATGATTTTTAGTACTATGAAAAGGTTGGCCAGTGCCATTATAACCGAGTCTATATACAGCATAAGATCCACGCCCTCTATAAGACCTCATGGCATTTCAGAATCTACATACAAAACCCTGTCACTTCCACAAATGCTAAACTACTACTTTGACAACTGTGACATTTTCCAACTTTCATAAAATATGTACCACACTGAGAAAAGGAAAATTAATCTTCTAATGTAGGGCAAGCCACACAGAAGAGCATCTCGGCATAGTAGCCACAGTCAGAAAGGCGTCTTGGTCTGAGAAAACCTTTACCCATACATACAGTACATAATCACTGAATGGCTGTAAAATAATGAAAATTAGCTAATGGCAAATATTATATAACTTATTGAATTGTCACAGGAACAATAAACTAACATAAAAAAAACCTCTATCTATACAGTATATCCATGTTACATCAATCGCATGTGCAATCACCTTAATTTAAGATGGACTCTTATGTGTATGCACTGTGTGTAACTTACACCTAGTAAGTAACTCTTAATGGAATAAAGAAGATCACTTGTTGGTACAATAAATTGAATTCTCTTAAAAATGTAAATCCATGATGCAACGTGCGCTCATACATTTTTGGCCAGCAGAAGGCAGAAAGAATCAACATCAAGCAGAGGGAGATACTGTTCTGATATGCAGTATATTATTCAGTTTAAGGCTAATGAATTAGTAAGAAACTAAACTAAACCTGCCAGTTAACACATCTTGCAGACACAGACAAACATCACATTCCTTCTGTGTTTGCCTGACACATGTACAATGTAAGTCCAATATACTGTACTACAGCCTTTAAGCTCTCGTTGGCTTTCCACCAAGTCCTACAGACAAATATCTGGGCTGGACATTTAGCATAGCAAATGCTGAACTTACTACATCACTGTTTTTGTTTTTGTTTTTTTTGCTGAATACAGCTTCCTGCTGCTGAAAAGATGGTTATTTAAAGCATTATGGAAATTGTGCTGAATAATCCAAAACAAAGTGCTAAACCTTTCTGAAAGCCGGAGAGCCGTATTCAAATTAAATACAATATTAATTTGAATCACATTAATAATGGCGTGTTGATTGATGTTGTTGCAAACACAACATTGACATATCATCACTTTTTAAGTTGATATGGCTAACTTGTTAGTAAATGAGTCAATATTCTCTTTTAGCTCTGTTTTGGTCTCCACCTATCACCTCTTGATGGAAATATCTGTCTGTTTAGCTGCTTAAATGCTCCAGTATGTCCACTAACTAGCTGGTGTACGGTTTGAGAGCTGAAAACAGCTACCTCTTATGTCCAAAAACAGGGTAAGGACAGTCAGTCAAGGTCAAGTCAATGTCCAGCACAACAAGCAACCCCTTTCACATCATCACATTGTTTTCACATTAATATTTGTTACTTTGCGATAGTACAAATAATGATTGTAGCAACTGTAAAATGTGACAGACCTGTTTCAGGTTCAGTTTTCATGGTGAGAAGTCTACGAGTTCTTTCTTAAAAGGTGAAACACAGTTTTCAGTTTCAACATGCAGTAACATTCACATTTAACAGTGTATGGAGAGACAGCAGTGATGCTGTAGACTAACAAAATCACCCTGCAACAGATCTACTGTGAGATGCAAATGAATATGTAAATGGTAAAAATTCCCAGGCCTCACATCCACTCAGCTGAATTAAATATCTGGTCCCAAAGCATGATGAGTGACTTTTCCAACACGGACCAGGGACTTCCTCTGAAGAAAAGCTACAGTGACAACAGTTGTTTATTTGCGTTGTAATTCGGTTTGTTTTCTTAAGAATACATCAAAACTGGTGATTAATGTAGGTTTCCTTGGGGGTAGTAAGTTCAATAGTCCATCGATCCATTCATCAATCCCTCATCAATTAACAGGAGATGCATGTTTTTTTGGATGGTGGGAGGAAACCAGAGTACCCATAAAGAACCCATGCAGGCACAGGGAGAACATGCAAACTCCACACAGAAAGGCCCAGAATCGAACCAGGAACCTTTTCCCTGTGAGGCACCAATGCTAACCATTGCACCACTGTGCCATCCTAATTCAATAATAATAATTTAAACAGTTTTCTAAAGAACACAAAGAGACACACTGTTGGAAGCTGTGAGCAAAAATGTTTTGAACAGGAGGTCGTCAAAATCCAGGTAATTGATTTGAAATATAAATTCATTTTATTTTTTTAATGCGCAAGGGAATGAAGTTTGCCATTTCCCTGACATGACAGGTGATTTGACAAGCATTTAACAGACCATAAGGAATCTCAGTTCTGCAGCTCATGTAAACATTATTGAGCTGTTTCATGGTGAGGAGATTAGTTGAGTATTACAGAACTTTATGTGCTGTCACAGACAAAAAGTCTTGTCACAAAACAGACCAAACAGGGCTGACTCTTGAGAGTTTTTTTTTTTTTTTCTTCTTTTAAAGATGCCACAAGACATTTCGGAGAATAGGCCCCTCTAAAATGGAGGTAAGACACCACCAGCACCTCAGTTTTGGAGGTTTGTTGTGAGTCAGTCAGTAATCACTAAAACAGATTGCACTTTTTCTTCCACAGCTCAAAGAAACTGAGAGAAGGAGTGAAAAAGTGCAGCTGCCATCTCTTAGTGTTGAAGAGATTGTCCTTCTTTCTGAGTCAAAGCCTGATTCAAGTGGGAGAACAACTGTGACAATAACAATAGCAAGCTGCAACTCCGTACTCAGGTGCACATGAAGCAGGTAAACCGTTTGAGCCACATCTCTATTATATCACGTCTCCATGATGGGATGTAAATGTACACATATGTAAAAACAGCCCAATCGGAAAACTTAAGGATTAAAGGAATGAATGAATGAAAGTAATGTGCAATAAAGTCTGAATGATAAAATGAAGATAATATTTCTGCTTAAATGAGATAGTTTAATTTAATTTGAGTTCTTATTTAATACCACTCTCTCTCTTCTGCAAATGAAAAAAGGACAAAAAAAGAATTGTTGATTCAACAAAGTCCACGGAAACACAGGCAGTCTGACAATCCAATTGTTGTGAGGCTGTAAACACCCCGGCGTTAACCAGATAAAGCACTTTGGGTTGAGGTAAAACTCAATTTGCACTCACTGCACACAAAAACTGCAAGTATGGCAGATCAACGATGGTATGTGTTCATTTTACCGTTTGATTTTAGCACAAATATGACGGCAGAGGATAACCCCACAGAGGGCAGAATCAAGGAAACGACACAAATTGATTTTCCCTTCAAAATAAAACGTATTTATCCTTTAATGCTACGTTGAATTTGAAGATGTACCAGCTATATGAGGAAGGGCTTTAACACCTTTTGATGATAATTCATTTGGATCAAGAAAACCAAAAAAGCTGAGATAAGTGTTTAATGTAAAGTATATATTGCCAGAATGTATGACATAAGAACAAATTATCAGTACATGAAGATGTTGAAGCCATCAGGGGATCCTTACACACATCGGCTGTGGTTTAATTGACCGTAATGTGAAAGCGATCGTGGATAATCCCATTTCAGATGCAAGGTTTCAATATGAGATTACAGAGTGTAGGCCTGCTCACTTTTACACACATTATGAGCTGTCTTTAAGCATTTGCATTTATGTAATTTTTTTTTTGGCAGATGTATTGATTCATGCAAATTATTATCTTATGGATACTCTTTACGCTGATCTGTGGGGTTATGCGTTTTTTTTTTCCTAAAACCTTGTAGCTGAAGGAAGTTTATCAGTTTTGATCTATCTTAATATTAATAATATATTTATAATTATGCATATGTAACTCTCATTAGTTTTACCAGCAACTAAAGAGTTAACTCACACATGCAGTACCGACGTTCACCAGAGGGGCGCTCTCGTGCACGTCGGGAGATCAAAGCCCTCAGCAGCGTCATGATCTCCACCATGAAGAATCTCTTTAGGTTGATTTCTGCTCACTACTGTTGAGGATCTTTATTTATTTGATCGTTAACCAGACCGACTCCGAAGGAAGAAGTTTCTTTTAAGTCTGAGAAGAATCTCCGGTGAGTGACAGATGCGTTGCTAAGAGTTAGCCGTTGGTGCAGAGCTGCAAAGGAGGACAGTTGTTTAGTTGGGCTAAAGATACCGATCAGGAGAGAAGAGCAAAAATAACCAGTCGGAGATAAATATTAATTTGTTGATGAATATTATTTTACGTGGTTGATATCTGTGATTGTGGAGCTACATGTGCGCGACGGGGCTAGCTAAGCGCTGAGGGGGGAGCTGTTGAGCCGAGCGGGAACGATGACGTCATGTTCTTGTTTTAGCGCCAGAAGTAAACGGTCAGATTGAGAACAGCTGTTGAGTGTGTTGCTTAGTAACGGTGGACGTTTAAATAATGCGTGTTAGGTATAAGTGACAGATGTCACTGAGACATGAGGACATGTGTGTGTGAAATATGTTGGTATGTTAATATTGACCACAGTGAATATATATATATATATATATATATATATATATATATATATATATATATGTGTAATACTATATTACTGGTTATTTACTGTTACACCAACAATAGAGTTGATAAATTACAGTACTGACATCATATTAAATTCTGCTGTATGCAGATTATTTTTTTTTGTATGGATCTGTGATGGAGACAGCGATCCCCAGAAACCTCCGCAGAGCGCTGGAGCTGAGTGACCCTGTGACCCCTGATCATCTTCGCCGTGAGTGAAGCTGCATTTGGTCTTCTTGACCAAACGAGCACCGACGAGCAAAAGATTGAGATCAGAGTTAGTCTGAGAGCCTACAGACGTACACTACCCGGGTAGTAGACTGAAAGACAAGAGACTGAAACTGACTGACTGTGGGAGAAATACCGGTATTGGGGTTATTATTTGAATTTGTTATTTTTCTTTTATGTTGTTCCCTTGATTTTCTGTGTGCGTGTTAATAACTATAACAAATTGCAGTTCAGTTCCTTGTTTTAAACTGCAAACATTTGCCGTGTTTCATTCACTCCCAGAGCGACCTAAAGACAGTCCTAAACTTAACACAGGAAATCTAGTGTGTTACATAGACTACACATACATTATTTTTCTTTAAAAAACAAATAAACTCTAAAGCAACACCAGCAGTCCCTAGAGGGTTCATTCCACCCTTTACTGTGTCAGACAAAGTGACCGACATATTGATCATTTTGGAAATTTGACTTGAGAAAAGCTCAAGAGGAACAAAACGTTGAGGTCACTATATATTCTTGGAGAAATTAATATAAACCACACAGTCTATTTAAATCCAGTCGCTAATTTTAGATGATTTTGCCTGATGGCTAGAAATAGGAAAGCTTTTGGAGTTTCTAAATGGGATTTTTGTTCTCTACATAGCATGAATGTGTTTGAAAAAATTTCCATGGTAATCTGCTTTCTTCCTTTTTTGCATTTCTTGTGTAACTGTAAACTTTAACCAGAGGGTGGGAATGAGGAAACATTACAGAGGTCACTACTTATCCTCTGTTGACCATGACAACAAACGTCTCAAATCAACAAGTAGCTCCGAGCCAGCGATCTGATTGGTCAACTGTACATTTGAAACGTGCTCAAATCACCATAAAGCATCACACCGTGCTCATCACCAGAAATATCACTCTGCCTTCTCATTGGAATTGAATTTCATATAATATGCAGTATAATGTTGTTTTTACTTGTTAAGGTCTTTTAATTGTGACCCTTTTGGCAAAAATCGTGTCACTTTTGATCCTTATTTGTTGCTCCGAGCACTATCTCTGGTAACACCACAGATAGTCACGCACTTAAAATTCTAGTGGCGGCTTTAAAACATGACACGGTGCTAAAATCTTAAAATACATGAGTGCACCGATATCATTTTTCAGCGGATATCTTCGTTACAACAAGATTGCGCGAGCTGAGCAGTTTAGCGTTTCTACGTGCTATATTTATTCAGTTTGAGAAACCATCTCTAGAAAGCAATATAACAGACTAGATCTTGTCCCTGTTGCTACCTCGTTACTAAGGGTCAGCCTACTTCCTGGAATGATGAACAGTACATACATTACATTCGCTTATACTGCTAGTTGTTAGTTATACCGCATGTATTGCCATGGAAACAGAGATCACACTGACGTTTTCACAAGACAGCGGCGCCCCAAGCATATATATGATGTTATAGAATACTATACTACACTATACTATGCTATACTATACTATCCTATACTATACTACTGCTGTAGATTGAAGAACAAAATTGAAAGTTATGATAATTTGAAAGTAGTTCCAAATCAACACAATCTTAAATAACTACAACAGTATAAGGAACATTAATACAGCGGTAACATTCATCCAATTATATCATATAATATGGCGGGGATATTTCTGCATAGTGTTTACTTTCACTTTTGATACTTTAAGTGCGTTTTGTTGATAATACTTAGGCTACAATGCAGGACTTTAACTTCTAGTGGAATACTTTCACAGTTTTGTTTGAGTACTTTAACGAAAGTAAAGGACCTGAATACTTCTTCCTCCACTGCCTATGGGCAAAAGATTGGAGGAGAGACCAATACTGACGTCCTTAGAACCAGCTGCCTGTAGATTAAAACAAATTATTGTAAAAAACAATGAATACTTTGTTACGGCAGGCTGGGAGATGGTGAGGCTGAAGATAATGTGGATACAAGCAACTACTGAAAGCAAATACACAACCTTAATTGACTTTACTAAATGTAGCAGTGAAACAGGTGAAACAGCGCCCCCTGTCGGTGTGGTTAAACAAAGACAGCTCACCTTTCTATTGACGTGAGGCCAAGACAAGCAGGTCCATGCTGCCGTGAAACTGGACGGTCCAAACTGTGAGAAAAAGAACATTTTTGAAAGCAGTCATTGCAGTTCGACCCCATTGAAACCACAGGCAGCTGGATAGCAATACCAAACAGCCAGGCAAGTTATCAAATTATACTGATGATATCAGATATCATGGTTTAACTCTCAGAGTTAAGCTTGCAGTCACCGAGGGCGGATTTCTACAGCTGCTCATAATGACTGAGTCAGAATAGAAACCGAAGCTAATCAGAAATTGGACCTGAGCCCAGATTGAACGAGTTGGAGCACCTGTGCACAGAAGAAAATAGGACACTCACATGGAGACGTCTGTGGCGGGAAACTTGGGAGTATGACGCAATTTCTGGACATCTTTCAAGCATGAAGTAGCTACAGAGGACTTCACCTGGCAGATAAGTCAAACACATCCGGTTCTCCCTCTCTGCTGTGGTTGTATTGTTTGTCATACGATGCATTTGCCTGAATGTGACTTCTTGTGTGAGTATCATAGTTGATATACAGACACCATGGCCTGTGTATTATTCACAGTCAAGTCATCTGTGATCAGGTTTGGTCAGTTTTTTTTTTTTTTTTTTTTTTCAACCTGGCCTCCGGTTTACTGCTGTGATATTAGTTTATGCAGAGAAACATGAATCCGTCCAGCAGAGTTGTGTGGTCTGTTGTACCGTTAATGGTAACTCCTTGTGTCATCCCAGTTGTGAAGACTGACAGTTGTCTAATACTTCAGTATTGATTTAAGTTGATGTAGCTGAACTTGGTATTGCCACTTAATGTTACTTTTAACTTTTACTCATTCCAGCCTTTTTTAAAAAAAAATTATGTTATGCTCGTATATCTGCTTATCGTTTGACACAACAGTGGATTATTCTTTCTGTCAAAAGCCTCATGTCATTTCTTTTCTGCTGCGGTTAATTGGTGTACATGTGGGAAATACGCTGACATAGCCAGTGAAATGTTATTCTGCTGTCGCCAAACAACTGCAGGTTTTAGTATCTCTGTGTACCAGTGGTTCATTGCGTGCTGGGCTGGAGCAGATGACCGTATAGATGTCAGCGCATTGCAAAGCCAGTATTCAGAGGAATCTGAGATATTTTGTCCCAAACCAAATACTTTTACATAGGTTTACATCATTATTTGAAATGCTGACCATGTTCAAAAGGAACATCCTTCATTGTAACATTAATAATACAGAAAATACAGACAAGTAGGCTTTAATAGGCTCCCTTTAATCTACCTGAAAACACACCCGAGTAGATCATTCTGGCTCCAGTTTAACAAGATTAAAAAGCGCCTTGATAATGCATCAGTAAAAATGAAGTAATGTGAAATTAGCCATTTGATAGAAATACTTTTACTCTATAAAAATAATGCATGCTTGGATTAAACCTATGACGGAGTGTTTTATCCTTTGGTATTGCTGGTTTTACTTAACGAAAGAGAAAAAAAATCAGGACTCTGCATATGATTGCATGAACTTTTCTTATAAAGCTGAACCAGTGCATGCCACACTCATGGCTTTTTAGAAAATCGTGACCTGCTAATCATTAGAGTGGCAGTGATTTGTTGATGAAACAATTGATTGACACAAAATTAATCACTAACAATTTTGATTACCGATTAATCGCTCATCATTCTCAAATTCCAGCTTTAAAAATGTGAATATTTTCCACCTCCTATCGTCCTCCATGATTATGAACTGACATTTTGGGCTTCGGGAAACAGAATTAAAAAAAAAAAAAAAAAAATCTTATATTTTTAAGAGCAATTAAACAGCTGATCAATTAATCGAGAAAATTATCCACACATTATTCAAACTATTTGTTATTTAAAACCCTACAAAGCCTGGGTCTTAATAATACCTAATTATTCTCCTGGTATTTTCTTAATTCTCCATCAGCCTAATTTTGCCTTCTACTTGGAACTCACAATTGCACTTTCTGCATTGTTGTCATGATTAAATGGTATTGAAACTGTTTTACACAACTACCTGTGTAAAATTTATAAATATTCTATTAGCGTAAAAAATAAGCTATCAACCTTGCCAGAGACCATGTAATCTTCCCGTGGCATACAGTATGTGTCGGGCTGCTTTTATGCCCCGGTTTGTCCCCGGATGAACCTAATTGTTTTTCTGCGAAGAATTCCTTTTTGTAATTGCTGCCGCCATAATCTTCTTTGCATTCTCTATGAACACGATGAGTCAATGTTTGAAAACATTGCTTTAATGGAATGTGTAAAGACAAGGTACTTGGGAGATCTGCAATTATTAAAAAGTCCATTGAACCTTGTGAAGTGGTTAGTTTTTTGTAGTTTATATATTTTTATATTATTATAGGACATAAGCATGCTCACAGAAGAGGCATTGGCAAGAAAGAACAACATCTGTCAGAAAAGACATGACATGACTCAATGCTACCATTGCAATCGTAATGCTGAAACAATGAGTTTGTTTGCATAAGAAACAGACAATGCTCTTATTTCGTGCACTGTACCTTTAAAAATGCGTATGTTAGGCTTTTAATTGCATTATACCGTACATGTTTTCAGCTCTAAATCTTTTTCTCAACATTCCTATTATGAATACTATAACAATAAGTTTGTAGCAGGCTGCTCATGCCCTCATTTTTCATGTTCCCTCCTGCATATATTTATCTGGATGCAGCAGAGCTTGTTTTGCTCCATTAGCTGCCATTCATTCGTGTACAGTATGAGCAGTAACAAAAACAGCTTCCACCGGAGTGAAATTATCCACCACAGCAAACACCAAGCCTAAATTTGGGGTTTGACACTGTTTGCGTGTGTTGTTTTATTGCGCTGAAGAGTTTTTTTTTTTTTTTTTTTTTACTCCAGTGCACACATTACGTTACGCTCTACTTCCTGTCGATCACCTGATACCCACAGGAATAAATGAAAGTCTCTGCGAGCATGTGGACATAACAGACTTCATTAACACATTCACATTTACTTATCTGGGACACAGTTGTTCGTCGGGGTAGCAGCTGATTTTAAACTAGGTATGATTAAAAAGTTTGTGGTTTAAAATAAAGAAAAAGGAAAATTGTATGTCTATATCAAAATATAGTCCTTCCGTCCGTCCGTTCATTGCAAACAGGTAAACAGGTTATAGCAACAAAAATACCTTTAATTTGTGAAGGTCATTTTTTTTCTGTTTTTGCCCTGATATCTTATTCTCAGAAATGGATCATTTCTATGTTTTGACCCCTTAAATCTGGAGCAGTTGAGGAACCGCTGTTCAGACACATAATACATTAGCAGCCCAGTGACCCCATATGTCATACTGGACACCTCATCACAATGACAAACATCATTTTACCCGGGTGAGGATGGAGACACATTTCTGTGGCCTCCGTTCCCTTATCAGCTCTTATCGGCTCATTATTGCCTTTACCATTGAACAAGTCCAATACTAACCTACTCTACCTACTAACAGTCCATCTACATGATATGTGCCTTTTAATCCATTAAGCTATCCAACCATCTGTTCCTGCCCTCAATACAAGACACCACATAAAACGAGTGGTATGGGTCTGGCCTGAAATGCTTCAAGGACCTCTTTATACGGAAGAAATTTGCCTCGTTCAAATTGCCTTCAAAATATTTGATATACTCATTCCCTTTTTTTTTTTTTTGTGCCAAATATTGTAAGAGTAGGTATTATGGTAAGCTTTCAAATAAACCTGCCAACAAAATAATTGATGACATCATATCTTCTTATCCAATGGACAAAAGAAACATCAGAAAAAGACCTCCAAAAAACAATCGATAATCGATGTTGTGGCTCTGTCACAAGTTGGAGGGCTATTGGAGGCCTATTCTAAAGCTCTCTAGTCTTAACAGTTCAAATTCATTCAAACCCTCTTGTGTCACTGTTTGTAATGGGATGCAGTTACCGACAGAGGGACATAAAGCTTACTACCCCTCTGGTACACCACCTCATACTTCTGAGATAGTCTCGCTTAGCCAGACCTCCACTCCACCAATGTTGGGGCATGGTTTGCCTGTCGTCATATATCATTCTTTTATTGGTGAAAGAAATGCACCGGTTGTTACATCAACAAGTCGGAATATTGACATTTTCAAGATATCATTTTTTTTATTTTTAATCATACCAATATTTTTTCGTAAACACGAGGCTGGTGTTACCGGAAATGTATGTATGAGAGTATATATGTAAATATATGGGTCTGGCCATGCTCCTCAGGGAAACCTTTCCAGTCGTTGCATCCCAATGGACGTAGACCTAGAATTAATTTTCAAACAATTGGAGCAGTCTTTAACCAATCAGCATTGACCACCATGCGGAAGCTCTGTAAGCAATGATACTACATTTAGAAAGAAAGAAAAAAAAAAAGAAAACGCTCGACTTCAACTTCACAACTTCATCACACTTAACTACACCCACTGGTTGCTGATTGATCTGCTCCTCAGAGTGGCTGTGCAAACATTAATGTTATCCCGACCCTGACTGCTAGGAACCTCGGAGACACTCGACAGTCAACTCTCTCTTACTGCCAACATCACTGCAACAACACGTTCCTGTAGATACATGCTGCACAACATCAGGAGAATACGTCCTCTTCTCACTCAGAAGGCGGCGCAGGTTCTGGTCCAGGTTCTGGTCCAGGTTCTGGTTCAGGTTCTGGTCCAGGTTCTGGTCATCTCACGTCTAGACTACTGTAACTCCCTCCTGGCAGGTCTACCTGTTAGCTCTATCTGACCTCTGCAGCTCGACTGATCTTTAACCTCCTAAATTCACTCCCACTACTCCGCTCTTCCTCCTCCTCTTCTTCCTCCTCCTCCTCCTCCTCCTCCGCTCCCTTCACTGGTTACCAGTAGCTGCCCGCATCCGTTTTAAAACATTGGTACTTGCGTACCGTGATGTGAACAGATTGGGTCCAGTCTACATCCAGGACATGGTCCAACCTTACATCCCAGCCCGCTCCCTCCGCTCTGCTTCGACCAATCGGCTTGTTGCTCCCTCGCTGTGATCTAAACACTCTACAAAATCACGACTGTTTGCTGTCCTGGCTCCTAAATGGTGGAATGAGCTCCCCACCGACATCAGGACAGCAGAAACTCTGTACATCTTCCGCCGCAAACTAAAAACACACCTCTTCAGACTTCACCTTGAACAGTAGAACTTTAGTAGCACTTAAAATTACACTTACTGATAGAACTTTGTAGTTTGGCTTTCTTGAAGAAATTGTATTTTCTTGATTCCTGTTGTTCTGGGTTTTGCACCCTCATGGTTGAAATGCGCTTATTGTAAGTCTCTTTGGCTAAAAGCGTCAGCTAAATGTAATGTAATGTAATGTAATGAACACGGTGTCCAGTCTATAATCACAGCAAACAAAACTGAAGCTCTAAGTGGCGGAGGCATACTATGTTGCAATCCAAAAAAATAGAGCAGGTTTGACGTTATGGAGTGTTTTTTCTTTGGTGAAATGGGGTTGTTTTAGCAAATTATTGTGAAATTCAATAAAAAGAACTATGAAAGAATTAAAGAAAGAAATAAGCCATTGTAGTGCATTAGGTTGCAAATGCACATATACGTGAGGGAAGAAACGCATAGGTTGACCCATTAGTTTGCTAACAGCTGCAGAAAAGTGAACATTATTATGAAGAGAGATAGGAATAACAGCTGATAAATTAATGTTAACATTTACAAAAGTGCCGTAGGTTGGCACGAGTTAGTCAGCTGTGGTTATTTCTGCAAAGCCTGCAGCTGCTCCAATGACAATGAAGGGCGGGCTGACTTTTGGGACACACAGTGGGTTTATTTGAGGTTTCCACTTGAATGAGCTTTATTTCCTATGCCATGCTGCCTCAGTACACACGGTGGTGGCACAGTGGTGTGTACTGTCCATTGTAAGTCAGGTGTTGTCCTTGTGAACAGTGTGTGTGAGGCCCTGGTGGCCCTTCAGCGTGTTTGTATGTTGCCCTCATACACAACATCATTTAGGAATTTTCATATTTATGTAAAATGTGACCGTATTTCTTATTGTATAGGAATACACATTTCATATAAATGCACATTGCATATAATATATACATAGGCCTGTATGTCAAGTGAAATTTGTTCAGATTCACGTATCAGTACTTTACTTTGAATTTTTTTTTTCTATGTTTCCTGAAAGTTACGAGATGTCACAGTCACCTTTTCTACCCAAACAGAAGGAAAGCAGAAACGTTATCCTGTATAACCTTTTAATTAATGTACATTTTGATTTGGTTGCTGTCAAACTGATATTTCAAAGGGAATACGCTTTGGTGTGGGTAGCACAGTTTCGATCAGTTCACTGTTAAGGTCTTATCACAGTCAACACAGGACTTCCTCAGGACATCAAAAAGAGGTGATTAAACCAGGCGTCAAACTAAGATATGGTTTTCAGGGTTTTATTTGCAGTCTTGGAATCCATAAGTATACGTGTTTGTGGTTTTAAGTAATAAAAACCATTTCAATATAGTTTCATATCTCCTCTTTAAGTTTCTCTCTGGAGCTCTACCAAGAGCAGGCTATTTTGTGTCTTTAAAGCCCATCGATATCGATAAACCCCTCTTCTGATTGTCTGACTCTTTTCTGAGTGCCGAGGCCAAACACAGGTTTTCTTTTTGGTCTTGTAGCTTGCTAGCTCTGGGACAGACAGATCCTTCAGTGTTTTCCTCCAGACAAAAGTTTGGACATCCTGAAGGCAGACATATAGCATTTGGTAGTATGAGCTGTGTGCATCTCTTCCTGAACTGAGCATTTTCACACATGTATTGTATTCACATAGCAGCTGGACCTGCTATATAATCACAAGTAATGGAAATATATATATTTTTTTACAATATGTCACCTTTTAAACTGTCGGTTCATGCTTGTCTGTATTTTACGGCGGCAGAGTGAGGACTGATCAATGTAACCTGGCTGAACTTCAGTCAGTCATTGTGGATGGAGGGCAAGCCAGCAAGACATAAGACCAAACAGGGAAAGTACTGTAAGCAGGAAGAGAGCCGGAGAGATGTGCTCGATGCCTCAGGAAGAAAGAAAGAAAGAAAGAGAGAGAGAGATAGAGGTGATCAGAATGTTAGAGAGAGCTTGAGAAAGCGGAGCAGACATGGAGCCAGAGGAAACCAATTAGGACAGTGATGGGCACTTAAATCAGGCTGTTATTCAATACTGCACAGTCTGTGTGGGAGTATTACAATTCCCTGAAGCTTGATGGAGTATTTCTTGTCTCTAGTTGACAACGGCTTAAAAGGGGGATAATACTGATTTTGAGCTTTGTGTGTTGCTGTTATGCTCCAAGAAAACTGTCTGTATTAGTGAACATTTACTGCAGCCTTTTACAGCCACGAAGAAGAATGAAGCATGTCCTGCTTTCTAAGCTGTGATGTGACACCTCCTGTATTTATCCGCTCCGAACAATGCAATTTCCTTTAGAAGATTAGCTTTCCAATAAAACATTCCTTGAATTGTAAACTACTTGTTATTTAGCACTATTTAGCCATAACACACAACAACGGTGGTCGTACTATCAGCATTTGAGCACAAAATGTTCCGGTATCTTATTTTTCCAGCAATAATTTTTAACAGTGGAACAAATTAAAACATAACATCTGACGTAGTATCACCTTATAAAGTTGTTACCAAACAACTCTTACCCATCCAGCAGACAGATTAATGGAGTTAGGTCCTGAAAACCAAAGTGGTTCCTGCAGAACTGATAGGAACTGCAGACTCCAAATAGCAAGTTCATTACTATGGGAGAAAAATCTTTCATAACTACACTGTATATATAGTCACTTGATCTGCTGGTATAATACATATCCATTAGTGTGGGTTTGAAACCATCAGCTGAATGTTTATGATTTTAAGGACAATTTTTATCACAGTAAATTGGGATTTCAGCCATTTCTATTGTTTTTCTACAATTCAGCCAAACATTAAGGCTTTTTTGAAGTTACCTACACCAGAATGTAGTAAGGCAACTCAAAGGAACTCAATCTGAATGTAAATATACCTCCAAACATGTTAGTTAAAGCAATATTGATTTTTTTTTTCAGTCACTTGGGAGCAGTAAAACAAGCTGTAAATACGGAACTGACATTATCACCTTTATAGAAGTGATATGGTAAATAGCAAAGGGTCCCTAACAAACAGCACAACAACTAGACATGGGGGCAAGATTAGCATTCACATGGAGTCATAGTTCATCTGATAAATGCAAATCCAATATTCACTCTCCATTTATCTTTGTTTTCGTTTTGAGAACTGACAATGGATAAAAACAGTTAATTTATGGACCTCAAAATCAAAACAACAAGCTGAAAGATGCTAAAAACCTCATTAGAGCTAAGGGGGACCGGTGATCATTTTTTTGTCAGAGTAAACTTTTGCGCATCACAGATTGTAATGTAAACCATTGTTAACGTATAACAATAATTTGCGCTTGAAATAAACTTCCGAGTTGAAGAATGTGGCCATTTTGGTCGCACACGCATCCAAAAATCTTTTTGGTGTGACTGAACATTTTCATTTGTCGCACTGGTACATCTTGAACTTAGTAGGTCGAGGTGTGGCCAGCAGGTGAGCTGCTTTGGGGAGTATAAAAAAGTGTTGATCAATTTGTGTCGTTAACTTTAAATTACGTGAGCAGTTGTGTCAGAGTGCAAGGACTTACTTCATCATGCGGGCTAAATGTGAACTGGCTAATGGTAAACTACCAGAGAGAGAGTGGGCAAATACGAATAAAGGAGCAGCAGTGGGGCTCGCTCAATAGATGGTTTCCTGATGCTAGTTTACCGACACAAATGACTACAAAGTGCATGTGACTTGTCCATGAAAAAGCATTGCCAGGTCTTTTATGAGCAGAATCAGAATGCACTAAAACATAATAATGACCTACGGTATTGCCTCAAAACCTGCTGATACCAGTGGTTATTTCAGCAAGTGACTATTACTACTCACTGAATGTTGCTGTACTGCTGTTGAATTGATGTCATAGGTGGATGAATTTTGTAGAGATACATTCTGCTGATTGTAGTGACTCAAATGTCCTGCATTTCATTCCAAAGTGTCCAAATTGTCTCGGAGTCTTTAAACCAATTGTGAAAAATGAAGCAGAATCTTCAATCATTTACATTATGTGTTAAGAAATTAACAATGTGTATATTGGGGTTGACAAAATGTGCAGTGATAAATTGTGGCAGCACCTAAATTATGTGCTGGTCCACATAAAAGAAAAAGTGAGGCGCCACAGTGCAACCAATCTAAAAAGTTAGTCGGTAGCTCTGTGTATGGTATATATTTGTGAAAATAGCTGCCTGAATAAAAACAATTGGAATCTGGGCCATATCTGAAATACAAAAAACATGCATAATAGATTTAAGATGTGGCTGCAAAGATAGTTAAACTTAATTTAACCTTTTACATTGAACTCCCTTTTCAGTTAGATTCAGACAAAACATTGTTTAAATTCACTCAGATTTGACAATGACATGAGATAACATTTTCCTTATTGCTCCCTTTGGGGAAATGTCCTTGTCACGCAGTGGTTTAAAATAAAAGCACCCAGGAGCAAGATAGCACAAATAATTTGATCTACTAAAGAGCTAAGAAATTAACTTCCTGCATTTGATCTGTTTATTACACAAAATATGTCAGTGGAGGAGTTTGAGCCTGTAAACTGATGTAAAGTGATACGACACCTGAATCTTTTCAATTTGAAGGAGGGTGTTTATTCATGCTCTCAAGAACTGATCATAAGAAAATAGATTTATTTAAGAACAGAGGTGATTCTTCCTTTTAAGAGGCATACTTTGTGTAATAATTGAGCTCAATGTACTGTAACTGATACACCAGCTGAACTACCAGCTCTGTAATTGTCTCAGCTAACAGAATAAACTGTGTTATGTTGCAGTTGTAATTACCTTCAGCACTAATTTTCCCATCGATTACCAGCATGCATCCTCTCATGACAATACATCTCATCCAAATTCAAACTGATACCAGCTTTAATATTTACTGCCATTAAAGTTGATACACTTAATTAAGCATGTGCAGCGTTCGGGCGTTGTTTATACTGCTGACACTTACACTACACACACAAACACACAAAGACCCACACAAAGGAACACACCCTCTTTCCTCCTCCCTTTGACATCTAATAGAATAACGGAGTGTACATAATGTGGTATAAAGAGGGAAGGCTTTATGTCCAATCACCTAAGATCTCTGAGGAAGGGCACTATTAAATGAACAAAATACAAAACACGGCCAACATCAGATTTTATGCTTATGTGACTTGTGTTTGTGGATGTGCCTCGCACACGATCCCGTCAGATTGATCCGTTAGCACAGCCAAAACAGGATGAAGCAGGGGCTCCGTTGCCCTATTTCAAAAAGACATCTTCATTTGTATTGATTTGAACGGCGAGTCTGCCAAGAGCTCTCTGTATCCCCTGTCATGCATTCTTAGTCTCACCCTCAGCAGACCTATATTTGGGCACTCGGCGCTTTACTGAATGTTCACCGCACACTTCTCAGTCATCAGCAGTTGGGTAACCACAGAAACTGATGCAGGAATTGTGTCCAACTTGCCACAAGATGCACAGTGCTGGCTTTGTTAGCAGATGATTCCTCACCGACACACACGTACACACAAGTCATCAGCTTCGGTTCCCATAATTCAAGGCAAAAATAGCTTGTCAGCAGCAGAACAAGTAGCACGAGCTAGCCAAAGCATGACTACATTAAGCATGGAGCGATAGTTTAATTGAATGCAAATAACATTCAGTGATATTCCCTTCATTTACACGGCAGCCATTTTATTATTAGCATAGCTGGCATGCAGGGAAGAACTTGTCAAAATTATCATTCGGAGATGAACACATCTCGAGGCCAAATTGGCGAGTGTAGTTCAAATCAAAGGCTAAGGTTTTTCACCTGAGGGCACGATCCATAACGCGAAGGATTAGACCCAAATAATTTAAGATTACATTTGAGTAAATAGTGTACTAATTTACCGAAAATGCAGCGACTATATTTTTTAGTAATGTTTATTAAGATCAAAACATTATATGTTTTGCCATTTCTGTTTCTTAAGCTGTATAGTTTGCCGCTTTCATTGGTTGAAAAAAAGCAGAACTGTGTCTAGTTTGAGGGTGCATATTAAATAGGCATAGCCAGCAGGTCTGAAAAGAGAAGCCGATGCAGAAAAGCCTTAAAGTGAAATACCACTGAGGGCCACAAGGGGCTGGGGCTGTAAAACCTCTGGTTCCAGGAGGCTCCCATTATAACGGCGTCAAATTCTCTCATGAAACACAAAGTCAATAAATATTCCATTCCTTTCCCTAAATTCACTCTCTCTGATCACTGTCCTGGTGGTCCTTCTGAATATCATTCCATCATTAATTAGTTAATAGGCCTCAAAGAAAGGTATATTTAAGTTCATGCCAGGCTTGATTGACATGCCTGGGGTGCAGTCAGGTTGCCGGTACAGGTGGGCGGGTTCAGGGCCTTCGATCGACCTCTCGCTTCTCTCCAGCTCGTCCATATATGTTCACTGTTGCCTCTAAAAAGAAACCAAGATGGCAGTAGCCATAATGCCAGACTTGAGCCTTCAAAACAGCAGGTTACAAACCAGTATGACATCAGGGTCAGTTTCTGCTTGCGTGTGAGCAGACAAGCGAGCCGACTCTGTTTTGATGGATTGCGATTAATCATACAGCGAATAATAAAGCTTACAGTAAATCAAACATGGCTGCCATGTGGAGAAACAAGCTCTTCCCAACAAACAAACAGCAATCCTGAGGCACATTCCTCTGCGCCTCGAGTTATGGCGGTTAGCCTTTGTTCAAACTTAACGTCATACTCTGTAAGCTATGTTTACGAGGTAATCAATCTCAAGTTGCCGTAGTGTTATGATCACACTGTAATAGGGTTTATGGTTTCAGCCAATTGTGACTCAAACTCATGTTGCAGACAGATCAGACATCGTAATCCTGCTGGGCAAAGCCATCATTATATTCCATTTTAATAGGCATTATTGTCATTGTCAAGGTTACAGCTGCAGCTATGCTTGCTGACATTTTGTGTTTGCGAGGTGTATAGGATGCATATTCTCCCTTCACTGCACACGGTTATTGGATTCCCCTGCCATATTTATGTTTTTAATCCCCTTTGCCAAAAGTCACCAGAGGGAACATGCTACTAACAACCGAGTCCAGTGAGAATCTGTATCATTTTACCCTCAGATATATTGAGCATTACAGCCGCAGGTGTTGAGATAAATAGCGGCAAGAAAAGTAAATACACTCCGTTCATTTTCAGAGCATGGATGTTTTGCATCTCACTAAATGTGACTGTCACTATCTTTAAATGCTGAACTTGAACTGCGAAAGTTGAGTTGAATATTGTGAAATCATATTTTATCTGGAAATTGAAAGTCTATAAATTTCCCCTTCTAAGTTTGACTTCTGACCGAGCTGCAATGCCGCCTGTTGTGATGTGTTCTAAAAATGTTGAAGAAGAAATGGAAATGTTCAGAGGTCAACCCTCAGGTCTCTAAAACTGACAGCTGAGCTGATGAGTCATAGTGTAGTTTAGAAAACACAACCATGTATATTAAAATCCATTTGTTGATATATTTTACATCAAGGACATTAACATTCCTTATGTAACCAAAGCAGTTTGACATTTCTAGAACTTTAACATGAAGAGCAACTACGTTCTTCTCTAAAGGAGTCTATTTTCTTTTCCCTTTTAAGTCTTCCCACATCCTTTGCATTGAATCGATTTTTTTTTTTTTTACTACTGTCTGTACAATTAAATTAGTCAAAATTGAGCCACTGTAGTTAGCCTGTTGGAAGTGATTCTTTGATTTGTACTTGTAAGATGGATCCTGCTTTATAAATACCTAACCTAGCACAGCTTTAAGCCTTTCTTTAAGTACAATGTATTTGTCCAACTGCATTACATTTGAACCCTACAGTTGTGAATTATGAAATGAATAAGCCATTTTGAGTTTCCTCCTTTGTTGACAGAACTCACAAATTTCTATTATGTTAGGTTTGCTTTATGTCCTGAAAGCATATACAAGTCTGCATGTGGAAGGTCATGAGTTATGGATAGACTGGTAGATTAATCATGAGGCAGTCATCTTCTGTAACAATCTCTTAGGATATATGGAGATATTTTATGGATAATCATCAATCATCAATTTCATGAATCATCAAGCTCATAAAGGCATTACAGTTCTGAGCAACAACACCTCTGAGTGACACTACATGGATACCTTCATGTCATTGCTCATATACAGTGTAGTTATGTTGTTCTTCAAGAAAACTTCCTGTGCGAAGTGTCTCTTTCTGTCGTGTTCGGGTTTGCAGTTTCGATGGTACAGCGTAAAATATGTTGTCATGCTGTTGGATGTTGAGATTTTAATAGTGTATCTGTGGCTCTCAGCCAATGGGCAGCTGGCAGCCCAAGGAGTTGTGTGGTTGATGAGGTCGATGTGGGTACAAAACAGATGGCAAACCAAGTGCCATGATTCATATCAGCGAAATTTTAAAGGTATGCGATAAAGATTGTTATTAGAGAGAACATATGTCATTTACTACTGGGAATGCGAAAGCTGAGAAAATTCTGATGTTTTCTGAAAAAGTATGTAAAATGCAAGACAAGTAAAGACCATATAAACCATATAAATGTAAGAAGTCGACCTTCGTTCAATGCCCTAAACAGATGTTTTTCTTTTTTTATGTTTACCATCCAGCAGGTCAGTAATCTCATTAGCCTCTCGTGCCTTATTAAATATACACTGCACTGCATATAATCTATACAACAACTTTCTGTCTTAAAATGTTGCCAGAATTGATGATTTTTACATCTTTCTGCAACTCCCATTTGTATGTGCGAGCTCTGATGCTTTTCATAGGGCACCTGTTTCATTTCCACTTTGCAAAAAAAAGAAAAAGAAAAGCCTAACCCTTCCACAGTGCTGTATCCCCGGCGCTGCTAGCAAAATGAAAGTAAAGCTGCTTTCTTTGATGTAGATGTTGAGGCCTGTGATCTTACTTAGACTAATTAATGACATTCACAGCCTTTCAGTCGTCTTTCTGGCAGGTTTACTCGGAGCCAAACCACGTTTGTAGTGTAATGATAAGCAGCTCTGGTTTTCACTTGACATTGCCTGTCTAAGTTTTTCTCTTTTACTTTAAGTCTCACTGTCTCTTCTTCAGCAACTCAGCCACAATTATCTGTTTGCTTCGCCGTACAGCGTGGCGGCTGCTAAAGCTCGTCTGAAGGCCCAAATGTTGTAGATGTCCTAGAAAGCTGATCCCAATTCAATCAGAATATATGCGCATCGTTCTTACAGGCCCCGACGCCTAGTTTTCTGGCACAGGGATTTTCAAGGGGAAGAGGGCAGCTGCTGTTGACTGGGTGAACGAGACCTCGTTCCGATGTGACTCTACTGTCAGACCTGCCAGGAGAGGGAGACGGACTCTTACCGCGGCAGAAGTGGCATCCGGCGGGGGTGACGAGGTGGAGCGGATAGCAGACTGACAGCTGTCATCAATCACTTGCCCTGCCAGCCAGATGCAGGTTGACAGAGAGGGGCACGTTGGCTAGAATGGCGATTCGGACACAGTTTGCCGGAGATGTCTTTTTGTCAGCCAGTCTCTGGTGGAATGCTGTCTGTCTTTAATCCATCCGACCATATATCAATCAATTGCTCTTCCAGGGTCAAGCCTGTATGTGATGTGTTCCATTTCACCGGGATGGTGCGGAGCTGTGGCACCGCCTCATTGATATTTTCTGATCCAACAGGCCGTATTTCCCTCAGGAGCAAGAACTTCTAGTCGAACAAACATCACTCAGTTTGCCTCCAAAACCATGCGTAAGCATGACTTGGCAGATAGTGTGACACGCGGAGAAAAACTTAAAAAAAAAAAAAAAAAATTTTTCAAACTATTTTCAATCCTCCTGCCTCGTAAATGTGAAGACAAGACAGCAGAGATGTGAAATGATGGATTACAAAAGGCAGAAGTTGAGACGGTATAGACTGAGATGACCAGAAGCTAAATAATACCAGTCCGAGGGAAGTTGGATAGACAGGAGGGAGATACGGCTTTGTCTCTGGGGAGTTTCCATTGGTTGAAGTTCACTGATGCTGAACACTCCAGACAGCTCGAGCTAACTCTGCAAATCTTTTTCTCGCACCCTTCTATATAGGTAATTCTTGATGTTCCCCAGACAGTTTATGATCATGTTTACAGTCTGGCGAACAGAGCAATGAAATAAATGCATCCAGGGCATGAGAATATCATATGCAAATGCTTATCTGTGTGCCATATAATGCAAAGTCGCTCGGTAAACGTTTAAATATCATGGATTATCAAGAAAACATTTTTCAATAATTAATCATATAGTTTAGACCTACTTAACAGCCGGCACTGCATAGCACATCAAAGCCTCGTTCCCCTGTGTACTGTGTCTGCATGCTTGTTTGTTTTAACCTGCACAATAAACACGCTGTTTTCTTATGATGGTCAGGCTAACCAAAGCAGTCATAAAATCATTTCTGGGGGAAAGAGGGGCTTGTAGGCTGCTGCATGTTTCCATGTGTTTGATTAAAAACATGAAATCATGCAAATCTTGTTAATGATGTTTGTTGGAGATCCACCACGCTTCCCTCTGTTGCACAACATCTGTGTGTTTATACTGTAAGGTAAAGAATTAATGCTCCAAACAAAGCAGTGCTTAGGTTTGTCTTAACCCATGAAACTGTGATGCAAACATTCCCGCTTCCATTTTCTGGTCACTGCAAGTGCTTAATAAGGTCGTGTCTCTTCAAGATACCCACTAATATACTGGTTTTGCAAGTCTTGCTTGTACTTTGAACTTGTATAAAACAGAATTTGAATCTTAACCCTGCCAAAGCTTTACAAAACTTTGATGTACCACCCCAGGCCAGGTTCCATGCTTTCTTTCAGCCCGCAATCATGATACACTCCATGTAATAATGGATGTATCTTCTGGGTCCTAAATGAAAAGCCAATACGGAGGTGCCTTAAAGTGCAATACCACTGAGGGCCTTCAGGGCCTGGCTCCTAAAAGCCTCTGGGTCCAATAGACTCACCATTCAACTTCTCTCATGAAAGAAGTCAATACATTTTCCCCTGAAGCCATTATAGTGTCATTTGCTAAATTCACTCCATCCATCTGAAAATATATCCATATTGAATTATATAGTTGGCTTCAAAATTGGTATGTTTGGGGAAATGAAATGCCTAAGGTGCAGTGAGGTTTCGCATATAGGTGGGTGAGTGCAGTGTCCTCCAGATCCACCACTTGCTCCTCCCTAGCTCATCCAAATACAGACACTTCTGGCTCTGTACAAATAAGATGGATTTTAATACATCCATCAGTCCATTAGTGGATACCATGTCAGTGTCACATTTGGCCTCGCCTAGGCATTACAAGTAAGGTATGAAACCTTACTTTGGTGAACATCAAATAACACGTGGTAATGGTTAGGAAAAGTGAGTTGAGTAATTTACTTCCATTACTTTTAAAGAAATACACGTTGACTTTTGCTTTTTCACAGACTCGGAACAGTCGACTGAAAGTCCAGTGTTTGTTCGGAACCGGCTCCCTATCTGAACTTTATCACTCTTTAAATTTGTCACGTGATGTCCTTCCTCAACCCTGGTCATACATGTACTTTTCTTTCCTGACTGGACTGATGGGTGTGTTACATGCGTTGACGGGATACCTGGCTGTTTCTTTAGTGGGTTACTGGTACAGTCTTGCATGACATTAACAGGCACTCCAAGGTGCTGGGGTGAAACAACATCTCATTCAAAGTGCACCGGAGCCTGCAGTTTACCTGAGGAGAAAGAGGTCAGCTTCCATTTTCACACGTTGGGGGCGTATATATTGTGTTTAAGTGTCACAAAACACTGAGGTGACAAGCTCTTTGGGATGTGATCAAGTGCAAATATGATTGGAGTGCAGCAGAGCAGTGACGGTGCTGCCTCTGGGACGAGCTTTGATAATGCCAGAAGCTGGCTGCTAAATCAATAGAGCCTGACGCTATGGCAGTCTGCACAACAAACACCCGGTTTTAATGTACCTGTCTTGTCTGTAAGCCGCATTCAGTCTGTCCAAATTCAAATTAAATGTCCACATATTTGCCACATAATTTATTTTTATTTTATATTTTATTTATATCACTATTTTGGTGTAAGCTGGCTGTGACCAAGTGGTTTTCATCTTAAATGCTGCATCTCTTCAAGTGGAGGCTGCACAGATGAAGGAAGCAGACCCTAAAATGTGCTGTTAGTGCACACCCAGTCAGCCATGACCAGGTTCAGTTGTCCCAAAGTGTTGAGCAAAATTTTAATAACAATAACGCAGCCTTTTTTCAGGGGAATGATGACTTTAAGGGCTCCTGGGAAAAATGGCACAGCACACAGAATGACAACCTGACACAGATCTTTATTATTTTGTCCTGAGGGCAATTAAGACTACTCATTTTCTTTCACATTAGTTCAGTTGAAATTGTGCTTTTAACAGATGAAGACAAAGGGAACAAAACTGAAGGGCTTTACTGCAGAAACATCTTAATTGCCTTCAATTTTTACAACCTGGCCTCCCATTTTCCATCATTTCAGCCATCATTTCTATTTCTTAGGTGCAACTGATGACATTAAGAACAGCCACACTCCATTTAGTTGAGGTAGTTCCTGTGTCTCAATGGTAATTTCAACCAGTGAAAGGAATGGTCCACATTAGCTAATAAGCAGCTGCTATAAAGTTTTGTACATTACTCCATAGTGAGAAAGACAGACATATCCTTTAAAATCCGCCCAGGTTGACCAGGATACCAGTCTTCTATATCAGTACAGCTATTTCAACTTTTTGTTTCAATTGATTATTGCATATAAAAAACAAACATTAAATTCAACAATGCAAAAAGACATAATAAAGTTACAATGTAGACATGTATACACAATAAAATATAAGGTTTAAATAGCATATCAAAGTAAAAGATTTCAGAACAGCGCAGAAGATCTACCAGCAGGTGAAATAAAAGGAAGCAGAAAGCAATTAAACAAGACGAGAAGTAGAGACATTTCACTGTTTCCCTGTTTGGTGCTGCCCTTTTTTTTTCTATTTTCACCACCTCTGTTCTGCTTTCGCTGACAAATGATATTTAGCAATTCAATTTTCGCCTCAATCTTTTCTATTTCAGCTGTGCTTCCTCTATATTATGGGTATTGTCCATATTTGCCTTGTGTGTTTGTGTTTGTGTGTGTGTGTGTGTGTGTGTGTGTGTGTGTGTGTGTGTGTGTGTGTGTGTGTGTGTGTGTGTGTGTGTGTGTAAAAGATTCTTGCAATATACCTGGTGCTTCCTGAGATCCTTTTACAGAGTCCACAGAGCATAAAGATTAACTGCAGTAGGAAACACTTTAACTTGATACACCTGCATTCCCCAGGCGCCTTAGACTTGAGTTTTTTTTTTAGGAAAACTAGATTTGCTTGTTTACACAGTTGAGTTCTTGAAGAGCACCACGTAGAGTTGTTGGCTTAGCTGAAAGTAGGGGTGGGAGTTTGATAGCATTTGATCAAATCTGAACCTTTTTTGATCCCTTATTGAATCTTTTCAGTGTGTTTGTTATGTACAAATTTTTATTTTTGTTTTGTTTTGTGAAACAAAAGATTACTTTATTTCAGAAAGCTTCTTCTAATCACCTTAATAACTCTAATAGCACTTTCATTTGTGATCGAACGAACAATTAACTGACGAGGACGATACTATACATACGGTAGTATTCGGAAGTTTACATACGCATCAAGAACATACATGTTATGACATCTCTTTCCTGGGCAGAATGATTGTACAACAACAACAACAACAAAAAAATGGTCCAAATTATACATATACCACACCTAATATTTGGTTAAATGCCCCTAAGAAAGTTGCACTCTATGACCAGACTTTTTTTCTTTTGGTAGCCATCAATAAGCTTCTGCTGGAGTTCTGGATACATATTTAGAATAGAATTGATAGAGGTCAATCCAATTTTTTTGGTGTTCTGGCATGGACCAGACATCAAAGCTCAGTTTCCATACTTCCGATAGGGTTTAGGTCAGGACTTTAGGAAGGCCATTCCAAAAGCATCACGTGAGCCTGCTTTATGTATTGCACAACCAGCTTTTATGCGTGCTTCTCATTGTCAAATGTTATGTCAAAGTTTCAACTGTGTAGCTGATGGTCTGAGGTTATGCTGGAGAATTCTGAGGTGGTCCTCCTCCTTCATTACTGCATTCACTCTGTGCAATGTACCAGTTTCACTGGCAGAAAAACAGCCCCAGAGTGTGACGTTACCACCACCATACTTAAGAGTTGGTAAACTATTCTTGGCTTTGAAGGCCAAACTTTTACTCCTTCCAACATACTTCTGTTCAAACAACTCAGTGTTTGTCTCAACTGGTCAGCTGCAGACTTAAGACTCAAGACTTGAAGGTGTTTCTTTTGGAGCAGGAGCTTCTCTCTTGGATGGCAACCTCTTAGTCCATGGCAATGGAAAACCTACCTGACTGTAGACAATGACACTGCTGTGTCAGTAGCTTGCAGTTCATGGCAGGAAGTGCCTTGGTGGCACCAAGGTCACACCAATTTCCTTGTAGCTGATGGTAACTATTTGGGTCTTTTTTCAGATCATGGCAAAATAGCTACACCTCCCAATAAATGTAGCTTCATGGCAGTTCAGGCAGGCACTGAGTCTGTCAGAGGTCCGTTTTCTGTCCCATCATTCCAAGACTCCAATCCGTCCATCCCAATTAGTACCCTTTATAACCCAGCCAGCTTTCTTTCTTTTTTTTTTTTTCCGGCTCCGTGCCCTCCACATCCCAACACAATGGCCTGCTAGAGAACCGCTTCCTCCCCCACCTCCCCAGCCTTCTCCTGCATTTACACAATGTATTTTTTTTTAATTAATATTGAGTTCATTAATTCAAATGCTGCTCTATCAGGGTTTTGTGATCTCAGGAATAGTCTGTCTTGCTTGCTCAGATTGTTCCAGAGCATCACTATAGCACAGTCACCACCAAACACAATGTATGACTAATTCATCGTTGAATCTTCTTGTGTCCTGACAGAACTTTTACTTTCACACAGTTATTTTAACTGATGAACATGGAATCTGCAGTTCCTTCTCCGATCTTCACTGGGCTTCTTGCACTTTCCCATTTTACTTTGTTTTAGTCAAACACATCCTTTTTATATGATCACAGAATGGCTATCAGTTTTATTAATCATGATCACAAACAGGGAGTGAAGAGGTCTTGCCAAGTTAAACCGTATGGTGGGTTGTTAATCTGGGACCAGATCCAAATAGAACCTATCTCTAGCTGAAAGTTGTGTCTACATCTTAACATCAGTAAATGTTTGTCACGGGGATGTTGTCAAGACAGTTTACATAAATTGTCCACAATTATCTAGCCAAGCTTTCCTCATATCCTTTTTGTAGTGATGTTTAATATTTGAATATCTACTTAGCAGTTGATTTTATTCTACATCTGCTGTGAGACGGGATTTGTGAGCAGATTCCTCATTGTGCTCAGTTGCGGAGCTCTCTGCAGGTACAGTGTCTGAGAACTGCGAATAACGAGTTGTCATTTCTGCCTTTTTTCCCGGTCATATCTCCTCTCCTTCATGGCGCTGTTTTATAGAATGAGTGGCTCCACCGTGTTTAACGCATCATTTCCCTCCTCATTGTGGGTGGGGAGGGGAGAGCAGGATGATGGGTGGTGGTGGAGGAGGGGTAGAGGGCCCAATGTCCTTGCATTTTTATTGCCCAGCTTTTGTCCTTCCAGCATGGCTGGGCAGAGTGGTTCCCAGGGTATTACAAATAAGCAAATACCCTTTTCATACTAACACTTTACTGGCATGAGTTTTTCATTTCCTACATGACCAAAAGACAGACGGAGTCCAGTGTGAGCGTCTTTTATATTTCATCATGGAGACGTGACTCGGAAGGATAAGCAGTCAGTGATTCATGAGAAACAAGAATTTGTGAAATTAAGAGTGCAGGATTAGATGTAGTTACGTGAGAGGTGTGAGGAATTAAACACAGCTTCATGCTTTTTAGAGAGAGAAAATCCTCAAGCTGCGTGTCCAGGTCTGCATCAAGGATCACAGCAAATCATCTTTACTTAGCCTGATCCAAAACCTGGCCATGCTCTCTCCAGTGCCTATATTTAGTATTTAGACACTCCACTGAACTCCTGAACCCTCCTTGAACTAAAGTTTCAAGTAGTTTTCTTGCCTTTAATGAGCCTTGACTAACTGATTTTACATTTCACTTTAATTACAGATTGCTAATACGCAGGTGCCTCAAATTGTTCATAGCTGGATAATTTTCATTTTGCCCTCCTAAATTGATTTATTTAAGCTTAATGAAAGTGTTATCTTTTAAATGCACCATCATCACTATGGCATCTCATTATGACCACACAGCAGTGCAGACCAGCAGCCTTTTCCTCTGTGGTAATTACAGTAAATCAAGAAAAATATCTATATATGTTGGAAAGTATTGAAACATTTTTTTTTTTTAAATTTAAACAGTTGCATGTATTAGAATGCTGTAAACCCAAGCTTAGGACATTATTTTGACCACAAATCAATTCTTAACTACATTATTAATTACAAAATGACCAAGCACAAGATTAAGTGTGGTTTACAGAGTTGGAGATTAATGTGCCAGTTTAATTGCACAAAGTTCTGTTAATTAAGTCATGTGATCCACTGACTGCAATTTGTCACCGGTAATAAAGCTACGATTTTTTTGCTTACTCAATTAATAATACTGTGATTTGGTTGTGCAGAGAGGCATACATAGCACATTTGCATGAACATCCATGAAACACAAAAAACACCCAGATTGAACCAAGCATTACAGAGTTTAAAGGTCCCGTATTTTATATTTTCTCTGGTGTTTTATTTGAAATCCTGATATTCATGAGAAGCTATTTATCTCCTCTCTTCTCTCTGGAGTTCTACCAAGACCAGGGTGTTTTGTGACTGTCTTTAAGATGCATCGATATTAATGACCTTCTCCTCTGATTGTTTAACTCTTTTTTTCTGAGTGACGCATTGCTAGCTCCGCGATGGAATGACCCAGCAGCATGAAAGGTTGGACAGTGGGCTGTGCCGAGGACAGACATATGACATGAGCATGAGTTTGTGACATCACAAACTTACAGAAGTCCAAGCGGCTCATTTTCAGAATACAAGCTGTGTACATTCCTCTATGGACTGAGTGTTTTGATACTTTCCCAACTATTTTTAGAACTCCTAGACTTAATTAATAGAAAAACAAATAAACAGAAATGTGGATGTCCATCCATCCATCATCTTCCGCTTATCTGGGGTTGGGTTGCGGTGGCAACAGGCCAAGCAAGCTGACCCAGACTTCCCTCTCCCCCGCAACATTTTCTAGCTCATGCTGGGGGATCGCGAGGCGTTCCCAGGCCAGCCGGGAGATATAATCCCTCCAGCGTGTCCTGGGTCTTCCCCGGGGTCTCCTGCCAGTTGGGCGTGCCCGGAAAACCTCCAGAGGGAGGCGCCCAGGAGGATCCTGATCAGATGCCCGAACCACCTCAGCTGACTCCTTTCGACGTGAAGGAGTAGCGCCTCAACTCCAAGTTCCCTCCTGATGTCCGAGCTCCTTACTCGATCTCTAAGGCTGAGCCCCCCCACCCTACGGAGGAAACTCATTTCGGCCGCTTGTAGCCGCGACCTCGTTCTTTCGGTCACGACCCAGAGCTCGTGACCATAGGTGAGGGTCGGGACGTAGATCGCCCGGTGAAATGTGAATTTATACAATATAAAATGACAGAAACCAGTGCTTTTCAAGTCCATATTAATTGACGCCTATGGATGATTCTACTGCATGACCACTGATAAGTACTTGGTAACAATGGGGCTAAAATGTCAATAGACGGTGCACAGTGTGAAACAATTACCAGACACTGTCTCCTTTAGTTGTGTCTTTCTTGGGAAAATGACAGCGGTGAAGTGAAGGCCAGGCATCTATGTCTTAATCTGAGTTAATCAATGTCACTTCATCATGGTGAGGACAGCTAAGTCATCCTGAACACTCCCATCGACTTTCCATTTCCCTTCCTCCTCTCTCACCCTCCGGTATGACGGACAACTGTGACCTAGGACATAAGGCAGTTTAATGGTCTTCAGTAAGATTAGACTGAACAACGCAGGCCATATGTTCTATCAGTTTGTTTATGGAAGGCAAGAGCTGTTCAGCGTAAAATTGATTGAAGGACTTTTTGTACAGAATTCATAATTCATGCTCAGTATTTCTAAGGACATGTATACAGACTATAAATGGACTATATGAGGATTACAAGATTTACTGAGGCCAAAACAAAGGCCGATCCCTCATTTTTTTTTTTTTTAAATGCATTGCAAACAGATGGACAAAATACATTCTGCTTTTTAAGGTTTAGTTTCCTACCAGTTGAAGTACACGGAGAATGCCCTCACACAGTGTCAGGTGGAAGTAGCCAAAAATAATGTTCACCCATTTTTTAATTTTTTTTTAATAAATCTTCCCAGAATGGCAACAAAGTGAATCAAGTGGATGAAACAACACTTCCATAAATCTGCCTACCAAGAGTTTGGTGGACCAGCCCGGTTGCCAATGTTAGGTTGAAAACAGTCCCTGTCTAGTAAGTCTTTAGGAAAATAACCCCATCAGAAATCCAATGGCTTGTGTCAAACACTGGACTGACATCTTTGATACAGTACAACTCAGCCCTGCTGGCGTCATGGTGGAATAGCTTTTAGTGGATCGGAGATGTTGAAGGCCACTTTGTATAGAGATGTTTTTCCTTCCCCTTCATTCCCACCCTCGTTGACAGCAGACACATTGATAAGGACAGACAGATGGAGAGAACGAGGGGCAGCATAAAGATGGGAGGCGGGAGAGGGGTGCAGCCCGTGACGAGGAGGTAATAACTCTACACCTCGTCTGCGGGTGGAGACATCAAAAGACCCCCGACTTAAATGGATTCTGACAGACTCCGGGTACAGCCCATCAATATCCTCTGCTGCTATTAAATCAACATCCAAAAACTGAAGTAGAAACTCTGCTCGTAAAGCCACAGTCCCATGACAAAGGATTTGGGCACTAACAAGTTAGCAGGTGATGGATGCACAAATCCTGAGGCATACAGCTAAGCGTTGAGCAGAATCACTAATGAAAGGGAAGCTGGGAGCATTCAAAGCAGACCGACAAAATTAATACGATTGCCAGAAGAGTTCTGATTAAAAGATTACACAATAAACATTGAAAAGATCAATGCTACTTGGCTGTGCTGAAGGACATCGCTGTCCTTATCGTTCCGTCCCTGCAACCCAAATTCAACAGACGGCACAAAAGAACTTTGGATGTTTAGATACAACAACAAAGCCATGTATCCCAGCGTTTCATTAATGACTGTTGGACGGAGTTTATCTCTAAAAAGGATCATCTCCGAGATTTTATTCTTTTAATTGATGAAGTTTTGTCGACTAATAAAACGGGTCAACATAAATAAAAGAAAAGTTGTGAGTTATGGCTTCGCTGTAGCACTTCACGGCACCACCACCCTCTAAAAACTTTACAAGAACTCAGAGTTCTGCCCTTGTACGGAGGAGGGGGAGGGGGAGGAGGAGGAAGAGGGGCGCATGGCAGAATCAGTCACACAGACAGCCTATGCTGGACCAAGTCTGTAATGTAGATCTATGATGCTGGACAGGGTCAGTGGAGGCAGTGGAGTGTGTTTTAGTGCACCATAACCTCAGATGAATGGACAAGGTGGTGTAGTGCCACAAAAAAAAAAAAAAAATACTCTGCTCTGTGACTCTCCAGTGGAGATGCGTATTCAAGACAAACTGAAGGGCATTTTTTGTTCTTGAGTGGCTGCCTTAGATTTTTACTATAGCCTTAATTTTGAATGAATTGTGTTTTAATTATATAATCATCTAAAACAGAAGGTGATCATTAGTTATTGTGAGATGGTTACTTGCAGGTAAGGATATATTTGGATTGTAATTGTCTGCGTATTGTCAGTCAATATTTGTTTCTTGTTCCTCGTGCATTCAGAGTAATTTGGGTTACAGCACATCATGCAGACTTCCTACAGCGAAATGGAGAATGTAAACTCTCCAATACATCCAGCTCTCCAAATAAAGGCCTCACGCCTGCAAGCGTATCATTTAGATTGACAACAGGGGCAGAAGCAATTGAAGTGAACTTAAGTCTACCCCCTGCCCTATAAATAATATTTAATCCCTCTTTGGAAGGGAGAATTGGTAATGATTCCCAGAGCTTTTTTGATACATCACATAGCCTTCAGCTATAGCTGACACCAATAGGATATAAACCAGACAGCTTTCTGTGGCCTACAATGGTGAGATACGACAGCATTTTCAAGATCAGATCAATCAAATGAAGTCAGATTAAATCAAGATATTGAGATGCACTTAGTCTTCAATCTGAAAAGAATTTGAGGAGGAAAGTTGGCGTGTGGGAAACATTATAAAACGCCGTCGTCCTTTCAGGACTTATTAAAAAAAAACAAGAGGCAATAGTTCCGATTTTTTAATTTGACCTTAAAGAAATGGTAGCTAATATGAAAAAGACTGAAAAGTGTTCAAATCATATGAAGAGAAGGCTGAGCACTTGTATTGATGCATACTAATTCCATTCTGTTCAGCCTTGTTTTCTCAAAGCAGTTGCTTTAATTGCAGATGCATATTATCTTATTATGTTGTTTTTATGTCTCTTTTTCTCACATTTGCAGTATGTACATATAGAAATGCTCAATTTGTTGAACTCGGGGCCTTAATCCCCCAACTACAAGGCTTTTATTTTGAATTTCTTAAAGTCAATAATAGCCTCACAACTGTAGGCCACCATGAGACCTTAGGCTCCATCGATTCGGGGATTTTTAACCACATTAAAGCTTCCTGACCCCCTCACCGGGACGGAGCGAGATATGAAAAAGTCCGGGAAGAATGGAAATTTTTACTTCTGCCTAGTAAAAACTGGGAATCACACCATTTTAACCATTTGGACCATATAGCTTTTCTTCTACTGGTAATTTAACAGATGCATCTCCATGATACTAAAGGCTTTGTGCACAAAATATACTAAAAAGAGAGCATAATGATAAAATAATAATACTAATCTTTATTAGCTTCTATGTATTTACATGGAATTACAACATGCTTTACAAGAAAAAGCATCAGACAAAAAAACATCAACATCAATAACAGGAATTAAAAATTTGAAAAGTGATTAAATGAGTAAAGTCCAAGTTATTTCACAAACCCTGAAAAGGCACACTTAAAGAATTATGATACCTCCAAATACAGTATTATTTAATCCATAATTTTCAAAGAAATGGTTAACCTTCTTCAAAGGCTTCACACAAATTTTTGCATTTAGTAAAATATATTTTCTCCAAATAGTCACATGGCTTCTGGAAGACAGTCCTCCTCAAGGGCTACACAATGAGTCCCTTTTAAAACAGTAAAACACTTGGTGCACTTAAGCAGAAGACACAAAACTCTGTTCTTCGGCGACGTTTTCAACCTCAACTCAAATTCGTTTCCCCAATAATGGATGATGGGATTCTGTATCGACGGGCTGGAACATAACAACGTATAAAAATTTGTTTTTGATGAAATAATATAAATTACACTCATACAGACAATTACATACATATAATTTTGAGCTATGTTTTAATGGCTGTGAAATGTTTAACAGCTGTGTTGTTCATGTTGTGGTTTGGTTGCAAAGATGAGACATCCATTCATAAGATATCACATATGAGCTCCTGCTCCCGACGTTGACTATGTTAATATTTTAGGACACAAAAAATTTAACCGTTACTACTCAGTCTTAATTTTCCCTGTACAGTGCTTATCTATATTATTCTATTATACAATATTCTACTCATAATTTCCAGTGCTGCCCTAATAGTATAGAACTATTGATATGGGAATGTGGTCAATCTTATATTGAAACCTATTGCACCATAGGTTTGAGATCAGAGCTGTCACACACACATGCCCAGCCAAACTCATTGGTTGACAGACTCAACCCAAGGCATCATGGGATTGCTGATGGACCGCTGACGAACCACTAACAACAACTATAACTGTTTTCAAAGCAGAATAAAAGCATTAATAATAAGAGAAGACACTGTGTTGGATTTAAGGTTTTGGGTTAATCTTACAAAGTCTCCAAGAAAACACTGCAGTTCAAGGATGGATCACAAAGCTTTTGACAGGGACACGATCACACCAGATCACATGTTAGAATTGTATGCGGCACAACGGGGAACATTTGCCGTAAACTGCCAAATCATGGGATTATGTTGCCGTAAGAGAAAATCCATACTGTCGCAGCTTTTCCTCCGACCTTTTAAATGGCAGAACGTGCTTGGTGACCCTCTCAAAATGGTGGCCGCGGGTTGGGTTTTAATGGCAGATATGGTCCAATGCTTGGACTTGTGCTACTCAGGTGGAACTAGTTAAATGATAATACTACCTGAACAAAACATGGCAGCTGCCTTCTCTGGCTGATTTGAACCAGAGTCCATACATTAGGAATCAGCTGCATTAATATGTTCCAGAACAAAACCTGTAATATTTGTGTTTAGTGATTCAGTGATTTACATTTTACTGCATAATTCCTCATTTCGCCTCCAGGAATGTACGAACCAATCTATCCAGTCCAGTAACATTATCTGTTATTCAGCTATTAAAACGTGTTGCTGGGCTTAATGTACTACCCTGCTGCTTCATACTGATACAAAGTGAGAGTAATATTACCTAAATGGTGAGTAAATAGATTCCATGGGGAATAATAGCCGTCAGCAGTCTGATCCAATAAAGAAGTAAGCAGAGAGAGCATGAAGGGAAGATGAATGAATCTTATTAAAGAGTCGTGATGCCTGGTCAGCAGGAAAATGAAGAAATAGCCAGACTGGGCCACACCTGCCAGCTCAGTGAGCAGAGCCTTTGTGCTGTCTCGCTCCAGTTTGCATTTCACCCAGTTATCAGCAAAGGCTTTACTGATTAGACTTCTGATTAATTCCACTTTCAAGATCAAACACAAACTGGTTCATCAACAGAAAATGGATTGCTTTTCTACAACAGCAGACAACATCGAAATAATTGCGAGATTTTTTTTTTTAAAAGGCACTTTGACCACAAAAGTTATTTTAATTATTATATCTTATCATTTTATTAATGAATGAAAAACAATATCAATAAAGACTTTTTAGGCAGTTAGCTGAATCTGTCATCAAGGAAAAGCACATAAACTAAATTATGCAACACAATTTAACAAAAACATGAACCTTTGTTTGGACTTTCCGGTGTGAAAACGCCCTATCTCTATGTAAGAAAGCAAATAACCCTATTTCCCAGAATATGAAACTCCTCCTGTAATAAATTATCCCCAAACATTATGGCACATTACCGAGTGTGTTTACGAGTTAAATTAGAGTGTATCCATAATGTTTGGGGATAATTTATTACAGAAAGAGTTCCATATTCTGGGAAATAGGGTTATTTGCTTTCTTACATAGAGAACAAAGGTTCATGCTTTTGTTAAGCTGTGTATATTTGATCCAGCTAGTTTTGGTTTCACATAACAATTTTAGGATCGCATTAATAGCATACAGTACCTACTACATCTTGTCGTCATCACCTATGTGGGCTGCATTGACATTGATTGGATTATAGATGGTTGTCAATTCTGCCGGTAGCCTTTTAGGTTGAATGGAGAAAAACATTTCCAAACAGATTTGTATTTGCTTTATGCAATTATTATTATGGCATTGCAGCCACTTCTGAGTTTCAGCATTTTGATGCCTTTGTTTAAGTTGACTTTTGATGTGTTGGTCAGACCATTTACAAATGGATACGTTATCTCCTCTCCCCAGATACTACTGCAGCTAAATTTTACTCCTCTCTCTGCACTTTTTTCTTCTTTTGTTTTGTGGGTGACTTTAACCTGCCTAAAAATTACGGTCCAGAAGTTTTCACACTGATAATGAGCCATGGTTCATCACTGAGAGACCAGATTTTGGTCATTTGCTCCAGACTGTCGTCCGATGCTCCTTTCACCCCTGCAATCTTGGTTTGGACATAACTGAGAAGTTCAAAGGTTGGGACCAAACAAGGTTGGTGTGAAACCAACCATAGATGACAATATTGACACTGCTAAATATACATCTATAACCAGCAGCCCGTTAGTCTAACGTTTACTTAGCCGGAAGCCTGGAAACACAAGATAACAGTTAGCCTGCCTCTGTCAGCCCATACAAAAAAAATACAAAAAAAACAATTTTTGTTTTATGTGCTCAAGTATTTCTCAAATAGGAGCTGTAACTTCCTTTTTAAGAGCTTAAAGAGACCTGGGAGACAATTTTTTTCTTTGGTTGGAATATTCCTGCAATATTATTATTATTAATAACTCATAACTTTGGGTTATAATTTCAGTATATTTTCCGTCCTTTGTGTTACCATTGCTTTACACTCATTTATACATGTACATTTTCTGTGATATGCCTTGTTCAGAATGGATAATGGATACATAAAACTACCAAATTTGGCCTTTTTTATTATATTCCTTTTTGGTTTCAGAAAGCTTGCTGGCTTGTGTGTGTTTTTTTTTTTTTTAATGCTATTGCTATCAGTCTTGCTCTCTCCACCTACATGTATAACCTACAGTTGAATCCACTATGTTCTCACCTGTTCTCTGGGGGTTTTCAGGTCATTCTGGGCAATGTGGGAAATCGTTTACTGAAGTAGAAGTGCAAGGAGGCGGTTGAGGGAAAAACGTACACAACAAAAAAAGTAAATGACGGCATTTCCTGTCTCAAATACTTTGAGCGTCACAGATTGATGTGTAATAATATATAGGTACCCGAGGGTGGATGTTTCCTGGAGCTCCTTTACCCAAAGAGAAATCAGTGTTAGTTAGAGAAGGACGTGTTTCTTGGTCACTTTTTTTCTTATATTAGGTTTAGGGTCAGTATGGGGACTTGAACTGGCTGCAACCTTATAATGATTAAACTTGAGGATTAAGCTTCGTCTCTGATGTTTCCTTTGTTTTGCCATTTAATTAATATACCATAAAGGTCAGAAAGATTCCCTTTTGAAATGACATAATTCTCATCTTGCGCTCTTGGAAATCCAAGGATTACAGATCCACAATCCTTTCAAATAAGCTTCATTAATGTCATGTCACTGACAAGTCCTTGAAATTCAAAAAGTGTTATTACACCTCACTATGACCTCTTGCACGCAAACTGTGCTGCGGCTTTGTAAAAAGCAGCCGTGTTTAGGCGTTGTTAGCGTTTGCCATTGAATTTGAGCTGTGAAAAACAAAATTCATCATGACAGTATGTGTAAAGTCCCATGAGACCAAGTGTCTGTTTAGTCAAAATGCCTCTCTCATCTAAACATGATTTAGTGGGTGGCAGGAAGTGGTTGTGGTTCTCTGAGTTTCGTTCGCGGGCTCTTTTAATGCCAGCCAGCAGACATGCAGGGTGTCCAGGTGCAACGTGTGCAAACACCCCTCTGAGAAATCAAACCTTCATTATTTATTAGGCTGCAAAATGAAGCTGCGAGAGAGGGGGGCAGTCAGCCGTGAAGCTTGGCAGGAGGGGATGTTGCTTCCTTGTTTGCCAGGGACGCAGGTTGGAAGAACCGGCATGTGCTGTTAGTAGCTGCACGAGCGGAAGATGAGAGAGACGTGAGATTCAGTTCCACCTACTGTGTACGACTGGCCAAATATAGACCATCAGATGGAGTTGTTAATTTCAAGATGGCACGCCATTCTTTACCCCCACCTCCCCAGAATCGAGCATTTCAGGTCCCAGATAATCTTTAATCCTGCCCACTCATTTCCTCGCCCTACATTCTATCCTCTTTCTGCCGCTACACTATTGTAATGGCTTAGAGACAGATTCAGCCTTGATTTTTTTTTTCTCTTCTATTCAAGGCATTTTCTTTGCTTTCATGAGCAATTTTCCATTATCCCTGACCGAGCCTAATATGCTCAGTAAATGCCATTTGACTTGTTCTCCTCTCGATATTGAAAAATGGTCAAATAGAAAGCTGTTTCCAATAATTTGTCCAATACGACCATTTGGTTGATTTTGATCATCTCATAATTAAAGGGAAATTGCATTGTTCCCAAACACGTAACTCTCCATCTAATATCGTATACCAGTAAATGGCCGGTGTGCACCTTGGGGCTTCATGCAAAACTATAAATGTGAGTGTTGAAGCATTACTTAAGCTCTGCGCCTCCATAGAATCATCAGAATGTATGCAGCAAAGAAGTTTGTTTTGTTTTATAAAATTTGCTCGTAAGATTTTGGTGACACACCACAACCAGTTTTCATGCAGTACATATTCAAAGGGCACATATTGTGCCACCTGAAGTGAAGAAGTTATTTTTGAAGGGCATGAATCAGTCGAAGGACAACCAGTGTATCAGAAGAAGCACTTTTACAATGCTCAAAACTACTTTGCTGTATTTACCTGACTTTTGTATGTTTTCTCTTGGCCTCGGCGAGGGTCAAGATCTTAGCAAATGTATCGGAACACTTTGACAAAGAAGAAAAATAATCATAATCACATCTGAATCGTGCGCCAACTTTGGAACTGTAAAAGCTTGCAATCTTAGTTTAAAAATGGTTAAAATCCACCTCCGCCACTGGATTAAAAAAGTCAAAATTTTCACCAATTAAACAAAGATAAAACAGAAGTCATTGTTTTCGGGGCCAAGGAAGAACGATTGAAAGTCAGCGCTCAGCTTCAATCACTGATGTTAAAAACCACAAACCAACCCAGAAATCTAGGTGTAGTTATGGATTCAGACCTCAATCTGAACAGCCATATCAAGACAATTACAAAATCAGCCTACTATCACCTGAAGAATATATCAAGGATTAGAGGACTTATGTCTCAACAGGATTTGGAAAAACTTGTCCATGCATTCATCTTCAGTAGACTCGACCGTTGTAACGGTGTGTTCACAGGCCTCTCTAAAAAGTCAATCAGAACGCTGCAGCTCGAGTCCTCACTAAGACCAGGAAAGTGGATCACATCACTCCAGTTCTGAAGTCTTTACACTGGCTTCCTGTTCAACAAAGAATTGACTTTAAAATCCTGCTGCTGGTTTATAAAGCACTGAATGGTTTAGGGCCAAAATACATTTGTGATCTGCTGCAACTTGATGAACCATCCCGACCCCTCAGGTCGTCTGGGACGAGTCTCCTTTCTGTCCCCAGAGTCAGAACTAAACATGAAGAAGCAGCGTTCAGTTTTTCTGCTCCACATATCTGGAACAAACTCCCAGAAAGCTGCAGGTCTGCTGAGACTCTCAGCTGCTTCAAATCAAGATTGAAGACTTTTCTGTTTACTGCCTTCAACTGAACCAGAGTGAAGGATGTTGATCAATTTCCTGCATTTCTGCATTTTATTACTGTATTTTATTTCTTAAACTGCACTGCAACTTTTATTCTATTTTTTTTTTTTAGCTTGTTTAATGTTTTAATGACTGTTTTTAATGTTTTGATCAATGTTCTTAATTGTTTTTAAATTTGCTTTTCCTTTTCCTTCGCCTGATGTTTTGATGCTTTTAATGGTTTTATGTGAAGCACTTTGAATTGCTTTGTTGTTGAAATGTGCGATACAAATAAACTTGCCTTGCCTTATGTCAACCGGAACAGATAACGGTATATCGTGGCAGATATTTCACACGCACACATTTTATGAAAAACTGAAAAGCCACAATGACGGTAGAAAATACGAGGTTATGTGTGTTCTCATCCACCATTGTGGTTTAACTTTGATGTCAATGTCACCTGTTCATCTTGATGGTGTGAAAATGTTATCTTTCTCTCTGTACACATACTATTTGCATGTAAGGACACCGTGCCCATGTTAAAGCCTCTGAAAAGCGAGCTGAAAAGGAGCGAGGGTAACGCGTGGAGAGGCCAGCAACCTCTAAGGGAAAGAGATATTGGATGACCCATCTTGGTGATGGCTCGGCCTTCGGTAACGTGGCGGCACTCCTGCTACATTTCTGCAGAGGCTGAAATCGACTTGACAAACTAGTGAAAATAGACCGTCTCAAACACGTTTGACCTCTCTCCCTCGTGTCCACCCTCAGGCCGCCTTTGTCCTCATGTCCTTGCCTTCTCATTCTCTCATTCTCAATGTTCACTTTTCTCCCACACTCTCCTCGCCTGCTGTATCCTTACCTCCATCCTCCCTCACAACTTCTGACTTCATTTCTCACTCACCTCCCTCACACGCTCTCATCCTCTTACTATCTCATTCTGTCTCTTCTCTCCCTTTTCAGTCGTCAGTGTGGGAGTAAAAAGGATTAGTCGTACCAAGAGAGGGAGCACTAAATGACGGTACTGAATTCGGGCAAAATAAATTTGAGCTTCTCACGCCAAGTGAGAAGTTAAGTCGCAGGCAGTGCTGTTTCTAGCACATCTAACATGATAACAGCGCATAATGAACTCATTTCAGAATGACAGTTACATTATCAGAAGCCTGCTGCTATTTAGACTTTGAACATCCAAGCTACAACAAAAGATGGATTGAATCTTTTAAACTAGTCACTGTGAAGCACTCAAATTTTTGCTCTGATATTATATCAAAAACTTGTTGCTGGTCATCCACTGTCATCAAGTCACTGAAGAAAATATGGAGGACAGGAACATGTTTTAGATCAGCTTTTAAATTCATGTTTAAACCAAAGAAACCATCAAACCGAAAGCTTTTTTTTTTTTTTTTTTTAACATTATTTACTAATTTAATTGCATTTAAAGTTAATTTAACCAGCTAGTTTCATAATTTTCCTGGAAGGACCACTACAACCTTTTGTGAGAAGTATTCAAAGTTACGTCGCTCGATCAACACACAGCACTTAAGTTAGACGTGTTTTTATGACCACTGGTATGTGCGCATTTGTGATTTTGCGGTGGACCTGAAACTTGAGCAGAGCGCGCACATCAAATTTTGTGTCGAATTTTTGGGGAACAAAAAGAAGAGGGAGGGAGCCAAATCTGTCAAGTAACTATGGTGGTGTTGTTGCGGGGAACGCACTCATAGCGGGTGTGTTGTCGTGTTGGAGAACCCATGTGCCATTACGCCACAGTTCAGGTTACTTGCGCTTACGTAATGTTTTCCCTCAAAACATCTCAGAACATCGTGGTAGAACGTCATGAACGAGCCCACAAAAGTCTAAGAAAACCCACTTTATTGCGCTCCTGACCTGCCGCACCTTGTTTAGTCTTGGCCAGTAAAGTTGGGCCCCTCATGAAATGTGATGTGCCCGTCGTTATATCTCACCCTGCTCATCGCTTCGTTGTCATTGGCTTTCGGAAACATTTCGAGGCTCTCCGTTGCTGATTTCTTGAGTTTGACACAAAATCTAATTTACGCCCTCTACTTAAGTTCATGGTGAAATCGCCAATGTGCACATACTAATGGTCACAATAAGTCATGTAACAGAGGTGCTGATGTTGATCAAGCAACGTGCACAACAGGAACAGTCTCTGAACTTTTGATTTGCGCCTCGTATAAGCAGCATAATCAACACCAAATGTTGTGAATATGTAAAACTAATCAAAATCCCATTTTACAACGTGAAAAAGGTCCCTTCTCTCAAAAGTCAGGAGTTTAGCTGCAGTTGCTGCAGCCTATATGAATCTTGGATAAACACAGCATGGGTAGCTCCTTATTGAGTTGACCTTAAGCCCCTTCATAGTTAGGCTGAATTGGTCAATAGAGGCCAGATCTGTCAGTAATATCTGACTGCTCTGGTGAATGACCGTCAACAGTGTGAGCTCAGAGCCAGCACTCTCTCAGTGTGAGGTTGTGTGCTCAGGTATGACAGCCGTGTAATGAAATTCCTCTCCACTTTACACTTAGCAAAGTGTCAATGTGCAGTTTCTGATAGCAACAGCATTGGGGAAACACTGTCCTGTGACAGGTCTGTTGCCATAGTGGTAGACTCTGGACGGTAAGTGCAAAGTCACTAGATGTCAAACCTAAGCGGCAAGTCATGTTACTGGTATCAGCCCCGACTGGCATTACGTCCGTCTGTAATTTTGTACCTGAGGAGATGTTGGTATATATAAAAGCCTAATACAAACACAGTGTTCTGCAAAGATGAGATTACTGGTATTGCGTTTCATAGAGGGGCTTGGTAAGAGTTTACTCATTTGAAGTTTGGCCATTTATTAATACCTGTGTATACTGAGTTTTTTTTCTACTTGAAGGCAGGGAGGAACAATACTTAAACATGCAACACTGTCATGTTATCAGCTTTTAATGCTTATTGGTAATCAGTATTCATCACTTTTTAGCCTCTTGATGTAAGTCTAATATTTCCTCTCTTTTTAAGGCTGTTTCTGGCCATCACCTACTCCCTGGAGAAATACGTAGTTATTAAGCTGCTAAATTCTAGCCTGGCTCTGCCTGCCTATGGCTCACAGCTAAGATCTTCACTGTGATTACAGTCTGGAAATCCTGTGACCATAAAGTTTTGTGGTGATGCTGAAATCAAGCTTTTGTTTCTAAAAATAGTTCAAATAGCCATGGTGATAGATCTCGATGAAGTAATATGAACTGTTGTAGAAACCATGGACTGTATATAAAAGTGGACGTAGCTTCGGGGTCTGAAAAGTGGGGCCAGTGTGGAAGTGTCTTAAAGTGTAATCATATATATACTATACTATATATATATATATATATACTAATAATATGTTTGAGGGCGTGTCTGTTTGATTGACAGACCTGTGGTGCAGTCAGGTTTCTGCTGTAGGTGGACGGGTGTAGTATCCTCAGATCGAGTCAGCCCTCACGCTATCCTGCTTGTCCAAATATGGTCACTTCTGGCTCCAAAATAGCAAAATGGCAACAGCGAAAAATTACATCAGTGGCTTGTTACTAACACAATCAAGGACTTGAAGTGGGTGGAAGAACAGTCCTTATACTTTCTAAAGGTTTAAATGGTTATTTAATTCAATTCAATTCAATTTTATTTATATAGTGCCAAATCACAACAGAGGTTATTTTATGGCACTTAACACATTAAAGTCCTTACAGCAAGACGTTACAATATTATACAGAGAAACACAACAATTCAACAATTCCCACATAAGCTAGGAGGGAAAAAACAACAACTCCTCTTTAACGGAGAAAAACCTCCAACAGAGGGAAGAAAAACTCCCTCTTAACAGGAAGAAACCTCCGACAGAACCAGGCTCAGAGGTGGGCGGCCATCTGCCTCGACCGGTTGGGGTGAGAGGAGAGCAGAGAGAGAAAAGGACAGCATAGAGATACAAGAGAATAACTGTTGGTGGATATGACAATCACAGAGCAGAGACGTGCAGCTCCATGGCGGGACATCTGGAAAAGAAAGAACAGAAACTATGCGAGTGAGGGAACTGAATGGAGACAACAGACAATAAGTAAAAACTATGGGAGAGAAGAAGATGGCGAGGTGTGAGTCAGTTAAAGAGTAGGAGGAAAGAAAACGAGGTCCCCCAGCAGCCTCGGCCTATAACAGCATAACTAAGGGTTGGTTCAGGTCTACCTGAGCCAGCCCTAACTATAGGCTTTATCAAAAAGGAACATTTTGAGTCTAATCTTAAAGCTAGAGAGGGTTTCTGCCCCTCCAACACAAACTGGGAGCTGGTTGGTTCCACAGGAGAGGAGCCTGAAAACTGAAGGCTCTGCCTCCCATTCTACTTCTGTAAACTCTAGGAACCACAAGTAGACCAGCGTACTGAGAGAGAAGTGCTCTGCTAGGATTATATGGTTCTATAAGATCTCTAAGATATGATGGAGCCTGGTCATGTAGGGCTTTGTAAGTCATCAAGAGAATTTTAAATTCTATTCTTGATTTCACAGGAAGCCAGTGAAGAGAAGCTAAAACTGGAGAAATATGATCTCTCTTGCTAAATCCCATCAGTACCCTTGCTGCAGCATTTTGGATCAGCTGCAGGGTTTTTAAAGAGTAATTTGGACATCCTAACAGCAAGGAATTACAATAATCTAACCTAGAAGTAACAAACGCATGAATGAGTTTTTTCTGCGTCACGCTGAGGAATGATTTTCCTGATTTTATTAATATTACGTAGATAAAAGAGGGCAGTTCTGGAGATTTGCTTTATATGGTGTCTAAAGGACAAATCCTCATCAAATATGACTCCAAGGTTCCTCACAGCTTTGCTGGAGGCCAGGACAATGTCATCTAGAGTAACTAAGTGATTACAGAAAGAGTTTCTGAGGTGTTTTACTGATATGGTGTAACACTCCATGTCTCGGGCGCACAGCATATGTCATCTGGTGGTCAATGCTGATTGGTTAACGGCTGCTCCAATAGTTTCAATATTAAGCTAAGGCCTACACCCATTAGGATGTAATGATTGAAAATGATCCTCAATGGAGCGTAGCCAGACCCTTATATTCACACAGTGATTTTGAGTCTGGTAATAACAGTTCATCAGATAACTGAGCACTTTTTCTGCTGTTCGTTGTTGGGACAGTGATGCATAGTTTATTTATAAAAATGTTTTCAATGAAATCCACCCCCTGCTGTGACTGATTAATTATCAATAAAGAAATAAAGATGATAGCTGCTTTAGGATTATTTTTGATGATTTTATTACTTTGGAATTGTTTCAGCCATTTAAAAGTCCACAAGCTAAAGCAACTATTCCTCTAATATTTTGTCATCAGGTATGATTTCTCACAGCTTGTGAAGGCCTTAACTTCTGTTATAAAGCATATGCCTCAGCAATAATAGGAAGCAAGCTGCCTCATTGTGAATCAACAGTGTCAACCCGTTCAAAATGGCAGATGGTGGACCTATCGAAGGAACACAGCTGCAGGCTCTTCAACAAAGTGCACAAATAAAGGAGGTAAAGTGATTGAGGAAGGCAGTGATAGTACAGGGAACGTCCAGGGCTTTTACTGCGGGCAGCGCTTTTTTACCGGGTAAAAGAGTATAATATTTTGGTTCCATTACTTTCTCCAAACCATTTACATTAGTATTTGTTGTACTTCTCATAGCATTTACATATACCATTGGGGTGGTGTGAGCAGTCTGCAGTATGTCTGTTGTGGATCCTACTGTGGCGTTTTAAGATTTGAGATTACTGGCTTGCTGGACAGAGGAGGAAGTAGCTGCCTCTTGTTCTGATTTCACTTCATCATGAGTTGATCTCTGCCTTCGCAGCAGCTTTGGCAACATCTCAGACTGATTGGTTAAAGTTGGACATTTAGAAATACATAAATTCAGATGTAAAATGGTCAAAAATATCGTTTAAAGACTGTCTTCATTAGGCCTACGCCCAGTGGAAGTCAAAATGCCATTGAGCTGCTCCCTTGATGATCGTCCATCTGCAGTGCGCTCGTGGCGACATTAAACAGCTCTCAATATGATGCCTGTCAAACTCACCCTGAGTGAGTTTTGGCCTTATGTCAGACCCTGATTTAAAGTCATACAGTATGTTCTTCCTGAAATAATTATTTACAAACAATTAATAGAACATATCCTGGAGGCGGGGACAGATGGGTTACATAACCCAGTGTTTGCATGGGAGAGCTCTACAACAGTCTATTTCATTCCACCAGTAATGATTACAATGTGGAGTTTTTGAACTGGTATTTTATTCCCCTCCAGTAACATGGAATATAGAGGACCATATTCCATGTTATAGCGTCAGTATACAGGAACTATTATGGCACTGAAACATCGTGTCCACTGTGAAACACTTACAGTGCACATGACCTGCTTCTCGTCACGACTGTTTCCATTTTTCTGGCCATCTGAGTGTCTTGGAGGGTTCCCAGTCCACATAATCTAAAAATGCGTTTGCATGCATGTTTCTCCTTCTGCTGAACTGACTCACTTAACAAGGCCTGTGTTTACTGTGTGTGACTCTGCTGCAGAGGATGCTCCAGAAAAGTATGCCGTGCCACCAGCGCCTCGCGCTGCGCCAGAGACAAGTAAAGAGGACGGCGGGAACAGCTTGCGAGGAAGTTGCGAAGGTTGCGGGGGTACGAGGTGTGGTGTGTTGGTGTGCGAGGGCGGCCGGTTGGTGGTAGTAGGTCGCGGGTAGTGCTCCGGGGTGCTCGCAGGTTGGACGGGATCCTCACTGAGCTTTTCCTCCTGCCAGGAAAATATGCAATGAAAAGCAAAGCGGCAGCCAACAGAGCTTTTCATAATTCATTGGTTTACTTCAAGTTGGGAAAAACAGCAATTAGCTGCTTTCTTTATCAACCGGCTCAGTTCTGCTTTCCTCCTCCGACTGCTTGCTCTGTGTACAGTATTCCCCAAGTGATGAATCATGTGTTGCCCCACTCACCGGCAGATGTTGTTGGAGCTATGGAGAGGGGTTTCTGCATTATACAGTAATGATGTAGCCTTTCTTTGACTGTAATGATATTCATTTGGGATAAGAGGTTACAAGGAAGGATCTTCTTTAACTTGTAATTACGGCGCGACGAATACAACCCTGCTCTTAGTTTTGCATTGTGTAAGTATGTGCATGCTCTCGTGTACACTGGTGTACACTCCTCAGTGATGTGCGTACAATCAGCCCTCGCTCGTTAATGCTCTGTGTGGTATCTGTCTAATGACATGCCCTGCACTCTCACGTCTCTCTCACACTGTCATTCCTCTGAGATTAAGAAGGGAATCTACACATGGAAATGGCGCAGGAAGTGTCAACATTTCTGCCCGGCAGCCTCGGCAGATGTATTGTTTTCATTATGTTACTGCAGCTTAAAAATGCAATCTGGAATTTATTTGTCCATTTAAGGTTGAGCTGTATTCAAATTTGACTTTGGCTGAATAATAGGCTTATATGGATTTTTATTTAAAATCAAAATGGGATAGCAGCAGTAAATGTCAACAAGCTGCAAGACACCTAATTCTTGTCATGTCAGTCCCGTTTAGCTGTTATGTGGATGTACTCAGCCATGTGAACCTGACCTTTAAAGTCAGCCATTTGTTTCAATGTATTACAGATGAGTTGATGTTGAAAACAAACTTCCTGCAATGAATCATTTTGACATTTTGACCACAAGCAAAATCATGCTAAAGGAGGTTAAAATCATTTGTTGGACAGTCCTAACTATATACTGTTCAGCGATCACTGTATATGACTAATCAAGAGCGTATTTATTGGATATTTATAAACAAAACTTGTCTACATCATATCTTTCATGTGTGTATTTTAAAGTTAGTTGCTTTCTTCACAGTTAGAGAGATGTCGCTGATGAGTAGCAATGTTGTTAAGGAGGTCCACCCCTCTGATCCAGACCACAGACTGTATATACAAGTGGACGTGTCTTCCAGGTCTGAAAAGTAAGGCCAGTGCAGAAGAGCCTTAAACTGCAGTACCACCGATAACCACTAGGGGTTGGCTCCAAAAAGGCTCTTGCTCCATTGACTCCCATTCAACTTCTCTCATGAAATAGTCAACACATTTTTTTCTACCAGTTATTATAGTGTCATTTGCTAAAGTCACTCTTTATTAGTTTTTTCTGCGGCCCATACAAAAATAATCCCATGAATAATTAGATATTAGACCTCAACATTTTTTTGTTTTTGTGGTGTGTCTGTTTGATTGTGCAGTCAGGTTTCTGCTATAGGTGGGCAGGCACGGTGTCTATGTGTTCCCAATCATATTGAGTCAGATTCACCGCTTGCTCCTTCCCAGCACGTCCAAATATAGTCACTTCTGGCTCCAAAATAGTAAGATGGCGACGGCCAAAATGCCAAACTTTAGTCTTCAGAACGGCAGTGAACAAAAGAATGAGCGGCGTTACGGCTGGTTGTCACTTGATCCAGAATGACGTGAAATTACATGGAAACGACTATTGGATGAACTGACATTCTCACAGGATGAATTCTTGACTTTGGTGATCACCTGAAATTCCATCAGGCCCCACAATCTTGTGAATATTTCAGTTTGTCAAAACTCTAGTTTAAACTACTTGCCCTTGTTCACCTATTAAACTGGTAACAACGGTAATAGTCACCTGCTAAACATCAGCATAGTCACTGTGAGCCAATCTGAATTCTGAGTTTATAGGGTTCAGCTTAGAATGCAGCCTCACAGAAACAGCAGCTTAATAGGCAAGGAGGCAGAAATTTCAACACTTTGCCGGATGAATCCAAACCAAAGCTGCATGGCTAGTAAACACGAGAGGCAGGTGAGCAAATCCGTATTTCTTTTGTAATTTGGGTGATGATCCTTTCAGGGGGGGACACTCGCCATGAGAATTGGTGAATTTTGAACTATGCTGTCTCTGTTGTGCTACTCAGAACGCCGCGGTAATGATTTGGACTGAAACTATTAAAAGCATAAACACACTGCAAATGTTCTTTTTCCCACTGAGAAATTAGGCTCACTAACAGGGTAAGCCATCTGCCTCTCCAATAAGTACTCTGCAGCCTTTGGAATCAACTTTGGTGCACAGTATCTTCCTTGAATCAGTTGCAGACTTGACAGTGTAAGCCCAGACAGTGTGTGAACAGAATTAAAGCAACGAACTGGGCAGCAGGCTGACAGAGGCCAACCTCTGCAGAGCATCTGCACTTCCCCTGCCTGTCGCCAGGGGGCCACATTGTGCTTCAATAAACCCCATTGCCTTTTTTTTTATTTTCTTCCCATAAGTCAGATAAACACACCATGAAAACAGAACTCACCTCCCATCGACTGCTCTGTAAATGTATAGCTTTGTAAGTGGCAGTGAGAGCGCGCGATGGGAAGTGTGTGGGGAGGAAGAGATTTGGATGTATACGTTTCAAAAAGGAGTCTCAGATTTAGCTGGCCTCTTTGCAGATGGAGAGACATACGCCTCTGCTGCCTCAAAATACTTATTCTCTAACATGGCATCTCTGGTAATGGGAGATTAGCGTAGAGAAAGGGAGACAGAAAGAGAGAGGAGGAGAATGACAGGAGGAGTGAGTAGAGAAGTGGAAGGCAGATTGAAGCAGGCAGGTGGGATGAGATGCGAAGAAGAAGAGATCAAGAGACAGGAGGCAGAGCCTTTCAGATTTAAGTGACTCATTTATGACCTTCTATCTGTAGCCTGACTATAGCAGGTGTAGCCAAAAGTATGTGAACTGTGGACACTCCTTTCTACATACGTTGGTGTACTTGTGTTCTGGGGCTGTAAGGGCAAGACATGTTGCAGTAATTCTAATTCATTCATAATGTTGCAGCGCACAATTGTATCTTTGTGAACCAAAAACATGTTATTTTTTGATAAATAAGTAACTCGTTAATAGTGAACTTTGGAGGTGCTGGTTGTTACCTTCAGAAAAAGGTTAGCAGTCTCCAGCTTCATATTGAATGGACACAGAGTGGCATCAATTATATCATAGATCCCTGTAAAAAAGGAGAATAAGCGTATTTCCCAAAAGGTTGAACTGTTATTTTAATGGAAGAGACCTTTGTCAGAGAAAATTCAGTTTTTTTTTTTTTTTTTTTTTTTTGGTATTGTGCTGCAGTTCTATATTCCCAATTGATAACATTTGGTGAGTTTTCAATAGTTTGCGTGTCCTATGTAAATCCAGTTTGGGGTTGACTGTTTCAAGATGAGTGTGTAACATCTGAATGAAGTCTGATCCACAAATTTTACATCTAGTTTGGTGTGGCAGATCTTCTCTGGCTTGCGCAGAGCCCTGACCTCAACCCCATCTTTGGGGGGAATTTGGATGCTGACTGTGAGCAAGGTTTGGGTTCGAGCTAGATTTTCCAATTTATTTTACTACTGTCTAAAGAAGAGTCATGTAATAAGTATACTGCACATCACAAAAATTGCTGTAAATATTTTAGTTCTCTCTGTTTTTGTATTTCTGCACTTGAACAACCATGGACTCCACCATGGAGAAAAAAAAATATTGAAATGAACATGATGTAACTTTACAAAACAGTCTGACTGCAACATGGAACACATAGGTTACAACTTGCCCCATATAAGTGCTTTAAATGCTTATTAACCAATGCAACACATACTGTATGCACAAAAACAAAGGGCAACCTCTTCAAATTGAAAGGGTGTCTAAACTAATGTAATTGAACACATACGTATGTTTTTTTTTCTTATCAACCAGCATGTGGTTTGTTCTGATGATGAGATAAGAAGGTGAAGAGCCTTGCTGACTGTAAATTTGATTCAATTCAATTTGATTGATATACCACCAAATAAGAAAACAAATCATCTCAAGGCATCCTTGCAGCTGAACTTTCCAACATTACAAAGGGTAATGAGGAGTTATTTTTGTTGTACGTTTTGGTGAGTTTTGTTTGGAAAGGCTGTCTTTGTGTTGTATTGAAGGTCCTCAATAGAAGCCCTAGTGAAAACTAGGGCTTCTACTGAGGACCTTCAATGCAGAGAAATTGTGGGACTTTTGCAAAATAGGAAAATCTTTAAATATTGCAAATGAGTGGCTGAAATTGTCTTAATTATCGCATTGGCAAGATATTTAAAAGTAAATACATTTGTAATTGATTTTATAGGAAATTAGTTGGGGAAGATGGGTCCAGATTTCCGTGACTGTGAGGATTCAGGAACTGCAGTGCACCGGAGAAGAGCACAGTCTATCCGATTCCACTTAGCTTGGTGCTCCGTGTGCCAGTCAGATGCCAGCGTCAGTGCCAGCTCTTGTTCTCCTCCCACTAACACTCCTCTCCCTTCCTCCTCCTCCTCCTCCTCTTGGTTCCGATGTTGCAGGGATGCAAAAGCTTTTGTAGCAGAGGGTGAGGAGACCTCTGAGAGAGAGAAAGGTGAGACCAGAGAGGGAGCAAGGGGAAGAAAGAGGAAGCGAAGGGGGAGCTAGATCAGTTAAAGAGGTGGAGAAGGAGGAGGAGGAGGAGGAGGAGGAGGCGGGAGGAGAGGGAGAGATGCGGGGGGGGGGGGGACATTCTTTGCTTACCCTCTGTGGTAATGAGACACTGCAAAAAGACACACTGAATGGCAAACAGACAGGGGGAGAGAGTGAGAGAGCAAAGGAGGACAATGCCTGGGAGAGAAACAAGGATGACAAAGGCGGGAGAGACGGAAACAGACAGACAGCAGACAGAAAGAAAGATCTACAGGAGCGAGACAGCTGTTTTTCAAGACCACAGAAGAAAAAAGAAAAAGGAGGGGCAGACACTGAAAAGCAGGTCGGCTCCAGCAGAACTCTTGTTTATACAAAATAAAGCCTGGAGGGCTGTTTGAGCGTCTATGTCTATGTGTGTTTTGGTGCGAACACGCTTCTGCAGTCATTTGTGTTTGTGGATGCACATGTGCTCCGTTTCTGCTCGTGTTTGCACGTCTGCGTGGACGCCAAACATGAATGTAATTGTCAAACGCATGCAGCTGAGGGTAGGTGGGATGTGAGGGGGAGCAGCTGTGTATCTGAAAGCTGACCCTGCCTTGCAATCATGCGAGCCAGACGACTGTACTCAAGTGTTCCTTCCAAGGCCTAAGGCAAGGAAATGCGGAGCTCAGCACAACAGCATTAGCTTGTGTGTCTGTGAATAAATATTTGTGCATCCAGCACGAGCTACGGGAGAGTGTTTGTGCGATTCAGGGGAATAATGCTGCTCTTTTCTGGACGCAACAAGGCTGTGTTTAAACATCGCTTTCTCTTGTTTATGCCATTGGCGATGTGTTGTCCATGGAAGGAGAACCCCAGCCAATTTTGCTGATGCAAGGTCAAACACAGGCATGGGCCCCGGGTTGCTTTGAAACAGATGTTACCTCCACACACTGACACACCCCGCCCCTTCCCCCCCTCAAACCAAAACTCGGCACACTTCTATTGCCCATGACAGCACTGCGTAGGGTTGGGGTCTGATCAAATTCATATGACAGACGACACAGATTTTAGTCTCTGACCAAAGTATGTGCCTCTGGGTGTAAAACCATCCTCTGCATCTTAAAACGCAGACCTCACACTCCCTGCCCTCTTTCATCGTAGTGGATTCAAACAAGAACAGAACAAATGTTTTTTTTCACAAGTGTTTGGTCATATCTTTCCGTGGTGGTCTTAACAGGGCAAGTATCTGATTGTGTGTGCGCGCGTGTGTGTGTGTGTGTGTGTGTGTGTGTGTGTGTGTGTGTGTGTGTGTGTGTGTGTGTGTGTGTGTGTGTGTGTGTGTGTGTGTGTGTGTGTGTGTGTGTGTGTGTGTGTTTTTGTACTGCACGGTTTTAAGCAACAAGTAAAGTTTTAAAGTTGTGATTTGTATTCCAGCGTGTCTGCCTGTCTGGATGGATGGAAATCAAACAAAAGGAGGGTGTGCACGTACAAGGGTTTATAATGAGGACAAATACAAAGTGAGGTTTCTGTCAAAGCCTTGTGCTGCTCATCAGAAGCAAAATCAGAACAAAGATGCAAGGACACAAGTCTCCTGATTACCATGACTAAAACAGAGCGCCCTTTGGGGGCGGCCTGCAACCTTTGTCCTTGATCCTCCCCTCACCTCTCAGACCTGCGCCCTGTAGCCCAGCCCTCACCATTGCTTCCACTCCCAGCCCCCCCCCCTCCCCCTGATCCCTCTTGACCCTGTGGCCCCCACTCCTGTGCCAAGGACAGACCTCAAAACAGTATTAATGATGTATTTAGACGGGATGTGAGGAAAGGGGCATGCACATTTCAGATGAAGCACACTCACTCTACAAGTACAACTCTATTATTTTAGTGCAGTAATAATAACATTGTACATTTGATATTACAGTCATAGGCAGAGGACAACATTAAGTTTTTGGCTTATTAGCCAAAGTGGATTAAAAGTTAACGGGAGTCATATTTTTTTAGACACTACAGATTACCAGTGATCCCTGAATGCAACATGCAGGCTATTGTGAGACACCAGCTGGGCAGACGTGCACATAGAGGCCTCTGGTCCACTTTCAGCTGCTACAGCGCACACAGCTACTGGTCACAGCACAACATGGATCACATTGAAGGGACAGAGACAAGGTTCACCTATATTTAATTTCATATGTCTATGTGACGCGGTAGCTGCCGTTATTTATCCACCAACTCAACTATCTATGCCTTAATGGCGTTTGGCGGGTGCTAATTTTGTTCCTGGGCCATAAGAACTATTTATAGCATACAGATATTTACTACGTTTAAAAAAAAACAAAAAACGAAACAATTAAATGCTTTGTTTAACTGTTGACGATGGTACAGTGGAAAAAGTAGTTGGTAAAAGGTTTAAAAGTAAAAATCTATAACTGCTGAAAATGTATGTAACTTTAGAGGTGAAATGAAATGACCTTTTTGAGGCAAGTGTGAAGGGGATTGGAGGAATGGTGGGAAACATGAACACACAAACTACTCTCCAATCATGGTAGTAGGATAAGGTAACTAACCGGGCAGGCTGCTTTAATATATAACTCTATTGTTTTAGCTCCTCCATGCCACCTGCTTGTCTGTAGTTCTGTTCATCTCCATCTTGGACAAGTTACAGATCCTGTTTTTGTGTCTGTTCTTTCAGACTTGAATAGGTACCATAGCTATATAGCAGGTGACTAAACAGACATTTGATAATCAAATACATTATAGTGTTAATAAATCTTTTGAATTAGCCCACATTTGTCTTTAATGGTCTTTCAGCCACACATGCAGGTTCGACGCTGCTGAATTCAGTCACTATAGCAACACAGAGTGTTTATTAACGAGGTATTCTGCTAAAATGTTCCTCTGTAAGACATTAACCTTGTACCTGCACTCTCATTATAGGAGCAAACCAGTTTTCCAAGACAACTGCAAATGTAAGGTACACGCTGTCACCCAGTATTTTAAAAAGAAGTCTGCATGAATCTGTTGAATATCTCTTCCTCATGTTAAACTGGTTTCACTCAGCTAAAAGAATCACAAAACTCCTGCTGTAATTCACCTACAAGTCTAGATAGAAGTTGTGTGCCTTTAATAACTATTTATTCTCTTCATGCAAGTCAACATGTTGGATTTTAATAAGCTACAAATTCAGCTCACGCACACTGCCTGTATTCTACTAATTTGATAAAATGGCAACCTGCCATTAATTTACATTCTGACCTCTGCAGCCAACATAACTCAGAAAATACAAATTGCAAATGAGTTGAAATACTAGGCCATCCTCTCAATTTACCAAAAACCAGCATTTCATCACTCATATAAAACCAATACCTCAAGATCAATGTGACGACGTGAATAAGGGCTGATGAGATATGGGCATGGAGAGGCCAAAATGAAATAAGGTTCTGTTTCGAGTTTCGTGACATTAAATAAAAATTGATGGATAAAGTCCAGACCAAAAACTTTGCAACTCCACCAAATCCATTCCAGTTCAATCACCTGTAATACTAACTGCCATTTGGTGATTATGATTATGAATGAAGTCACTGTAGAAGCACATAAAAGGGGAAAAAAAGAAGAAGCTGTATGGTGATACAAGCAGCTAGTTACATCCACATTTTAGTGCTAGCTTTTTGTTTGATACCATTAAATGGCACTGAGTTACTTCACAAGGATCAAGACAATCCAGTTTGTTTGCTGTTTAGCAAAATGTTAGAATAGTTAAGACACATTAATCTAAGTGTTATTGAAGGTAGTTTGACGGTTGGTGCCAGACACTGTCAGCAGCTACCTCAAGAAGCAACCAACCCTCTTGGGGCTTGCGTGCACTGCAGCGCCTCTGTGAATATTTAGCACAACAAAAAGTGTGTGATGTTATTGAGTCAGCAAGGATCGAGATCACCATGGAACATTTTCAGCACCGTGTCGATTGCATGCCTCAAAGAACCCCGAAAGTTTTAAAAAGCATAAACAGACTCTTCCAGGTGGCACTTTATTTATCTGGGTCCCATGTTTTCCGAACATTAACTAATGACTAATGACTAATTAACTATTAGAAGGGAAGTGAGTTGAAACTATGAGACGATTCTAAGAGAGGACCTTGTAACTTGGTACTGATAAAAAAAACTGATTATTATTTATTATCTTATTGCTTCCTGTATGCTGCTGTAGCGAAAACATTTCCCCTTGGGGATTAATAAAGTAACTACCTAACCTACCTAACCTAATAGAAACAGTATTCAGCTGTTACACATACAATTAATTCCAACCATTATTTGATGCAGCCTGAAGTCTTATTCTCTGTGCAGCAGGAATTGTTATATGTGCAGTAAAGGTTCTCAATTACAGGAAACGCAGACTCACAAAATATGAAATAACTATCAAATGTGCATTGTAAATCAAAAATTGCATTTGCAGATTTTGATGTGGTTGTTTGATATTCTGTTATAACGATACAATGCAGCTGATATTATGGGTCATATTTATTGTGAGATCACATTCCTTTAGGGAGGGTTTGGGGCAGAAGAAGGGATGCAATGCTCTGTGTCTTTTTGGATGTTACTCTAGCAGTGGTTAAGTCTAAATTTCCAAAATGAAGGGGATTTAATAGTAATTTGAGTAACTTGTCTTAATGTATCTCAGACACTTTTCCTAATCACTACAATTTTGCAGTTTTTCTGCAATATTCACCCGACTGGGCTGCCTCCTATGCTCCATTCTTTGGTTCTTTTTTCATTTAAATACATTGGGAATGTCACAGTAGTGTAATAACACAGGGCACTCTCCTTCTTCCCTATGATTAGTACTAAATTACACAATCCTTTCCAGAAAACGTCCAAGGAACTGATGAAGGAAAATTGCAGGACAGGGCAAATAAAGCCAACAAGTGAACCAAATGTACAACCTCAGATGCTTCTCTGACTGTGAAAGAACTTTGCTGTCTGACAGCAAAATAACAGATTAAATGCGAGACCAAATTTAAGACTAAATGTGTCTAATTTTCCAAATTAAGTATTTTGTTAACTACAAACCCCATCGTCATTTAGTCTGACAAAAGTACAAAGAAAGTATTTCACTGACCAATTTAGTTGTAATTTATAAGAATAAACAGATGTGGAATTTAGTGCCAGCAACACACTCAAAAAAGTTGGCAAAAAATGTGAAAATTTCATAGAACATTATGGATATTCCATTTTAATAACTTCCACAATAAGCATGTAAACTCGTAATAAGTAAGGGTATTGTGATTATGTATACTTGGACCATCGATCAAGACTCAGCTTTTGCAAGCAAAGATGGTTTGTGTCTAACCACTTTGTGAGACAATTGTAAAAAAACACGGTTCAAACTAAATGTTTCTCAATGCAAGATTGCTCAGAATTGAGATCTTTCGTACATAATATGTACAGTAGAACTTTACTAGCACTTAAATGACACTGATAGCACTTTGTAGTTTGGCTTTCTTGAAGAAATTGTATTTACTTGATTCTTGTTGTTCTGGGTTTTGTACCCTCATGGTTGAAATGCACTTATTGTAAGTCGCTTTGGATAAAAGCGTCAGCTAAATGAAATGTAATGTAATATTGTGAAAAGATTTGGTGAATCCAGACCAATCTCAGTCAGTGTAGGGCCAGACATGGATAGCGTTGTTGAATGTGGGTGACCTTTGAACCCTCAGATGTCATTACATGAGAAACTGTCATGCTAGTCTGATAAATGTAGCGGAAAACCGGTGTCACAGTACACCGCTGCATCAAGAAATGTAACCTAAAACTCTATTGCATAAGCAGAAAGCCTCAATTATATTCAGAAATGCAGCCAAGTTCTTTCGGCGTCAGTTCATGTCAGATGGTCTGAAAGACAGTGGAATCGTGTCTGTGATGAGTCCTTGATTTCGGGAAAAACAGACGCTGAGTTGTCCGTTCCAAAGACGACAGGGTCCTTCCAGACTGTTGTCAGCAAAAGGTGTAAAAGCCAATATCTGTCATGGCAGGGTGGGACATTAGTGCCCACAGCTTGGTTGGCTTGTCTGAAGGTTCCATTGACGCAGGGGCATATTTGGGGATTTTAAAGAGACATGTGCTGCCGTCAAGGCGACATCCTATCTCGAGGAGTCTGTGCTTATTTCCGTAAGACAACGCCAGGCATCGTTCTGCATGCGCCACAACACCATGGCTTCGTAGACAAAGAGTGTGTGTGCTTAGCTGACCTGCAGTCTACATGCGTCTCCTGTTGAAAATGTATCATGTATAAAGAAGAGGAGAGTCATACAATGGAGGCAGGCAGCTGAAGGCTTTCATCAAGCAAGAATGGGTGCAAATTTCACTGCAAAAGAATTTGGGTCCTCACTTCCTGCGTTATTACAAAACTAAAAACAAAGGTGACGTGACAAAGTGGTGAACGTGCTTTTTCTGATGTGTTGCAGGTATTAAATTCTAAATTGACTTTACAAACTAAAATTAAGTGGTCATTCAAAACATATCTTTTCTTTGTACCTTTGTTTAAATGAAGGTTTAAAAGAATCAACAAATCACTGATTCTTATTTTTATTGCATTTGAAACAGGATTTTTTTTTGTAAAAAAAACCTGACTTTTTATGTCAGTTACTTTGACATCATAGTTTTGACATTACTTTTCAGTAAGCCAGTTTGTAGTATGAGCTGCAGTACAACGATACGCTTTTGTATTGACTGAACTACATTTAACCTACATAAATGAATAGGAAAAATGGAGGGAAATGTATTTGAGTCACTGTGCTTTCATTTATATTTAAGACATGAAGAAAAGAGCAAAACTGAGATCTGACTTCAGAATGAACTGAGTTCATTAAAATGTTGGCTGAGGCTGCTGTTTATCGAGAGCATTATAAACCGAGTAAAATATTTCATGATCTTGACTAGAACCAAAGGTGAATTCACCACCTTGATTTGTGGGTTGGACCTCCCAGATTAATTGGGTCTGTTCTATCATCGCTTGTTTGCCTATTTTGGGAGACAGACAGAGAGACGCCAATCACTCAGGTCACACAGTGACGCTTGAAGCTTGTGGAGTTTTGTGCACATCGCATTCACGTTACTGCAATTCCATCCTCAGCAACAAGGTGGAAACTGCAAAAATGTTTATAAAACTTAATTTTTTTTTTTGAATTTCTTCAAACCAGTAGATCAATCAAACCCTAAGCAGGCCAAGGTCGTTCAACAGTGTGCCGATATGATACAGCGTGTGTAGGCCGGGCTTGATTGTCTCTCAGATGCTTGTATATTTTTTTTTAGCAAAAAGATTACATTACTGGCCAAAACACATCGTGTTAGTTGTTATTTCAGAAGAACTAGTAAGGCCTCATTTAACCAGCATGCATACGAGTAGCACCACCCACACGTGGAATGCAGCCATCATTAATGCGCCTGTGCTTTCCCTCCTTTGACAAGTCAAAAGTTCTATAAGTTGTTGCTGGTAAAGAAAAAGGCCCAGAAATGCAGCAATGCACCAACAAACACAGTATAGAAGAAGACTGTGAGATACAAAATGGAATTAGACATTGCACGCCATACAATTTAAAACATGTACATACAAAATTGCATCAGCAAATGTCTTATGGGGAACAAAATACACTCAATATATTTGATAAACCTCAAGAACGAACCCAACTCTTTATGCACAGGAAAACACAACATGACAACCTGAAAATGTGGAATCAAAGCAAGACAAAAGAAAACAGAATAATTACAGTAACATTTAGAAACATTTTCTGTCAAAGAAGCTAATCAATCTTAACAAAAAACAGTCAGTTGCTCATCCCTGCTAAATAAATAAATCAATAACTTCCTGTCTTCTAACAAGTTGACACCTTCCAGTATTAGCCATCTGCTACAATTTGCTGCCTCGTCAGATCCAGGCAGGAGTACAGTATGAAAATGTATTACTGGATTTTTTTTTTTTTTAAATTTTTTTTTTAAACCACATCCCACACAAGTTTAAGAGGAGACAATGATTCATAAAGGGAATGATTCATCTCCCAAGAGTGTGTTTGCCTTTTGTGAGATGTGGCTGCATATGAAGCATACAGAAATGCACCAAAACAACTGAGTGTATGGGAGAGAAACCTTAATCCCTCTTCCAGTCTGGCTGCTGCTGACGACACGGAGGGAACAACCACGCCTGTCTCTTTGCTTCTCGCTACCACTAACCTGAGCCGCGCTTAGTGAGGGACACTAAACCAGGCAAAATGCACTGTAGCCTCATTATGTCACTTCTCTTCTGAGTATAATGTATTCATGTTACACAATGTTTTTGTCTTCCAAGAGCCCATCTGATATTTTGTACACCACTCGCCTCCTTGACATCTGAGATTCTTTAAGATGCGGCATAAAATAAAAGCAGCAATTAAACAATACCAAGTCCAGTTAACGCCTGTTTGTGTCGCAGAGGTGCTTGTGCTGTCACTTCTACTTGTCTTGTCTTGCTGTGTGTTTTCCGGTGGCAGAGGAGTGCGGCTCCGTCATGTTTCTTTATGCAAAACAACAAACGGAATAGAAAGTACCAACAGGAGCAGGAGGAACGGGGACGCAGTCAACACGGTCTTAATCTCCCTCTATTGCTTACTCATAACCAACAACCGTTTGCTCTGCAGTGGCTTTGCACGAGACTCAAGTTTGTATTTGCATCTTTTGTGCCCAGATTTGTGTTGCATTTAATTCAAAACGCTTTTTCTCTTCTGTGCTTCCCGGTCTGTTTTGAATTGGTTTGTCTTTGATCCTTTTAATACCAACGTTTCAGTCATGTGTTTGGCATCACTCTCTAAAACTGAGCACTTTTATGCTCGTCTCCAGCTACTGTATGATTGCCTATGCTGATGTGGATTTACATTGATTAGCACTAATGGGAATCACTAAGAAGTGTCCGTTGGAAGACGATAAACCGGATTTCCATGTAAAAACTGCCAAATCTTCATGTGATTAAAAAGCTGAATTTAAATGCTAGTTGAAAAACAACGATCTTTATGAGTTGACTTACGTTTGTTCTTTCAAATGTCAGAAAATAGCAAAACATTTTGACCAATGTTTCCCGAAGCCCGAAGTGCAGCCTAAAATGTCTTGTTTTGTCCCGACCAACAGTCCACAACTAAAAGATACGAGGGTGGATCAATACGCTCAGAGACTGTTGCTCATGCGCACGTATGGAGCACAGCACCGTGACGTGCTCGGGACAGAAGATATAACTCCAATGAATGACAGGTAAAGATTTCGTTGCTTCATCGTCATCAGTTCCTGAGTAACACATGTTTTCTGAACCGTGTGTTTATGCACCTGAAACTTGAGCAGAGTGCACATCAAAGACAAATTACTGGGAAACAGCCGCAGGGAGCCGAATCCGTTGAGTAGGGCTGGTGGGGAGCGACGGTTGTCTTATTGTTGGCCGGAAACTCGTCAGTTTCCAACGTGTTGTCAGCGGGCGTGTTATCATGTGGGAGAAGTGCCATCACTGGAAAGTTCAGGTCATCTGCACTGAATGAATGACATTGACGTGTTGCCCCTCAGAAACGCAAATGTCACTCAAAACACCTCTGCAGGCTCATTGCTTCATTCCCGCAGCCCTCCTGAAGCATTGTAAAGGGTCTCTGTTGCCGGTGGGTTACTGCTTGATTTTGACAAAAAAAACAAAAACAAAAAAAATTTTACATTATGGTACAAATTGTTAGTTTTCATTCAGTTTAGTGTAGGGTTATGTAAACAGAGTATTTTCTGTCGACGTTCAATTTACCAAGGTTCCCTAAATGCCTCTCATGCAGGCTATGGGTAGCGAGCTGGCTGTGCACAGAGAAGCCTTCAACGCCCGGTTACTGCAGCACATGCAACTTAAGACAGTTGTGTGCGCAAAGATGTATTAAAAACGAATGAAATAAGATGTTCTAATGTTACAGAGTTAAGCATTTTAAAAATTAAAACACATTAGTTTAGATGTAGTCTAGGTATCAAAATTTGGTAATGAATGACCAAATTTTGAACACTAAATAGTAGGGACGAGCGAGTACAGCATTTTCTCTCTCTGTGTCTGTTAAACCAACTGAATTATCTGTATCCATATCCGTGCTCGGGTGGGTGTGGCTTAGATTGGAAATGGGCAAGAACTAACCTGAAGTTGTTCATTAAAGCCTGAAATTGGGTAGATCAGAAATTGCTAAATTTATTATTTATTACAAAACTATGCACAGAACAGCCCTGGAATTGAGCTTCAGAGCAATGTTTTTGATCACAAGAGTAAGAACTATTTACAGAACAATTCATGTATTTTTTTGAAGTTGCTATATTCATTGTTATTGTTGAGCTATAAGGAGGCTAGTCAGGCTAGTCATAAAGAAATAATAATGTACTATATGTATTCTGTTAAGCAAATAATGTGTGTGTGTGTGTGTGTGTGTGGGAAGGGTAGGGAGGTGGGTAGGGTAGGGTAGATCAATAGCCTGCTTTATTATTTATTAAATAACCTGACGGTGGGAAGGTGGGGGATTTATGCAGACAGCCCGCATCGAAGTATACATTCAGCCTTAAACTATATTCTTACTGAAAGCTGTCAGCTGAGTGAAGATATCGTAATGAGGTCGGAGCGAGCCGATGGAGAAAAAGGAGTCACGAGCTGTAACTTGCAACTTGTCCGGCAACAGCAAAGTTCTCAGAGTGATTCGACTGAAGATATTTTAAACAAACCTCACTGAAACGAGCCCGATGCCAGAAATTAACCCAGAAGAGTCACGAGTTGCTCTTAATTCCTGCTGAGACTGAGCAGGCTGACAGAGCGTGTGTCCTTGTGGCAGAGCTGGAGGCGAGGAGGCGGGGAGGCGGGGAGGCGAGGAGGCGAGGAGGCGGGGAGGCGGGGCTCTGTGTGTAGCTGCCTGGATTCGTGCACAATGCATGCTAGAGGTTTGTTTGTCAGAAGCCCTCATCGACGCGGATGTTGACACAATTACTCGGATGATGCTCGTACTCGTCTCATCCCTACTAAATAGTACTGAAGCATTTTGGTCGGTGCCATAAAAGTATTGAAGGTTGATACCCAGCTCTAAGCACGCAACATTATGCAACACTCTAAACTAAGGTGGGGAGCATGGTAAAGGTTTTACCTGCTTTGCATCAGCACGTTAGCATTGACATTGCGAGTGTGTTAAGTTGAAATGCACCTGCCAACCGTACTTGACCCCGACAGTAAAAGTTGACACAAAATAATCATCCAAGCGTTACCGATATGGCTTCAAGTGTGATTTTTAACACGAGCTGGAGTTCTATTTCGCGTCTTTGGGGGAGAACGTGGTCTTCCTGCACTCATGACCACTTCACTGTCATTTTCCTCTGTTTGATAGTAAAATTGCCAAACTGCGTTGTTACCAAATATAATTCTACAGAGAAGCATGGTGCCTGACAGTAACCTACCTACCTGTCACTGAGGGGCATCAAAGTGATTCGTTCTCCCTCTTGATTGACGAGTCCATTGACGAGAGAGATGATAAGCAGCTCGGTGATCTCATTCAAGGTTTTAAGGAGCGGAGAGCAGCAACTTGTTTATGCTGATCGGTTTCACAGTCACAAGTGGGGGCATCTTTGAAACAGTCGATCCCTCACTGCAGTAAACTGACTGCTCCTGTGTGCCACTCAAACTAGCTGGGAGTGTGTGCACATGTAAATCACTACGGATGTATGTTGTTGTGGGGAAGAAGTGACGCAACCGCAGCTGTTTTGATTTGCACTCAGTAACTCGAGCAGTGAGAGGGAATTTTCGCTGGTCAGAAAAAAATACAGCAATCAAAGCGGGCGCATGAGGACCGACACACTCACTGCACTGCTGAAATGTAAATTGAATACTAACAGTCAATTTTACCATTTAATGGTCAGTCCAGAAATGCTGAAGAGCGGAAAGGACGCTGCACGCTCCTGCAGCACAGCACTCAGGGTTAATTGAGACAAACATACAGAAGTTAAATGCACACTCTCATTTTAGGTTTTAAGACGCAAATGAAAACTGAAATTATGTTTCGAATAATATTTTGTTCATGTTGTTGCAAACTTCAATAGTTAAAGCAGAATTAAATTAGTGTTTCTTTCTAGAGGTGAAGACTAGCAACAGTAGTCATAACCAAAATATTGAATACATTGGGGCAGCATTACAGATCTGTGGGGAGTTAACACAGCTTATCCAGACCTACTGACACTACTGTTCAGTAAAATACACGAGTGCTTGGTCAGCAAACAAGTTTAAAGTCATGGCCCTTAGATCGTTATTAGTTCACCACACTTTATTTTTCATGAACTGAAAACTCCTGATAGATGTGAAATATTCCACTTAAAACCTAATGTTTCATCTGAAATTAACATCAAGGATGAAACATCCTTTCCTCAGCAGATACTTTGTTTTGCATCTTCAGTTTTATCAGAATAATCATTCCTCACTGTGAAATCTGAGTGCACAAGTTTTAACATCAGCAGGTCTCTGATAGTTAGATATGATAGCTTCTAAAGAACAGACATTTAAACATTGTGTTCACACAGTAATTGAGGAAGTTTATATAATATAAAACGTGCATTTTTAAAATTATTCCATTTTTGGTTTAAAAACAAAACATTTTACCAAGTTGTTGAGGTTAAATTTGAAATAATGCAACTCTAACGTTCAGAACAGGCTGAAAGCCTGAAACCACAATGTAGCTCAGTAAACAATCAACATCTGTACTGAACACAACTCCATCACGCACCTGCATATATATGAAGGATACACAATATATTGGTGGTATGAAATATTGGCTAAATATGAAGAAAATTATTGTTGTTGTTTTGATAATAGAATCACGTCCAATAATGTGGAGCATGCTGTGGACGCGACTTAATGCCTGGTTGGCTTCTGCTGCTTGGATGCACTCTGGGTTACATTTTACTCAAGTTAATGACAGCAATGCTGGTTATCCACATAAAGGTTGGACAGTGCTTTACAGAAAAGTTGCTCATATAAAAACGGTACAGTTGCTGAATACATACTTTCTGCTTTTCTTTGTGGACTGAGCTGTTTGACACTTGCTCAGTATTTAAAAAAACATCTGGACCTAGAGCTAATCCAAAAAAAACAACTCTGAATTTATACAATAATTTATACAATAAGGAACCTTTTAACGTTTATCCTGTCCTAGAAAAATAACATGAGCTGTTTTTCTTTTAACTCTCAGCTCCCTTAGATGCTGACTTCTTATTGTTCAGGCATGAATGCCTTTTGTTCAGGACTCGGAGCGGTTTACACGAAGGGAATTTAAGAGTTTGGAAAAAGGGGAGGGAGGAGGAGTCCATGAGTTTGACGAGCGACAAGAAAGTCTGACTGACAACAAAAAACACTGTGCTTAAAATGCCACCTGCCCAATTCCTAGTTATTTGTTGCTTTTCACACCTCAGAACAGCATTCAGTGTGTGTGCAGGCTTTTACCTGCCTTGTATTCTATCAACCATCCACCAGAGAGACACTCATTGTTGCAGAGTCCATTTATTTCTGGCCAGAAGCCCTTCAAGCTGCATTTACAACATACAGACTTGCATATAGAATTTGATGACTGTAAATAGTGTTTGATGTTTTTTTTCTCCCTTTCCCTTTACCTCCACCTTATGCACGTGTACTTTCCATTTTAGGCTTTGAAGGCCAGCGTGTAAATTTCCTGTGTGAACTGGGATTTGTAACTACATTTAGGCTGTCTGTGCTCATTAGTACGTGCTGTGCTTCCTTTTCGGCGTGCTTTGGCTACGTGTTTGCCCTCTATTCACTTCAAAGACGACTTCGCTCATAGACATTGACTTCACCTGGCCTTAATTTGCTTTGATGGCCGGGGTCAGCTGCAGAAAGTTCTGGACGTGCAAGATGATGAGTGTCAGCCATAACTTTGTAGGCCCGGTGCAAAAACACAAATGACTCATTCAGCTTATCAACAGTTTAACCTAAACTTGACTCTCTCTTAGCATTTCTTCTTTGGTCCAAGATGCATAACGGAACTAATTTGTCTGCAGCGCCTCAGTGAAAGAACAGAGAGGAGTAATTAAGAGTGGTTATTTGGTGTCTCCCCAGAATTGACCGACATGTAACCAACACTGAAAGGGTCACCGCTGTGGAGGCTGATCAGAATCAGAATCAGAATCAGAATCAGAATCAGAATCAGAATCAGCTTCATTGGCCAGGTTTGTTTACACATTGTTGGGTTTCTCTGTATAACATGGTAAAGTCTTGCTGTAAGGACTTTGATGTGTTAAGTGCCATGAAGTAACCCGTGTTGTGATTTGGCGCTGTATCAATAAAATTGAATTGAATTAAATTCAACATACAAGGAATTTGACTCCGGTTGTAACTTGATCTCTGTGTGCAAAAAAAAAAAAAAAATCAGACGGACATAAATAGATATATAAACATAAATATACATATATATAACTATGAAAGAAAGAATCAAATATATACACCTAAAAAATTATGCAATTGGACCTAGTGCAAATAGTGCTGATGCGGTTGGGTATAGTGCAAAAGGTCCAGTGATGTAAAACATTGTAACTGTTTAGCAGAGTGACGGCCTACGGATAAAATCTGTTCTTGTTTCTGGTTGTTTTGGCGTACAGCTGCTCTGTAGCGCCCCCCAGAGGAGAGAAGCTGAAACAGCAGGTGTCCAGGGTGGGATTGATCTGCAGAAATGCTACCTGCCCGTTTCCTGACTCTAGATGAGTATAAGTCCTGAATGGAGGGCAGGTCGGCACCGATGATTTTCTTTACAGTCCTGACTGTCGGTTGTAGTCTGTTCCTGTCCTGTTTGGTGGCCGAGCCAAACCAGACGGTGATGGAGGTGCAGAGAACAGACTGGATTATGGCGCTGTAGAACTGGATCAGCAGCTCCTGGGGCAGGTTGAGCTTCCTGAGCTGCCGCAGAAAGTACATTCTCTACTGGGCGTTCTTGATGATGGAGTTGATGTTGGACTCCCACTTCAGGTCCTGGGAGATTGTGGATCCCTGAAACCTGAAGGTTTCCACTGCAGACACGGTGTTGTTGAGGATGGTGATGGGGGGGGCAGTGTTGGGGGGGTGGTGGGGGGGGGGGGGGGGCTCCTCCTAAAGTCCACTGTCATCTCTACAGTCTTGAGCAGGTTCAGTTCCAGGTGGCTCTGACTGCACCAGAGGACCAGCTGTTCAACCTCCCGTCTGTATGCAGACTTTTTACCATCCCTGATGAGGCCGATGACCGTTGGGCCGTCTGCAAATTTCAGGAGTTTGACAGATGAGTCTCCTGCGGTGCAGTCGTTGTTGTAGAGGGAGAAGAGAAGGGGGGTGGGGGTGACACACCCCTCGTATGTCCCTGGGGAGTCGATGTGTTACAGGATGTATTGCGGTCCCATGTTGATTGCATCATCCACCGACCTGTTTGCCCGGTAGGCAAACTGCATGGGGTCCAGCAGTGGGCCTGTCGTGTCCTTCAGGTGGGCCAACACCAGTCCTTCAAAAGACTTCATGACTACAGACCTCACGGTGTCTGTAGTCACAGTTTTATCAGAGGATGGCCCAGAGTTTAAGAGTTCCTCCCAGGTGTATGTGACCAGAGAGGGAGAGCAGTAAACCATGCAAATAAACAAAAATACAAATAGTACGAGAGTGAAGTACTGAGGCTGCCATGCGCAGCGCCATCTCAATGCCCTCATTTTAGCCTTAAGGCAGGTGTAAATTTAACAAGAGGGTGATGCATGGAAAAATCTATCTTTGATTTCATCCTGATAATTGTTTTTTTCCTTTTTGGCATGTAAATATAGATATATTCAATTATTCAGAGTCAGATACAGACACATTCTTATCCAAGTAATGAGAGTTTGCCAGTAATGTTGTTTCCCAAGTTGCACTCATAATCAATCACAGCCAAGGGCATGAGTAATTTGTTCATATGCGGTGTCAGAATCATTCTGATGGCAATATTTTTTCTCATGAGTGGGAACTAAAAACAAATGTACTTTTTCCTTTGTTAAATGATTACACTTGTTTTCACTATGCAAAGACAATATTGAATCACTGCTTGAGTCATGGCTTGGAAAATGCAGTGAGCTGTGATTATGACTTTGATAGCCTCATATGGTAAGCAATGGCAACTGAGGTGGCTGCATTTTTGAATGAGCTGAGAAAGGCATGAGGCTGTGTATAGATCACATTCAAAGTCATATTGATTAAGAGATGAAAGCACAAAGCACTCTCAATGGCCACTACAATGAAATAATAGACACTAATGGACATCTCTGTTCTGGTTGGTAAAATGTCAAAGTTAAGGCAGTCTCTCATAGTTAGTGTGATTCAAAGGGTCATTATGTCTCACATTTGGCCTGCTGTTAGTGAATCATCTGCGTTTGGTTTTGCATAACCTGACATGCCTTTGGAAGAGTTTACTGTCGGCCCAGATCAGGACCTGACATTTAAAGCGTGACATCCACTTACAAATTGAACGTGTCTGCTGCTCTTGGCTTCGGCCTTCTTGTTTGTCTGCATCGCTTTTGACAATGTCGCCGAATCCAACGTTGCGGTCTGCGCGGTCTAATTGCGGTTTCGTTTTGGGATGATGAAGAACTTGCCCTGCTGTTGACTTGACTCGACCACAGGAAGCCCATGAGATGGACGGCAGCAGTAATGGTCTCAACATTTAGGGGAACACGAGGCAAGCTGCAGTCACTGGCCTTTTCATATGGTAGCAGTGCTGACTTGTTCTTGCACTGTCAGCCCAGATAACCTCATTGTCATGCAGGACTGCTCACCTCTGTTGGCTTCCTATTTAGTCTGACATTGGGGACAGAGAGGATTCTTTTATTTTTCTTTTGGTCTCATAAGGTCAGACTAAAATGCTGACTTTTTGATGGTTTTGCATTCCTCACTATAAAAGCATTTAAAGTGTAAATAGACCATGTAACATCATTCATAATTCAACACAGATGAACTCCAAGCTTTATAGACAGAAGGAGAAAAAGTCCCTTGAGGAAATTCACTGAATTGTAGCCGCACAACAGGTACTTCCGCAACTTCGTTGGTGCCATTTGGCTCTCTGGCTAAGCCTAATCTGATTCAGCTCCGCCTGCTCCTTTGGTGTGTCTGCCACCGGTGCCTGTCGAGAACATGTATCACACTGAGCAAGAAACAAGTCGAACCACTGACACGACACCATCTGTACATGCAGGTAGCAATCTGCGCCGTCCCTTTACTGTCTTGGCCTGTAATCAGGGTCTCCACCACACTACTTATTGATTCAAATCTGCTGTGGTTTCTGAGGATGGCTACTAGCAGTTAAAAGGCAGGTGACTTTATATCTTGTTTATTTCTTCTAAACTGAGGAGAGACGTACCAGAAGAATGTGAAGGTGAAACAGAGAAAAAGCAGTTATTTGTACTAAGGATGGGTTAGGAGTTTTTGAATAGTCATTAAAAAAAAAAATCCAATAGTTTTTATTTCCTTTTTTTATGCCAGCACCTGGTAGCTATCCATTACTGCTATCAGAACATGGCGGTAATGCACCTAAAAGCTGTTTGCCAACTGCCATTACACAACAAAAGGAGGAGAAGAACAGGGTCCAGTGAAACATATGTGACAATTAGATGCTACGGTGCAAACAGGAGAAACATCCAAAGACTACTGCAGCTGTCAAAATGTTTTGTGACAAAAATAAGGAGCAGTGCAAACTCTGCCTTGTAAAACTAGCATATCATAAGTTTTCCACAGCTATGCACAGTTAATCAGTGTCTAGCTTTGTCACCAGATGAAGTAAGTTTAATGCAGTAGCAGGGGGTGAGTCTTCAAATAATAGTTGACTTCAACATGTAATTTTGTAGTATTTCAATTGTTACTTGCTTTGAAATATTCACTTAGACGGCACCAATTTCTAGAATGATTTGAGTGACATGAGGTGCAAAAGTGACAGCCTTAAAGTAGATAATGGATAGAATGACTTAATTGTGACTCGTGGACTAGATTACAGAATATATCTGTATTTTAGTCAAAATTAACAGTGCCTGCTAACAGCCCTGCTCTCTAGTCCACGTGCACGCCACTAAACATATCGCGTGCACGCGCACATGGAAGTGTGCGGCAGCGCTGTCAATTGTAGGTTACAGAGAAAAACGGTCTCGCTCTCTCTTTTTGGCTGTCTCTTCACTTCCCCTGCCGTTCCCACTTTTGAATTAGGCTATAAACTTCTGTCCAGCGCTTCCTACATCAGGCAAGTCAATCTAATAAAAACGAGATACATCAGACGCATTATAGTTTTGGGACTGACTAGTATAACTGGGGAGACTACTTTAAAAGAGGTCAGGACTGCTGCTCAGCCGATCTGGGCTGGAGGAAGATGAAGCTGGGGTGAGCTGGGCTTCAGAGTGCAGCTTTATGTTCGGCTCGTTGTGCTCGATATCACCTCCATCGCTGCGGAGCGCTGTGGTGACTGCAATCGGAGATCTTTTTCTAATTGATATGTAGCCTAATGAACGAATTAACACACAGCACGGACTCATTTTACTACTGTTATTTTGTTCAGGAACCCTAATGTGCTGAAAATGAACCTGTGACTATAAATGGAGAATGATTTAGAGCTCCCGCTGAACTTCTCTAAGTAGGCTTTCTGGGGAGCTTGTGTCCTTTTCTGGGCAACTGAGCTCCCCTTAGCTCCCCTGTAATTCGAACTAGGATTTTAGTACACATTACCAGTCTATTTCACTCAAGTTAAACTGGCTTAGGAAATACTAAACAGATATATGGTGGTACTACAAAAGCATGTATGGAAGTCATATTCAGTGAAATAGATTTGAAAGTAGACAACTACACTGTAAAACATGATATCTATGTTACTATCTTCTGTACATGGAAAAAGGCAATTAAAGCTTTTAGATTTGAAAATGGTTCTAATATTAATTGATGTCACCCAGGTGAAAGAAGTAGTTTTATCTGGTATCACATACAACACATCAAGCCTCAGAAGGAGACCATCTGAGAGCTACATGTGTGACTGGCATGCATTACACGGTTCCCAGACACCTCCCCAGGAGATGCGGTTCAAATGGCCTCACTGAGCAAGTTCTGCACGACTGCCCGGCACAACACAGTCAGAGTGCATGAAAGTGGTGTGAGACGCAGAACTTAATATCTTTCGCTCCGGCGAGCTGCTTTAATAGAAGCTGTCCATCCCAAAGGGAATAAGAGACAGAGAACAACAAAACACGCTTTGTGGTCTAATTTGTCTGTTTATATTTACAAATACATGTAAAGTGAACTTTCATACTTTTCTGAGCAAAGGTCACCAAACCAAGACATGTTATCACTCAAAAGTGAATTGCCTGTGTTGTCTCAGTAGGATAACATTTCCATGTAGGCTGAAATGGCCTCAGTAATGGAATTGTACTGTAAGTGTCCAACAAAATCCCCTGTAGGGTTTGTTCTGAAATATGAATGTAATTTCATGTAACTGGGAACACAAAGTAAAATAATTCATTATTGTTTCAAGCTGAAACCATTCTTTTGACCTTTATACCATTAAATACAAAATTCTGGCAGGGTGGGTAAGAGATAAACAGTCGTGACTTCACAACGCATCAGCCAGGCTAGCTGCGTCACTCCATCTTTGTCTGTTTCACTGGAGGAGATCAAAGAGATGGCGTCCATTCAGTTTTTGTCTTGTCTGTGGTATTATTGCAGTTTGCAGTATTTCATTTACATGCTAATGAAAAGTTGACTCAGTTCTGGGGGGAAAAAAGTCAGTAAGACCTCCATGAGCATTCCTCACTCTCCATATACAGTGCATGCTTTCTCTCTCAATAATAATGAGAGAAAAGTAAAGGAATGTCCCAATGAAAAGTCATTACAGATTACTAAAGTCCCAAAACACAGGTGGTGGCTGAACTCACACATTTCACAGAAAAAGCCTCTATAGTCTACTCTTTAATGTACACCCATATATGCACGTTATTGGTGATGGAGAAAAATCACTCTGTTCAATGTATTTACCATTTTCTATGTTGGAAAATGTACTCTACTCTGTGTATTGACAACGGTCTCTCCTTTCCCATGTGAATGTGTCTCACTCCCATCTGAGGGTGTCTCTTTCCCACCTGGACATGTCCCTTTCCCATCCGATGGAGACACTTTCCCACCTACATAGGCTGATCTACTTATTGTAAACAAGCTTAGAATGTTTCAGGCAGTCTACCCATCTGGAGGTGTTTTGGTCTGGAGGTGTCTTGTTCACATGAAGATAAGCAGGAGTGCAGTTCTCATGCAAGGAGGGGAGCAGAGAGACACCAGCAAATTGTATAAATCAGAATAGGCACAGCAATGTACATTTAATGTTTTCTGATGAGACGGAAGTTTTATAAATTACATTTGGATGAGTTACGTGACAATCACACTGACAAAGAAAATGTGTAACAATTATTTTGTAATGGAGCCTTGTCATTATTATTCAACTCATATGTTATACTGCTGCTTTTTTATTTAATACTGGTACATATGCCAATTTTTTTTTTTCAAAACTCAGTTAAGCTTGTGGGAACTATAATGACAGCTGTAATATCCCGTCTGTCTCAAAAACGAAGAGAAGAAATGATTGAATTACTGCAAAAAGACAATAATTTAAAAAGGATTTCCAGGACACTTCAAGTTCCAAGAGACAATGTTGTCAGCATTTTATGCTAATTTAAAACTCATATTACTGCATTAACCATTACGGGAAATGGGAGAAAGAACTAATTTCTCCATGGAATTCAGACCAAAAAGCACATAAAGTGACTAAAGTGTAACTGTCTTTCCCCGAGGATCAGTGGTAGGTGAGGTGTAAGGCCCATAATGATGAGAAAAACCCAACCCCAACAGTCCAGCATAGGTTGGTGAGGAGAACAGAGATGAAAGTTCCATTCTTTCAATTACCAACAGTCAGCATTGGTTTCCTTTAACCATGAACTCTGTATGTAATGATATTCTTTCTGTTTTAGGATTTTTCCCTAATTGGGAATTCCCATGCATTGGGTCAGCAATTAAGTTCAGCCATGGCCCAGTTTTTTTTCCAGCATCATTAACTGAGGGGCCACATAATTTACAGGTGCAGCAGAAACCTGGCCCACATGTTTTCAGTGTGTTTCATTAATTTTGTTATCATCATGTGAAGTTTTTTTGTTTTGCATTTTAATTAACAGAAGTAAGTGAGGGCTAACATCAATCGTGTCCGTACGCATTTGGCAAAACAGGACTCAGATGCTTTAATGTTGTCTGCGCTGCACTACAAAACGAGAGACATGTTTGATTAATTAGCCATGAGATAAACAATTGCTCACTTCCTTTATGACTGAATGTTGTTGGCACCGGCATGTTATAGTTAAATACATTGATTCAATTCAAGAGGCACTAATCTCTGGCTGCTCCACTTCACAAGCGGGCAGTATTAGACATAACTGTATTTTGTGATTAACATGGGCCTTGTTCTGTTATTACTATACATATTTCTAAAATATGGAAAAAATGTACAGAAGAATAATTTAAAATGGTATACATTTAGGTAGCTATAAAGTACCCCTTTTTTGTCACCTAAGGCTTGGGGGTCAAGACTTTTCTAATCATCTCAGTAAAAGGATTTAAAGTTACTTTCCATTCTCTTTCCCTCAGGCTAACTTTCTGATTTACCTCCATACTGATCCAATTTCTTTTCCTATTGGTTGCCAGCGTTCCGACGGATAGTGACACCGGCTTGCTTTGAAACAGCCTCTTCAGGACAGTTAAGGTGAGTCTAATGCATTGTGTGGAGTCCACGCCGTTTAAGATCGTATCTGTGTCAAAGGCTTTCAGCACACTATTCTGTTTCTCCCCTCTCAAGAACAACAAAAAAAATGCAAAGTCATGAGGGTCAGAATCAGGGAAGGATACAGAGAGACAGACATGCAGTACCAAAGCTGAGGAGTGGCTGCAGTGATTCGCTTTGATTCAATTTGAGTATTTGGAAGTGACAGACATGCCTCTGTCTATCACACACAGACGGACCAATGTTCAGATAGGCTGGACATACAGAGACAGGTTGCGGTGTCAAATAGGCTTCAGAGGAAGACAGCCAGACATGACCTGTGTGGCTATGTGACTGTACTTTAAAATGACCTGATGGGAGAGTCCTCACAAGAAGACTATGCAATATGCCATTATTGTTTGCATTGTAATTCACAATGTCAGAAGGACTTTAAAGTGATATTTCTCTTTGGTGGACCGTTTTTATATTTTCCAGAGTGCACACATAGATGTTCAGGTTAAGTCAACTTCAAACATAAGTTTCCTTCCCTCTTTTATTACTTCTGACATTCAGATAGTCTGCCTCAGCTCTTAAAATTGGTATGTGTCAAAGAGTGAAATTACTTATTGAACAGGTAAGATTCAGAGCCCTGGATTAAATAATATTGACTTGGTTTTCATTTCTGAACTGACTGTGAGTCCTTAGAATGAACTGGTTTTGAAAGAACATTTCTGAATATTGGCTTAGATTTGTCCAAATAAGGTAAAGCATACGAAAAGGAAAAGTAATACGGACATAGTGAAAAAGTGAATTACAGTGAACCCTCGTTTATCGCGGGGGTTACGTTCCAAATAGAAACCGTGATAGGTGAAATCCGTGAAGTAGTAACCTTTATTTTTTTTACAATTATTATACAATGAAATACTCCATAATACATTGAAACCAAAGAACAAAACCTTTTTACAGGCCCAAGCATTTGTTTAACAAATAAAAGTACTGTATAAATGTTTTTTTTACAAATAACTACTGTACTGTAAAATAATAATTTTAATCATCAATACGAACTGAAGGCTTCAAATTGCTGAGATCGGCACCGCCCCACTGCGACCCGAGTCATTGGATTAGAACGGGAGGAAATGAAACATGATTATGAAAACAAATACAAAGTACAGTAGGACAAATAGTGACTCGTGTATTTCACTGCTCTTCTGACTGAGCCGCTGCATCCTGACTCTGCTCTGCAGCGGTTCTTTCTTCTAAAGCCGGCGGTGCAGGTGTGGTTTTTCGAGAGAAGAACATAGTTATCGGTAGTTGTTGTCACTCTTTTTTCTTCTGGGCAAAAAGATTCTTATAAACCGACATGCCACCATCGATTATTTTTAATTTGGCAAGCTGTTTTACGTACGTGTACATATTAAACCGCAACGTTATTGACAAACAGGTAGAGAAGAAGCGGAGAGACTGTTTAGCCAATCAGAATGCAGAACACAATGCACGATGCAAATCCGTGAAGCAGCGAGACCGTGAAAGGTGAACCGCGTTATAGCGAGGGTTCACTGTATTACTCATAAATTACTGATGCATGGCACATTTGTTTGGTCACTTGTGTTCTAAGAGGAAACATAAATCCTGTCAGGATTATGTTCCTGGATATGCATGACGAGTGTTTTTTCTGTGTTACTATATTTATGCATGGGCGGTGCTTGTTGTCAGGAGGAGGTTGGAGAGAATTGTGAAGTATAAAGCAATTTGACATCCAAGACCAGAGTTCAAATCTTGGGTCCCATGTGTCTTTAGTTCTAGTCAGTAATAGCAGGTTAAGGAAAGACTGTAGTTTTGGTCAAATATTAAGCGAGCGTACATTATTTCATACTCTAGGTCTCTTTACTTCCATAATATGTAACATAGATCACCATCTTTACCTCACCTTATTCAAGTGCATTAACAAGTTTAACTAGCTAGTATGAGTGTCCAGCCAGGTATCAGGTTGAAGCGTGTAATACACCGATCAGACCACTAGAGGATACTTTGCTTGATGTCAGTGTCATGTTTTGCCTTGACTAGGTACACGAATGTTTGACAAGGGTTGAAAAAGGAAGTCATGTGGCAGAGGTCATGTGACAAAGTTTAGAGTAATAAAGTTCTCATAGTATGGAGGTCAAGGGTGGTTGGATGGAACAAACACATGACTTTCCCCTTGGAGACTAGTTTTTGAGTCTGTGAGAAAGCAGAAGTCAACCTGGATTTCTTTTTAGTAACATAAGTGAGTTACTTACATAACATAGGGTACGCCAAGTAATTTACGTAATGTACATATATGTAACGATACTTTTGTCAAATTTAAACTAAAGAGACTTATTTTCAGTTTTATTGCCTCAACCTAACCAAATTGTGACTGTGACATTTAACCCAAACCAGGATATTTTCCTAAACCTAGACCTAAGGCACCTTACTTTCCATACCTAGGCGAGGCAAAACATGACACTGACACAGTATCCTCTAGCGCACTGACAGCTGTATTACACACTTTAGAATGATACCATGTTTGGATGTCATAATATACAGTTGTATCAGGTTTTAGTTGCTACGAGCAGATATTGTATTGCATGGACTAGGTGTTGTGCAGAAAACAAATGCAATTTGTTGTCGGTAAATATTTTGCATTTCTTTGCAAAAGAATAAAAGACCTGATACCAGTACTGTAATGAGTTTGCAGCAAACCAGATAGATTTTTCCTCGTTGAATTCTTAGTGCTGTTAGACAGATTGTCTCCCCCCAGTCAGGGCACACAGTTGGAGAGCCCTGAGAAAATAAATTAACACCGAGCCACTGTATGGCACAAAACAGAGTGATGGATGGGCTGTGAGATAGAAGCCTGTAAATGAGCAGATAAGCCCCGGTAAATGGAAAGAAAAAGAGCGTAAGACTAAAATGAATAAAGATGGCAACACAGAATATGTGGGTCAACCGGCCTGCAGTGAGCTGTCCCTCAGGCATGCACCCTGATAAAAGACTTTGAAGAACTTTAAAGATGGATGTCGCAATGAAGACAGCAGACTTGGCTCACACAGAATATTGAGGGATCTATTTTAGATAGTTCAGAAGGAATTAAGATGGAAGCAGGGAGGTCCTGCTTATCATCTCTTGAAAGAGTGTTGATCCAAATTATATTGTTGCCCAACACCCCATTTAAAGTGATCCAAAAGGCAAAAGCTGATTTCGAATGAACTCGCTGTTTCAACAGCCTTCGATTTAGAGAAAAACACATTGTAGAGCGTAAAGAGAAGGAAGATTAAGTCACAGACCAATCATAATGTTATACATTTGACAAATGTTGAAATGACACATGATAATTCATTTGCAAAATGTTGTCTCTTGAATTTTAATGTGTGAGGTGAAAAGTGTGCATAGAATAAGTCAATGTAACAGCTTTAGTGTCTCATTGCTTTAGATCATGTTATGATCGGACAGCAGTTTGGGGTAAAGATCATGACTCGGATTAAAACAACAACTTTGTTGAACTTGGGTAAAACATAGTACTTTGGGTCAAAATTACTACTTTGTTAAGATAGGGGATCTTTGTTGTCATGGTAACAATAATAACCACTTTGTCACAAGTAGGGAGGGATGAAAATGGAAACAAACAGTCGTCTCCCATGTTCAAGTTGAAAGTTTTTTGATCTGTCAATCCTACCCAAACCTTTTTCTCTACTACTTTATGTATATGAAGAGAATACAAAAAAGTGGAACTATCTTCTAAGTAATCTATTACCTCATTTTTATTCTTATATTCTTATAGACAGTTTAGATCTGTGGCATTTCCAATTTATTTGAGTTATGGTGGAATAATGAACAAAATCACTTGCCAAATTTTCACACTAAACAAGGCTTCCAAATCAGATCAGAGGATGTTTGGAGAAACATAATGTCAGGGATGGATATAGATACGATTAATCCCATTTCTTTCCGAGAATCGTGGTATGATATACATTATGTGCAATGTTGTTTTGCTCATCGCATTGAAAGGGTGTTGAAACAAAAACAGTGTCTGTGGCTGCTTTTGGATTCAGGATGCGTCAACATCTCCAGAGATGTGGCAGCTTGCGAAAGGTACAACGTGTCACACAGCTGAACAAAAAGCTAAATTCAGAATTCAGGGCCTGTTCACTGAAACTGATAAGGTTTTTGGCTCAATGACAAAATCCTAATGGAAAGTCATGCCTGTCAACTTGCAGATGGTGAATGCGTTACACCTGTCCCTTTTCCATATTAACTACTATTGTTAACGGTGGTGGCTTTAGTGCAGAGTTGTGGAGCGCTCTCCACAGCTATTACTTAGGGGTCAGTTCACTTTCAAATTTTATAAAACAGAATGGAATTTGTGACACGGACAAGGAGGCAATTGCTAGAAATTCTTTCTTGTCTTTGACTCTTAGACCTAAAGTCAAAACCTGCCAATAAAGTGGATGCCAGAATCCATCCCAGCTGACTTTGGGTCAAGGCAGGGTACACCCTTGACAGGTCACCAGTCCATCACAGGGCCATCGCAGAAAGACCTTTCACGCTAACGTTCACCTGTATGATCAATTAAATTGCATGAATATTTTTGGACAGTGGGAGGAAGTCAGAGCACCTGGAGAAAACCCACACAAGTGCTGGCTGAACAAGCAAACACGCAGAGAAAGGTTGCCAGTATCCTTTTTGGTAAGTGAGACCAGCATTTAAATCTGTTGGATTTCCATTTTGTGGAAAGAAGTCTTTCAGTCAACTTTAGTTGGGAATGACATGCAAAAGTTTAAAAATCACAAAATAACATGGAGAATTACCGAGGTATTAATCTCTGGATAATCACAGAACATTCAATAGGCATCTAATTACAGAACCCCTGAATGACTTTTTAAATGACCACCTCTTTAGAGGTTGAGCTAACCTGCAATCAACCATCCTTTTTATGATCTCCATACATTACACATGCGTCTCATAATAGTACAACCATTAATAGCTGGCGATTCATTAATCAAGGTGTTTGTGCTCCTAGGGGAACCTTGAGGGCTTTAATTATGACCATATCAGCAAAGCATAGAATTGAGGCCATGCTTGTGTTTGAGCATTTATGAGAAAGTCATTTTGTTATGACCATCAAACTTCCATGAACTGTCTTTTCTTTTTTTAATTTGACAGAAAAACATACTGCACATTATAATTTAAGGACATTTATAATAAACTTCATTTGAGACGAAGGACAGATGAAGGCGGGATAAGAGTAAACTTGATCCAATCTGACCCTTACATACTTGAATACGTTTCTATTCACTGGCCCAAAATATTGTGACGTAAGAACATTTTCAGAATCACTTTAGATTTAGGTTTGTTTTTAATGTCTCCCTGAGGAGAAATATGTTGGGCATTTGAGAGAACACAGTGTGTTTTAGCTTGATATGGATCCATGCTGCGACATCACCTATGACGTCACCCACTGGTCTGTAAACTTCCATTTTAAAGCCAAAAGTGACCATATTTGGATGAGCTGGGGAGGAGCTAGGGGTGAATCTGACATAAAAAATAAAAAAAACGAGGACATTGTGCCCTTTCCCTTAATGATGGCATTTTTTTTAGAAGCACCACCAAAGCACAGATCAGGGATGAATTTTAGATAATGACACCATAAGTTATTTGTGGCAAAAATGTATTTGCTTTGTAATTTATTAAAAAAAAAAAAGTTGATACTTTTTGAACAGGAGTCCATAGAGCCAGATATTTTATGGTGCCAGCAACCCGCATTAGCTTATATTCAGTCAAAGATCAATATCCACCCAAACCACACACACACACACACACACGGATGCGCGCACTCACACACACAACATATTCATCTTCAATATGCAAGAAATGTCTTCAACTATATATCTCTCAACTGTATAGATACATCAAGTTACTTTTCTTCCTTATAACCTAAGAAATATATTTAATTGTAATTACTGGAATAGTAGCACATCTTTGCTTCACAAAATAATGTAATTAAAGCTTTCACTGGACACCCATAGAGACCAGAGATCAAAAGCGACTGACCATGTAGTTTTCCATCTGGTCCCTGCATAACTTTTGAACCCTTTTCAAACGAGGGTCCACTTCTTACATCTTTTTCTCCCTTGTTTTCTTTGTTTATTTGCTCCTTCCCTGGAGGCCGGTTTAAATGTCATGGACAGGACTGCAAGATGAGGTCTGTGTCGGGGTCACTGTCATCGCCTCAAGAAAAAGCAGCAGCGACTTGGGCTGGAGAAATGAGAGTTGATGGCGGGTCAACTCGAAGACTGCAGCCAGAGATGGGTAATGTTGAACAGTTGAAGAGTTCAGGGACTGCATCTACAAAGAATTGTGACGTGACATGGATTATAAGGGGAGACATGATAATGTGGAGAATCTCAAATCGCTATGCTCTCCTTTTATTCATCCACATTTTAAATCTAAATGAGCGTATGCCTCAGTAAAACACTTCAAGTATATTTTTTTTACAGACTTCAACCTTTCATTTCTTTTGGCAGAACATAAATGTCACCTTCTTCTGCTTTTTACTTTCAGAACATCAGAACAGTAAACAGTAGTAAATGTTTCAAGTGGTGAATATTATGACTAATTTCAAGGTAGCTTGAATAAAAAGCAGAGCCTTTGATCAAAAAATATTTTTCTTAATATCGCATTAAAACAAATTCTGAGTAGTACCAAATATTAAAGCAACACGCTATCTAGAGCTGCATTAATTATGAAAAATCCTAAAATGTTCGTCATTTAAACAAATTGTGTTAAGACAAAGAATTCCTAATAAAATGATGTCAGAGGAAGAAGAAAATACAGAAAATATTGTTTTTAAGGAATTAATGAGCATATAACATGTTTGTTATTCAGGTGTCAGCTAAAGCTTGTCATACTGTGTTGCCAAAAGCAGAAAACAACAAAGACAACTGACTAATGGTCTAATAACTGACCAGTTTGCCTAAAAAACACCCACTATTGCTCAGTTTTTGTTCATGCCCCCCGACTGATCGCTGGAGGTCCAGAGGTCACACAAATGACAGATTCCTTGCTGTGCTATCCTGCAAACAGATCCAAAGAAAAGGATGCTAATGATGTCAGCTTTTGCCTTTGACAATGTCAGTATCAAAGTCAGTTTTCGAACAAATACACTATGCGACTAAAATTAGATGTGAAACCTAAACGCAAACTGCACAAAAGCTGTAATGTCAGCCGTACATGTGGGAAAGACGCTCACCTGCTCTGACAAGGTAAAACAAACTACATGATTAGAAATCGCTAATAATATCATTACACCTCACAATACCAAAGTTTTGGACCAAACATAAACAGCTTTTTTTTTTCTTTTCTCAAAGCCTTGTCCATGGGGGGCTAAAATGTGAAATGTAACTTCACAATTAAAACAATCTTTGGTTTGTAAATATTTTCTAACACTGTGCATAAAACTGAGCTGCCACTGTCTACACCAAACACGTTTCAGCTGTGTTCTTTGGTTGACCATGTGACACATCTCACATGCAGCTATTTTAATAAATGCTGACTGCAACATGGGTCATGCTTCGCCCCCGCTTTATCTTCATAACTGGGTCTCAAACATGATTGTACTTTGTGGTGTTCTGACAGAATGCAAACAGGCATGCTGGAATAAAGTCTATGATCAAAAGCATCTATGGAAATTGAGTGTGTCGATTCTAACCACCTGAAGGCTTTCGGAAAAGCAGACTACAGTAACAGAACATATTACATTATATTAAGATATTAAGATCAAGTGACTTAATTCAAGCAGTTTTTCTAAGCAAGTGAACTGGATTCCCTTAAACATTAAAAGGCATAGAGGAAGCATTGTGGGTTTAAATGGAAAGCCGTACAAAGTCAGAAGTGCTGTAGGGTTTGACCTTTAAGAAGTCTTGGGATGAGGAGCCATGATTTTTTTTTTCCCCTCACACAGCAGCTGTCTGTTGGAATGCCAGCCAGTGACTGTGAGGAGACAGATAGCTGCTGGTTTTCACCAGAGATGAGTAGAAAAACGTCAGGAGAGGATAGCTCCGTCCAATCTGCCTTGCCTTTAAGACCTCGCTGCTCCCTGCTGATGAATTTGGCCATTATCAAAGGTGAGGGGTCTGCTGAGAAGGGTCTTAAATGAGCAACGGGGAGGAGAGATTGAGGGTTTGGGCGGCCGATATTTGAAGCTGACTGGCTGGAGGGCAATAAAACACTGGTGGAGCAGCCACGCCTAGATAATCTCATTCCAATAATTGGATTGCCTGGAGAGTTCTTAGTAATGTTTGGGGCTGAAAAACACAATAGAGACTAGACACAGATCTGTAAGCCCTGATACTTTAGCATCTGTGTAAGATAATTATCACTGAGTAAAGACATCGCCGTTGGCATTTCTTGTGTCTCAAAAGATGGCTTCCTTATTTCAAGCCCACAAGCTATAGTGTTTGTGATTCACAACTTACCTCGTCTTTCTTGACTGGTCTCCATGTTCCTGCTCTTCAAAGAATCACTTCTCTTTAACGACGCTGTGTTAGAATGTATCTCTCCCTCCCTTGGCAGTCTGATCCAGCCTGCTTGTCTCTGTATTCAAAATATGTTTTGCCTGGATTTGACTGTTGGTTGTCAGGTATAGAATTTCACAAGTCAGAAGACAGACTACAGTGACAGCCGTAAAAAAAAAAAAAAAGGCTTAAAAAGAGGCAAACTGTCGAACCAACATACAAGGTACGATCAAAAAGTTGACTGAGCCTATGACAACAAAAAACGTATTGATACTGATTTAAACCTGGCCGCCATGCCCTAGAAAGAAGTTCTCTCGTGCAATTTCCAGTGCTCCTACATGCCTGGAATGATCCTTGGAAGTCCCAGTCTGTAAGCAGCCTCTGCTAGTAATGCTGGATCTCTCCTACAGGGTCAAAACAGTGATTCCTTCAGCTCAAACTTTATTTTGGAGAAAAGTAGGAAATCACAGGCCGCTAAACCCGGCGAGTAGGGCTGTTGGGGGGTGACGATTGTGTTGTTGTGGATGACAAACTCGCATGTTTTCAATGCATTGTGAGCAGGTGCTTTTTCATGGATGAACCCAAGTGCCAGCACGCCACACTTCAGGTTGGTTCCACCGAAGGTTTTCCCTCTGACACCTCAGAACGTCACAGGACACCTTGCTGTTGACAGTCTGACCTGAAGGACCAATTCTTGGTGCACAACCCTGCTAATGTCAACAAAAACCCTACCTGGTTGCAATCTTGATCTGATGCGCCTTCTTTAGTATCGAACAGAGACGTTCTGCCCCTCTTGAAACGTTATTACACCTCCAAAACAACTTACCCATCTCATTGATTCGTTCCCAATGGCTCTCAGGGGCATTTCAAGGGTCTCAGTTGCTGATTTCCCCAATTCGACTCAAACTTTGAAGTGGGCTCCCAGCTCAAGTTCCAGGTCTATGGTAAAATTGCAATGCCACATATGTACACACACGTGTCACAAAAACACAGGTAACACAGGTGTGCATGTTAATCAAGTTACCTAACTTGTAATACTTACTTGCAAAAGTTATTGCCACAATAAGAGTTATTCTGTTACTGTCCAATGTAATCTTACAGGGGTCAATTAGATCAATAGTCTAAAAGCAAGATTCCACTATTTACCTACTTGAGTGTGACATTTTTCAACAAACATTATTATTAGCAGCTTTACAGATAGGAATGATTGATAAATTCAGCATTTCAATAAGAATAATGATGTATAAGGGGGAAAATCATTCATTTCCACACAGACTGGCATGTACTCCTCATTCCACTAGTGCAGACATCACCCCCCCCCCCTCCCCTCCCCTCCCACACGCACAGATCTGAGTAAATCACTCCCACACCTACACAGGTGATGCCATGGCTTTGCTCACTTAATCCTACTAAAGATCTGGGCTGCTAATCAGTGTGTGCGTGTGTGTGTTTCATCCAATCAGCATATTGTCCCTGGTGGGTGGCTGATCCGCCTGAGCTGCTGTAATTCACACCAGCAGGATGTGGGCGTTGGCTACTCCACTGCTGCAGGTTGGTCCATAAAGATTTGTAGAGGGAGGAGGGTCGGCGGGGTGGGGGAGGGTGCGTGTGATCTACAGTCCAGTCTTCAGCACTCATTTTAAGAAACTTCTCTAATGTACCTTTCCACCCCCTCCTCCTCCTGTTGTTGTTGCTGAATAATTCACCTTAGAGAGAGAGGGGAGATCGAGTGAGAGCAATAAGGAGAGAGAGAGCATGATTCACGGGTCATGGCAGTGCCTGTCTTCCCTGTCATATTTCATAGCCTTTGCAGGTGAAGTAGACACCGCACAACACACACACACACACACACAGACAGTTAAAGCTTCATGCAGGTTTTTTTTGTTTGCACGGCCAAACTACTCCTCAGGTACAATTCTTAACCTTGGTTATTGCTCAGCGGTTATTATTAATATAACAGCATGACTGCAGAAAGAAATAGGACAAAGTCCAATAGTAGTCATTATAAAAGTGGCAAATGAATATCTAAATCTTGCAGTTAGACATAGTGGTAATCCAAGGACAGGGCTAATGATGTTGTTTTTCACTGTCAACAAATCCCATGAAAAGACCAAAACTGACAATGAATTGATTATCCTAACCGTATTCATTGTGATGCCAAAGTCGTATATATGTTGTTCCCCAGTGACATTGAGCTCCACTTCCATAAACATTGATGTTTCCTGACACATTGATAGCGCTGGTGTGAAGGCTTACATATCAAACACCAAGCGTTGTGACATGTTGTGGTACCCTTATGGCACTTGGCATTGACATTTATGATAACGTGTATTAAATAATACTCAAGAAAAATGCGTAATATATAGTTTACATCTTTACTAATTGCACGGGTTTAGTATCAAAATGAAACATATATGGTGGGCTTGATACATTACATGTTTTCATACTGAGTATGTCCAATCATGCCATTCCCAGGGTGTCAAATAGTGACGTTTTATCAAAGCCGTTGGAGGCACAAGGGGCCATTTACCTTACATTTAAGCATCAAAACGACATAGTTGTTGTTAGAAAAAGATCATGGTTTGGATTAAATGTGACATGGTCCCCATTTGGTTGGGATTGGGCACAAAAATTACCTTATTAAAGTGAAGAAAAGATCATAGTTTGGGTTACTTAAAAAGAAATCCAAATTGAATTTGCTTTTTCATGGACTCACGCACTGGTTTCCACGTGAATTTGACATTATTTGACACCCAGGGATTCTGAACAGTCTGTATGTCTCCTGATCAGTTTTCAATCAAACACATCTCAAAGTGTGAAATTTAAACCCATTGTGATAGTCTCAAAAACGGTAGCAGTTTAGTGACTGTAAACTTGTATTGCTGCTCTACATTTGACTGTTAACCCAGTCATAGTGTTTACATACGGAAGTAAAGAACTCATGTAGCCGAACCAGGTGTAAAGACACTGATGCACTGAGATAATTTATTCAGCAAGAGTCACAGCTCACTAATCCTGCAGCTGACATTTATTGCATACTGTTATCCAAACACAGGCATCCTGAAGGATGTGCTAAACTTCCACCCAACACTTAGACATGAAAGCAAATGCCTGAGTAATAGTGCTTATTACAGACGCTTCTCGCTCCCCACCTTATGACTTATCCTGTGGCATGAAGTAAAGGAGGGTGTTGCTGCTGCTAATTATCACTTGTTGATTTAATTAAAGTGGTCAGATTGAGTTGAAAATTGGATTCAACACATCATATACTGTAAATGGGCATTTTTATGGAGAAGCTTTCTGTCTTAAATTCAATTAATTGTGTTTGACAATAACATTTTGCTTTTCTTTGAGAGAAATAATCATTTTAGCCTGCATCTACTTTTTTCAAGAACATGTATGCTCTCATTTGGTAAAGTTTTTGTCTTGTGATCACTCTTTAGTTTTAGTTTCACCTGTACAGTCTCTAATAGCTCTCTTGAAGGGAACATGTCAGCTTGCTATTCATGTGTTACAGTGGCATTCACAGTGAGATGATGGGACAATCTAAAGCCCCTTGCTTAGCATTCCTTGCAATCGCCTCTATCATTCTGCCCCTCCTCCTCCTCAATTCTTCTCCCAGGTGATGCAGGGCTTCTCAGCAGTCTCAATGGCTGCTGCCTGCCTGTTTTTAATTCTGCTCAGGCGAGCATAAAGCCAAGGTTTAGTATTTTTGCGTGCCTTTCCAAGACAGATGTCAGGCTCTTATTCCGGTGTTCACTGAGGTGCCATTATAAAATATCATTCTTAAAATCTGGCGTTAACCCATCCACAACTTCTCAGATAGACTGCATCAACATTCACTACTAAACAAAGACCCATAGGTTGCACAGCGGTGTCACAGAAACTACAGGTGGACTGGGGCAGCAAGCTTGCTTTCTGAGGGGCTTATTTTACGGGCAGCCACTTGGAAAGCTAAAGCGTCAAGAATTATTTTTTTTTGGGTAACCTGTTGACTTTTCAGTGCTGAGGGAAACCGTAAAGGTGTGGCGTGAACATGACCTCAGTGGCTCAGACAGTGAGCTGTTGCTGCCAGCTCCATGAAAACACAGCTGTGGTCATGGCAACCATAGAAGCTACAGACATGGAAACAATACAGAAAGCTGATTTTACAGGTGCTGCCTTCTTTGAATGACGCAACTTCACCAGCAGAGAAAAGATGAACAATGAAGAAAACCTTTATGGAAGCAACATCTTCAAATGCTGATTATTCAGTCTGTGAAAACAAACAACATTTATGATATTGGTTGGCAAAACTTTCTAAATTAATTACGTCCTCTTGCAAAGCTACAAAGCACTCTCTTGAGCTGCTTGATGGGATTGTTCTGTGTTGATTGTGGATGTAGCTAATAGCTGCCATTAGCCACTGTGGCATCCGAGCACCCTGCTGCCACCTTTAAGTTCACCTGCCATCAATAAATGCTTGGTTAATGGCCTGGAAGGACAAATCAGTCAAAGCCTGTAGGTAAAAAAAATGTCTTGGTTAGCTTGAAGTGTAAACACTTCTCTCATAATTTTTTTAACCAGAAGTTTATATAGGCATTGCATGTGCAGTACACATTTATCATTGCAACAAAAAAAAAAAACGATCCATCAGAGTGTGGACCTCATCTAAGGTCTGGTGACCACCTCACAGAAAAGCTTTCACAGTCAGCTGGATACAAGATTACTAACATCATGAAATTCATGGAAAAGTTATGAAATGGTTTGGAATTAACAGAATGTTTGGGACAAGTTTTGGTTATACACTGTTTTTGGGTATGGTTTAAAAAAAAAAAAAAAAAATCCTAAAAATCCCAAAACATGTCTAACCTTGAGCAAAATACATTCTTTGTATTGCTTGACTGCGGGAGAGGCCCTCGCTGGACCGACATACACTCCGAACTATACACCGCTCTGATTAGTTGTGTGTGTCAGCTGGTCCCTAACCTGAACTCTCCAACAACTTAACCATCAATCACAGGTCCTTCCTATTTCAAACTATGTAAAGGTTGTAAAAAAAAAGTTTTGAAAATTGGTAAGAATGTTTGGTAACTCTATGGATAGATACAGTATAGAATGGTTTGGCCTTTTGGCAGCCTTAAGGAGAAGTACAATCACTAACATCAATACCATTCTTCCTGCCGGGAGTAAAACTTGTGCACAGAAAGTATTGTTTATGACTAACTGGGAATTCACATCAGACACAGTATGTGGCTACAACTGAAGCATCCCTCTGTTGAATCTGGACAGTCCCACCTCCACTGTCCTCTGTTCTGTCAGCAGCACAGCTCTCAGGGTGCTGTCAGGACAGAGTAACATTCACAATCCTTTGGACAAAAATAGTGTTAGCAGTGAATATCCAGGAAGAAACCAGCACTTTTGTCTTTTCATTTACTTTTCTTTAATGATTGATGTATTTTATTTTCCCCAACTAATAAATGCCCATAGAGATTTTGGAAAGCTCTTAGCAAAAACTGCGGACTTTGATAAATAATTTTAGAAATAGTTAATAAGCTCATAACATAGACAACAGGAGATTAGTGTGATTTTTCACAGCTGCCTGGGGGCCCTTCATGAAGTGTGTCACAGAAAAAAAAAGAAGGTTTAATGCGTAAAAGACGGTGGATTGCGAAGTAACGTACGTCACACACTGTGACGACTCAATTAGTAAACAGGAAGTGTATCTGTCCCAGCAGACGGGCGATCAGTAAATGTCAAAAAGGGATCCAAAATGCTGTAACTTTTCAGGTAGCTTCCACTGATTTTGCCAACTTTTTGCCATTTTGACTTTGGAAATGTGTTGGTCAGAGTCAACAAATGTACAGTGACCATGAAATCTAAACCTACAACTATACAACCAACCCACTATGTACGGACTATCTAGAGCAAAAAAAAAAACAAAAAAAAGCACACAATCTACCAGCCTGCACCCTCCCAGTTGATTTTCTAATCTTATCATTCGTTGTTATTTTATTTTTCCTCAAAGTAAATGAAATATGTATTTTTCCAGCAGGTATTTGGATTTCCCATTGCAGGAGCAGCACAGGCGTGACTAATAATATTAATGATGGCTCAGTCGCATTATGGTGTGCCAGTAAGCCCTACCAGTGAGTCACCGCACACAATACCAGCGCTGGAATAACCTAAATGAACTGAAGCTGTTATTAATGGTATTAGTTACACCTGTGTTTGACAAGTTAACATATCCTTTTTGGGAAAGGCTTGTAAAACTCTTCCTCAAGAAATCTGTGCCATGAAATCTGACGTATCTAAAAGTACAAATCCAAAAAGCGTCCCTAAATTCAACTGACATTTTTTTTTATTATTTTTTTTTTTTTTAATTCTGAAAGGGTATCACTTCATGCATATTTTGAAAATTCTTCCATCTCATGAGCACGGCTTGTAAAACTATGAGCATATATTCCTCCAGGGTTCATAATGAGGTGTTTGGAGAGTTGGTTTAGAAACACTTGCGGCCAGTTATAAATGGACATAATTTGTACTCACAGAAAATTAAAAGCAATTCATCATAGAGCTTTCACGTGGATTTTAGAACGTTAATAATGGAAAATGATTTCTAGCACCATGATAGAAAATGTTATAGTTGTGCCTTTTATTTCCACACAGAATTTTCAGGTTGTTGCCAAGTGTGTGTAAGTGCAATATTTTCTGGCTTTTTTCTGGCTGTTATTCTGCACATAGTTCTCCTTTCTTCCATTTACTGTTCCATTACTGCCTCCATTATTGCACAATTTTTTTGTGATTGTTGAGATCAAAAATGCTTTATTTTGTGGCACCTTTTCTCAAAAATATTGATGTTTTAAGTGTTTGTTAATAAAGTTAGTTTTGTTTGGAAAGACATGAGAATTTTGCAAAATTCCAAGCCCATGCAAGTATTGCAAAGATTGAATTTGTTTTAATTATTGTGATCGTAAGATTTCACGATTTCCTGGATGGATTTATTATTGACTTATCTAAGTCTGTCATATAGAGACATTTAAAAATCACAAATGGGCCACAACATTGTTTGCTATAGTCTATATCAATATATATTTTAGCTTCCTGGCTTTGAAATGTCAAAACCTTTGTGGGCAAAGTTGTGGTTGACACACTGCAATCCTCCCCAAACCCTTTATTGGTATTAACATGGAGCATGATTTATGAGTCATATAACGCAGGCACACTTTGTTTTCATATTTTATTTGTGAAGTCAGTCAGAATCTAAAGAGAAATAAACAATCAATGAACGGTGTACCACAACAATTTAGGAGTGCTAATCTGTGTGCTATGATCACTAACTGCTGTTTCGTTATTTACCTATGCAAACACAATAGCTGTGTTCAGCAGTTAGCACACCCTTGCGCTCAATTAATGAAACAATTTGCATTTTAATAGGCAATTGAAATGTACTTAGTTAAGCAAAGAGCTGGAGGAAAATAGCTACTACCCATTCAACCCCTCCCTCTGAATCAACAAATTATAACAAAGAAAATACTTTTTCAGCTGTGGATGCAACAGACAGGTGTATAACCATCTGGTCTTATTAACTTCTCTCTGAGACAAGTAGTCTGCTAATTGTATGTAAGGTTGCAAGAAATGCAATATACCTCTTCTAATTCATCACATATTTGTCTTGTTTTCTCTTCAAATGTGTAGAAGCAGCTGTCCGAAGAACAGAGAGTGAGATGGCAGTGTGCCGCTCCAACAATCAAGCAACTAACCAACTTGGTGGAGTGGATGTAATTAACTTATTGACTGAGGGCTAAAGGAGACTGAGAGATGAACAAAATGACAGACACAATCAAGGTAAAGCCTTTTGACAACCTGTTTATGAGGTGTCAGTTTGGATTTGGATCAAGGCATGTAGGGCTCCACAAGGGCAAACGCTGGCCGTTTTTTTTTCCTTTTTTTGTGTGTGGCTGTGGCCGCATACTTGCCCGCTGGAGAGGCTCGTGGTTCTGCTGCTTTTCATGCAGAACCATCGGGATGCTCGGATGAAAAAAACAAAAAACTGGCAGAGCAGAGAACTCCGTGGAGTAAGGACCGCAGAGGAAAAGCAGCTAACTGCATCAAAGGTGTAAAAAAAAAATGCAAACCTGTTTGCTGATATGAAATTTAAACTCTTGTGAATTCCTACTTGATGCAAGGAGGGTTCCCAGGGCATTCCCACCATGGATGTGGTGTGGTTCACCTGTTGATAGTGCCATTGCAATACCGGATGGATTTTTCCATACAGTCCATACAGTAACACATGCAGTCAAGTAGCAAATAGGGGATAATAATCGCTGATTATGACAATTGCATGCCTTTTTTCAATATCAACTGCTCATGTCCTTGTGTGTTTTTCTTTGGCTTGATATTGTGTTTAATCTCTTTTAATTGAGTTGTATTGCTTCATTTGTTTTAATGACAATATTGTTTCAAGCCTATCAGATTTTGTTTTATTCTGTTTGATGCTATGCGGCTCTTTGGTCAATTTATGTTGACCAAAATGTGGTATGTAGGTAAACTGACTTGACTTGACAACCCAACACGGCCTCAAGCTTCCGGATCGTGAGAGAGCATGTTGACTTTGTTGCATATGTGTGAAACAGGATGTAAGTTTTTCCTGATTCTCTGAATAAGAGAGTGCTGATGTGTATTTGCTTTTGTAATGTTGTATTCACGGTTCTTCTAATGTGTGAAAGAAAACACAAGCAGCCCCAGCAGACCACTCAAAGTTCTCGCAGCCTCCACAACATGTCTCCGTCATCACATTGGCCCCAACATGTAGGTGGACTTTAGAGGAAGCATGCTTCAGCTCTGACGCAATGACTTGAGCGGACTTCAATTATTTTTCATAATGGTTCAAATCGATTCTTTTCATCTGTACAAATGAGTGACACAGACAGAAATGTCATATTTGAATCATTACTCAAACTCATTTTCCACCATTTGAGGTTTGACCAATTCTCTTTTTATGACATCATCTCTTGGCGCCACCTTCCTGTGTTTAATGTCACAATTACAATTATCACTACCGCAGTACTATGTTTATCTTCCTTATTGGCATTTGCCTGTAATGTCTTTGTATTATTTATAGGCTTTGTTTTATGAAGTTTTTATTTGTCATTTCTGCACTGTGCAAATGTTGGTCAGAAATCCTAAAGGGCCAACAGAAATTGTTATTTATATATTTTGAATGCCAATAAATGGCTCCTACTTCATGAGGTGTATTATTAATTTATGGTGATTATTATTATGATGCTGATATGGACATAACATGAACAGAATAACACAATTAAATCACGAACCACAAGTATGTGTATGAAAATGAATCCTCAACTAAATATTCATGATTGTTACAGCCCTACCAATGACGTAGCTACTTCTGTTGGCTCCTCAGCTTGGATGTAACCTCTTAACACAGAACTATAAAGCTCCTGTACAACACACATAAAGTAGCACATACTACCTCTGTAGCTCCAGCTAGGAATGAACAATGTACTGAAAAACACAAGTTGTATTACAGTTTGGGGTCTGATGCCACACGTCACCAACAACCAGACTGACAGTTCGACTTCTGCGTGCTCTACTGTCAGAACAGATTAATCCCAGTAAAAACAGCATCCTTCACTCACAATTCCCTGGAAGAAAGAAAAAAAAAAAAATCCTCTCGACGGTCCTTTTCGTCGTCTTTCGGTTCTCCTCCTGAACTTAAAGTCATGACTCTTGTGTGACTCACTGCCTTTCCAAGGGGACAATGACTGCACACATTAATATTCTAGTGTTCTGCCCATGCCATTTTTGTGTTGGTGTGTTAGCCTCTGGGCACCCCCTCCCCCTCCCTCCTCCCTCCTTTCTCTCTTTCGCTCCCTCTCTTCCTCTTCTTCTCTCATCTCTCATTCCCCCCTTTCTTTTAGTTACAAATGCTAAATCAGCTGGATTATTCGCGCAGCCCATTTTAAGCGAAAGCCCGCTTCATTCTTCGTGACATGTCATTTGTTTTGTTTTTGTGGAGTTGCACAAACGCTGATGCTCTACTTCTGGGCCCGACCGCCAAACACTGCAGTACTCCAAACAGCCTGCTCGTAATGCCCAGTGTGTAGACTTAATTAAGGTTTTAATTAATTCTCCATTTAGGTCATGTGTAATTTAGAGCAACGTGCAGATCGAGCTGTGCCCGCTGGTTGGAAAAAAATATGAAATCTTGTAATCTAATTGTTTTTTTATGTATTTAAAAAAAATAATAATCATATTTTACATTCTAATTAATGTCATTTTTGTGAGTTTACTGTGTGGTGGGATTTAGTTGTGATCAAGAAGAAAGAATGATGTGATCCGCCATCAGGACAGGGAACACCTGCATAAGCAGCTGGCCTTGTGTAAGCGAAGTCAATTGAGTTTCACCTGTCCCGTCTCATCCATATCTTCCAGACTGATATATTGCAAAGACTATTCAGGCTACGTCCTTGCTCCATGGGATATTTGGTATTCTCATGGTTCAGAGCATTCCCCCAGGCTGTTTTTGCTACTCAACTGAACCCCCCTCAAAAAAAATTACTTTTCTGTTTCTCTCTCACAGGGGGGGGGGGTGGGGGTGGGGATGGGGGGGGGGGGGAATCAAAGGTCGGACCTGGCTGCAGAACAGCCTCCCTGGTGCTTGTTGTGACTGAATATTGCCCACGGCCACTTGAGCAGGGCAGGTGCCTGTTGACACAGAACAGTGACGCTGTCTAAGTGAATAACTTATTTTGCCAAATGCACGCTCAGCGCTGGTCTGATTATTATGCAAAATCCCAGTCATAATGTGTTTCTAATCAAAGTAAATAGCATTAAGTGACAGTGATTGCAGGTTGGTAGTAGTGAGTTGTCATTTAATAGACTGAAAACTTTGTAGCGAGGCAGTTTCCTCTGTGTCATCCGGTTTTGTTATTTTCCATTTGCTGCTTTGAAATAGAATCCCTCCATTCATCTTTAATGGTTTTAAGGAGTAATCTGTTTTGCTGCTCCTAGTTTTAGGTACTTTGCTGGCACTTGTCAAAGAGAAATGGTACACTTGAATTTATGTGTTAAATTAGGAACCTACTGCAAGAAGAATAAAAGTCTAGCTCTCACAAATAACAACCGTCAACATAAAAAACTGCGGCACATTGCAGAGCTCATTTTAAAAAGGTTGCGTGAAATTTTAAACTACTCGTCCAAATCCTGAAAGGAAAGAAACACCACACACAGTTCAAATGAGATGCTGGACGATGACAATCAATCAGTCTCATATTGCTTGACTTTATTTTGTAAATCACAGCAGCTGCATCTTAACAAACATCAAAGATGTTTGAGGGTGAATTTTCAGAGTTAGCGAGAAAAAGTAACACAAACAGAGCTTGTTGCAGAACATCAGCTGATGGGGATTGTTCTTTAACACTTATCTCTGGTTTGATTCATCGTGTGTCGTTTGGAGGCGTTTCATCACGCTTTTCTTTGATATCACCAAGGTTGGCTCTGGGGTAAAATAACATTGGCTGGCTGAGATCCACGGCTGTAAATCTATCCTCAATTCTCTTCCTCTTTCACTCCAGTTGTCTGCCGGTGCAGCTGAGACGATAGTTGACAATTTAATTGAAGAATTGCTAAGGGAAGAGAATAGGAATTAGATTCGCCTTCTTCGGTGCTTTGTTTTCCCACTAAATGTCTTGTGCACACCCCCAGAGAACCTTTGTGTTTCTTGGTCCTCTGATTGGCCGACTATCAGATTGTCCTTTAGGGTGCCTCCTACACGCAAGTGGGGAATTGCTTGTGACAAGTTATCAGGCCTCAGATGATGTCTATAATAGTGGATTAGCCGTTGACATGGCCTTTCATGAACAGCAGAGAGGGTACTGGCATTATGTTTAATGAAAGATTCTATCTGCAGCTACTGCTCTGGCTTGCTGTGACGGAACTCTGACTTTAAGAAGCGGCCATCAAACTGTCATAAATATCTCGTTACGGTTTACGATTTAGCATTTTGATGGGCGACTTTTTATTGCTGTCTGCATGTTTCAGTGGCTTGATCTAAACAGTCACATTTGACATTGATCTTAAAGCTGCAGATCTTGATGAGATCTTCAGTAATTGAAATGCAAATAGTGATTATAATGATGCCATATGGAGCGCATGCAGATTGCTATCAAAAACACCTTAGTTATAGTTGCTATTTTGGACAACTTTCTGCCGACAATATCCAGCGTCCATCCTTCAGAGCACCTACTGTAGCGTAATAGCCTGTAATTTGGAAGAGACAGTAGCCGACAGCAAAGGCTTCTGTGCAGCATTACAGGATTTATTCAAGATGGAGGAATAACATCTGCAAAACTGAGACCAAAAAATGACCAAAGGCAAAGTCATTCTGCTCACAACAAAAACAAAGGAAAATCTCACGAAGCAGAACCAGAAGATGGTGGTATCATAAGTTAGCGTTGCTGCTTCACTGCTGGGTAGCATTACGTTTTAATACAGAGCTTAAAGGAATAGTTTGTCATTTTCCAAACTTCCCATTTTCTCATTTTAGGATGGATTCTCTGCTGCATCCATGGCAACCTTGTGGTGAGGCGACTCCAGAAACGATGGAGTCTTCAGTTAATAACGAGCCAAGAGTCACTTCGTCAACAGTTTGTAATGCTTTTTAATAAAAGTAAGTCAGCAAATGTATGTGCACAAAGCCCTTAGTTTAGCCCCGAAGGTGCGATTCAATCGATTCTATATGTGGCTGTGTTTGAGATGTGTTTCGATTTGAATTTTGGCTGCAGTGTTGTTTATTAAACCCATTTTTGCTGGATCAGTAATTGTAGATAACCAGACCACAAGGTGGCATTACTAAACCTTCCATGTTTAAAATAGTTATGCAGTGCCTTATGACCTTTACCCCATGTTTAGTACATTATACTACAGAGTGCAATACAATGTACTTTAACTGGTATGAAAAGTAAGGTAAGAAAATGTACTTGTAATGCATTGTAATGCTAACTCAGCTCCAGTATTAAACTTCTATTTCGGTCAGTGAATCACAGCAAAGTGTTTCCAACTAAACTTTTAATGAGTCCTGTATATTCCCTCAGATTTGCCTCAAAGACCATATGCATATTTTCTTAACTGATTTTATGCCAAGATCCACCGCCGCCCCCCCTGAGGTACAATTTACAGATGGCACGCTCATTGTTGTCCAGGGAGCATTTCACTTGACACCAGACATTGTACTCACGTTGCAGTGGGACAGAGCTTGACATTTTATTTTCCTCGTACACTGTCAGGAACTTCCCCCCCGCCAGAAGGCCCAACGACTGGAAAACTGTTTCTGCAGGCGTCGAGGTCCTTCATGAAGACGTCTCTTTCTATATGTGAACCTCCTGTCCTCTCCTTCCCTCTCACTCCTTTTTCTTCCTTTATTTCTCTTTTTGCACAGAAGGATGTGGGTACTTTTCAATGATTGCTGGCACAGAGCTTCAATTACCTGTAGAGTCTGACTTCACACATCCGTGTGGCAATTTTTTTCAAAATGTCTGAAATGTAGTTCAGGGAGGAACAGATCCTCTCTCTAACATAAAGGAGGTACAAAATAAGCGGGTGGTTACTCTGAACGTGTTAAACTGTAATTTGTGCCTCGGCTATGCAGCAATTATCGCTGAATGTTACACACCCAAAACAATCGAACAAGTTGTATGCATATTCATCTCCTACACTCGGCTTCAAACATCACTCTGATGATGAACGTCAAATTGCACACTCGAATGCACCGAGGCATGGATTGGTAGGACACAACCGTTGCAGATGCAGGTAGAGTTTTTTCCGGTGTCTTTACACATCGCTTAGAGCAGACTCCTGTAAAACAACAAACACACAGACACCATCATTGGTGACAATCCCACAAGATTAATCAAATAACCGGCCACATCATTATTGTATTAAGAACCAAATTACTCATACATGATATGACCCCCCCACACACCACCACCACCACCCCCTTCCCCCATACTCTTCTTAATGTTCTTCGTGGCTCCACTGCTCTCTTTATGGCATACTCATGAGCCTGTTTTTCACTGTGTGATAGAAATGTGCCAACATTAGACAGCATCACTTTCTCTGGGACCTAATCCCTGCCTCGCTGAAAGCTGTTTATATAATTACCCATTCTCTCTAAAAGATGGGATGAGGGAGCCCTGTGCCTATGAGTGTGAAAGAGGGGTAGAGGCTGTGTGTGTGTGTGTGTGTGTGTGTGTGTGTGTGTGTGTGTGTGTGTGTGTGTGTGTGTGTGTGTGTGTGTGTGTGTGTGTGTGTGTGTGTGTGTGTGTGTGTGTGTGTGTGAATGAGAAAGACTGGAGGAGGGCGGCGAGGGGGGTGACTTGGCTTAAACAGAAGAGTTAAATATATGGAATAAGACAAACAGACAGCCGGCAGCAAGAGACCAAAGTTAATGGTATTTTATGCCATTGGGTATCTCCGATTGCAGCGAGGGTGAAAAAAAAGGAAAAGAAAACAAAGCTGTAACTGCAGAACATAATTTAATAATGTAGTATAATAAATATTTGAGGGGAGTTATTCTGTCACCATTGAAACTGTGGATGGAACATTATTACGCGATCGGTGATGAATATGCTTTAGTGACTAGATGGGAGAACGATGATTGAAATTCATGTTAAATTGCAAAATGCAGTTTCAGAAGCTATTTTCTAGAGAATGTACTGCACAATATATAAATCAATAGTATTAAGAATGAGTTTGCACAATGATTTATGACTTTGAATTTCTTTCACACTTCTGTGGCCAAAAGTGTTTCTACCTTCATTCTGTGAATATTAATATTTATTCAACGTATACATCCATGATTCTTTGACTTTAAACTGTCACTGTAGCTCCGTGGATGATATTTTATTTATTTACTGCCTTTTGTGGCGACACTACATGCTTGTTCCAGGGGGTCTCGTATGTTAAGAGGAAACCTGAAGGCAAGGACATTGAGTTCATTTTTGGTAAAAGGAGAAAGATCAAAATGTGTCTTTTACAGTTAACGACGGATTTTAATATTGTCGAAAGACACAACAACATCACTTGTCGCTTGATAGTTTGTTTGATATTAACCTTCTGGTCTGTTGAGATGACAGAAAGAGAGATGGAGAATGACATATTTCCCTGGTTGGCCTCAAACTAGTAACATTGCAATTCATGCCCATTACCAGGCCACCAGGCATTTTTTAGCATCATATTATAATCAAACTAGTTGGACTGGGCACAGGTTTATGATGTCACGTCTAAGAAGCTGTTTTGTTCCATCCTCACCCCATGGCTTCTTTTCCCACGGGAGTGTTTCAGAAGTGAATAATTGCATCTGCCTGATTTTGTTGACTTGCTGATTTAAAAAAAAAAAAAAAAAAAAAAAATCTTTTGTGCTTCTTGCACACAAATGTGTTATTGTTATTTCCTACTTTGTTGTGCTGTGGCCTACAGACAAAGTTAATACGGTTGGCTGCGTTTTAGGTTCCAGGGGGTAGATGTTGAGAGTGATGATGGTATGATGGCATATACTATTGGGAGTCCGCACAAAGTGTTTTATTTTGAAGAAATTGACCAGATTCTCTATGCCGTTCCTGTGTCTGACTTCCTACCCTGTGGTTCTTGTATTTGTAGCGTAACAATGCTTCTGTCAAAAACTGACTGCATATATTTTTAGCAAATCAAACTGTAGACCTGCTTCTGGGATGCTTCTGAAATGTTGGTGAAATCACAAGTATTGTTTTAAATAGCTGCAATCAGCTCCATTGGCCGTTGCGTCGCTGTAATGATGTTTCTGTCATTTGGTCCATCTTAAAAATATGTTTTCATGGTTCCTATATGGCAAATATTTTGTCAATCCCAATTGACCTTCATCAGGTTTCACCACATCATACCAGCAAATTACATTTCAAGTTGTTCAACCTTAAAGGTTATAGTTTATCTCACAACCCAAGAGTGATGGGAGCCCACCATCCTCACGGTGTTTGTATTCTGCTCAAAGCACAGCACAACTGAACCACCCACTGCTACCACCATGCTGTTCAAACTGATGAAAATAGAGACAAGTCTGACAATACAGAGTCTACTCATTACTACTTACTGTAAGATGTCAGAAAGTTGCCACTGTACAGAAAAATCAGCTTCTTTCATTTTGTTAACAATGTGGCCTTTCCTCTGCTACTACCCTCAGGCTCACTTTGTTTCCTGGTGATGAGCATTAGAGCTCATTACCAGAGCTTTGAATTACTTTGGTTCCACTCCAGGAAACCTTGTTGCTCCCCAGTGCTTCCATGGAACCTGATTATTGGGTCATATCGGAGAGTTTCTTCAGTAGCTGCATGGATGTGGGCTGTAATTCCAAGGCAGTGTATCATAGCAAACAAAATCTTACTGATCAGGAAGTCGTGTAATTCCAAGGAAAAATTGTGATAAATAATGACTATTTGCAGTCACCAGGTCACATGATAACAGTCAGAATAACTCCACAGTTGAAGCAGATTTGTGTTGCAGCCAAATGGTTCTTTATCGAGTTGTGTCCACTGCACTGGAAACAGGATCTTTCACCGAAGCAAAGAAATGTCAGGATCACACAAATTAAAACACCAGATCGCACGAGGGGTTGATGTGGACGTAATCAAAGTGACTGAAAGTGGCTAAGCAAACAAACACAGTCCTTTGATGTAAGGCTGGCTTTCTTTTTGCCCCTGCTATTCAGATTAAGGAAAATGAGATTGCTTTCATGCCTTTGCAAATATCTTCATGTTAGGAATTAATTTTCCCTTGGCCCGAGATGCAATGAATAATAAATTGGCAGAAAAGTTCCCCATCTGTGAAGATGGGTAGGAAGCATGAATCTCTTGGGGGGAAAACTTTAAGACCATAAAGTCTTTCTGACTGGATATCCGTAAACTCTGGATTTGAGAATATGCTGAAGTTGAGGCTGGATGGTGCTGCTGTCACCTGTTGATTACACCACAAAAAGTAGCATCAAACAAATTTCCTTTAAGGAATCAGTTATTCTAGTCCACATCATGTCTGTACATACTACTTGAGTAGAACATCAAACGAAAGTGACTTGGTCCTTTTCTTTTTCTCAAAATGATGCAAATTATCCAGTGAATCATTTCATTGTATGTCCAAGCTGCATTATATTGGCCCTTGTAGGTTTGTCAAGTAAATCTCATGGTCAAAATGGATTTCACATTTTAATGGGCAGTTTGTTGTCCAAGTGTTAAGTGAGTGTTAACTCGTGTTGTATGCTTACTGCGATGCCTTTTAACACCTGTTTTTTTTTTTTTTTTTATAATAGTACGTAATTAGTTTTAATTTGCTCCGAAAAAGTACCTGTGAAGAGAGGAGAACCTTCCAGAAGGACAACCATCTCTGCAGCACTCCACCAAGCAGGCCTGTATGGTAGAGTGGCCAGACGGAAGACACTCCTCAGTAAAAGGCTCATGACAGCCCACCTGGAGTTTACCAAAAGGCACCTGAAGGACTCTCAGACCATGAGAAACTAAATTCTCTGGTCTGATGAAACAAAGATTGAACTCTTTGGCCTGAATGCCAAGCGTCATGTTTGGAGGAAACCAGGCAGCGCTCATCACCTGGCCAATACCATCTCTATGGTGAAGCATGGTGGTGGCAGCATCATGCTGTGGGGATGTTTTTCAGCAGCAGGAACTGGGAGACTAGTCAGGATGGAGGGAAAGGTAAAAGCAGCAATGTACAGAGACATCCTTGATGAAAACCTTCTCCAGAGCGCTCTGGACCTCAAACTGGGCCGAAGGTTCATCTTCCAACAGGACAACGACCCGAAGCACACAGCCAAGATAACAAAGGAGTGGCTTCGGGACAACTCTGTGAATGTCTTTGAGAGGCCCAGCCAGAGCCCAGACTTGAACCCGATTGAACATCTCTGGAGAGATCTGAAAATGGCTGTGCACCGACGCTCCCCATCCAACCTGATGGAGCTTGAGAGGTCCTGCAAAGAAGAATGGGAGAAACTGCCCAAGAATAGGTGCTAAGCTTGTAGCATCATACTCAAAAAGACTTGAGGCTGTAATTTCTGCCAAAGGTGCTTCAACAAAGTGTTGAGCAAAGGCTGTGAATACTTATGTACGTGTTATATTTTCGTTCTTTATTTTTAATAGATTTGCAAACATTTTAAACAAACTATTTTCACTTTGTCATTATGGGATATTGCGTGTAGAATTTTGAGGAAAACAAATTAATTTAATCCATTTTGGAATAAGGCTGTAACATAACAAAATGTGTAAAAAGTGAAGCGCTGTGAATACTTTTAGGATGCACTGTATATATCACAGAAACCAGGAAGATAGCATTGAAATATTACTGCTGCAGCACTTAATTCTGCATTTTGACCTGCACTTTCAGCCACCAGGAAGTAAAATTAATGATGACTTTGTTAACTCCAATAAAATAACTCATGTCATATAGCTTCTTGCTGAGCATTGAAAGACAGACCATTGAGTTTCCATTGTGCACAGAAGGAGATGACAGTCAGCCAAGTAAACAAAGGCACTGCCATGCCAGCAAATATGGAAAACACCTTTTTTTTCAGGAAATATTTCCAAATAGTGGATATAATTGAACTCCATTTCCCTCTGATATTTCTACTTTCTCTGTCAGAACCTTGATTTTCTTCTCTCTGGGTTATGGAGAAGAGAGATAAATGTGGCTGGAGGCAGATGTGCGGTCACATCTTTTCAAATCTAAGAAGCTTTGCAGTGTCAGCAAAGTGAGCCATAAGCTTGGGGATATATTTTTCCAGCTTGAAGAATAGCCCTTCTCTTAGTCATTGGCTTTTTGACATGTCTACAGAGTATCTTGTGAGTATGTTTACAAGGCGTGTAGACAGCAAATGTCTGAAACATTGGCTGAAGTATCTTTCACTCAATATTTATCTCTAAGTATATGGAAATTGTTATTTGTATAGACCAAAGACATATATATATATATATATAGATAAATAGATAGATAGTTACTTTATTAATCCCCAAGGGGAAATTCTTTCGCTACAGCAGCATTTATAGATACAGGAAATAAATCAAATAACAGTAAAAAAATATTAAATATAAAAATGCACAGTATATACAGTAAAATAGAATAAAATAAAATAGAATAATTAAATTAAAACTAACTGAACAATAGTGCAAAGTTTTTTAATTTTTTTTATACTTAAACAACCATAAAAACAGACAACAGACAACGTGTTATTGTTGTGTGATGGATTTTGCCAGAGGTGGTTTATTGTACAGTCTTATTGCAGTGGGCAGTAATGATCTCCTGTATCTGTCCTTGTGACAGCGGAGCTGGAGGAGTCTTTTGGAGAAAGTGCTCCGCTGTCCCTGCAGCAGGTGGTGGAGAGGCTGGTCAGGATTATAAACTATGCACTTCTACTTAACCATTCGAATGTGTTTTACTGTAATTTAATATTTTAAGTTTTAAGACAGTTTCTATTACGCATGAATAGAGTGCAGCACAGTAATGTGCATAGAGCAGGCGGAAGCAGTCACTTTCAAGAGTAAGTATTTCAAGTGACATCGCTTCATCAACATCAGAGCCTGTGTTGGACACATTTACAGGACCACTGGTACAGGCACATTTGCAGTGTCACCATGGAGCTGAAACTTGATCAGCGAGAGCACATCAAATGTTGGTGAAACAGAAGTCGCAGGGAGCCTAATCTGTCGGTTAGGGCTGAAGGGGAGTGACAACTGCGTTGTTGCAGATGAGAATTCATTGGTAACGCGCTATGAGCGGGCATGTTGTCATGTTGGAGAACCCAACTGATATTGCGCAAAATATTTTCCCTCAGACGCCTCAGAACTTCACAGTAGTAGTTGTTGTCGGTTTCCCAAGTTTTGATTTGTCCATTTGTGAAGCCACCAATGAAGCTGTACCACTGGTCAAAAAAGTTGTCTAAATCAGGTGCAGGTCTTGATCAAGTGACAAAAGTTGGAACATTTGCTCACAAAAGTTATTGCTTTCCCTGCTCTGCGCACATCACTGTGCTGCACTGTTTGTGCACAAAAGGAACAGTCTTTAGAAATTTGGATCGCACCTCTTATTATAAATTAGATTAAAAAATATCCGACAGGCAAAAAGTAGTAATTGCAAACTGTATTGTCACAGTCATTTATGAACTAACCCTATCTGCACATGTGTGTCTGCTGTAAATAACAAAAGCTATATTGGTTTATTGATTTATTTTTTTTTGCACGTCCCAGGTAAGCTGGCTGTGAAGTTTAGGTTGTGGGTGATTTAATATTGATGATATCGGATATTGGACGAAGTACAAGCAGAGAAATGTACAGCAGAGTTTCTATGAATTTGATCTTCAGCGAGCATATTGTCCGTTTGCGTGTCACTGCGCTGCTGGGTGTGCGTTGACAGTGAAACATCTGCGGAATCCATCAGTGCTCCTGACATGACTTTGTGTCTGTGCGGTTTAATCATTGCAATCCCCTAACCCCATCCCGCAGTGACTCATCCTGTTTGACTGAGACCTTCTCTCCACCCAAATTATGGCGCTACACTACCATGTAATTCCCTCTTGCAAAAGGCGGATCAGAATGTTTTCTGCTTCATGATATTTTTATCCACCAACCAGCCTGGGTGTTAATTATAGCAAATATTCATACATTAAAATAAAGCCCCTTGTGAATTGGCAGAGTGCAGCAGGCAGCACTCTTTGACACAGCAGTAATGGTTAAACCATCACAATGGTATTACCGCCACATGTGTGCTCCCCGTGAACTTATCCTCAGCTCAGCACTGAAAATTGGAATTCAGAGGATGATAAGCAGAGTGGATCTTCGTATTTAACTCTGGGTGTGAAACAAATATAAATGACAACATAGTGAATATCAACACGTAAAAACAAATCAGCAGTTGTTAAATAGCGAGATTGGTTGACTGATAAACTAGAGATGCTGTTATTAGAGCTTTTTTTTTTTGCTCATGCAAAAGATCCCAAGGAAGTCTAAATTTGTACAATGTTATAACATACAGCAACTGTAGCCAAAATACAAAGTCCAAGTGGTGCCAGGTGAGGTTGAAATTCATTGAAACATGTCAGGTCTTTATTATGTTGAATATTGTGGTTATTTACGAGAAGCATTATCCCGGTTTGCCGTCAACTTCTAATCACAGTTTAAACTCAACAAAATTGCGGAAATAATTGTAGGTTATGAATATTTTGTGAGGTTACAGTCGTAATTTAACTGGGACCAATGGGTATGCCTCTAAAAAATATAGTCTTTCTTTCAATGAGGATCATTTTTTTTTTTTTTTTTTTGGTATGGAGCATGACGGATAGGTTGGTGTAGGTGGACTTATGAAAGAGTGAATCTGTAATCAACTCCAATGTGTTCAAGACAATGTGGTGCATGTGCATTTAGGACACTTTTTCTAGTTTAACAGAGGATAATCTGAGCAAAAAGTAAGGTGCATGAATCAAAGGGGTTGTACTTGGTCTCTTATAATGAACCGTACCGTAGGTGTGTTTTGGGCATAACATGAAATAAACCAATTAAAGTGTCAGTTCCCGGTCCCTAAGAGCCAGGTGCGGAAAGAGCTCCGCAGAGGAAACAGATCTACAGATCGAGCAGATTGTTGTACACATTGTGATCTTTAGAGTTTGTACGTTTTGTATGTTTTTGCACGTTTGTGCGCCAATGTGCATCACCGACTCGCATATTCCACTGAAGACGTGTCCGTCACGCTGCGTTGGCGACGCGACTTCGTTCCGTCCACTGCGCGGCTTCATGTTCCACCGGCGGCGCGTCAGACGTGGAGTGTTTCGTCTGCTTGTTTTATCTTACTTCCTCATTTTGGTCACGTTTCCTTGATTTCTGTGCTTGTATTGTGGGTAAACGTTGTTAAACAGCTTCTTCGTCCAATTTGTGGTTATTGTCGTCGCTTCCTACTTCGCGCTGCAGCCTACAGACAACGTTAACACAGCCTTCGCTGTGCATCCTCCTATTTATTGTGCAAGTGTTTCACCTACTGTGTCTGTAGCGGGAGGAGAAGGCGTTTCTCGCGAACACTTTAAGACCAACTCGGCCAGTGGCGCTTATATGGGTGCAAGTAGGCCTACGTGGGCTATTTAAATAACGCGAGAACTCGATGTGAAAATACCTGCATCTGTCAGAAACTAGAAAGGAAACTTTCGCTATAGTTGGCACCGCTTTGTGCTACGGTATAAAATGCTAACATGGTCATGCAAAGAGCTCAATGTTGGCATTGGCAAGCTCATATGGTCACAATGAGAAACCGAGGATTCTGATGATTGGCAGGTTTCATGTTCACCACGGTAACCATTGCAGATTAGCTTGATAACGTAGCATTATTTGTGAATCGGTGCTCAAGCTTTTAACTGGTCATCCAAAGTATTGGACAAAAACAAAATGATGTTTGTAGATGAAGTTTCCGGAGATCACCACAGTTCTTAAGAGTCCAAATCAAGGCGACAGGGATATCTGAGCTAAATTTAAAGGTAATCTATTCAGATAATAGCTGTCAGTAAGATTCATCCTCCGTGAGTGATGGCATAAACAAGTAGTTGTTGAGGTGTTTGAATTTGAATCAAACCGGTGGATTGACTAACTAACTGATTGCCATCCCTGAAGGGGCACTGCTGGCGTAGCAAAAAAAAAAAAAAAAGGAGGCGGTCATTTGGGGATTATAGAAAATATATCAATAAACAGCTTACATAAAATAGTGGTGGTAGGAGAGGCTGGAGGGATAGAGATGAGGTGAAATTACGGAAAAGGGAATTTTTAATCGACACCTAAGGGTTCAAGAGTTTTGAGTCTGACAGCGAAATCCTCTCGATGCCGGCTGGTACCATATGACTCCGTGTTGAGACATCATGAATAACGGTGTTGAGAGGCAGGTCATTAGAACTTCACGTCGGACGGCAAAACAAATTACGAGCTCATAATTGCAGAGTGGAATCGTTACAAAGTGATAGGAAAAGATAAGTATTAGAATTACTGTACAGTGAAGAAGCCTGACATCTGTCTGCTGTACAAAAGCAATTCATCAATCGTCCACTAACAAAGTCTAATTGCAGTTGAAAATGACCCCAGCTCTGGCAGATTGTTTATTGAGCAACTAATCTGTGCTTCTCCTTGTTGCCTAAAGCCGTAGAAGGAAGTGGAAGTTGATCAACGTCCCCCTCACGAGCTGGAGTCTTTAAGCCACACATACAGTAGGTGATGCGTTCCACCCAGAACACGCCTAACATGTGCTGAAGAGGAGCTTCATTAATCAATCTCATTAACACGTGGTCTAGTGACATTGAAACAACCCAGGATGTGCTGCTCACAGTGTGAAGTACTTAAAGCAATTCTCTTTCAAGTTCTATTCTGGGTGTAAAGTTTCTGTCTTATCTGTGAATGAAATATTAACCTCCAGACCGTTGGCTAAGTGTTTCATAAATATTGCATGGTGTAGAAGAAGTAATTGGTTCCCCCATCTATAATGGTTGTCACCCTGGCCCACAGAACAGTGGATGGCTGTGCAGAAGACGGTAGTGAAAGTCATAATAGAATTTCACAGATCTCCCCGGCATTCTGCATTATATCCTCAGAAAGGCACTTACTGCCTGCTGGTTTGTAATTGTAGAATTATTTTTAAAGTGCAACGTATCGGTTTCTGGGAGAAAATCATTACATATAATCTGACAGCTGAGTAACTTGCCACACACCCTTTCAAACTACCAGTGAATAATTTAATTCTTTGGTTTTTGGTCACTTTGTGAAAAGAGGTGTCGGCATTTTTAAATGTGATAACTCTTTTAGCCACCAAACTGATTTTATTATTATAAAAAAAAAGAAAGAGCTTCAGACCTGGTAAATGCGTCCTTGTCGCTGTGACCCAGTTACTCTGACTAAGTTATTCAATAGCGAGGATCAATATTTCGAATGTAAGCGGTTTGTCAATTATCTTAAAGCTTGAAAATCGTTCTTTAACAGTGTTTCTCTTTATCTACATCTCACCTTCAGTGGCCTGCATCTAAAAGATGAGGTCACCCGGGATTGGAAAGCTGCTAATGGAAAGTTCAGGTTTTAATGTTTAGAGTTCTTAATGTATGTTCTGATCTTTTCAGTCTGCAGTGTAGTGAGATTTTCTGTGCAGATCTCTGGGTGGATTATCATCTCTTGCCAAAAAGTTCCAGTTCCATGATTGATCGACTGACAGAAAATGCATCAAAAGCTATTTTAATAAGTAATTAATAGATAAATCAACTTTTTTCAGGTAAAAATGTAAAAGAATACAAAGTTCATACTCAGCAATTTTAAGGATTTGCTGCTTTTCTCTTTAAAAATGAGAAGCTCAGGGTGCCGTACTCCAGGATATGTCACACTCTGTGCTGGTTGTAATGAACGCTGGCGTAGGTAGAGGGTTGGAGGCGGGACACTGAAATACTGCCTGACAGGTAAGAGATAGTGAAAACAGATGGATTAAAGAAAACCTAAAAAAAAAAGGCAACAACGTACGAATATGATATTTTTGGTCGTGGAAAATGGGGCGGGATTTGGACATTAAAACAACAGAAATATACAGCTGAGATCCATTTTTCAAAATGGAAGGAGAGCCACTGTTTGAAGTGACTGAGTCTGGACTCGGCATCGTCTCGTGTTATGCTTTGGCTCTGCTATCTCTTTTATCAACAAAAAAAAAAAGGCATCGGCATTGCAGCGCCGGGTCGACATGTGCAAACTCTGCACGACTCTGCAGTTTTGTCACCAACAGATGGTCTGAACTTTTGGATGGAGGGGATTATGGAGCTGGGCTCAAATTTCTGTCGGAAGAAAGGCTCATCGGTGTCAAGCCGTCCTCTGTCGAGAGCGGGTGTAAGAGCTCATCCTTCTGTGGAGAATTTTTGGATCGACATCCAGTTCTGTCTTTTATCTCGCCGCTTGCAGATGCCTCACTCAACGTGAGGATGGCTATCTGGGACTTGGTTCCAGAACACTGTGTCTTCTCACTTCCAGGCTTTGTATGTTTGTATGCTTGAATGTGTGATTTGTCATGAATAGCAGCACACACGTATGTAAGAACTCTCCATACCATGATTTTTCTTAATGGTCAGTTCAGTTGCCAAAGAGATAAATAAAATAACTTATTTTTTTCAGATATTAAAATAACTAATAATTATTTTTTTCCCTTAAAAAGGCTTACAAAAGCTTTATGAAATCTGGCTATAACCGCACAAACGCAAAACTCGATGATACTTTTTTACTCTGAGAGTAAATTAGATTTGATGCGACTGACTTGTCTGCGATATAGGGACGACGTTGTAGCAACAAATCTTTTGCTAAATGCTACAGAAAATCCTGTCTGTGTGGATGACCTGCAGAGCACACATGAATCAAATGCGAAGATAATAGTCCTCTCAGAACTTCGGTCTGTCCCATCTCCAACATGCCATTTTTGTTCTGTTAAATCTTACATCCTTTGTATGTGCAGCGTGGCGTCGGATCGGACTGACCTCTGCAAGAGTGGAGTCAGCCTCCTGACAGCATGTGAATGCATTTACAAGTAGAGAGACGTCACATTTGACAGTTCGTATCATATGAATTGATCAGTGCTTCACTCTGCTCCAGCACAAAGAACATCCAAGGAGTTGGATTTCTTTTTCTCTGTGCTTAAGTACAATTTATTTGTTTTGACTTGGAAGTGTAACTCAAACCATGTAATCCCTTTCTTCACAGTCTGAGTCCTAGTGGAAGCAGCTTCCCGCTCGACTCTTCCAGTTCGCTTCGGGGCGAACCCTATCTTTCTCACAGAAATCATCTTGACAGATATGTATCATTTAAGTAAGACTTTACTGCTTGAGATTCCAAAGAATTGACTCCAGTTTCCCCGAAGGGCAGACGGGAAATGTGGAAATGCTCAGAAAAGCTGATAGGGGAACATTTTCTCCTCAAGGGTACTATGGGTACTTATACATGTTTTTGCATTTCACACAGTTGCTCATGCAGTCTTATGGGAAAGAAAAACATTCTCAATAACTATGTACTTATGGGAGGCTATGCCGTTAGAAGAGCAGACAGCCCACTATTCATAAGGTTGGTGGCTCGATCCCTGTTTCCTTCTGTCCACATCCTGAAGTGTCTTTGGGAAAGACACTGAACTCCAAGTTGCTTGTGATGGCATGCGGGCACGAATGTGATAAAGCACTATAAAAGTGAAGACCATTTATTATCTAACAAACTAACTGAATAAAGAGGGTACATTATGTATAATGTATAAATAAGTATATTTTATTCAATTTAAAATGTAATTGCTTTTGTTGTTGTTTCTTGGTGCAGTTAATGCCATATGTTGCTTCTGTTGTTTATCCCTCTACTCTGATAAGAACATGGTGATCTAATCAGATTCAGTTCTAATCCAATTTAGTTTACATGAATCTGAATGACTTCACATTACAAATTAAACTTATGTTGGTACTTCTAAAAAGTACTAGCAAAATAACAGATCTGCATTAAATCCATGTAAAAAAAAATACAGTTCCATCATTATTCATATTATACGACATTGACTACTGGCTCCAAAGGCCAAGGAGGAAAAAAAAACAGCATGAGGAGTATATGAATTATCATTATCCACGTTTTCTATATTAAGTTTGCAATAGACCCTCCTTTGAATAGATGGAACCATTCATGGCTGAAATGAGGATATAGTTAATAAGGAAATTAAGGTACGGTGTCTGAATAGAATTAGAAGTGGCTCCAGCTCTGCAATATTTCTAAATGTTCTGGGGATTTTTGATCATTTGCCTTAAAAATCACTTCAACATTTTTCTTTTCTTACATTAGATCAGTTAATGTCGTTAGAAATCAGCTTCTTGGATGTAAAGTATGCAGCATGTTTCTTATTCTCATTTGATTGATGAGCATCTCAGTCCAGCAATCATTGCGATACAATAACAGCTGCCACTCTTCGGGCAAGGTTACCACAAGACGTACCCTCACTGTAAATGAATTATAGTTGCAGAGCGTGTTTTTTTTTGTTGTTGTTTTTTTTACTGTTCGAAGCTGAGTAAGAGACCGCAGCTCCACAGTGTGCTGGCTTCCCAATGTCATATCTGATACTCACCACGCCAGCACATTTCTATCAGCTCCATCAAGGTCTAACCATCATGCTAACGCTGTAAGAGTGCTGATTGAAACAGACTCCAGCCTCAGACTTATCTGATGAGCAAGTGGTGCATGTTGAACTGATTAATAACCTGCCACGCAGAGCTGTTGGGGATAATAATTGATTCATTTCCCCAGACTGCCATTTATCCCCACCCACTTTCCCCACTGCTGCTAACACCATCAAGACCACCAGCAGCCTCCCTGATGTCAAGCAAGGAGATGGACCATGACCATGTGATCACAGATCAAATCCCAGCTTGTCAGGGGACAGACGTTTCCAATTTCATAGGTATTATCACATATATGAAATGTAGCTGATATGTTGTTTTGCCATTCATCTGGAGATGATGCCTCCTGTGTTATTTGATGTTGCCCATATTGTTCACTGTCAGAATGAAAAAAAAAACAACTGAATAATGGTCTTTTAATTCAGATGCTTTTAAGCATCTGTTTAGTTTTACACGTCAGCTTTCAATGTAGCACTCAATTGTATATACAAATCCTGAGGGCAAATATATGGATAATACATGGGAAATACACATGGTTGACAAATTGACGAGAAAACAAGACATTGGGCAACCACCATCCCACAAACAGCTCCAATAATCTGACACTACTGATAGTGTTTTGATAATTCTGGGTTGTGGCGTAAAAAATATTTGTTTAGTTTGGATTGCGTTACTAAATATGTTGTTGTTTATTTGCTGACTGTTTTTTTGTTGAGAAGCAACATTGCTGTCAAGCCAAAGGATTTGTAAGACTCAGCAAGAGTAATGTGGGCACCATCCAAAGTTTTAATAACAGTAAAGTCAGAATCACGGGTAGAGTTGGAGAAGACCACATACTTAGTGTTCCGCATTTGAATGAAGTCTATGTTTAAGCAGTGCTAGTTGAAAAGTGTTGAATACGAGTGACGGCTGGGAAGGAGCCTCTGGCACATAAAATTGTGTCTTCTGCAAAACAAAGGACATTAAAATACTGAGTTTGTAAGACTGATGTTATTTATGTATAATGTAAATAGTAATGGACCAAGAATAGACCCCAAAGGCAATCCATTACTGATGGTACGAGGGCTTGACTGAGCACCATCAGCAAAAAAGAGTGACAACAGTGAATGACACCATGCGTGCGAAAGCAGCTGCATTTATTAAGTTCAAACAACAGCTCTAAAGGTAACTGAAGGTTTGAGGAATTTCCAATCTGACATGTGTCTCAATTTCTAGTAAAAGGAACAAAACAATACAGACCCCAGTAACCAGTTCATATTATAAATACATTTGAAATCACATCTGACTCCACTCAAAGAACCACTAAGCAGTTTGCAGATTGTGCACAAGATTACAAAATCAAAATAATTTCATGGATAATACCACAACAAATCCAGACGTCAGTAAAGTGAGATTAGGAAGAACCCTAAAAAAAAGAATATAGCTCATTAGACTTTTTGATGTCTTCACTGTCCTCTTCAAACTAATTGAATGTCTAACAGAAATGAAATTGCCTGTTTCCTGTGATGGCTTCTCCTGTGCCTGCCTTTGACCAAAAAATGCCCAAAAGAATGAAGATTATATTATGTATTAAGTTTAACAAACTAACTTTAAGTGGTCAGCTGCAGCACATTGTTCAGCTTGTAAATGTACCTGTAAGTCTAACTTGTGTGGTCCTGATTTCTCAGTACCACTGCTAATAAAAAAAAAGTTAACCCACAGTTACCAGTTTGTTTTACGTTACCGCTTCACGCCCCTGCTTGGCATTAGCATACCAGGCGCATTGAATACTTACACCAACACTCTCTATTCACAGACTTAGAAAGAACCTTTCCTTTTTATTTATTTAATAATGAAAAAACTATTAACTTTACATTTAAAAATAACCTTGACATCGTTGTTAATTGCAAAAGGCAATCACTTGTCACTTGTTTATGTCAATCAACAAATCATGTACACCCACATGGTATTTGGCCTGACTACTGTCTGATCGGGTCGCCCAAACACCATTTTTAAACATAAAATGGGAAAACTGGTAAGAAATGGACTGGGGCATCATCACATGTAAAGTGATCCATAAGCGATTTAAAAAAAAAAAAAATCTGAAAAAACGGGGACACTTTGAAGCCTCAGAGGGTTATAAAAACTGGATGAGGAGCATTATGATTTACTTGATTTACTGCTTTCTGTGTCAGTCTCCCGAAGTGCTGTGAAATACTGGCTTCTAATAATTAACTGAGTGAGTCTGATAGTAAGATGTCAAAGCCGTTAATTCTTTTTTACTTGCAGTCTTTAATTACTGCTCATTGAGCACTTTTTCTACATCTGAACAAATGTCTGTCTGTCTCATTTTCCAAATTCTTGATGTAGTGGGTCACAGTTGAGTCTAAAATGAACATATCATCTTAACTCATTCTCTTTCAGCAAAACGTTCTCAGAATAAAACATATCCAGAGGACATGGGGGGATATTAGTTCAGTCAGTTGTGAGGCAGGTGGGTGTTCTTCGATATGTTGGCCTTTTAATTCGGTGGCTAATAAAGTATTGTGCTGGAAACCTTCAGGTATTACCTCTGCCTTGTAGGTGGTACATTGTTTTCAATTCAATGGGATGGGAGGGGTGGGGGTTATCCAGGTGTCAAGCAAGAACCACCACTGGCACATCGAGGGCCACTCGGGGTCGGCTCCAGAAAGGCTTTGGCTCCATAGACTTTCATTTAACTTATCTCATGTAATTGAATATCAATATTTTTTTCCCACGAATCATAATGGTGTCCTACACAAAACTCACTGCTTCTAATTCGTTTTCTGAAGGTCCATCTGAAAATAACCGTGGGCTAGGTACATAACGTAACATTGACTTTTGCTTGCTCAGAAACTCAAACACTCCTCAACTGTGTGAAAGTCCTGAGTTTGTTCCATCAAACAATCCCCACAACCCCTTGTCACATGATCTCTGTCACATGAACTCAACTCTGATAGGTCCTGCATTTGATCCCTAAATCACCCTGACCTCCCTCCTGTTTGGACTTTATCATTATTTGTTTCCCTGTGAAAATACAGGGATACATACGTGTACTTTTCACGCCAAGGTGAGCCAAAACGTGACACTGACACGTTATCAGTGACGCACTTTTATGTGACGTTGGGCTGGCACTGTGTGTGTGTGTGTGTGTGTGTGTGTGTGTGTGTGTGTGTGTGTGTGTGTGTGTGTGTGTGTGTGTGTGTGTGTGTGTGTGTGTTTTGCGCAGCTCAGACTGTGACTCCTCGTTTAAAAAAAAACCAAATTCGAGTCTCTTCACAACTATAGAAATCATAAAGCTGAGAGGACTGAAAGGTTCTCACTTGATATGAAACAAAAAAATGAATTGCATATATTTGCACCCACTCTTCTCTTTTTCCGTTGACTGTAAATAGAATTGTGTTGAGTTCTGTCTGAATACAACTTCATAGGTGCAATAAGACCTTACAAGGATACTGGATTAAGTCAAAAGTCTTAAATAATTTGAAACATTCAACCAGAACATACGAGTGAAATGATGTTTTTCAGTTTAGTGGTAAGCTTTCAAAGCAGGGAAGGTTGTATCCTATTGATGCACTATTCAACTTTTATCTGCAGGTTTCTGTTGTCAGTAAACAGAAAACAAAGAAAACACCTAATATTTACTTGTTGAATTGTTCCAAAAGGTTCCTTTTCCTGCAGATCTTCAAAGACCTGATATAATTGACTCCACATCGAAGACATGTCTTTCTTCTTATTCATACAAAATGTGTTTTACTATCACAATATATTATCTAGCTCGTTATTTCTCATGGCAAATTTTGGAGACTTATACAAATTAAATCCACAATTACTTACGGCTTGATGACCTAATATGAAAAATGCAGGCTCTAATTAATCCTCTCTTCAAGCAGTGTCTTCATTTGCTGCAAAGAGTATGCAGTTTTGCATTTTATTGTCCACAGTCCTAAAAATAACAAAATTAAAATACATGAAAAGGAAAACTGATATTGTTGTGGTTGAACATTCAGCATTTTAGGTTTGTGTTTTTACAAACATTGTCTCCTAATTGTCCTTGTTGATGTTTATAGGTAGGTGTAATGAAGCAGATTTCAGATTAGTGGACAAATGGACAATTTACATACACAGTTCTTCCTTCCTGTCCTTGCTCTTTGGACTGTGTATGTGACTACTCTATTAAACATGAGAGGTATTTTGTACCATTTTGAAGACCCACCGGGATCTTTGGGAAAAATAGCAAAGATTCCCTCCTCATTAGAATCTGCCTTCAAGGAGTGAAAGTCGCACTGTTTGATTTTCTCTGATGAGCATTTGGGGAATACACCTTTTACTTTTTCTTTTTTTTTTTTTTTGGAAGGTTGGAGCACATGCTTTTGAAAATGTCAGATGAATAATTAGTCAAGATAAAATAAACTGCTGGGCACAGTTAACTATACCCCGAGGGATAATAATGTTCTTGTCATATTTCTGAGTGATTTTCTTTGCATTTAAAAAAATGAATCTCAATACTCCATTAGCTATTTGCAGTTTGTGACGTAATTGTACTTGATATAAGAATAAAGTCTGAACATCCCAAAAATCTGTGCAAAATTATAAATGAATGATGCTCTTACATAAAATCAGGGAATAACATACCTTTTATACCTCTCACTCTACATATTGTATACACTGTATATCTGCACCATGAGCCAAACATTAGAAATATAAATGAATACATTCAAGGATCTTATATAAACACCTTGTTATTCCACTCCTTCATGCTGGTCTTCAATCAGATCCATTGGCCATATTATATCCTACACATCCTTGGAACATTGATAGCAGTGAGCACCAAACTGCATCACAAGTATTATGCTGGAGGGCATTTAAACGCTACTCCTCGCATACTATAATTTCCTCTTAACGTGTAGCAACACATGTTACAGCTATCTTGCAAAGACAAAATGAGTCCAAAGGCTACATATTCAAATTAAGCACAAGTGGATTCCTCAGCTCTTATAGACTTTGATATAATTATCAGCAGTTTAGTGGTATATTCAGCCCTCACTTATTTTTGAAAAGCTGAATAGTTGAATTCAAGGCTTTAGGCGTTGTTCTCTCACTGATTATTTGTGAGCAGTAACTGCTAAATGGGGAGTAATAAATAAAGACTAGAAATGTCAGGATTCCGATCTGCTCCTCTGTTTTGTCCTCAATCACCTTTCCTCATGTTTTCTGTCCTGTCTGCTTGTTATTGTCCTCCCATGTGTTCTGTGTCCTCCTCTCCTCACCTCCCATGGCCACGCCCCTCACTGGTCTCAGCAGCTGCCACCATTCTCCCCAAATCACCACCTTCAGGTGTGCTGCATTTCCCTGATCACCTCCCCGGACTATATGTACCCTGCCCCTGCATTCATCTGGTTGTCGGTCCATACTGCGAGTTCCTGCTAGTCACCGCAAGGACCACCAGTCACCCGTCCGTCACCCGTCCATCTCCATCTGTTCCCGTCCCCGTTCCTCCCACTCCCGCTCCAGTACAGGTGTACCCTGTTTCGGCTTCCAGTCCGTGCGATCAGTCAGTGCTCCCAATCTCGGCTGATCGCCAAAACTAAGCAGGGTCGGACCTGTTTAGTACTTGAATGGGAGACCACCTGGGAATACCAGGTGCTGCAGAACCGCCAGTCGGAGTCAGCGAGCCTGTCCGTCCGTTCGTCTGTCCGTCTGTCCCTGGTCCTGCTCCAGTACCAGCTGTCCTGCCAGCTTCGCCTCCCCGGTGCGAGTCGGTTGAGTTGCCCTCCCGACTCGGGAGGAAATAGACTCTGTAGGTACCACCTTTGTTTCAATAAAGACTGTTTTGAACTGAAACCCGAGTCTGTGTGCCTGCGTTTGGGTTCTGTTACACCCCACATCATAACAAGAAATGACCAATTGGATTGTGTATGACAAAGACGAATGGCATTGTCTTTCCTTTCCTTTTCTGGCAGCTGACGTCCACAAGGATTGGTAAACCGGCTTGCAGTGCATCGAGGGCATTTGAAACCATCTGTAGTGCCTGAAGTTTAGCGGTATCCCCCTAAAGCCGAGGTTGGAATTTGCCCGTATCTGTATTTTGTTGGACGTGTCTTAATAAGCAGAAATCTCCATCCCAGGAGTGCATCCAGCAGGAGAGTGCTTACCCCAGCACTCATACGAGTGTGCCAGGAGAGGAGGCATGAGGTTTAAATGAGGGTTAGTTAAACTGTAGACCTGCATTTAAACATTGCATAGCTTTTAGCGCAGAAGAAAAAAGGACACCGTGTGGCTTGGGCGCTTACCAGAGCACTTCTGATGGGGTCCGTCAACCTGGAGACATGTTTACTCCAATATGTTCCTGTACATGCGTGGAATTCCTTGTAGAACCTGAGTGTCGCTTAGAACTTCAGTCTTGCTGCTCCTGATCTTCAATTACCATAGTTGTTTACAGGAAAATGTTTTGGGCTTGCGCTGTGGCCACATGGGTGTTAGGTTAGAGAAACACATGGGATGTTTCCCAACTCATCTAACATTTTGGTTTCACTCCATTGCTTCTGACAAACTTGTTGATTGTAGTCTGAGACATAATTTTATCATTGTTATTTTGAAAGAATAGAAATTCATCAAAAGACTGTTGAAGACCGTTCAACCATAGCTTTTCTTTTAGAGAAGCGATTCTTAGACATCAAAAAGAAAATGCTTTATAGATTATTTACTCTGATCATTAGGTTTAGAGGCATCGCTCTGCTTCCCCGGGGTCTCATGGATGTGTTCATGTGTCTTTTTGATCCATTGAAGTATGTAATAAATACTGTACAATGTCAATTGTGTTTGCCCTACTGAGTTGTCTTTTCCTTCTTCTATATTTTCAGTAACTATGGCAACATTTATTGATAGTGCCCTGAGCCAAATACATACCTTGATATTCTAAATGTACACTGTTGTTTTTACAATCAAATGAGTGAATGTTTTTTTTTTTTTCAGATAACTGCATTTGTAACAATCACTGTAAATCCTCCCAATCCTTTTTTTTCATGGCTGCTCATAATCCTGAATGTCTTGTTCATTGTGGAAAACAAAATCGTCCATTTTCCAAACCATAAGCACTCAAATACGTTGGACTACTCAAGCACAAGTGCCACCAAGTTGCTGTGAACCCCCCAATGTAAAAAGAGAATTTAATTAGGTGCTTAAATATTCAATCACTACTCTCATTACTTAAACCAAGAGCCTCTCTGTTCGGATTTGACAAAGAGCCAGGGCACAGAGTGCAGGCCTGCTAGTTGAAGATAGTGGTGAGTTGCTACCATTCCACCAAGACAGTGGTTCCCCTGAGGACAGCAGGCGCACACCAGAGGAACAGGCAGCTCCTGCTAACGAACCATGAATTTAGTATTTAGTAGTCCTTTTTGGTATGTTACAGAAAATGGTGTCAGAGATGTCTGACCTGCAGTCAGAAGTTGTTTCATTGCCCTTGCCCGTCATTTCTAAAGAACTTCAAGTGACACTCCTGATTTAGTCACAAATTTTAAAATGAGATATTCAACACACTTTTATCTTAATTCCTAACAGAAAAAGTAATCCATACTCAGTAGAGTTAGACCGATATATAGGTTGGTCAATTTTATCGGCTGATCTAGGCCTATCATAGGTATATCGGTATAGTCAGCCAATATCATAGCTTTTTTTTTTTTTTTTTTAAAGAACATGAGGCAGAAAATTCTTGCTGTTATTTGGAAATTCTGTGGTTTAAAGTGCAATTTGGGGGTTAACACTTGGTTTTAAGATTAAAGTTAGAATTAGGTTAAGGTTAGGGTAGCAGTTGGGGTTCAGCACTAAGTGGTGATGGTTAAGGTAAGGGGCTAGGGAATGCATTATGTCAATAATGTGAGTCCTCATAACTATAGAGAGACGTGTGTGTATGTGTAGGGGCGGGGGGGAGTGTTACAGTGGATAGTTGTTTATAATTATGAACTTCCCAGTTTCATTATTTCATACACTAACATCAGTGGACATTAAACCAAAATACCCTGCCTATTATTTCATTTGACAAAAGTGTTTGATAACCACATTTAAGGGATTATTGCAACAAATTAGTGTTTATATATTCTGTATGTGCAGTTTATATAGAGAATTTTGGCTCATACATTGGTATCAGTATTTTTCTACTTTCAAATATTAGTTTTGGCATTGGCCTCATGAATCAAGTATTGGTCGGGCTCAAATACTCAGCACAGGGTAGACCTCTGAAAGCGCCCCATAGTGCTGATATCCTTCTGATATTTGCTGTCTGTTCACAACATGAGCATTAAGGTGGGATTTGTGACCATTACTGGTGCTGTTGAGCAAATGTCTTGCTAAGTGGACTCCTGTTTGTTTGCTTTTTGTGCTAATGTCTGAAAGAATTTGTACGTACGCATTCTAAAAATCTCCAAAGAGTGTTTAAAAATGGTGGAGCTACACTATGTTCTTGCATTTTGTGCTTTTCCACTTGATGGTACCAAGAAAAATTCCAATGCAACAGCAAAAGGCAGGGAAGAGGGAATAATGCAGGTTTCAAAGTGAAATATTATGTTCACTTTTCGTTTTCTACATCAGCTAAAACACTGCAGCAGCGTAAGCATTTAAATGGTCTGTACTTGTATTGCGCTTTATCACCTTACGGTCTCAAAGCGCTTTTCCATGGTTTTTCCATTCACCCATTCACACACTAATGAGACTGAGCTACCATGCAAGGTGTCAGGAGCACATTCACACACCGATGGTACGCCATCGGGAGCAACTTAGGGTTCAGTGTCTTGCTCAAGGACACTTAGGCATGTGGACAGGAGGAGCGGGGGATCGAACCACCAACCTTCCGATTAGTGCGCAACCCACTCTACCGTCTGAGCGACAGCCTCCCATTTATCTATTCGCAATGTTACATACCTTCCATTGTGAAGTGTGTAAAGCAGCTGTAATGCTGTATAGTATAAAGTCAACATTGCAGTGCAGACCAGTGTACTGACTGCTGATCTCTATCTATTATAAATTAAATGAGAGAGTATCTTCCAACTCTAAACTGCGTGCTCGTCTTCATTTTGGCGATGTGAGAGTCTGTTGTCGCTCTATGGAAAGATGAACCTGTGAGGAAACTGGAGCACATGGCTGTTTCTTTAATTACTTTTAATCAGGAGCCAGGAATAGCTGTCCAACACAATGTGTGTTTTCATCAATATCCTGAGAGTCAAGAGACTTTGAGATCTACATTGAGTTGTTCTTCTTAAGAAATATTTAGTTAAGGTTGAATTGTAAACTGCATGTTTTTACTTTCTTTTCTCTATTTCTTATTTTAAAAGTGTAAGATTGTATTTTTTGAGGAGAATACAAGCTGGTCCAACCTACCTTCAGAGACATTATCAGCACATGAATGTACTGTACAGTATATACTGCCTGACCTGTCAAGTACGTGTGCTCTGTCAATATGTAGCTTGAATGCTGCTTTCTTATTCTTCAGAATTGCACCTCTGTGTGTACAGTATGTGTTAAATCTCTGAAATGGTAAGACCTTTTCTGAGGCTGTTAGCATTTTGAAGAACTGCCTATTATGCAATGTGTTTACGCTCAGGGGGGCTTCCCCTCGCGTCCTCTGAGTTTTCATTAGCTTGGAGGCAGCCAGAAGAATATGAGAATGGTCTGAAAAGTGAATACCGAGCTTTGTGGCTCCTCGATGGCCAGGAGCTTATAATTTCCTCGAGAAGCCAAGCTGATATTTCCATTTTATTTTTTAGATTCATGCTCGGTGCACTGTGGAGAAAAATCACCGGGTTTGAAATGGTTTGGAATTACAGGTCCAAGACTAATCTTGATCTTGTCACACGCTTAATTACATTTTATTAATAAATATTTGTTTATCGCATGCATCCCCAGTTTGACTTTCTCCTTGAAGAATTCAGTTGATGATACATGTCGTGTTTATTCAGTGGAAGAAAGACTCCTCAAAGTTTCTTAAGTTGTACTTTAGATTCCCTCTAGATTCACGTGTTTTAGCCTCTCAGCCATGTGCACTTAGAAAAGTGAATGTCATTTAAGGTAAATTATAGTCAGCTTCACACTAACTGTTTTTAATATGTACACCGTATTTTGTCATATAATTGTCGTCACATATGGTTTTGCAGTTAGTGCACCAGGGATCAAGTACCCCTCATTTAGTATTGAAAAAGAAATTCGGCAATACACCCTTAATACAATTAAACCTCTCAAGGAAAGCTAAATTATTTTTTCAAATACATTTTTTACATTTTAATTTTTAAAGACACAATATGTCAGTTTTACTATTTTCTGTTTTTTTTTTTTTTTTTTTTTTGGAAGTAATATCAAAGAAGGAAAGTAACATTCATTAACAACAACTTTTTGGGCACTTTCAAAGAACACATAATTTCTGTTTTTTTATATTTTTTCCCCCCTTGTGAACACACCGTGTTAGTGCTAAATTGGGACACTGACAAGCTACAGGTGTGAATATTTTTGACTAATCCAGTTTGTAAAAGTAAGCATTTATTTATTTTGATTGAACATCTTTTTTCATGAACACTTACATCTAATAAAATTCATATTTACAATTGTAGAGTTTTTAAATTGAATGAGTGAAAATGGGCAGACATGTAAGACAAAGGCAATATATTTAAACAAACAAAAATCTCCAGTGTAGTATTGATGCCAAATGGATTCCATGTTTAAGACAGGATCTTTTATCTTATTAGCCAGCGTGCGTAGGTGGCCATGACTAACTGAAGAAAAACACATATCTCAAGTCCCCAAGTCTACTCACAGCCCACACCAGCGAGGAAAAAAAAAGAAAAACTGCTGAGGGATTTATTGCAGTTCCCAGAGCCCATTTTGTGGCTGGAAAGCTGTCACTGCTTCTTGATAGCGGAACATTATTAATTAGGCCACCTTTAGACTTGTATTTACTCCACCTTTCATGGTTTTATAGTGAAAAATGTGTATTGACATGTTTGTAGATTTCAAAGGTAATTAAAAAATGCATTAAAAATTCACTGTGCTGTATATTCAGTATTCCAATTATTATAGTTTTTCTTTAAAGATGCATTCATTTTGTCAGCGAGGGTGCACAAAAACATCATTGTGTCTGTGAACATTTTCTTACAAGTTCAGTGCTTACAGATGGGAAATATTTCCTCTGAAGGAGAGGAAGCTGTGGGCAACATTTCAGTCACAGTTTTATTACTTTTGGCAAGAAAGGACTTAGACGTGCTCCAACCTTCATTTCGACCAGAAAGAGACATGGGCGCCAACCTCATTTCTGCCATCTCTAAGCTCTCTGACCCTTTTGGAGGACAGGTCACAATAGCTATTCGTCTGATACAGATCCCCTGTCCCATCTCGTCACTTTCCCATCGCCACTGCAAAAGCTTCCGTTTCCACCACACTCAGTCCCTTAAGGTATTAAAATTCCTAATCTACGTATTTAGTATAACCAGGTTTCTTGTAGGTACTTAACCATCCCTCATTGCATAATAATAATTTCAAATCCACACACATGTGATTTCATTTACTTTGGAATACCCTTCTTCCTTGCATATACTGTTTGGCTGACACCTACCTGACTCTCATGTTTGTTGCACCTGGCAGAGAAGGATAAATTCATGGAGTCATGCCACCTCGAGTGCTGGCGTGACGTAGCTCTGATTACTGTTAACGTGTGCAGAAGTCTCATCAGCAAACTGGCTGAAAACACCTTTTATAGTGTGCACCTAAGGCCCTCAATTAAAGTAAAATGTAGACGTGTTCACGTGTATCCATGTATTTACATTTCAGTTTGTAGTACCTCTGTGAAAAAAAGCATGTGTAAAAGAAATAGTGATAACAAAGTGTCACATCAGCTTACGTCAGGGGGCCTGGTTTGCCCCACAGGCCGCTATTTGGCTAAAACTGGTCTAAAACAAGCAGCAACCAACAGTGGCGTCACCCATTGGTTCGTGAACTGCCATTATGAAGCCTGAGGTTTGGATCATGCCCGTCGCCATCTTGTTGTTTTGTAGCCAGAAGTGACCATATTTGGACAAGCTGGGGTGGAGTGAGCGTTGGACCTGACTCGATCTGATTGGGAACCCGAGGACACAACGCCCGTTCACCGATCACTGAAACCTGACTGCACAGGTGTGCCAATCAAAAATATGCTCCCAAAATGCTGCTTTTTGAGGACTAATATCTAATTATTAATTGGAATAATTTCAGATGGACCGCCAGAAAACTAATAAGAAGGAGGGACTTTTGGCTGTGACACCAAAATGACTAGTAGCCCAAATGTATTGCCCTTGGATTTCAAGAGAAAAGTTGAATGGGAGTCTATGGAGCAAGAGTTTTTTTGGAGCCAATCCCTAGCAGCCCTCAGTGGTATTGCAGTTTAAGGCACTTCCGCATTGGCCTCATTTTTCACACCTGGAATCGACGTCTACTTTTATATACAGTCTGTGGTCTAAAACGTTAATTGGGGCAGCAACATCTTTGATAGTGTGCAATACATGCACTTTATTAAAGTAAAATGTTGATGTCAAGTTGTCACAACAAAACCATCCCAAATGAGCACTTAAAGTCCATCATGTTAATGGAAGGTGTCATGTTGGTCTTATGCACACCCCTTTAACCAAAGTGTTAGCAAGGATTAAAAAAATAGGATTTCACCAGTTTCTGCAGATTGAAAATTGTATAGTGTAATTATTATTTCACTATGTCATTGATTTTAAGAAATAAGCCTCTAAACGTCCAGCACTTTGATGACATTATAGCAGTTACAGTGAGCTGAACTGTAGGTTTGAGCTCTGAAGCGGAGATAAAAATAGTAATGCTCACCAAGTGCTGTGATCTCCTAAGGCCTGTGTAGCATACAGAGCAGATATAACCCTGCTCTTTTCCTCTGCACACAAAAGGATTTTATAGTGTAATTCTACATCAAGGATCATTGTCTTGTCCTCTGTAGTTGGAAATGCTGACTTGTGTTAATGCATGTAAAGCCTGCCTTAGAATTTCCATAAACCTGTAGTGACGTACAGCAAAAACGTACAGATAGCATTCATTCACAAATGCATTAGATGATATGCAGTCTTGTACGTGGTCATTGACTTATCATGTCTGAAGAGATTTCACTCTGAGTATGAATTATCCAGGACAGTTGCACTAGTTATGGGTTTTAAGGGTTTTAAATGATAATTTTTTGTTTTATCTGTCTGTTTAACATGAATCAGAATAAAATCGTGGAGCGTATGCATGAATTACTTTGTATAGCAAACATCGTTATAAGGAGTAAGTCCATTTCAATGAAGCAAGTGTTTCAAAATAATTGGAAATTCAAATTGTTCATGTTGTGATTCCAATGGAAGTCATTCTATTGACACCCATCCCCCAGCTTTATGCTGTATTATGTTTCTATCTGTGCTGTTTTTTTTTAATTATGTGTTTTACTATCCCTTCTGATGACATTAAATGTGGCTTTAAATTAAAAAAATATTCAAATTAAATTTGTTTCGTCACACTCCTACACGTCCAATATTATCCCACTTTTATGACTTAATATGGTAAATTATTGTAACTTTTCCAATTATTCTATTTGTTTTGGTGCAATGATTAAAATATGCATTACTTGTGTTTTTAACAAGAATATGTGACTGGATGTAAGAAGTCATTGCTCAGATCATGTTAAACAATGTAATCAAACAGAAAAATAATATAGTTTTGCAAAATGGTACGACCACCTGGTGCTGCAGTAAATTGCTCTGGGATTATTATCTTCATTTGCTTTTTGAAGATATTATGTGACTGGAAGAAAAGCTTTGGATATCTCGCATAAAGGAGCTAAAAAGAAGAACATTCAGTACAAATTCCTCATTTGTCATTTGTCATGGCCTTCCACAATATCCAAAACTGTTGGATTTCGGTTTAGCAATTAAACATACTCGGTTAAGGTTAAAGAGATCAGGGTCCATTTAACAAAAACATTGACAGTTTGTAGGAGACAGGACGCAAGCACTCAATCTTCTGTATAAAAAAGCGGACGTAGCTTTCAGGTTCAACAAGTAAAGCCGATCCGGAAGTTCCTTAAACTGCAATACCACCGAGGGCAGCTAGGTGTTGGCAACAGAAAGGCTCTGGTTCCCCTGAATGGTTCCATAGAATTCTGGTCCCATAGACTTCTGGTTCCTGTCAAGTTCTCACATGAAATACAAAGTCAATACATGTTTTCCACAAGTCCCAAGTCTTTGATTAACAGGACTGCGGTGCAGTCAGGTTTTCACTGTAGTTTTAGGGGGCATGTAGTGTCCTCAGGTTCCCAATCACATTGAATCAGATCCACTGCTTGCTCCCCCCCGTCTCCCTTCCTTGTCTAAATATGGTCACTTCGAGCTCCAAAATTTTCCAACATTTGAACATGGTGACGGCAAAATTGGCGATGACAAGGGCCGTTCTGAAGCCTCAAGTTCAGCTTCACAAACCAATGGGTGGCGTCACGGTTGGTTGCCGCTTGTTCTTGACCAACATAGCTCATGGCAGTGTTGCAACATTATACTGCAACCATCTTTGCTTCCGATGGTCAGTAGTCTTTTCTTGAGCGACCACAAGAGATCAACAGAGAAAATCTAGCCCTAAGTGGTTTTAAAGGTTTGAACAAATGATCTGCTAAAGTAGTCAGAGCGAGTTTTTCATCCTCTCTCAGTCTGCACGACCTCTGCAGTCTAATGAGGCCCCATACCTCGGTCTCCTGTTGAGTGTTCTTCTTTTGCTCTCTGTCCAATATCACATCGCTTTGTTTACAGAAGTTTATGATTCAAATGATACATTTTCTTTGCTTTTATCAGTAAGTAATTAGGGCCCGAGCACCGATGGTGCAAAAGCCCTATTGTTATTCAAGGAATAATTGTTCTCGTTCCTTATTATTCTTACGTAAAGTGATTTGCCTTTTTGGAGGCTTTATCATATTCAACAAGTCATGAAAGTTGATACACATATGTAAAATGTCGTATTCTGGTGGAGTCGCGAGTGGGCGTGGCCAAATGGCTCGCCAGCGCCCCCTAGAGAGATGCCCCGGCGGCCACATTTACCTAAATTCACGAAATCCGGTGGACACGTGTATCACACCTAGACGTACAAAAAAGTTAGATTGCACCGTTACGTCAACTCGACAGGAAGTCCACCAGTTTGAATTTAGTCGACATTTTTGCTGATTCGCACATGTACTTTGTCAAATTTGTCCCAGGGATTTTTTTCAAAATGACTTGAATTTTGTTTCTATGGATAGTTAACATGTTTGGGATTAAAAGTTATCAAAATAATTAGTTTTCGTCGATATGTGTGCCCGTGAAGTGGCGGCCATTTTGAGGGCCTCGCCATGAAACTACAAATTGCTTTAAATCTTATGTATATGGACCGACCTTCTCCAAACATCACAGGTATGATAACAGCCCGCCCTGAAGACCCCTGTGGGGTAATATTCGCTCATAGTCATAGCGCCCCCTGGTGGACACTGGAAATGACAGTTTTCATACTTTCACATTCTACGTCGAGCTGGTTGATCACATGAACCTAAAGGCGGGTCACAATAACCTAAACTTGTAGTTGATGATATATTGAGACATTCGTTCGACTTTGTCAATGGGCGTCGCCGTGACGATGCGGCAAAGTTTGATGTCTTGCCGTGACACAGGAAGTTGATGTTTAAGGTCAAAAGATGCTTGAAACCTCACGAAACGTGTCACATACATCCGGCGTGCTGAGACCATACATCTGATGTGTTTTGATGTGCTCGCCGGCGCCCCCTAAGCTGCAGCTCCGGCACCTAGTTTCACCTACATGCACCAAATTTGTTGGACACGTGTATCACACTTAGATGTACCGAAAAGTGTCTCGGCATCATGAACTTGTTTTCGTCGATCAGTGTGACCGTGTCATGGTGGCCATTTTAAGCGTCTCGCCATGAACCTGCAACTGACTGTAACTTTTATGTACATATTCCGATTTTCCTCAAACGTTAAATCTTTGATTGCAGTCCCGCCCTGAAGACACCTGATAGTAATATTCCATCATAGTCGTAGCGCCCCCTGCTGGAGACAGGAAACGAGACAAAAATAGCAACTTTAAGCAGGGATATGCGGTCCCTCGCACGCTGCACGTTGGGGAGCCGGCTTCAGGGAGGCGGCGCGCAGAGTGCGAGGGCCCGTATATCACTTCTTGCAGTTTTAATTTATTATGTTGTTACATCCATTTTGTTATGCATGACATGACTGTGTAGTGTTGTATTATTTTCTGTATGGTTGTAAAGCAATGCTATTTCTGCTCTCCAAAGTCTTCAGCATTTGTCAGTGTCCACTGAAGCAGTAGTCACGCATAGCAGGCAGAAACTGAAAGTGACCTCATTCTCATCTCTCCAAATACCACCGGGGCAGCCCCCTGTCTTTGCCCGGTAAAAAGTCTGTGGGGTGTTGCCCTTGAGAGCCTTTAAGTGACAGAATCTAATTCTCAGCACATCAGTCAAAAGGGGCACAGGAGGGAACCCACTGTGCAAGCAGGCGCCGGTGAAGGTAACACAAATAGCTGAAGGGGTCTGATTTTTCTCTCTGTCTTTTTCTTCACAGCCTTTCCTCACCCTCACAGCAGACTTCCGCGCAGGTCATCGTTCAGCTCTGTGAAATGTATGCCAATGGGCTGCGAGGGTGTCCAGGGGAAGACATGACGTTTCTATGATATATCTAAGGCTCACCTTAACAGCAGTCTGCATTAAACTGTTCTTTTATATATTTATACTGGAAGTAGTTTGGTTTAGTTTTCAAAATCAGAATAGAATATAATCACTGTTCTTCCCACAAAATCTCAGTGAAGTCAAAACCTGGAACATCTTAAAAAACACACCTTAAAACTCACTCTGTTTTTAGAAACTATCTCTTCTGTCACTTTTATTTCATCTTTCTTTGTTCTTTCTCCGATAAATAACTTCTATATAATATACTCTCACTTCAAACAATGACACTTCAAAAACTGAGCCTGTACTGGATGGCTGTCTCTGAAAACCTATATACAGTACATAATCTATTCCTGTGTCTCTCTCTCTGTATTGAAATGGCTTCAGAAACATCAGTAGAGATACTAATTTGTCCGGCATTTCAGGCTCATTTACACCTGGTATTAACGTATAGTCTGCTTCTGGATATCTTAATCCTTGCTAATGTGGTGGGTACATATAAACATTACAATCACGTTGAGATCAGATTTTCCAAATTAAGTGTACATTCTTGAGATCAAAGGTATCAAACAATTTCTGATAAAAAGCACAGATGACTCTGAGACAAAGAAAAAAGAAGTCTATACTGCAGCTTTGGTTTGAGAGTCTCAAGGGGCTGCCATTACATGCAAGACAAGGGGCTGGCAGACCTTACAAAACAAGTAATGGCCAAGGCTAGCAGTATGTTGTGGATGCCTCGTCCTGTGACTTCCTTCTTGCCCATTGTAAACCAGAGAGTTTTCTGCATTGCTTCTCTCGACTCAACAGAATCTGGGCTTCATCTTACTCCCAACGCAAAGCAGCGTGAGGTGCAACGCAAGTGTCTTAGCTAATTTCAGATTTACATAGTTGTCATTTTCCCATCCAGCACTGACTTTGTTTCAATAGCAAATGCACTTGCATCCTTTTGAGGGACCATGTTGTGTATTGCTATCTTGACGCAGCGGAAAGCAACTGACCAACAAAACCTGGTCTTAAGTCAGTAGCACAGTATTTTACTTTTTAAAGGTGTATTATTGAGATAGTGATAGCCTATGTGCCTACAGAGGTGGGTGCACAATTGGCCGATACTCTGTATGTTACACACACACGGGACATGCAGCACAAACATGGAAAAGATTGAAAATAAAAAAAGATTACAGTGTGAAAGATTATTATTGTTGTCTACAGCACGAGCAGACCCTTTTCTTCTACAGAGAAGTGTTCTTTCGTATTTACAAATACACTCCGGTAAAATGCAAGCACACCTGGCTTTTAAAGTAAATGGGAGAAGACCATGATTAGTTAATTTCATGTTGCACCTAAAACATTCCTATGATTAAAAGAATTGGTGCAACCACTTAGGACTATGTGCCTTACCTTCTGCTCAGATTATCTGCCCTTAAACAAGCAACGCACCTAAATGCACTTACACTTAGATGGTTAAAATATGGCCCTCAGTGTTCACTGACAACTGACACTGCTCACCTACTGTGCATAGTGAATTTGAAAGAGCGTTAATAAGTTTAAAAGCAAGGGCCCCGTGATCAGATTATACTATGTACCTATGTATTTACATACAGATTGCATGATAATGCTAGCTGTAAATGGGAATTTTGTTATCCATAATTAACGAGGAAAAAAGTCTACAAAGCCAGAACATGTCTAGTTTGCTAAAGGGTGTTTGTTAGCATTAATGTTACTTTTAGAAGTATTTTATACAAGTTATATTTTTTTTACAACTTGTTATCCTAATTTTTCTTTTTCCGTTTTTTCTTTTATACTTAAACTTGTATACTTATCCAGGTACATTATTTTTTTTAAATATATATTATATGACCCTCTTGGGTCATAAGAGGGAACAACAGGTTTTGCAGTGGTTCATTTATTTTTTTGCATAACCCCATGAGGTATTCCTGTAAACTTACCATCCTACAGAGACTCAGGTTGTTGTATGAAGTGGCAAAATAATTCTTCCAACAATGACGATACTGCTGTTGCTGAATATAATACATTTCTCCAGATAAATAAGTATATTTTTTTCTTTAGAGAAACCATAAATAAGGTAATAACCTCCCAGGTCTTCCGTTGTCGAATAAATAATGCTCTCCGTAAAGGCAAAGAACTCCCTCCAGTCCTTCTGTGTCAAGTACACTGCTCCAATGGGTGCTACCTCCGCGACAAAAGGAGAGGAAAACTTGATCTGAATACAGACACTTCAAAATGGCTGTAAGCTGAAAGAAAAGAGAAGAGCTCCATTGATGAAGGTCGGTGTTAAGGGAAAATAAAAAAATGACACGAAGCATTGTAATAAATAATTTTAAATCAAACCTGATTAAGTGTTTCACCTGTTTTCACAGGAATATAATTTTCTCGTATTAGCTAGGTAAAACCAAAACTCCTCTCACTGCAGTCTTCTTTGTTTCCAGACCTTTAGGAATGTTAAAATGAGAGAAGATAGTTTTATAACAATGATAAATGTGCATCTTCATTTGCAATGAGATGCAGTGGGTGCGGCACAAACAAGCTCCTTGAGATGTGTCTCAGGCAGCGTTAAGGCCTTCAAATGAATACAGATCAGAGGTTGAAGCAGATCTGACAGGTGTCTAAAGAAGCAGCTGGTGCCAGCTATTGCCTGTTGCAGCCTCTACCTCCATATTCAGTGATTACTTTTGGATTAGGATGACTCAAAATTGTTGAAACATGTGAGTGTTACACGAGGTTCAGGAATTCAACTCGTTAAATCTTTTGATATTAAAGAAGATCAAGACAGCAGCTTTGTTTTTGACATGAACACAACAACATCTGGAGTGATTACTGGTGATTAAAGAACAAATTTAATCAATGCCAGTGCACCCAAAGACACAAGATTTGCAAGGGGGTGGGGGGGGCTCAAAGTGAAAATAAAAAGAAGCTCTTCAGTCACAGGGCACATGGGGAGCAATCAATATCTGAGGAAATAACAAAGCCCCAAAGAGTATATTTCGCCACATGCAACCTGACATCTGTTGTGCTAACAGCCAGAGAGACTTGCTACCCACATTCCCCCATGTTCAACTTCAAATGGAACCAATTACTTGACTGTTTGCTGTCTGGTGAACAAAGTGGTATAATAAAACAGACCACACCTTATTGTTTGCTCCCCTAAAGCTGCAGTAGATAACTTTGGAGCAAGAATATGAAAATGAAAAAGAAAAAGAAAAAAAAAAATCAATTTGACTGCCTCCCAGTCTGCTCCCTCCCTTCATAAACTCTGTCTGCATACCAGCTTCAAGTGTATGCATGCAGGGAAGTTATATAAATGTAATTAATTCTGAATCTTTTATGCACAATGCAGCTCTGCTCTGCTCGCTCAATCTAACTGTAACTAAAACATTCATCAGCTAAATTAATATTGCTTTGTTTTTCAGCCCAAATTACCCAACACAGCAGCAAAAAAATTGGGTTATGTACAGTGGGCAATCAAGCTTCTCTGTATATTGGAGAGTCAGTCTTGCTCCATTACAATTAGGCAAACCAAAAGAAAACTTTCATAAAAAAATCTGCCAACTCATTATGTTTGTTAGTGACGTATTCAACTAGGAAAAAAAACCGCAAGGTTGTTTTTTTAATGTTAGTCACACACAATTTATAGGAAAGCTGTATCTTTCCAACAGTCTTTAACCACACAACCAGCTGCTTCGTGCATGTAATTGTTCAGTAGTCTTAGTGGACCACTGACTGATAAAAATTGCTTGTCCACCTCAGGTGTCAGATGACTGCGGGACAGAACACCCTTAACACTGTCCTCACTCCGTTTCTGCAACATTTTCTACCATGTATGGACCATTGAACAGTGATGTCAGCCATTGGTTTGTGAACTGCCATTCATATGTGTATTGAACTTTTGCGGATATGTCACATTAATTTCTGATGACATGCATGACTCAACACTCCTAAATGGTCATGAGATACTGTATGTAAGGCAGCCATCATGCGCAAACAAATTCATAGTTAAAAGCAAATCTATCTCCAGCCTTACTGACTTGACTTTGTCTGCATTCCCTAATAGCTTTAAAAAAAAAAAAAAAAGAAAGAAATTAAAGAACTGAGCTTTCACTGACCATTTTGATATTTTGTTAAAGACAGTTAATTAAACTTAAAATGTGTCCCTGGAGGATGTAACAGGATATGAAAAGGTCTTCTCTTTGTCATATCATGTCGTACATTAGTCAAATCTGGAGTGCAAAAATAAAAGCCCTGTAATGCTCTTGAAGTAGGTCAAACTGCACTCAGAGAAGCACAAACACACTGTATATCTGAGTGCTGGCAGCTCCCTCCGAGAAACTGCATGTGATTATCAGACTGTCAGAGCAAAGTTTGTTGTTTGGCTCTTATCACTGAGAAAAAGATGCCTGGTAGTAAGTTATTGTACTTTTGCAACAATAGCAAAGTCACATCTCACTCTGTTTCTTTTTACTCCTCAGCCAGTTTTACATAAACAATCTGGTAAAAAAAAAAGTAGTAAGGTCAGGGCAAGGCTGGTTACTTGTTTATAGAATCAGAAACTATTTCAGCCAACCCTTACTGGAGGAAGACAACGGCTCCACAACTGCTGAGAGTTCTGGGAGTGGAGGTGGACATGGTTGAGGAGTACAAGTACCTGGGTGTGTCCATCAACAACAGAACTGGAAGACCAACATCAACGCTGTCTACAAGAAGGGGATGAGTCGACTCTTTTTCTTGAGGAAACTTCGATCCTTCAATGTGTGCAGCGAGATGTTGGAGATGTTCTACCAATCTGTTGTGGCCAGTGCATTGTACTTCTCTGTGGTCTGCTGGGGGAGCAGCATTGGAGCCGGTGACACCAACAGACTTAACAAACTGGTTAAGAAGGCCGGCTCCATCATTGGCTACAATCTGGATAGCCTGGAAAAGGTGGTGGAGAGGAGGACGCTGAACAAACTATTATCCATCTTGGATAATCCTGTCCACCCTCTCCACCACCTGCTGCAGGGACAGAGGAGCACTTTCTCCAAAAGATTCCTCCAGCTCCGCTGTCACAAGGACCAATGCAGGAAATCATTCCTGCCAACCGCAATAAGACTACAATAACTCACCTCTGGCAAAATCCATCACATAACAATAACACTGGTGACTGTGTTTCTTGGTTGTTTGTATATAATATATATAGATATATACTGTGCTGTATATACGTGCATTTTATATTTTATATTTTTTACTGCTATTTTACTGCTATTTTATTGCTTTTCTATTATTCTATTATTATCTTATTGCTTCTGTATGCTGCTGTAGCGAAACAATTTCCCCTTGGGGATTAATAAAGTAACTACCTAACCTAACCTAACCTAACCTACTGTGGGGTGTGATAACTGTCTAGTCTTGCTGTCTAGAAGTTGTGTAAGCAAGTTGGCTTTTTCATATTTCCCTTAGTATGAATTCTGGATCTGGTCTGCAGTTTAGAACAAGCTTTAGGTTGCCGAAAGAAGCTTAACGGACATGAAAAGCAGACTGGCTTGAAGTTTGCAATAGATGTACAAGATGCATAAAAACATACATTATGATGTTAAGTTGGAAATACTATTTATGTGGGGTCTAATGAATAATGGAAATAATGATTTGCTGTGTGGTTTGTAGACAAATGTTGTGATTGTGGGCTATATACAGTAAATGGCAGGTGAAATCATATTCCTTTACTTACTACAATTATTCAGATGTGGCGAAGTGGTTACCGACCAAAACGTGATCCACAGGTTTGTGAACTGCCATTGTGAAGACTCGAGTTTGGCATTTCGGTCATCTTTCTATTCTGGAGCCACAAGACACAGTATTTGGATGAGATGGGGGAGGAGTGAATGATTGATCGGGAACCAGAGAACACTACACCTGACTGCACCATATGCCTGTCAATCAAACAGACACGCCCCCAAACATACTGCTTTTTGGAGCCTAATGTCTAATAATGATCAGATGTACCTCCAGAAAACTAATAAGGAGTGACTTTGGCAAATGACTCCAGAATACCTTATGAAAATACTTATTGACTTTGTAATTCACGAGAGAAGTTGAATGGGAGTCTATGGAGCATTTTTGGAGCGGTATTGGTGATATATCATCTTAAGGCACTGCCGCATTGGCCTCACTTTTGAGGAAGCTACATCCATTTTTATATAGCATCTATGGCTGCGGCTTTTGCCTGTTTTTATTGTTTGTTTGTTTTTGATTAATTTGTTTGTGAGTTAGCCAATAGCCTTCTGACAATGACCACATCTATAACATTAAAGAAAAGCTTAACCACTTACTGGCATTCAACCCCAACTTTTACCCTCTAAGATGACAGCATTTATCTGAAGGATTATGTATTGGTTTAGATTTTAACTTCTCTCTGCATCCCATGATTGACAGCAATAAATGCCTACAGTAATCTGACACTTTCACTAAAACACTCAACTAATTAAATAACGAGGGAAGGTTAAACCAACCGCACTAGAATATTTAATGTTTACTTTAATAGCCTGATGAATTTAGTTAATTTTCTAGTCACTTGAACTAAATTTCATATTGGGCCAAAATGAATGACAGGAACTGTCCCTGTAATTGAAGTCACAGAAATTAAAAATAATTATGTTTGGCTTATCACATTTCTATATATGAACCTAGTTATTCAATGATGCTTCTCGTCCCTGATGGCACTCAGACTGATGTTTCCTCATTGCTAAGAGGGAAATGATTGCCTTGCCCAAATACTGCAATCAGCTATGAGTATTTATCGAGTATTTACATCCAAGCTTTTAATATCTGACACCTGAGACAGCTCGGCATCCAGTAAGATCACCGTGCTTCTTCAGATAATTTCTCTCTGAAAGATACTGTTTCGAGTTTGAAAAAACTGCATCAAAGCGTCAACATATTTTTTATTTTGAATACGTAATATTTGACATAAATGACAGAAACATCAAACCAGATGAATATGTCAAGATCCTGAGGCTTATTTTGGATTGATATCGGATGGCGCCTCCTTTTATGGAGCCACATTGGCTTTCATATGCATATCAAACTGCACAAAACCCTACATTTGTTGAAAATTAAGATGACTCCCAAACCAAATAAACATTCCCTTGTCTTGCATAATGTCACAGTATAAACATTGAAGCATCAGAAATGATCATGTGCATTGATGTCTTACTTTCAGCTCGATAATTAGATGGTAATCTAGTTCTGTTTGGGCTGCTCTTGTCTAATTAAGGGGACTTATTGACTCCTGTCTTTCTACATGTTTTCCATCAGCAATGTTTGTTTATGCTCATCCATATTAAAAACATCATATGCATGTTACCAGGCCTGATTCCGCGGGATCAATATTTCATGTAGAATCATTAATTAAAATGTTAGCCGAGTCACCAGCCTGATACATTTCTATGTGCTCAACAGAATTGTTTTCTTTTTAAATCAAATTATGATAATTTTGCTCTAATTATGTGTTCGGCAACTTTACATTAAAATCCATAAAATGTAACTATTTCTTGTGCTATTTATGTGCAGTTTAACATTGAATGTCTTGTTTCCATACTGATTTAAGACTCTTGATGTAATGCATGGGATGCCTTTTCCAAAGCAAACTCACATCGAGCCCCCTGGCGGTACAGAGCTCGAAGTCATCTGGCTTTTAAAATGGGAAACTTATGGGACTACACTTGTCCTACTTATCCCTGCTGTAAACCAAAAATATTAATATTGTATATATAAAACTCTGGATTATGATCAGTGATTACTTTTTTTTACATTCAGTAATGTTTGTAAAATTATTGCTTTGTCTATATCTGCCCATAGCAACGACACTGTGTTTTAAGTTAGAGAAAGACTACTTACAGCTAAATAACATATTGTTAAGGTATATTTAAGGTTTCTGCACTGGCACTGAAGATCAGCATAAATTACAAGGTGCAGAATTGTTCAATGCAGATGTAATTCCCACAATTCTACACTGTTATACATTTACAGTTTAGGTTTAAGTATATAGTTCAAATTCTTATTAGAGTGAAAAGACAAAAAGGATGACTGCCTACCTGTATTGCCTCAGGACTTTAGGGAAGAATATCCTTCACAGAAAATAATACGAACATATTTTCCAGTTCTGTTCTGTGGCATCATTTAAAGAGATGAAAACTGACGTTCTCCATCAAATTCATCAACATGTCATGGAAAATTGAAAATTCAACAAGGTACCAATTATGTGATATGAGTTTCCTTCTTTTGTGATATCAGCTGTAGCATATGTAGCAGGTCTCCGAGCAAAAACCCTTCAACCTGATCTGACTCCCTGCTGTTTTTAATAATTCTTTAGTCTGCTCTAAAGGCCAAAAGAGGCACTCCTATTATTTTTACCATGTAACACCCCTGTACTGTGGATGCCACCTCCCAACAACACTTCATGCCACTGTTATATTTCCAGCGTCACTGCACCTGTAAAAAGCTTTTTTCCCCCAAATATCTGTAAAAGGCTTTTTTGTACTTTGCAGCTCCTGTAGCAGTTCATCTTCTCTTCTGCTTCTGTGGCAGCTCGACTTAGTCACCTCTTTTTTTTTTTTTTTTTGTAGTCTCACATTAAATGAAGAGAGATTAATTGTCAAGATCCAGAAATATCCCGAGCTACATGACCCACAATGCCATTATTACAAGGACAATGGGCAACTTATCCTCCATTTAGTTTTTTCACGCTGTGTGTGGTCTTCACGTGTTGCTATGTAACGCATCCTATTGGTGCTCGGGGCAGCGCCTGTATGTTTTCACCTTAACTGTGTTACTGTTGCCAAATAGAAGCCCGATTCTGTTACTTCCAAATCTGTCTGCATGTTGGTCCCCCAGTCTCTAAAAACCTGAACTTTGACATCAACCTTTGAATTAATATATAACTGCAGTAAGTTTATTGGTTGATCTACCATTTTAAAAAGATATCCTAAAAATGAACAAACAGAACAACTTTCTGTGATGTGAAACTATAGTCAGTGAAGAATGAATTGGAGGTGGTTAAATTCAGGCAAGAATGACTACTCAGATAAAGTTAAGGAAATACTGTGGTTAAATCCTCTGATGTACAGTATGTGTTATATTTTAGCCTTGAGATATTCTTCAGTATAATTAATCACTGTACTAAAGGAGCCAATAGAGGAGTGACAGTGTTCCAACGGGGGGAAAGTGTTGCAATTAAAGACTGGGCCTTTAAGTAATTTGCACTTTGCAGCTGAATGGTCACATGGGTCCTCACTTAACTGCTGACTGAACAGTATTTATGTATGCACTTACTGTAGGACCCCTTAGGAAAACTAAAATCATCCTCCTCACCCGGGAAGTTTCATCAAAGTCCAGTGGCAGGCGTGTCCCTTGTTTTAAATCCATTTCCCCGCTTTGTAAGATGCTCTCTATTGCTCAGGAACAAGACGGCACCCTGAACCATCTGGTGCAGTGTAAGAACATTCTGATGAATATTTATAGTATATTAAAAAGTTGATATGCAAACAGTAGATACAGTTTTACTGTTCATGGTGCGAGAGGAAATTTGGGTAATATTTTTGCGGCACTCCGAACTTTGGAAATTGTCAAGCTCATTAACTGCTAATCTTGGAAAGTGTGCAGTAGTAATTTTCTTCATAGTGCACTGGGAGACTGACAGTTTAAGATTCATGAGGTTGCGTAATTACTGGGTTATTAAACAGTTTTGGGACATTCAAAAAGAGCTATGTGACATAAACAAGATGCAGACACAGTGGAGATATTTTTCAACTCTTAAGTTGATTCATATAGTGGTAAACAGGGATGGTTAGACAAGATTTGGGCTCATGAGCTGAAATATTGGGAGTCAAAATCTAATTATTACTTGGTTTATTTGCACGTTACTCTGTAAATGTTGAACTAAAACCTCATTTTGAAATTTTGTGCAATAAGCATGTCTTGCAAACATGAGCTCAGTGCAGTGGACTGAAATAAATAAATAAATATATATATTACCCTGATGAAAAAATTATGAAAGTAGTCCAATATTGTGGAGTGCAGAAAAGGGTTTATTAAAACTTCCAAAAGGTCCAATTTCTTCTTTCATCACATACAATATGTTTTCCTAATGATATTTTCCATAAAAGCCTTGATCCCTCTATATTCCCTTACATTCCACTGCAGCCACTGATGTGAACCAAAGACCTTCATCTTATCTATGTACAGCTTTTCTTCTGGTATCATTAACCCTTCTCTGTCGCTTTGAATTCCAACCATCCTGAGCCCCGATGCCGCAGAAAGGGACAGTGGATTACAAACAAAAACACATCAAAGTGATGCATAAATCCACATCATGGCTTTGACTAATGTATGCAAAGTGGATCTGCTACTTGCATGGCCAGGAGGAGAACAGAAGGGAGCTCTTATGCATTATAGTCATATGTACTCAATGAGTGGAAGCAGCTTTTGATTTGAGAGCAAATTTGAACAATCTCTTCATGTGTTGCTCTCAAATCAAAATTTTCTTTCTTTACATTTTCATTGACAGTCACTGCAAATATCGTAACTGATTACAATTTTAATCTAAAGAACAACTCTTTTTGATTTAGCAGGCCTGCCTGTTTATTTGAAACAGTCTCGAGAAATTGTGAAATTATGCCAAAACTAAAAGTGTGTTAGCTGCTTCTGGAGGTTAACTTGAGGTCGATGAATTTAAAAAAAAAAAGTTAAAAATATGTCACATCCTGCAGGATTTATTTTTAATACTTCATTTGCCTTGCAATTTTATGCGGGGTTCAACTGAACAAGCCATGACACGCTACGATGAAAAGTACTGTAAACGTGCCAGTTTGTGTGTTTTACATGACTTTATTACATACAGTTACAATACATTATTATATTCTGTATATTATAATATAAAAGCTATTGTCATATTTTTTTTAATACACTGTACACCTTGTGACAAATATATTGCACTATGTGTGTACTAAAACAACCTTTCTTGGGACCTATCAGTACCTGTTTACTTGTTTCTGACTAGCTTGCTGAAGGCTTGCTTGCTTGAGCTGGCCGCCCAGATATACTGAAGGAATATATTTTGCGATCTATTTTGGCATTCTTTTGTTTATTTAATTTTTAACTTGTTCGAGAGAGCGACGCTCAATTACTGAGTGGACAATCTCCCCTCGCTCTCCTTCACCTGTGTCTGCTCCGCACCTTGTCAGTGTAACAGAGGGGGCACAGGCACCGCGGAGCTATGCCCTTCATGAAATACACAAAGATCAAAGGACTGTAACAAGCTGCAATGTGCCTGCAAAACAGCAGAGGCTCACACACTAAAGCTAAAAAAAACATGAGTGCTCATTAATTAGGTTAATAACGTTAATGCAATATTTTTGGCTGTATCGTAACAGCAGGGCCAGAAGTGCAAAGCAAATGTCAAAGGGACAAAGGGAATGTGAAGGAAAGTGATACTTTGACATGTCGACAGACAGAAAATATAGACACATAAAGTAAGTAAGAATATTATGTTATGTTTTCTATGACAAATGTCAAGAGTGTGAGCTTCATTTATTGAAAACATAAATAAATGCATACAGAAAAAAAGCATGAACATGCTGTTGAATTTGAGCTGTTTTGATACAAAACTTGTGTTGAATATCAGTTTGTTATTGTTCACGTAAAATAAGCTTATTCAGCTGGTTTGAGTGGAGCTCAGCTATTTGAATATATTTTATTAAACTTTGTCTAAACTAAACTCAGACCCTTTCATTTTCTTTAAGGAGCTCTCTGGAAAAATAGGTCAGAGACCCCTAGTGTACAAAATAAGGAAAACATGAAGACATATGTGAGTCTTTGGCCATAAGACCCCGTAATGACATGATTATTTTAAGGAATCTGAATCTAGTGCAAGAGTTCAACAAAATTGGTGCAATACAAGAAAACCAATGATCAAAATCTTAAAAATACAAAAACATGTGTGTATTTGCCCTACCCTTTGGGAACGGTAGTGGTAGGGAATAGATAGTGCTGTGGGTCTATGCAGGGCTCATAAGCTCAGTGAAGGACCCATGGAAGCGGGTTCTTAAATAAAATGGAGGTAAATGGCGAAGAGGAGAATTGCATTGATCTGCTGCTGAAATGAGAGCTGACAGCAGCAGAGGAGGGAACAGTTTTGAAATTGCTGGTGGCGAAATGATTAGTTTAGAGACAGAAGCTGTGGCAAAATCTGATTGGTTTAAGAACATCATCAGCGAGAGGGAATATCTCTCTCTTTCTCTCTCTGTCTGTCTGTCTGTCTGTCTATCTAACTATATACCTATCTATCTGTTACACAGTCATGTGTCATTTGTTACTCATACACAAGTTCTTCTGGTACGCAAAGCAAAGCTCTTCAGTGTAAATATGCAGTGATTAATTTGACCATGACTGTGCCAGATATTTCCACACAGTATTTTTAGAGTAACTCTTCACGTTTCCTCCAGTCACCCAGAGGTGGTGTAGCCTGAGGATGGCAGTTTCAGATGCATCTGTGGAGCGTGGAGGTCAGGAATCACACAGGTCTTCTTTAAAAAAGGAGACATCTTCTCCAAGTGTTCGAGAAGGCCATCGGGAAATTTCCATCGGGGAACTGGGATATATCCAATTATATGCCACAGCCACTTTGGCTCTGGTGGGAATCTGTTGTCTCGTTGTCACCAGGAGAAATCAGTGTTTCTGCGCATCCCCAGTCACTTGCAGGTTTGAGGCTGTGGCTAATGAGGCTTAGCTGTTATATAGGCCAAGTCAGTCTGAGTCTGAGCTCCGCACTGGTGATTGCAGGAGCCTGCGCGGCCAAAAATCAGACAATAATTAACACCTTATTGTGAAAAGGAAAACATGCCTGATTGTGTGCTGCACAGAATTTTGAGAGATTTCTGTAAACAACACCCCTTGCCTCTATAATTCGAATATTATGTCTCCGGTGCAATGTTTGGTTCCGGTGGTAGTATTCCCTGTCTCAGCTTCACATGAGAGGTTTCAGTAAAATCTCTAACAAATCTCATTATAAGCGCACAGCCAAAGATATTCAATATGTAAGGCACAAGGATTTTTGCCATAGCAATTCATTTTTTTTACATGAAGAATGTCTTTATCAAACTACACTTAAATAGGTTTGTGATTTTCAGCTGTAACTTGTGTCCCAGATAGTTTTTCTTGTGAAAAAAGAAGTGGCATGCTTCCACTTTGACAACCCATAGCACATTCATGAATGAGCAATCACTGTTCAAAACAGCTCAATTTCACAATTACAGTACACATATTTTAAATAATTTACTTGGAATGGGACTAAATTCAAACAAGTGGGTAACAGTGGTTCCTGAGGTAGTGTACTGACGTGTAATATTGAGGTAATGTGCCTTTAATTTGGTATTTCCATTTTTGTTACTTAGACTACTCCACTGCATTTCTTTTTACTTTATTAAATTTACTTAATTTACTAGTCATTTTTCAGATTAAGATTTTACATTTAAACAGTATTTGATAAGATTATAATACAATGCATTATTTAAAATTATATCAGTTTTTTGCAAATTTATTATCTTAAACCCCTTTTAAAAAGGAGCAGATTTGATGTCTGCAAGTTGTTTAACGTTAATCCAAATACATATTTCACCTTTAACTTTCTATGATGGTTTGATTTAATTCAAAGTATTAAAGGCCCCAAGAGTTAAAGTTTTCCCACAGTAAATGAACCCACCGTAAAGTGACCCATTGGTTTTTGAACTGCTGTTTTGAACCTTGAGTCTGGCATGTTGGCCGTCACCAACGTGTTTTTTTGGAGCCAGAAATGAGGAGTGGGTCTGACTGAGACCCAAGGACACTATGCCCGCCTACCTATTCTGGAAACCTGACTGCAACCCTACCATATCAATCAAATCAACATGCCCACAAACATACCTCTATATGTAATTCATTTTGTAATCATTTTCAGACGGACCAGAAGAACACTGATCAGAAGCAGTGATTTAGCATATGACTCTATAATGACCTGTGGGAAAAACTTACTTTGTATTTCAGACATGTACAGTTTTTGACTGAGAGTGTATTGGAGCCAGAGCTTCTTTTGGAGCCAGCCCCAAGAGGAACTCAGTGTTATTGCACTTTTCAGACTCTTAGACTATATGTCCATTTGTATATACAGTCAATGATTGCAAAGCAGTGAACTAAACTAACTCTATGAAGTTGCCACATTCACCTTGATCTCAGTGCGACTTATGCACTGATACATCGCTGTTAACAACATTTGTATATATAATACTAATATTCACAGGGGCAAGTTCTCTGAAGAATGGGTACTTTTACTTTAGATAAGTATATTTTGCTAATAATATTAATGTAGGATTTTAAATGAAGGACAATGAGGCACTTTTACACTATGTTATGTGTTTTATTATTCCATCATTTTTCACACTTAGCCACCATAAGTTGCCTTGTTAGGGTTATAGTGCATTTACAGTACCTTAAAGTTTACCAGCACAACAACAACAAGGTGAATATTAACCATACTACCATTGCTGTGGTGGTTTAATGAGGTTTCCCTGATAAGATGTCGTATAAAAAAATGTCTGGACTCCAGTTACATGTGAAGCTTCAGTGCTTCCTGTCGTGCCTCTGTATTTTACAGAATTGTTTTTGTTCCAATTCTTTTTTTTTTTCCCCCCCTTTGCTTTGTCTGCCCTGATGTGAAAAGCACAGCTTAATACATAATGCATGTGTCATTCAAGTCTAACTGCAGATCTGGAGTCACTGAGTTTTTATCCTCTTATATGACAAATGTTACATCATCTTGCCTAAATGTTGAATGCAACTATTAAGAATTTTGCTGGATTTTTCCTGCAAAAGGACATCAAGGGTCAGGCTGGTTTCTGGGTACAAGTTTTGTACATGTTTTAGTTTTACATTAACCTTACTTGCTCACCTAGTTTGATAAGTGAGACACATTTTCTTTATTTTGCAGTCATTTTATACCAGAATTACAGTGAGCTGGTCTTTGCATAATGCACAAATGCCCCTTTGCAAGTAACCACATGCTGCTTTTCCAGATAACAGAGACATTATCAAAATTCCCCTAACAAACAAGTTACAGATGTTGATGGATTTGCATAAATAAATGGGGTGTTTCCTACAACCACATGACACAGCATGCTCTTCGTTGAGAACGGGCCCTCCTGCTTTGCTGGGTGTGATAGAAACTCACTATTAGTCAGACATCAGCAAGCACTTTAATGTACAAGGCTAATTGCAGGTAGTAAAATGAGGAAAAGCATTACTTAGCATGGAGGGTGCCTAAAGGGAGAAACCCACCTCACAAAAAACTAATGAACCATGAGTCAACAATACCATACAACAACACCATAAGTGAGGCTGCAGAGCAATTCTCCATTTGAAGCATTGCCTTTTACCCAAATGGAAAGCCAAGTTTATGTTTCTGTTATTTAAAAATTCTGAGAGTTTAGAACTGAAATGGCAACAGCAGAATAATCATAAAAATCAAGATTAATTTAACTGTATCAACATTATTGGTTGTTAAAGTCCCTGATGTTTGGTTAAAAGTCCTGAAAAAGCATGGACATAGAAATAATACTTTTTCTACCTAATCTATTGTCTCGTGTGAAATATGTCTCATCAAATAGTCAGCTTGTAAACACAATGTAAATAGGTGCCTTTATACCTACATAACGTTAAAAGAAAATATAAAAGTAAAGTTGTGGGCATGTATTGTTGAAACGCTTCATAGAGCTCATAGTTGTACTTCTGGCTGTAGCTGTAGATTAATCACTGCAGGCAACCCACCTTCATATAAAATACAGACTGTAATGGTTTTAAAGAGCAAGACAAGTGGCTTTGCAAGCTTTAGCTCATGAACTGCTAATTGTATAGACTATACATTATTCCTGACCATTCTGTATACTGTAGGTGTTACATTCATGTAATTTCAGCATACAAATTAGAGCCTCCAGTCAATCTATCTCTGTCAACACTTTTTGAACTGGCATTATTTTGACAACTCTCCATCTGGTGCATTAGATGCGTTGAAATCTAGAAAGTGTTTGACGTCTGCCGAAGACGATGTTTTGTCTTAACAAGTTCTGCTGTCAGAGAATGAAGATACGAAACCAGCAAATTCATGGAATACTCAATTGTTTCTGATGATGGAAGGCTTTCTCGCCACTATGAAAACATATTTGAATTCCTTTCTGATTTATTTAATTTGTAGGTTATTTAATACCGAAATCATGAATGTGAAAAACATAATTGCTCCCCTGAACTTAATAGCCAGTTGTGCATCCACATACTTCTGATAATGGTAGATCTCTGACATCGCTGGGCTGTACAGTTTGTTTCTCCTTTTGATTTCCACTGCTGTATGTGACATGCTTAAACAGTCAAAGTACTATCTTAAGTATGGGGCTAAACACACTCACACTGAAAAATAAATCATCATGACATGAAAAGCATTGTAACTACTCTTGCGGTTCTTCAGTCTTTATAACAACCCTTGACAGAAATGATCAAAGTACATCAGAACAAGCGAGACGGCTAAGCAAATGATAAACTGGATTTTTGCAGTCCAGTTTCTGCCTAAAGTAGCAAGCTGTCGTGATGGTTGGTCCTACCCCTGGAGTAACTGCGGTCTGTCCATTTGGAGGCAGTTCAAAGGAGAGGCACCAGGTGAACTGCTACTAGGGGGTGATGCCTGCTGGCCCTGTGAGGGTCACAGGCAACCAAAAGCCAGGTGCCTCCATGGAGTGACCCCAAATGTCGAGGTAGTTCAGTGCAAAAAATGTCTCACAGTTTCTCACGTTAGCACTTTAATGCTCTGTTTTCCATTTTGTGAAGGATAATTTAACTCAGAGGCCATGTTGTCTGTCAGTAATGAAATACAAGTTATGAGCCTTCATACACTTGAAAACGAGCAGGAATTTATTGGAAGTGATATTTTCTCAGTAAATAAATAACTTTAATTATTTTAAACTTAAATGAACTTCATTATAGTTTCTTATTATATTATATTATTTTTATATATATATGTTCAGATCACCTCAGAAGCTACAAATTCAAGTTCTTCTGAGTGGAGGTTTTTTTGAAGATGAGTTGAATGAATGAACTGCTGAGAGTTCACTATTTTTTAAGAAGCATTTAGCAGACTTCCAGACGTGCATTTTTTTTCACAGTGAAAACTCTCAAGAGACCCCTCTGCTTTGTAATAGACAAATATTCATGTATGACCATACATGTTATTGATCTCATGGTTTCTTTTTCCTATAATAATGAAAATAATACTAGCTGTGATGAAGGTGAGTGTTGAATTCAGGCTCTACCACTGTATACTTCATAATATAACAAATGCACTGCAGCTGTCAGTTCTTCTTTACAGTGTTTGTTTGTTTGTAATGGATGTTTAGAGTGTGACTAAACAGTTTTTGATTCAGGTAAATATCGTAAGTTTATTAGACATATTTTCTCAGGTTCAGTTAACTCAGCTATTATTTGGCATCTAACTAATTACGCATCATATGCAATTATGCAAGTTTTCTTACTTCTCACATTTTTAAGGTAGCAAAACATTTTAACCAGCTTGACATTTTTTAGTAGGACCCTGTGGAGTCATCATACTGTATGGCTGTACTGTAATATGACATACTGTAATACTTTACGACTGCTGATATAGACCACACGGACAATTATAGTGACTTTAAGACATGACAAGTGATAATTCCTTCTGAATGTTGCACTAATGCTCTATAGATACAGTAGTCAGAGGACACCTTACCACGTTGTGTTTTCACACCAGTTTAAAGCAGAACACTATGATTTAAAAAAAAAAAGACTGACATTTATTGAAGAGATGATACGAGAAACCCCACATTGCAATCAATTGTGTGCAGTCATGAAGTCCCTGAAATCAGGCCTGAGTAATTAGGAAATGATCATGACTGTGTGAATCCAGATTTAGCCGTCTGAAAGCACAGCAACGTGCTTTGTGATAACCACCAACGAAGTCGTGGCCGGCCTCTAATTGCATTTTCGAGTCAAAGGCATCAGATCAATGACTATCTGCAGCCTTTTACTGTGTCCTTCACCCAGAAATTCACCAACGATGCCGATAACAGTGAGATAGAATCAGTCGGGGTTGGGGATGTCCCCATGCTGCCATTTGTATCAGTCGCATGGCACCATAATAAAACCTGCAGACAGAAAATTCATTAGTGAGCGATAGTTCACTGCTCACTGCAAAAATTCATATTGTGACTGCAGCTGATTATTCACAGATTCATTCTACATTGTTGTGTTATCTCTAATGTCTTCACTGGGTGTCTTCACTTTTAAATGAAGGTTTTCAATCCAACTTCAGTCATTATGATGGGTGTCTTCTGTACAGACGTGAATATTGCCATGGAAATTCAGCACAGTCTCATTAAATCTCATGCCACACAAGCTGAAAAGTTAAATATGGGTTGCGTCTCAAACAATCCAAACATTTTCTTAGTATTTGGCAGGTTGTAAAACATGTAATGGTCTCACAAAAGAATAACTTTAAACAGCAAAACTTGCGTGAACGCTTCTGTACACTGACATGTGATAAAAACTACGTCACCGTAACGCGCTTCAGTTGAGGAACCACAATTCTCATGTTTGTAATGGGTTTATTAAAAATGTATAAGAAAACATCAAGTCACGAGATGTCAATTGCAACCACTGAGCTGGTTGCTTCCATGTATGCAATCCTCTTGGAGTACAGTGAAAAACGAATTGCTGGAACGACACACATCCTCAAATCACTCTCACATCTTAAGCCACCCATGATATTTCAGTCACTGTCAGATAATTGAGGCTTGTCACGTCATGAGTAAACAGCACAAAATGACAGCGGTTCATTACCACGAACTCTCAGACAAACTGCGTTCTGTGGGAAACAAAGGTACAGGGAGAACATTATAGACTGCAACTCTACTTATAATGAAGGATTTTACATTTACAGATTACATGAGAGACATGACGGTCAGTGAAGATTTAGGTTTGAATTCAAGCATCATGTCTTAACTCAAGGTTGAAAGAAAATGCACAGCCAATTGTGCATAGAGGTAAAAAGTAGTATTTCAGGAGTTGAAAGCTGTGTTTTCTCCCCCAAAACAATGTGCCAGGAACATTAAAAATAAAGCAATTTAACTTGGTGAGATTGGGTATAGGAGGAAGATACTGGCAAAAAATAAAAGGCATTATGGGAACGCACATAAAAGGAACAGAGGTATGAAATTAGTTTTCCAGCTATGACTGAAGATTTAGTGTTCAGTAGTTTTGTGTGCTTCTCCATCTTCAAATCAGTTTGAAATTGTATTCAAGCTTCGGTTCTCTCGCTTTGCTCATATTAACATACAAACCTATGGTCAACAGTAAGTACCAAAGGTTGGTATGTGTTCTCCATTGCTCGACGATTGACAGAGAGGGGAACACATGCACAAATTGGTAATTATCAATTCATATTATTTAATCCTACCTATAAATGTTGCAAATTAAACTATAAAAATGTGTATCAAAAATGAGACTTACATGGAAGTATACTGAATCCAGACCATAGACTGTATATGAAAGTGGACGTAGCTTCCGGGTCTGAAAATGAGGCCAGTGAGGAAGTGCCTTAAACTGCCGTACCATCGATGGCCGCTAATTGTTGGCTCCAAAAAAGCTCTGGCTCCATAGACTCCCATTCGATTTCTCTAATGAAGTACAAAGTCAATCATTTTTTTTTCCAAAAGTCGTAATGGTGTCATTCACTTAAATCACCCCTTATTAGTTTTCTGACAGTCCATCTGAAAATAATCCCATCATTAATTATATATTAGACCTCAAATAGTGGTATGTTTGGGGGCGTGTCTGTTCGATTGACAGGCCTGTGGGGCAGTCATGTTTCTACTGTTGGTGGGTGGAGCGTACAGTAGTGTCTTCAGGTTCCCGATCAGATGGAATCAGATCCACCGCTGACTCCCACCAAGCTTGTCCAAATACAGTCACTTCTGGCTCCAAAATAGCTAGATGCCGACTACCAAAATCAAAACTCGAGGCTTCAGATCGGCAGTTGACAAACCGTGACATCATTCTTGGTTGCCGCTTGGCCCGTACACTGAATAAAAGTCGCAACAAAAACACAGAACTTGGGTGATTTGGAATCTGAGAGCATTTGTCTTTTTTAAACCTTTGAAGCCATGCTGGTATCTATTACCCTGGAGAGCATATTTGAAAGGCATGGAAGGATAATGTTGTATCTGAACGTAATAACTTTAAAAAAAATAAGTAATTCAGACACAATGCAGGAAGCAGTACAGGATATTTGAAAAATGAGCATCATGGTCCTATAGGTCCACAGTAATGTTAGAATGGCACTAAAATATGGAAAATCAGAATGATCTAAATTTATTGAATATATCAGTGGTATAAAGCTGAAAAGTATCATTCAATTTGAGCACCACCTACTGACAATTAAAAAAGCCTTGAAGTAACACGTTGTATATCTGAATATAAACTAGAAAAACATTTATAAATTAAATTTCAAAATTGAAAGGAAGCCAAAATAATTGGAAATTGTAATGATAATCTCCCCTAACAGGTATAATAATGAGAAGCCCGCTGTCATTGCTGTTGTTGTTTTTTCTTTCTCTGTTTAGACAAATCGGAAACAAGCTGAGGCAGCAGTAGGAAGACACATGAGAGAAAGCTTAATCACACTATCATTGACCACAGGGAGAGAGAATTTTGAATCAGGCACAAAAAAGAGCTGCGCTCATCTAAACTGGAGACAATAAGACTCTGTGCATGCTTTCACGACATAGAACTCTCTTGAAAATGTAACTTTAATCTATCTAAGCATTTAGAAAAAAAGCATTACATAACAATCCTTCATCAAAACTTTGCCCTCATCAGGGTGACAAATGTCAAAGTTTTTCCACACTGAATGGTAATGTGAGGGGTTCGCTGTCATTAATCTGGGAGACAGTTTGGAGATGTGAGTTAATTTATCAAGACAGCAGTCTGAAAGATTTGCAAAGCTTTTTTTCTTTTTTGTAAGTATACGGAGAACAAATAAAGTGAAAGTAACCAGAGGAGCAGAGTTTTGCAGGTTATGATGATTAATTTCATCCCGCAACAATGGAAGCAATACTACAGAACCCGCACCATTCAATCACTGCATTCACTGACATCATCATCACATTTGAGGCCTCTGGCTATGCAGAAGCATCTCAACGAAAACTAAAGGGACATTTCTGATCGGTTTAGCTTTAAACCCTCAAATGGACATATATGTCAATAACATGTATGATAATTGCTTCAATGCAAAAAGAAAACAAAAAAAGGGAAATGGGGAATAAAGCAAATTTATGTAAAGAAAATTTCCACTTTTTGGTACCGTATTCATTTTGTCGGAAATCTACTGAATATGAAACTGGAAATACTTGTGTGTGCATTTGTGTGTGATTGCGTGTGTGTGCATACAGCCATGCCTCTGCCTGTTTGTGTGTGCATGTGAGAAAACAAGGAACTCTTTTTCTTCCTTTTGCTTGTTTACTTCCACTGCTTTCTGCTCCAGAGGTGAGAAGTGTTAATGAGGGTGCACCAGCCCTTGCCACCCGATAACAAATAACAGTCCAGAAAACCCATCAATACCGTGATAGCGGGTGCGCACAGATTTGCTGGTAATTATGCCCTCTGGATGTGAATCCACCCCTCCAATCCCCCAACTGTCCAGCCCCCCACCCAGAACTGAGCTGCCCAGCCTCCGGTCCCCTCAATAAAGGAAGTAAAGCGATGAGCCTGAGCACGGGTGTTGGACCAATTAGAGGAAGAAATACACAGCGCAAGAGACTGCTCTTAGATCAGCCAAGCACAGTAGTGCTAGGCATTGTTTCTCAGCTCTCATTCTGAGGCTTACTGGTGTGTCAGCTTGAAGAGAAAAGACCACCGTCTACTCGCAGCTTGTTGAGAAGATTGTTGTTTCTTATTTTTATTGAATCTGGATAAAAAGCAGCCATAATGGAAGATGCTGCTTTTTCTTAATACTTTCATATCAGTTTGGCACTGCAGATCTTTCCGAGGAGGTCAAAAGATGAATGGACGAAATTGACAACTTTTCAAACAAGCCATTACTAGTGTTGAAGTAACAGGAAACACCTCTCTACATCACATGCTCTCGTCGTCTCTGCCAGCATCAGGCAAAACTGGCAGGACTTCCATTCACCCATTAGTGTGTTCTAGTGGGACAATTTCTCCCGGATAGCAAGGTGAGAAAAGACCCTGATGGCAGTGAGCAAGGCGTTACCTTTTCCTTTCCCATAGGATACACGCAGGTGGCAAAGTGGCAGCGCTGTTGTCATGGCAACCCCCTTTACTTCAGCTATCCTTGGCAGGTTCTGACAGATGTGTTAAGCCTTGTGGGCAATTGGAATCGAGAGGATTGACCCTTTCTCGCCTATTCGCTGTTGGGAAGTTCTGATTTTGATAGGCTCAGAAAAAAAAAAAAAAAAAGGGTGCCAGAAAGGGAAAGATAGCCAGCAAGAGAGAGCAAACGTGATCAGTAACCTCCTTTCTGCTCATCCCGCTGTGTAATCAACGTGACATTGCAGGTGGAACGCTCTGGGAACTTTCTTTGCCAATGGGCCCCGGGGCGAGCTGCAGGGATCACTGGCTGACAGAGACACACCAGCTCAGGGACTTGTGATGTTCTCTCTCAGTCCATATCAGTCTCACACAGTCCACAGCATGAACCCAGCTCCTCTACCACCCCTCGGATTACTTCAAATAAATGGAATTTCTAGTCAGCACCGTCGGAGCCCGGAAGAGAATATCTCTTCTGTCATAGAAGAAAATGCACACAAATGCAATTTGGGTGTTTTCCCTTCGCTTGCCTGAATTTTGAGGTGTGAAAAAATTGGTTATTTACATGTTTCATGACCCTCAGATGTGTGTCAAGGGCTCATTTGACCCTTCTGAGAAGAGAAAACCAACCCAAATGTAAATATATGTATTTGCTTATGGCAGTGGTTGCAAAATGTCATAAATTCACCTTACTGTTTAAACTGTAGCATTTATTGAAATTCAAACACTTAAAGAACTGCGCGGTGTCACGGCAATGCATGTAATACACCCATCAGTCCACTAGAGGATCCCATTTCAGTGTCATGTTCTGCCTCGCCGAGGCGTGAAGTGTACACTCATGTATACCGAAGGTTGAAGGAGGAGGTCATGTGACAATTTCATAAAGTAAAAGTAACTTACAGAAGGTACGTAATGTTATTTACGTAAAATCACTTCTTTTAATCCAAACCATGAAGTTTTCTAATCCTAACCACGTGTTTTTTCGTGCCTAAACCTAAACCACCTTACTGTTCACGGTAAGATGAGGCAAAACGTGACACTGACGCGGTATCCTCTAGTGGACTGATGGGTGTATTACAAGCTTTGGTGTGATTCCTGGTTCAGATGATGAACCAGAAAACTCTCAAGGGTTGTTGCAGAGCATGACACAATAACGATTTAATGTTACAGCATATAGCCTCATATCATTATCTATGTGAGATATGTTCTTCTGTGTCAAAAGTAGTTCATTAATTAATATCAGTCCCTAACTGTCAAGAAATTGTAAAGGGAGTCTAGGTTATAGAATAAATTCCTAACAGTATTGAAAGTAGTCGTGAGTCTTACCTTCATTTAATATATTCATTGCTATGCCTGTACAAATAATACTTGAATCAAGGTGTGGAAACACATTTATCTGTGGAGGCTTTTATAATCAGTGATGGAGAGGAAGAAAGTCTGCTAAAAACTGAAATCTCAATAGAATTAGTCCTCAACATATTGAACTGTATAAAGCTTCCACTGAGGTTAAAGAACATCACCTCTGTTCGTTTTAAAGGTCTTCATTATAGCTGGAGCATGGACAAAGGTAAAACATTGTCTATCAAGATTTAGTGTGTCAAACATGACATTTTTAATTCCAGGATTTGTGAGGGCGTTCCCCCTGTATCATTACGAAGGTGTGCGCTCAGTCAGGATCCCCTTCCCAATTCCTGATGAAAACAGATGTCTGGTTTAGTTGAGACTGCCTGTATATGAACTTGAGACAGTGCAGGAGGAACAGCGGCCCTGTATGCTTCAGTCACTCTCTGCCATGCAACAAATCGGTTAGACTGAATGTAATCCTCAGCATAAAAAAGAGAGCATCAGCTGGAAGCCAGACTGTTCTGCAGACACAACATGCTACAGATTTTGATTTGTTGTGCATGTCACCAACACGTCCAAGGTTAATGGTTCAAACCCAACGGGGCCTTATATACAGAAAATGAAAGCACTTGTGATTTTTTTTTTAAGACACTTTAGATAAAAGCCTCTACTAAATGGCATATGCTCTCTTACAAGTGCAAAGTCAGAGGGAATTTAGAGTGTAAAGTGGCAGCGATTACATTTTGAACTACATGAGACGGAACATAATTGTTTGCAAATAGAATTTTCCAGCAAAATGCTTAAAACACCTTGATGTTTTACACACATGGTGACTTGCAGATTATGCTTGGAGCAGGTTTGGACAGTGTTCACACTGCATTCTAATGAAGTTATGAGCCACACACATTCTTCTACCATTTCTCCACCCAAACAGGAATCATTTTCACCTTTTATTAAACCGACTGTCTGAGTTTGGCGGTACAATTTGCTGACATAGGTCGACATTACAACGTACAGGCTGCAGTGTGTGCTGCGAATTAGATGTAGAATACAGTAGACGCCTGATGTTGAGGCTCTACTGGCTACAAGAATCACTCATTAGGTTCTTCTCTTATTAGTAGCTGGCGTTGCCTGGAAATGTTTCTGCCAGCGTGTAGCACACTTGATTAGAAGACAACAAATGTTAAGGTAGATGTCCTTAATGCTCTTAAAAACAAACGGTGCATCTGCTGCTGCAGTGAAACCGTTCCAGACTGCAGAGACAGATGCGGTCTGTGGTACACTTGTCAGCATCCTGTTCTCTCACTTTTATCTTTATTTTTTTTGCTGCTGCTGCTGCTTTTGCATCTTGACTTGCCGAGTGTCAGATGCCAGGCAGATGTCCATCTGTTGCAGTTTGCCAGCTACCTCTTAACCCCATCGGATGTGACATAACATGTCATTTTTGCTGATTTTAACAACACATCGCTAAAGGTCACAACTGATGCATGTGCCAAAGCCCCTGCCAGTGTCTGTATCTGTGTCGACACATCCTCATTCATGTCTCCGTACCAGAGACAAAGCGGCACCAACTGACAAATCCCCAATCCCCAAACCCTTACCCTTATCTCAGGGGACTGCTGCTGTAGTTGTTGATGTGTATCTCATTGCATAGGTGCCTGATTATGGGGTAAAGTGGAGACGGAACTTCTCATGAAGGGCGGCACGGTGGTGCAGTGGTTAGCATTGTCACCTCACAGCAAAAAGGTTCCGGGTTCGAATCCGGTCCTGGGCCTTTCTGTGCGGAGTTTGCATGTTCTCCCTGTGCTTGCGTGGGTTCTCTCCGGGTTCTCCGGCTTCATCCCATCATCCAAAAACATGCACCTCAGGTCAGGTTACCTGGCGCCGCGCTAGTGGCAGCCTGCTGCAGCAGCTCCCCCCTTAGAGCCCCCCTGCTGTAGCGAAGACATTTCCCCTCAGTACTATAAATTAAAAAAGAACTGAGCCAGGGGTTCTCTGCGTCCCCCTGCAGACAGATTTGAGGAGTCAAAACCACATTTACACAACACTCTATTAAAATTGCGCACACCAGACAGTGTAAAAGCTTAAGAGTTAGCCATCAGCATGAATTTAACTCTATGATTGTTTATGGCTGTTGTCATTGCACCTTATTGCATCTTTATGACGCTTCAAGACTCAACCGTTTGGCTTGAGGTAACAGTGCTTAATTATGCATGACACTGCAGTGAAAGTGTTTGAGAGTAGTAATAGTTTATTACACTACTTAAAGCCGGGCATGACATGTTTATGATACGTTTATATAGCCAAGTTGCTAAATGTCACATTGTCATGATAAACCTCCACAGTGTCAACATTTACAGATATGACATCGTTGTGCAAACAGCATGTGATGTCGAGTTATTTATCAAGTTTAAAGTCATTTTTGTATGACATACTGTTGTTATGGCAGTGTAACAACACCAAGCCAAAAACTTTATGTAATCTTATTCATGAACATAAAATAAAAAGCATCTCATTGCTTTTGTTTATAGGTCATCTGGTAACAGCTCATGATTTAGAGACAGCAAGGGGGGTAGGAAAGGTTAGACACTTAGAAACAGATGAGTGGAGAGAATCTGATTGCTTAGTCAGTGTTTCTGTTCAATAAACAGCCTCATGGGATGTATGTAAAAATAGTATTACAAAAGTACCACTTCTCGACCCAGATACAATTTACACATGCGATTTAACCATGCAATGAAGTAAAGAAGCCTAGATAGCAACAATGTAAGGCTGCTGTTTCAAAACTAATATTACATTTGCAGCTCTAGCTAAAAGTGGCACTGCTCGGCAGCTCAACTGTTGACTTAGACTCTGCTTCAGCATTGAAAGATTTGTCTGACCTGTCAGGTCCAGCATTGTCACCTGCCTCTTGACTGCTTTTTGGACCTTTGTAGCCATAAAAAAATAAAAACAAAAAAAATCAATAACTGAGGACTTTGATTTCCAGCTACTGCTAGCAGCATGCTACATGGCTAAGCACAGGCAAATTTTATTTCTGTTATCTGTAATAAAACAAAATGAAATTAAAATGAACTTGAGGCACTTTTAGTTCAACTGCTACACTCAAATTCCACTGAAGACGTGTCCGTCACGCCGCGATTTTGTTCCGTCCTCTGTTCGGCTTCAGTCAACCAGCGGCGTGTCAGACGAGCCTTTTCTTTATGTCCATTTTATCTTACTTGCGTCAGAAATAGACTCGCAGCCACTTCTGGGACACTGGTGAGACAGACCGCGGCGCAGCCGGTGGGACATGAAGCATTGACTTAATGACGGCAATTTACTCCGGCAGCCGTGTCAGAGACAGAACCGGTGGAAAATAGCCAATACGGCCTTTCAGCAAGGCTCTCCAGCAGGTGGCGCCTCGCGGACCACACGTGGTACACGCACCGTTTGGAAATCACCAATATAGACACATTGGATTTCCAGATCCACTTTTTAACATACACAGTGCATACACAGGTATTTTCATCTTACATTAATCTATTTTAGTTGCAACCAGGACTTAGAAGTTGTCTGTCAGTTGGTTTTAAAATAAAAAACACCTTTAAAGCTACAAGAACTTTGCAAGACAGAATGCTGCATCATTTTGAATTTATTGATACGTTGGTGAAGAATATAAGTTTTGCTGTGCCAGGAGAGGTGGACTGACCATATGAGGCAGTAGGAGTTTTCCCAGGGTCCAAAAACGGAGGGTGTTATGTAAATATAATTGACTTGGGTCCAACCAATGGAATTTCTGACCAACAAATGCAATACAGTTGAGACCTTGGCAGAATCGTGAATTCATCCGATCTCATGAGCCTCCTTATTCTGCTGTTGATATGTTCTGTCCACAGTATGGTACTAATAAGCAGCAAGTCTGACAGAAACTTTCTGTTTCTCCATACATTTGTGTGGGTTTTATTTCCTTTATTTATGAAAGAGGAATCCCTGTTTGGAAAGTTGGAAAGTTGGAAAGTTGGAAAGAAAGAAAGAAAGAAAGAAAGAAAGAAAGAAAGAAAGAAAGAAAGAAAGAAAGAAAGAAAGAAAGAAAGAAAGAAAGAAAGAAAGAAAGAAAGAAAGAAAGAAGCCTTTAATTACAAAACATGTATATGCTCGTTTGAATTTTCATTTGGATGACTGGCCTGTGTTAAATGAACTGCTGCCCATGTCAGCGTTAAAATAGTGATGATTTTCACGAGTCATCCCACATTTCACTTCTTTCAGTATTGGACTCATTTTGTGATACTGGCACACTTTTTTAACAGCGCACAGGTCCAACTACAAACAATGCAACACTGAAAGCGTCCTGCAAAGTCACAAGCTGACTAAGGAATTAGTGGCATGGAGTTGCTTTTCCTTGTACTCAGTTATTCCGACACTTTGTCTATGTGGGTAGGTAAATAAGTGTTTTAGTTTTGCATGTAGTTGACAAAACAAATAAGGACTGCTGCTTTTGAAAGGTATAATTAGTTTATTAGAGTCATTATTTCTGCCTCACTTCCCCTTTGTCTTTTGTTCTCTTCAGTTTAGCTCCCACTGCAATGTATATGTTCAAATAATTAAAAAGGTTTAATAAAGGCCAATTTACCCATTAAGTGAGGACAAAATAGAAAATATAGTTCCAGAAAAGCATAATGCTTTGCTTCTCACACACACACTTGGTCAGTTATTTAGTGAAGTAGGTGAGAAAGTCACATCAAAATTCCACAGCAAAGTCCATATATCCTAAATTTCGATAGGTGAAGAAAACACAAACAAACAAAACCCTGCTGATTCAAACAAAACACGTTCCAACGAAAATGTGTGTTTAAGGCACACTGTACAGTTTATCATTTCCACCAGGCATGCTGGGCATGGTCCATAAATTACATCCCCCAGACAGCAGAAGAGAAACAGCCTCAATGCTCCATCAGCCACTCAATTTCTTAGAAGGTCATGAACAACTTCATCAGTGGCAACTATTTTACATGTGGTCTATGTCGATGTGTCCATCTCTGTCAGATTGGTAAACCAGGAAAGATTATTAGAGATTGATTAATGCCCTTACATAAAAAAACAAAAAACACATCAGTTTCCCATATTTTCCAGATGGGACAAATGTATCACATGTATGACACATGTTTACCACATGTTCCAACATATAATAAAATAGAAAATATATGAAAACATTTTTACAAGGGAATCTGCAAGGGCCTCACACATTACACCATGCAGATGTTCCAAAACCACATTTCACATGTGCACAATCACATGTGTATGTGATCACGAGTTTATGCACGTGTAATTCATGTGGTTTTTGTAGCATCATTTAGTTCCGTTTTTTTTGGACATTCAGTTGTCCTTAAATATAGCTTTCCACGACCGACATGAAAAAAAAAATAGAATTAACTGTCTAACCAATTGCATTAAACACGTTGGTCATTCAGTAACATTTCGTCCTCGTGAAACAACCGCTGTTGGAACCCGAGGCGTTGAGTGGATTTGCTGATGGAAGAAAATTGTTCCAGAAGAGCACGGTATCACTCAGGATGCACTCCAGTGACAACAAAGTGGAAATGAGATGTGACTTGCATAAAGTATTATCATAATACCGACTCACACAAGTGGATGTATGATAGGTCCCTGCTGCACCTTGTTTTCTGACATCTTCCCTTGGCCTAGCTAAAGGCAGAGCACAATGTTCCAAACTGCAAGGCCAAGCAGGGAGGCTGAGTGGTACTGCTGTGAATACTGCTGTGCCAGTGTTTGTCCATGATGTATCGCGTGTTGAATGAGGCAGCGGCTTGGGGGTAGATTACTTTCCCAAACAAGGCAACAGTCTTAAAGGGTGAGTTACTGCCCTGGCTATTGGTTTCTCTTCCAGGGCCCCTTGACAGCAGTAGCATCTTAATACTAGCTACAGACCATGGCAGCAGATTCCTTGCCAAGTGGCAGTCGTCAGGCCAGTCTGTCCGACTGCAGCAGAGAATCGGGGCATAGGATAGTGACAGACGTGCCACTGTGGGGAAGGAATCTCAGACAACAGACAGGAATAAGACCGATTCCATACATCCGGCTTCATCCTTTCCTGTTGTTGTGATGTTTGACCAACCCACTGGCTGGTGACTCAGAAATTCCATGCCTACAGAGGTTCTGGGAATTACAAATGTTTAGAAGCATGATTTTTCTTGAAAGAAAAACAAATTCTGAAAAGTTGTATTTTTCCATCTGGAGGAGATAGACATGTAGAGCAAAGAAGTGGCTTTCGGAAGCCAGTTTTTGAACATTGGACATGGCCAACGGGGTCTGGTGTCTGTATCCTCGTTAAAACTGAATGTCAAAATGTTTTATTTTTTCTTTCCATAACCTTAACCACATGTTTATTACTGTAACCATGACAACAACAGTCCTCCAACCTTAGCAAAGTACTTTTTTAAAATCTAAACCATGACGTTTTATTCAAGCGTTTTTTCAGCCTCAAGTTTCAGCTGCAGCTGGTACATGTAAAGGCTTTTTTAAATGCGTTCCCTCTGCATCGTGTTCCTGCTCCGACACGGCCACCGGAGCTGATCGCTGCCATTCAAGTCAATGCAAGATATGCTAAAGTTAGGTGCCATGTCTTAATTTGACGGAAGAGTGAAAAAGATTGCATAAATTTGCATGGAGCAGACCGACCGGACAGGAAGTCTGACAGAGTAAACATACTTTTCCACCTGTTTCTCTCAGGCATATCTTGTGCTGCTGGACTGCTCATGTGGTTATAGGATAGGTTGCAGGACCAAAAAGCCAAAACAAAGAGCTAAAAGTGCAAGTCTCATATTTCATCACAAAGTGCAGGTTTTGTGCAGCCATGTCTTTTGCATAAGTACTATACCGTATAATTGCAGCTGATTTTGTATTGCACATGTTCATCAAACAAACTCGATAGTGGCATTAAGCAAAATTTAATTCCTTGCTCCTAGGTTTTCTCATCTTCCTAAATTTCTTGCTTGGCAGATTCACCTCACCCTGATATAAATTTCCTGTATTTATTTGTTTATTTTGGCTTGAAATAATTGCTTCACATTGCCAAACCTTCTCTCCGCCCTTAGACCAGGCATCCATGTGACAGTCTATTCTCCCATTGGCTTGCACGTGGCCATGATAAATTAGCTTAATGCCGTGCAAATATTAATCACATTGTCACCGCAGCTGAGTAGGGAAGCGGTTTAGTACTGCAGCCGCCACGCAGCCTCATTTATCAAACCCTGGAGCTCTCCTCCTATGCTAACCCTCCTGCTTGCTGTCTCCAAAACACAAGCTGTTCCCACCCAGTTTTCTGTTGCCAGAACTGCCTTCAACTGTTTGTTGAGTGGCACAGTTTGCTTAGGTGTAAAACCGCTGCCTTAGAAACGCACCCAAACCTACAAATATGTGATTTTGTAGTTTGAAAGCCTGTATATCTGCAAGGAGTGGCTTTATCATGTATGTATTTGAGGTCACTTCATTAAGGACTGATACATGTTTGAAGTAATTCACCCAAATTTGCAGATAAATGCATTTAGAAAAAGTGGAATGAGAGGTGATGCAAAATATACATTTTGTGAACATCAACAACTCTGACAAATAAAGTAAATTCCACACATCTAACACTTGTCTCATGGCACTTCCTTTTGACTTCTCTAAATGAAAACTGGCAAACAGATTGAGATTTTTGTCACAGCAGCAGTCAAAAGATGCCTGTTATGAATTCCTCACCAGTCCTCAGTGCCACTGGGTCATACAACTATGCAGTGGTTCTTTTTGTTATGTATGCCCTCGACTCACCCCACTGTGCCTGTGAAAGGTAATGCCAACTTGTAAAATATGCTCAAAGATATTCACAAAGTCACCACTCAAGAATGATGAGTGCAGAAATATGAGCGTGGAAAGAGTGATTATCACCCAGCGCCGCCATCTGAAGATGTGTAAATGGAGTGTTTACGCTCAAATGTAGTACAGGCATTTAAATGTAGGCCTTGGCAAATTACACTACACCTCAAGCCTCAACCTCAATACTGGAGCGAGCTCTATACCACATCCCGCAAAAATAGCCTCGCCTCCACATGTGGGACCATTCTGGAGGGCAGCAATGTAGCGTCCCATCATGGGGCCAATGCTCACAGTAGGGATGTTTAAACTTCCAGATAAAAATAATTAAATAAAATGTAAAGAGCAGCCTTGTCTGATGTTTTCTTTGGCTGCTTTTGCTGAACACGTAGTCTATACTATAAGGTGCAAAAGCAGCTGAGTAAAACAAATCTATTCGGCCTGTTCATTATTAATTTCAAACATATGGGCTCCAGTACAGCAATGAATAACTCTGCGATGTGATAAAAGTAATGCGATGACCTTTTTCAGGTTCATGTAAGCAATTACATTGATTGGCTTTAATGTTTCTTTACATTGACAATTTTGGGATCACATTTTTGCCCTAGTATTGGTATTTTAATTGAAGGTGGCTATCAGTTTGGTTTAGTGGGCAGACACGTCTGCCACATCCAAGCTTGGTGTGGTAGTTGGAGGCGTGGGTTTTTAGCCATCTTGCTAACATTACCTCCAGGGAAGACTACTAGCTGTATGGGTTCTGCTGAGTTTGGACGGTGTATGAACCTTGCAGCTCGACAGCGAGGGCAGCGCTTCATTCCGTCATTGGAGGTAACATCAAGTTCACTGTTGATGGTCAGTAACTACCTTCAAACTGTAGACGTTGTTGTTTAAAACAATAGAGCCTGTCTGAGCATGAAATGTTGAGGAATTAATAAAGTGAGTACTATACTTATTAAATGAGTAATGTGAAACGAGTACCTTGTCCAATGGTTCTTTGCAATAATGCAACGGTGCCAAACAAGTAGATGGTGCTTTCAAAATGCAACTTGTTGCTACTGCAGCCCCTCAAATCACAATAAAGTTGAACATCTTTCCACATAGCGAGGAGGTCAAGGTGGATGGAGGGGTCAACATAACATTCGTCTTTTCACTGTCTGTATCCCATTTAAAATGAATATTCAACATTTTTTCTTTTAATTATCTGCATAACCCAAACCAGTTGTTTATCACTGTAACCATGACAACAATGGCACTCTAACCAACAAAGTACTTGTTTCAGTACAAAAATCATGATCTTCTCCTAAATCCAACCAAGTTCTGTTTGAGCATAAAACTAATCAAAGCTTTACCATATCACTGTCAAACCATAACATGGTTATTTATTTGTGTTCTTTAATTATTTATAGATGGCAAGATTACAGCTTTCATAATTGTTTTGCATGGTTACTCAGTTGGCTATATTTATGTCTACCAGATTAAGTGGTATTGGGTTGCCGGGGCAATAAATCTGCTTTAAAATGAACTGTGTCCAGTGAGGAGATACATCTTACTCCCTACATTTTGAAAAATAAAGACACCGCTCTGTTTTTCTCATTCTCTCTTTGTCTGCCTGTCTATGGCATTTTGTAATTATTTTGGCTAGATTTTGGACATGATGTTTTGGCAGTGTGTGCAACATGCCTTTGGCTGTTTACTTAGCTGGCAAATTATTTTGGATTCACCACCCGCAATGTGCTTTGGATTAAAACCCCTGTTTTCCATTCAGGTTTTGACCTCCTTTGACCCTGGAGGTCATTGTAATCATTGGGAACACTTTTCACCTGCCGTTGCACATTTTTGTTGTTGGACAAATACAGCAGCAGGAGATTTAAAGGTTTTAGTATGATGCTAAATAAATACAGGAGGTGCACTCTTCAGGCTGTAGTGCTTACTAAAAAGTAACGATGCTCTATATAGCAGTATAGCACCCTGACCTTCTATTAAGGCATTCAGCTGTAATCTTCTAAATGCACTGTGGGTCAAGAATTCCACCTATAGCTTCTTTTCCCCTGGGCTGCTACTGGATTCTTCCTAAATTTGCTTCATTGTAGGAAATCACTGTTCTAGAACAGGGACTTATTCAGTGGCACCATAGGGAGGGCTTCACCCATTAGTGGGCAGTGCAGTGACCTTCAGACAGTCCATTCATTACCCTTTTCTTTGTTGGACTCTTTCCTTGGGAATGAAAGGATGTGCCAAAATGAGAGAAGCTGGATGGATGAAAAATTTCACCTAATGATAATGTATTGCATGTTACAGTAAACCAATAAACTGCAGACGGATATCAGAGCCATGTGCGTGAAACTAAATTAACTGGAAACTCTCAAGGCATTTGTGTTGTATCAAATGGAATGTGAGGTATGCTTCCCAAGGCTGGCTTTTAAGAAATAACCAGTTTGTGTGAATATATCAGAGATTCCCAAACTTTTCAGACCATCAACCACGATGTACCAAACCAAATTCTTAAAATCAGCAGACGAAGGTAGGTGGCTGTTTGCAGCTTGTAGCTGTTATCAGTTGCCTCTCAAAAGTTTTTGGACCTTGTAGCCTCAACATTTCACCCATTTCACCTGCTAAAGTCAACGATCTCACAGCAATGAATTAACTTTAATGTTATGAAATGTCAGCATTTGCAGCACAGGAAAATTGTATTTATAAAATATTTAAATGATCATAAACCAATGTTTTAGTATTTATTTTTTGTCATTATGTTTAATGCACAGAGAAATTGTGTTTAGCACCAATCCTCTTAGCAGCTTATTTAAAAACAAAATAGAAAATAGAAAACAAATACAATTTATATATTCAATAAAATACACAGGTATTTAATAGAAAAAATAATAATATTGTCAAATATAAATGCATGTTATGCATTGTACAGTATTTTTTATGTTCCCTTGTGCATGTTTATTGTTCCTTTATTCATATTTATAGGCTAAACCAGAGGTCTTCAACAGGGGGTCCGCGACCCCTCGGGGGTCAACGGAGGTACTGCAGGGGGTCCGTGAAATTTTGGGTTAATTAGACAATTTTTTTCTTTTTTTCCCAAAAAATTTTCCCCCACAAATTTAAATGTCTTTAAATACACATCAACATGAATCCAACATATTGTAGCTTGTATGCATGATTATCATGCAATTGACAGACAATGTTGATATTGGCATTGGTATCAGTTGACAAGGTATGTTTATAAATGGCCTTGGCATGGCCACCCCACTCACTGTACCTTGCACATGTTTAAAATAAAAACATGAATATATGAACCTGTGTATTATTTGAATATCTTAGTATTGAATCCACAATAACAAGGTATGTTTATACATGGCACTAGGCCCAGTTTAATATAAAACACAATTTTATACAATATATATCGTAGGGGGTCCCTGCTCCATATCGCTATCAGTTTGGGGATCCTTGGCCTGAAAAACGTTGAAGACCCCTCAGCCAAACCAATGTGATCTTGTCTTCAATAATAATATCAGTGGAGAAAAGTCTACTAATTTATAGCACCTCGGGTATTTTGTGTTCGACAACCCCTTAAATCACTTTTTTTTTTTTACATTTGTACATAATTTGAATAACTGTTGAAGTTGGAAGTTTACAAATACTCAATGTCCATATACAGGATAATGTCAGTTTCACATTTTAACAAGTAAGGTGCTTTAGGTCTGGGCACCAAAAACTTAATAGGAATAAATCATGGTTTGGATTTAATGTGACACAATCCCAATTTGATTAGGGTTAAGCATCCTAGGAAAAGATTGTTTTGGGTTAAGATAAATCATTTTATTTCAGTAATGTTACCTTATTTAACTTACCTTATCTTATTTGTGTTTCTGAAATTAAATTCACGTTGACTTTTGCTTTTTCCCAGTCTCAAACCCCATCCTGCTTTGATCCCATGAAATGCCCCCCCCCCCCCCTCCTTCCCAAGTTCCCTCCTATTTTGACTTTTAAATTTGTTGTTCCCCTGTGAGAGTGTGCTTTTCACGCCCTGGCGAGGCTAAATGTGACGCTGACATGGTATCCATGTAAAATACAGAAAACATCAGGTAAAATGTTAAATTTGACAAGGCTACATAATGTAATCATCTGTCTTTAAGGTGTTGGGTCGATGAAGGATAAAAACATCTGAACAAAACCAGATGAATGCCGTCCATCCCAATCTGTGCCTAAAGACGATACAATACAGGTATTAAATCAAATTACCCTGAAGATAAATGACTTCATCTACATACATTTGCTTTGTCAGTGTGTTTTGTTTTGGCACCACTCACAGAGGGAATTGCTTACGCACATAGTCCGACTTGTGCTGATTAATCACTGCTTTCGTCCCAGCATGGCAAACCTCAGTAGGTTTCAGTTCACTGCAGGTAGGAACATACAAAGAGATGTACACAATAAACAAACATGACAGGCTGGAGCTTCTTGCATCTGTCTGTCCTTTGCATGTCTGTGTTGTGAGATTCATTAATTGGTTTGGAGATGGAGAGATAGATGGCTGAGATTAGGCTCCCTCTCACCACTTCACCTCTCCCTTGAGTTTCACCCTCGCTCTCCCCACCTCCATTACTGAACTTTCCACAAGCAAATTGAGTCAGGCAGCTCTTAATTACATTGTTTCTCACTGCATTTCTAATATGTGACTAATTAGAGGAAGACGAAAAGAAGGGGAGATTGCCCAGCCTTGCACCAGAGGTGAATCTGAGGATTTATTGAAGAGACAGACTGTGGGTCAGTTAGCACTTACTGAATTCAGATTTACAGAGAGGAAGACTGTTTCAGGCTCAGGCTCAGGCTCAGGCTCAACTCATATATGCACAAGCATGTTTTCGCTTCGAAGAAAAGCGTATTCCACATGGGTATTGCTATTTAAAAAGATTGAAGAATAATAATTACACCATGTAAAAAGCAAGATATGGAGAGCAAGAAGATTTGTGTAAGCCTTGTGGGCCACTTTGCAGCATTTCTCAGTTGACTATTTGTGCCATTACTTTCTTTTCCACACTGAATACTGCTGAAAATCTTCTGAGTTAAATGTTTGGGCACATTTTGATTAAAAACACACAAATTCAATGACGGCCAAGTTTTTGTATGATTTGTTCTGTAATTTGGTGTTGAATTACTGCTGCACAGCCCAGCAGACATCTCAAAAATATTTATAAAACACTTCCCAGATACAACAGCTCCAACCTGGAGGGTCAAAACAAATGACAGCTGAAGGCTCCAAATTCTAGGTCAGCCAAGTACAGTTAGAGGTTTACACTTTTAAGAACAAACTGTTTTTACATTGGTTATATTGCATGTATTAAATATTAAAATATTACACAAAATGTCTAAATATTTAATAGACTATTTACATTTTTTAGAAGTAGACATCCCTGTCTTAATTTATAAGCCAGTTTACACAATCTGAAAAATAATTAGATACATAAATCAATGATCTTTGGATATTCAAATACTGTATAATATTAAACCAAATACTGACTGTATATTGTTTATATACATTGACAAACCATTAATACATTAATTATCAAATTATCCAATTAAATATAATTTGCGATCAAAAAGTTCTGAGACTGTTGCTGTTGAGGTGAATGGAGCGTTGCAAAGTAATGTGCATGAAGCAGGGGGATGCTATAACCTTCATTATATCCCTTATTTATGAAGGTTACTCATTTTTGTTCCCCAAAATGAAGTTTAAGCTGAAGGGTTACCAAGTTACTTGATCAACATCAGCACCTGAGTTGCACACATTTGTTTGACCACTGGTACATTTGTAATTTCGCCGTGGAACCTAAACTTAGGCAAAGAGCACACGTCAAATTTGGTGTCAGTCTCGAGAAAATGGCAACTGAGACCGTCCATGCGTCAGTGCTTCAGAAAGCCTACAGCAATGCAGCAATGAGCAGGGTAAAGAGTTTTGAGTGGCATTCATGTTTCAAGAGGGGCTGAATGTCTCAGTTCAAGACCGAGAAGAAGGAGCATCGGGTGAAGAGGGGATGTGCACTGTGGATTCGTCAATCCCAAACTCCAACTGTGACATTCTGAACCATATGAGGGAAAACATTTAACATGGTAGCAATTGGGTTCTCCATCATGACAATGCCCCCGTTCACTGTTGAAAATACACAAGTTTCTTTCACACAAAAACACAATCTTTGCTCTCCAGCCCCATACTAGACAGACTTTGCTCCCTTTGACTTCTTTCTGTTCTCCAAAATAAATTCAACCTAAAGGGTTTCCATTTTGATACTGTGGAGCACATCTGGTGCGGATCACCGATGGTACTTCATGTGCTTACAGAGCGGGACTTTCAGGAAGCGTTCCAAACATGGCAGGAGCAGTATATGGCTGCACACAAAGGGACGACTTTGAAGGGGATGCTGGTCAGAGTTAAATCTGGTATGGGTTTGGGTTGATATGGGCACAGGTTCTGAACTTTTTATCACCTTTTTCTCATAAATAACCAGTAAAATAATGTCTCTTCTTGCCACCACACAATACTATAATACGAAGAAAAACAGAAAGGGTAACTGATGAAATTGTGTGTATCCAGCCTATAACAAACCCAAATTATGTTTCAGTTAGACATGGTTGAAAAAGCCTGATAATTAATTAGAAACACTTACACTCCCTGGTTCTGGTCAAAAAGGTAGAAAGTACCGCATTCCTAACCTGTAATAAATGTGATTCTTCAAAATAAGTAAGATAATAAAATGCAAAGAGTCACCACAGAGGCACTCTACTCAGTATTTAGGCTAAATCATTTAAAATGTTGTCTGTCATCCCCATGTTAAAACATGAAGTTAAAGAGATCCCTCACCGACCAATTAGTATCCATCTCTATGCTCATCAAGGCCAATTAATTATGGAGGCTGGAACGAAAACAACGATCCACAGTGGGCCCGCTGGAATAGCATGTAATGCAGCCCCGATGCACTTAGCACCCTAATGAAAGCTAGCGGCGATGCGGGTGAAGATGGGGTCACTCAAGGTGAAGGCTTGTTAAGCTCGGGGTTTTGGGTGGAACGACATTTTGCTGATTCAGAGGCTCCCCCAAGATAATCAGCACCATCAGAGCTCTATCCTTGCACAGATTTAAGGGCTTCAGAAACAGAGGGGGGTGGAAAAAAAACAATCGATTCAACCTCACCAGGAGCAGCAGAGACCTCACATGCCAGGGGTTTTCACAACAATTGGTGTACCTGTGTCAAAACCACTATATAACTGGGTGCAGAATATGATGCAGAAAGACTTTACTTGAATTGAAGCTTGATGTAAGTCAGAAGTGCTAATTAGGTTGGTTTCAAAGATTTAAGTCATTGTATATACTGTATATCATATATATTATACAAGGAGCAATCCAAAAGTTTAGCACAGCACAGTGATATGCCTGGTGACAACTGGACAACTTACAAAGGTCACAGCCTCCTCCTGTTTGGTTCACATGCAACAGGACAAGTCTGGGAACTTTTTTGATTGCACCTTGTATTCTTGTAGCCATGCAATTTCAGTATCCTTTGACTCTTCTGAGCCAGTAGGGTCACAATTTTAAACCAATTTTTCTTGTCAAATGAGTGGATTAATTGTGATGGTTTGTAATTTAATTCCTCACAAGAAAAGAACTGTATTGATCATTTGTTCAATTTAAAACCAGTACTGTCAGGAGTTCAGTTTTTTCCTCCGTTTTGCCCCCGATCACCTCTCCTCCTGTGTCCCCTGTCTTTGTCTGTGGCCACGCCCCTCACCTCCCGTGGCCACGCCCCTCACCGGTCCCAGCAGATGCAGCCACTCACCCCTGATCACCACCTGCAGGTGTACTGCATCTCCCTGATCACCTCCCCAGACTATATGTACCCTGCCCCTGCACAACTCTGGTTGCCGGTGCATTTTTGTTAGCCACCCGTCCGTCCTCTGTCTGCTCTCCATCCGTCTTCCGTCTGCTCCCCGTCAGCTCTCCGTCAGTCCTGTTCTCGTTCCTCTGGCCTCTGTGTCTCCTGCGGATATTCCCCGTCAAAATCACTAGTCGGTGGAGTTGCCCTCCCGGCTAGGAGGATTGTTGACGCCGTCCCTTCCGCTGGTCTGCCGGCTGCCCTGTTACCCGTGTCCCCCTGGAGCTGTCGGTTGAGTTGCCCTCCCGACTGGACGTAAGTGGACACGCTCGGTGCCACCTTTTGGTTTGTAGTTTTTTGTTTGTTTTTTGGACAATAAAGACTGTATTTTTGGAACTTGAAACCTCGAGTCTGTGAGCTTGCATTTGGGTCCTGGAAAAACACTCCACCTCATAACAAGTACAATATGTAATATATGTTTTTCTTACAGTATTAGCTGCTAATATATATATATCTATACATATATTTTATTTAGTCACTTATAACACTTGTGTAAGGTTGGGCAATTATTATCTACTTTCTTTTTGAATATTCAAAAGCAACAACTTTTTTGGTTGATACCAAACAGTAAAGCCCTTCTGTCAGACTGGACTATGTTGGTTAACAATGCTAATCATTAATTTATACTCTTACCTGCAAACTCTATACTATCACTGGCTTTAACAGATTAAAGCATAAGTACTATGGATTGTTTTGTTATCTACACGATTTAGTTTAGTTACAATTATTTAAATGTCTTAAACTCTTACTCCGGCACATTAATGTGTTATCTTGTGGGGAATATTTTTTTGCTGTCAACATATATTGTAGCATATGGCCTATATGTTTTGATGATTTGACATTTTCGCTCGCTTGTTTTCCCTTGTCTGTTTATCTGTCCATAATCTATCCCTCACATTGCTGCTTTAGTAAAATATTTTTGTGAGGGAAGGCATTTTTTTGGGCAGCAGAGGACAGATGTTGCCCAGTGTGAGACTTGCAGTTTTCACAATTTAGTAGGTGCTGAGTCAGATGGTTGACAGTTGTGTTTTCTCAGGGCTAAAGGCTTACTGACGATGCCTGGACATAATTTTATTGTTTAAGCTATGGGAATGTAAGACATGTTGTTGGCATGCAACCGTGTGTGTTTGTTAGTGAAAAAGAGTTGGTATTGCCAAAAATGGAAACCTTTCTTCTGGTTGCAAATAAAACAATTCACAATTAGGCATGGACAATTAAGATGACCTCTGGACTCACGGTATGTCCACCACATGAATTAGCCATGACCAACCCTTTTCTTTGATGATGAGATTCCACTTAAAAATGTAAAATAAAAAACAACAACTGGTAGGCAGTCCTTGAGCTGAGATATATAAAAATACAACAAAAAAAACACTCGATCCAAGGTCAATAATTGAAGTCCCCCTACACTCAAAAATGTGTTTTTCTTTTTGCGGAATGTTTTAGCTTCACTGTGCTGAATGATGTATGTGCACACTTTAACACTCGAAGGCTACAGAATTAAGAACGTTTCCCTGTGTTCATCAAAAACCCTAATTTCAAGGGTGGGCGTATACATGAACAGGATTTGTGGCATCACAGACAGTTTAAAAGCAGACCTTGTTGCAATACACAACTTGTACAGCTATGTAACTTGAAACCTCCAGTGCAGATACACTGAGAGTGGCCTTTACAGTTAAATATGAGACATCTTGTGTCCAGCACTTAAACTTTTGAAAAGAGGTCAAAATAATTGCATTTTGTTGTGGAAAAAACATATCAGACCGAGATTATTATTCAAAATAGAGTGTTTTATAAAGATGTTAAAAATGTCCGTGGAGGATCTTTAGGTTGAATGCTTCAATATGATAGTATTAATAATTCCAAGTTTGTGTGCAGCCTGCACAGCCACAATACCATCACTGACTAATCACTGTTTGAGCTCTGGTCATGAATGATTTTTTTTTTTTTTTATGTCCCTCCTTACTAGTGCAATTAGACTTATAGCTGCCATTTGCTTTCAAAAAATGTTGTTGGTTCTTCTGACCAACACTTAATCCATGTATCTGATCTGTGTCTGCACTTTCAAGAAAAGTCTACAGCAAAACTCCAGCACAACCTTAATGCCTTACATCCAACAAATTCAAATGCTTATCATATCTGATAGTTCTCCACTGGGAGAGCTGTTTGAGTGTGCCAACAAGTAGGTTAGCATGAGAGACAAATCACTGGTTACTACTGCGGCAATCACCAGAAGGGTATTACTGTAATTACGGGTATTTCACTGATGCAATAAGTCCAAATCATAACCAAATATACAATTACCCACTCAAAAAATGATACAACCCATGTTGTGCTGTTCAATTCTAAACACCGAGGGCTATTTCTGCTCAGTAGAAGACAATGAAAACATGTAATTAATCCATCCATGCAATTCTGGGGGGGCCGATAAATAGACATACAAATGACAACAACAGGAGAAAATGTAAACATTTTGAATGTACAGCAGTTTGAAGGGTTAGAGTGTGAGTAGTGATCAGTATTGTCAGTTCTGCTTAATTAGAGGCACCGCCTTTGAAGATAAGCGGTTTTTCATGTTAGGTTTAGTGTCATTTCAATATCTTATTTGCCTTAAATTTGTATGTGTGGTTTTAAAAGCTTAACTTTGAAATACATGTATGTTAAATGTTGCAGGTAGGCTATACAAAATATTTTAAATCAAAATATCTGAACCCATCAGAATCATGTATTCAAATCTAGAATTATTTGTAGAAAACCACAGATATTTTTAACAGACATGTACTTAACTATAAATAAATATCAAAGAATGTCACAAATATTTTCAGAATTGTTTTTACACAGGAAGTGAAAGTGAAAGTGATCAAGTCTGTGAAGGTGAAGATACAAATCAGTTCATTACATAATATTTATTCAAGTTGTACTGTGTGCCATTTTAAAAACATGTTCAAATTGCTTGGCATTTGAATGTGGATTGGAAAATGTGCATAAAACCACTTGTAAATCTTATAATTTTATTTGTCGATCATTGAATATACATTTTAGACCATTTTGAGCCTAATTTATCTCTTAATGTAACTGTGCAGTTCATTGGCTATTGAAAATGCCCCTCCACGTCCATTTTCAGTGGATCTCAATGAAATACAACTGGAGCACAGGGTCTACACAGTGAAGTAAACTGTGTTAATCTCATGGTTTATTTACTGACAGACTTGGTTTGGGCTTTGAACTCTTTTTTTTTCATGTGTCTCACAAAAGCAGCACACTCCCTGTGGATACAGACTTCAAATGGGAGATATAGCAGAGGCCATTAATGGGGACTTCTTGATCATTCAGTCAATCGAGGTTCTCACTGTGTTAAAACGGGCTTTAATTACCTTTGATATAATTAGGGTCATTAACAACACACATTAGTAAATGTCAAATTTCCGGCGTTATTATGCCTGAACATTTGTATTACATTTCTAAAACATCTTAAACATGTCAACTATGAAATATATTTTAATATCATTTCTAATACGCCGTAAAACCTGGTAAAATACTCTTCAATCCTAACAATTAAAATATACATGATGTGACATATCTAATCTGTAAATATCTACTAAAGACTGTCGGAGTGTTGAGCACATGTTGCCATTTAGCATCCATCTACCTGCAGTGATATCAGAAATATAAAGAATATAATAACCCGTTTTAAACATGACATGCAGGCAAAGTTATGTTAATCCATGCCACTGTACAGGGTTTAACAAGTAGTTCTGAGACTACTTACTTTTCAAAAAGCTGACACAGTAAATGTTATATAAGTATTTAGTCATATATTTTGACACCCTGGCAGGTACAGAAACCATTCCAGACATTGTGACCTTTAGAAATGATTTAAACTGAAATTTTAAACTATTATTGTTGTTTGTCTAATTTATAAACAGGATAAATGATACATTTTTTGTTTGGCTACTCATTCAGTTGTCGGCCTGCTGCTCGCTTCAGGAAAGATATTTTTTTTTCTGATTAATGGCTTTCAGACACTCAGAACTCAAAGAACAACACACTGCACTGAGGACATGCTTTCATCCAATTAGACTCAAAAGTATTGTTTGGCATTTTCTTGGCTGAAAATGACAGACTCTCAGGTATTCATGCTTGATTTATTGCAGACAATAATACACTGTCTTGTGGCTCTTAGGGATCCCGTACAAGGGCTTTGAACTTAGATGTGGAATATATGCATTAACATGACAGCTTCTGCAGCCCAATGAAGCAGGACTCGATGTCTCTAGATGTAAAATCCCCACTGAGCCCTTCCGTTGCTCTGGAGATACAGTTTAATGGGCTACAATCTGGGTCACTTCTTTGCCAAAGTTGATTTAAAACGCTGACCACCAGAGGCTCCAATCACAGGAGAACCCGGTAAGGCCGTCTAAGTAACAAACAGTAATGCATCTCAGTTTTGTGTGTATCACTTTCAAATACGTTCAGCAGGATTGGCTTCATCTACATTTAGGAAACATACCAGGGCTTTCCAAACACAGCCAGCCCTTTTATTATGCAGCCACCCAGGTATATTGTGACCCATTTTAACAGTGGCAGAGGGCCATAAATTTTGACAGTGCGACCTGACTTAGTTTGCAACGAGTTCTCAGACCTATCTCAATGCAAATATTTGTCATTGTCTGTGCTGTTTCATAGTATGATAAATGATGATGGGATATAATTCACAGGCTCAGACAATATGTGATGACAGCAGGCTAAGAAAGACAAGGAGAGTTATGAGAAAACAATTTACAAATCTGTATCCAAAGATTCTCCTGTTTTAATAAGGAATATCACAGCTTTGTAAAGGTTTACATTTACATATATATCTATAACACCATCACATCTTTGGGAAGAGTACGATTATATTGCATCCTTTGTTCTGTGAGCTGTTCATTTTCACACTAGGCTATACTATAGTGTAGATTTCAGAAAAAGTTGCTCACAGTGCTCTGGGTGGAAGCTTGAAATAGATATTTTAATCCAAACAAAAATCTATGTTTTATTAAAGTAACTGTTAAAAAATTAAAACAAAAATGAATAAAAGACAAGACCAGATCAGAAAGGCACCGATGACAATACAAAGTTAAATAAGCCTGAGGGCAATTAGACCAAATCCAAAATTGTATTCAGACCAAACAGAGAGAGAAAACCAACCCTGATGAGCCACCAATTATCAAGTAGCCTCAAAAAGATCAGTGAGACATGTCCATTTTGTTTTACCCTGCACTTCACAATTCACAGTCACTGCCTCATAGCCAAAGGGCCTCACTTGATTAGCCTGCAAAAATGTGGATCTGACCAGATTTGGCTTACAGACGAGTTTCACTTACTAGGAATTCAGCAGATTCATGCAGAACTTGCAGCCATTTATTCATACAGTAGAACAAGAACACAGTGCTTCTTTGGAACTGAAATCACTTTAGAACTCTGAGTATTTAAGTATTTTACTGTATAAAATGTCTCATAGTTGTATCATATGCCACCCAGCCATTTATGATCCATCGTAAACTCTGATATTATTACACTTATGATAAATTCCTTGTTACTGACTTGTAAACCCCGTTACTTTTTTACCTGTCATTCATGTGTATATCGCCTCCTTCACTCAAGAATGACGGACAATACTGCAAGTTCTCTCATTTATTCAGAGCTGTTGAAAGACCTTTAGGGTGCTGTCAAGTCTTCCATTTTTTTTTTTTGTATATAGGTGTTACAGAAGACCACTAGGATTGCAGTCATATTTACACATGTATTTGAACATATGGCCTACAAAGTCTGCACACATTCACTAAAGAAAGAGTACAAATTGACCTAAATGATAGACAGACGACGTACAAATGAAAGTTTTTTTCCAATGAGAAAGAACTGCGGACAAAAGAAGTCACTCTATTCTACGCTGACCACCATTACATCAATGTTTTAACTATTTATCAAATGTAATCAAATACTTATTGTGATTGTCAAGCCACTGGATTAGTTTGCAGGATGAAACAAAACCTTTTGTACTGTAAGTGTGAGTCTCCCTCTGAGAGCTGATCTGGATATTTTTAGCAGTGAGCTGAGGGAGCTGTGGTTGTGTCTCGTACCAAGGACCTTTCAGTCCTGAGATGTTGACAGCATGTGGGGCACGGCTTATGACTGAGGCCGTAGACTATCCAGCGACCCCAAGTGCTTCTCTGCTGTCAGGTGTGCAGCTCTGCCTCCGGGCTGTCTGGACACTCTTAATGTACTCTGAGGCTCAACTGCGCTCACCACCTTCAAGCATGAATTGCAGCACACTGATTCCTGCTCTTTGCCAACTGCAGTTATACCTGCTTTGTATTAGTCAGGAACACTTCATGTTATTCATCTATTATCTTTTGTGTTTTTCAGAGATGAAAGACATCAGAAGACATCACTATGTCAAGTAATTGGAGGAAGTCCTCCAGCAAGATCTATCCAAAGTTTGAACAGGAAGTACAATACATCATAATGCAAAACACTGAAATACCTTGGCAACACCAAGGCCTTCTAGTTCTAATAAGGGACATTTTCATCACTCAGCAAGTGAAAATGTGAGTAGGCAGAGGAAGATGGAATGTTTTTCTACTAAATAGGAAAGAATAGGCTCATATATGAGTGGAACATGACATCATCAACTTTCTAAGTCTCTGTTGGTATTTTGATTGATTTTGTACAAGCCCTGACATTGCAGACTGTGAAAGTTCAAGTGCAGACATCCCATGTTGAAAGCTATTTTTACACTCAAAAGAACGCTGAGCAAAGGGGAGATTATTTTGGATGCTCTCTGGCAGCAGTATATATGCACTTGTCTCCTACTAAGTGCGAATGTCCACAGGCAATCTTCTCCATCTGGCAGTACACTGCCAGCCAGACTGTCCCAGTCACTGCCCTGTCCCTCTCTCACCATGCTGCAACTTAAAGACATGCACAGGGCAACAACTTGCTTCTTATCCAGCACCACCCACCCAAAGCTCAGCACTGTCCTCTGTCCTTTGGGTCCTCGGGCTCTTTGATAGTCTCACAGGCAACATATGGGAGTCTGATTAGCATATGGCTATGGGTTACTGCATCCCAGAGCCCACAGCAGGATGTGGTAGGGGAGGCTGCAGGGAGGAGTGTAATTGATTCAGAGCATATTCTCCCTAAAGCATAGAGGGTGACAGAGAATCCAAAAATGGTTTGGATATCTGGTATTTAGGTAACTGAATTAGACTTTCTGATGTTTGTACTAGTTAGAACAGGATTACGAAATACAATACAGCGTTTGTACTTTTGTCAAAATTGTGTTTGACACTGTATTTATTTGGAAATAGATGGTTTGATGTTATACTTTTCAAAGGAGCCAGATATCATTCACATACCAATGTTTGAGTTCAATGCTTATGTACATTTCAGCTGAAGACGAATAAATAATAAAATTGGTTATTTGTTGCTCTGTATTGATAGGCAGTTTCCAGTTGTTGCATGCTACTGTGCGTATAATTCAAATGGAGCAGCCTTTAGCCAATGAACATTGACCAAAATATGCACCAAAACTGCCCCACTGGTGCCTCTACATTTAGGAGAAAAAAAAATGTTCCTTCAACTTCATCACACTCAGCCATCTCCAGTGGTCTCTGATTGATCTGTCCCTCAGAGTGGCTGGGCCAACATTAATCCTAACAGGGTTTACAAACTTCACAAAGCTAATCACAAACTTAAGCAGTGGGTGGCAGGGCCAGGCTGATGCATTGAAGTTATGTGTAAAACAAGGGATTGAAAAGAAAGCTATTACAGGTTCCTGATAAGAAACATCATGGCTTTATAATCAGACAATTAAGAAGAATTTGTCCACAGATTTTGTAAAAATCTGACTTTAACAATATTGTATGTAAACATGAAAGTAGACTCCGGATCTGAAAAATTAAGTAAATGCGGAGGTGCCTCAAATTGCAGTACCACTGATATCCGCTAGGGGTCGGCTAAAAAAATAAAAATAAAATAATAATAAAAAAAAAAAAAACTGGCTGTAATCGACTCCCATTCAAAAACCATCAACTTCTGTCATACAAAGTCAATACATTTTCTCCACAATTAAATATGGTGTCACTCACTAAAATCACTCCTTTTGATCAGTTTATTGGTAGTCCTTCTGAAAAGAATTATATAATGAATTAGATATTAGTTATTATTGACATGCTTGGGGTGCAGTCAGATTGCTGGTATAGGTGTCTAAGCGTAGTGTCCTTGTGTTCTCACTCAGATCCACCCCTCACTCCTTTCCAGCTTGTTCAAATATGGTTATTTGGGCACCAAAAAACCCCTCCAAAACGCCAAATTCGAGGCTTCAAAACAGCAGTTTCACAAACCAGTAATTGACATCAAGGGTGTTTGCCACTAACCTAAGTAAGAAGGACTGAGTTACTTGGTTTTAACATAATTAGATTCTGTGCCGAGGTATGCTACTACATTATGGCTGCTAAACAAAATATTTCATCAACTTATTGTCTTTGGCCGACAAGGCACCTAGACTTGAAACACCCCCTTATTGAAAGATTTACACTGGGATGTTATGCTACACAGTTAACAGGTCACATGAGACAATGAGATTTAATCCTGAAGGTCCAGTTAGAATACAGTCCATCAGTTTGATAGCTTATCAGATACCAAAACACTGCACAGCAGTTCCTCTGGAAAGTTATCATGTCAGCAAATTGTATTCTCTGTTGTGACTATACAAGGTGAAGAGGAGAAATCCACTACTGACTTCGCAAAGTAATCTATTGTGTGTTTGGACCTTTTTCACTGGTAAGTGCAGCACGTTGCCACATAGAGTGGCATAAGGCACATTTTCACAAAGGTTGAGCCGGGTTGTGCTCAGTCCTGTTACAGTTCTCACTCATTCCAAACCAAATAATTCCAGTGTGCTCATTCTATGGTCTTTTAGGGAATGGAAGATTTGAGATTTTTGTCCTCTTTGCCTGTAGTCTAGTTTTACCCAGTACATGGACAGTTGGATAATTTACTACGTAAAATACCTCTTTAGATGTAGGGCACAGTACGTGTGTCTGGATCAGAAAATAAATGAAATGAGGAAAGAAAGAAATAACTTTATTCTTGACCAAAACTGGTATATCTTTAAAAAGAACACTCGAGAGCATTGGTAATAATCCTGTTTTTAATTGTTCTTGTCTGATTAAAAAGTAAAAAGAAATCAGTAATGGGCATCAAGCCTAATATTTAACTTCTAAAGGCCAAAGATTGCATCTCCAGATAGTTTTTGCCAGCACTTATCTTTGTCAAATGCCATCTTAGATTTTTGTATGCAGCCTTCTCTCTCATGGTCTTAAAGTCTTAATCCTGCCAGAAGAAAACTTCAAATATTTTTGTCAGATGATGTCCCAATACTTACCGAGTGCCAGTAAAAGGCCGGCAAGTGCAGCGACGCTTCTTTAATGCCAAATTCCCTCTCAAGTTCCTCGACATGCAGTGACAGTATTTGAGGCTATTTATTTTTGGGGTTTATGATAAGCGTAACTTTTACTATGAATTCACAAGACAAATGTCACCTGTGTTGCGCACTGTACTGCATTTGGCAAATATATCAGTTGAGATATGTACCTTAAGAAAATTCACAAAATTCCATACATACCACTAAAAAAAAAAAAAAAATCCAAAAGCAATCTACTCTTTGCCATTGTCTGTAAAACACAATACTATTTTTCAAAAGTTGCTTTAAAGTGCCACGGGTAAGAGATGAAAGTAAAACGTAATTTTTTTTGCCATCCTTCTCAGGTATTATATTGATAATGGCAATCTCACTCATTTACACAGAAAATTGTTACTGGCTTGATTATGTGGATGATATTATGTACTCATTGTCAGGCAGAATTGCACTAATGTGTCGCCTCTCGCTGAATATGTTGCTTGAGATCTTTTATTGCAAAGCTGACATTGTCAAAGCAATGTGCCTTTATCTCTTGGGAGGCTTACGGGGCCAGGGCATGATTGTCTCTCTGAATTAATGGCCCTGTGTTCGAGTGAAAACTAGAACAGCGGCATAATTAAAATCCACTCAATATTCCACAACGGCTCCCATGCGTTGCCAGGTGAGCAATGCCTTGCCGCCCATTGCCTTGGGTGTCTGTGGGTGAGTGCTTCAGTTTGAATCAAATGGAATCAAACTGTATATATATAGACTAGAATAAATTAGTAAAATGTGATCAAAGGAAGTAACACCGTACATTAAAAGAAAATGTTAAAATCAATGTGCTGTGGTTAGTAAAAGTCCTTTAAACTTTGTTGGTGCTTTACTTTGAAGCATTAGCTGTTTTTCTACAGCTTTGGAGGTTTAGTTTGAAGTGCTTTTGCTGTTTGTCCATCAACAGTACTTTAGGCGGTGTGTTACTCTGCCTTAGCTTTTGCCCTGTCCCTGTAGCCCATGTTTGAGATGCCAGTTTAATAATTAATTAAAGGATGAGTCAATCATTCAGTGTTGTTGTTAGACATGTCATAAAAGGCCCAACAACTGACATTCAGCAGAGCATAACAAAGGCAGAAATCAATATTCCAATATTATCAGAGGACAAAGAAGCAATCATTCTCTACACACTGGCAGCAGAATAGATGACATGTTTGGAGTTTCCACTTTTTTTATTTTCTGGATCTGATTCACCCTCAAACTTGTGGATAATATTATATCAAGCCCGGACTTGCTTCCTATGTTTCACGTTCTCCAGTTGGAGTTTTACCTGGACAAGAGAACTCTTTGGAGCCCACCTCCTCCAAGACCAGTGCACTTTGTTGTGGTGAGAGGTGAACACGAAATGCCTCCGACCCACTCTTCAAACTCCCTGACTCTCAAAAGGCCGGCTGATGGAGCAGGTCAAAGCCTTTAATTACCTGAGAATTGAGATAGGCTGCCTTCTGTCTTTCACCTGAAGTGCTGACACATTGTGCAGGAGGACTCAGCACGGCCTGTTAGTCGAGAGACTTTAAAGCGCCATTTCTTGATTGCTGTACAGATCCCCTTATCACCCCAACTGTCAGAGTCCGTACGATCCACGTTGAGTTGAAGACACACATGAGGAGTTTCTTATTGATTTGGTATTACATCCTGTTCCAACATGGCTTTCATCAAAAACAAAGCAAAACACTTCCAGGCCATTGGCCATGCAAGTGAAATAGTTAAACCAACAGACAGTGTTGGCTAGTGTCAGTCAGACTTCTCTCTTGCCTCCATCAGTTACTTCTGACAATCCAAATAGATCACAGTTGCCAACCTCCTATGGTCAAAACAGACACAGTGATGATGAATTCTAATCCTCAGTTCAGACTGCTTTCAGTATCCTGAACAAACAGAAATATTTGCGTGCCAACATGATTGTCTGATGCGTTTTTACCCATATGGATGTGTATTGTTTGGTGTATTGGCAACTGCAAAAAGCATTTCCGTAATGTTTTCAGAAGCTCATGTTTTTCCATCCATCCATTATCTATTGGCCTAGTGCTCCCAAACCCACATTCACTGTGACTATATTTCTCTGGGTATGCTCCATGGGGAATCGTTTGCAGTCATTGCGTCCTACTGGGCGTAGATCTCGGGTTAATTTTGAAATGATTGGAGCAGCTTTAACCAATCTGTATGCATCAAAACTCCACCATCACTGCAACTACCAGCTCCTTGTTGGGGTTTGGGATGCTGACACCCTTTCCCCATTTCAAATTTTGGCTTAAAACTTTTCTTTTTTGTAAAGCCTAAAATTGGAGGAAAGCTGAGATGTTAACTGACCACCCCCCCAACCATGCTCGCTCTTGCACTCCAGGCATTCCCAACTTTGACCTGTTGCTCTTTAATTATCCAAATTCTTCCTGTTATTGTTTTTATAATGTTTGTCTTTCACCGCACTTCCAAAATGCATAACCACAATGCCTGATTAGTATAAATTAATAATCTCTGTTTTTTGGGGGGGTTGGACTTCATTCTTCTTCAAAAACAATTCCCTGATATTTTTTATGTTATTATGCTTTTTTTATTTGTCTGTACAATGAATTGGGAAAATAAATGAATTGAAAATGAACGCTTGACTTCAATGTTATTGTACCCGCTGACACAAGTCGGTGATTGGTCCGCCCTCCATAGCGAGCTATATTTACAGACTACAATCAGAGGAAAGAAAACTGATGCTGTGAGCAATAGTCTGGCAGAGTCAGGTTAATTATCTATACCTGCTTTATCCTGAACAGTCATTGGGGGCTGCAGCCTATCCCAGCTGACTCTAAGCAAAGACCTGGCATCCCCTGGACAGGTGACAGAATGTCACATTTTTAGCTTTTAAAAATGTTAGATAGATAGATAGATAGATAGATAGATAGATAGATAGACAGACAGACAGACAGACAGACAGACAGATAGATAGATAGATAGATAGATAGATACTTTATTAATCCCAAAGCACCAACTTAGTATCCAGCCAAAAATTAAACACATTACATGGTTGAATAATGGTCAGAACAACTGAACCTGACCTTTGATCTTTTGAATATGACATGTCATCTATTCATTTCATTGACATTTGTGTTAAATTTTGTCATAATCACTGCATTAATTATTGAGATATGGCCAACCTTGTGTTTTGTGAGGTCACAGTGATTTCCCCTTGGGGATTAATAAAGTAACTATCTATCTATCTATCTATCTATCTATCTATCTATCTATCTATCTATCTATCTAACTATCTAACATTTTACATTTATACAGTATGTTAGTGAAACAGAAAGGCTGTATCTAACATCCTTTCTGGACTTGAACATGCTGTAGTTTGGTTGGCTTCAAAGACATGTAATATCTTTATGTAAAGTTTCATTTGGGGTCCCAATGGTATATGGTTTGAGTACATGACCTTTAAAATAAACTGAAGTATTTCACACATTTGATCACAACATTTTATATCATGTTATTGACCACAACGTTTATACAAATCTAGACAAGCTTGTCATTTTTGATTTGCTTCTTGCACCTGTGTCACTCATCATATTATACTGATGTCACACTTGGCATAGATAACATAATTGAGTGTAACTCCGAGCACATGGTGTTTTTCCTCAATTTAAATAAAAGCACATTGACGGGGTTCAAATCAATTTAGAGTCTCACTTTATTTTCCTTTTGAGGTGAAATGTGGAAAACCTTTTTTTCCGTCTCCTTCTTTTGGACCAAAGCATGCATCATTTAGCTCAATCTATTTTTGTGTGATTTCCTGTGGTCACCCTGCTCTGTTTACTTCACATGTCAGTAATCCTCCAGGTGGATGCCTTCGCTCTCATGGCATCTGCACATGTTCCACCCCTTCTGGCAGAGCATTGGGTCATTAGAACTTGATGGCTGCGTTGCAGAAAAGGCAGCCCTCGAACTGCCACTCTCCCATGATAACGGGCCTTTTCGTCTTCCCGCACTTTCATCCTGTCTGCCTCTATCACTCTCTCCCAGACCATCCTCTCCTTCCGCTCCACCCACTGTCTGCTATCTACCTCTCTTACGCTTCATCTCCTCCTCCCACCTCTGTCTCCCTTTGTCACTCTCTGTCTGTTTTACTTCCTCTCTCACTCTCTGTCATCACCTGTATGTTTTATTACTGGATCATGTCCAATACCCCCCTCGATTCCCCTGTGGACCAAAGGCTGTCTCCCTTTCCACTAATGACCCTGCTCAGTGTGGTGTGGTGGTATGGCTGATACCAAAGAAGAGGAATGAATGATTAATTTCATTCTTTTTCCACGTACAGGAAATGTCCCCAAAACCCTGTGGATAATAATGTAGAATTTACAGAATGTGTAGCACTGATGTGTAAAGTAAGTCAAAATCTCAATGCAGCTTTAAACATGAATTTGTCACTTGAGGAGTTTGAAAGGAGAGACAGCAGGGATGGATATTTATGATGTCATATTAAGTGTGACTGATTCGTCCACTTGTGACTGAACACAAAGAATAATGTATTGACATTACGATCCTGTAAGAACAGCTGCAACAAAGCAAAAACTGCTTCACACATTTTCAACCAAAAAAGCACAGGAGATCTATATAGTCAGCACAGTTTCAAGGTGGACACTCAAGATTAGTGGCACCAACTTAGTACCCAGCCAAAAATTAAACACATTACATGGTTGAATAATGGTCAGAACAACTGAACCTGACCTTTGATCTTTTGAATATGAAATGTCATCTATTCATTTCATTGACATTTGTGTTAAATTTTGTCATTATCACTGCATTAATTATTGAGATATGGCCAACCTTGTGTTTTGTGAGGTCACAGTGATTTTTGGCCACCAAAATCTTATCAGCTCATCCTTGAGTCCAAGTGAATGTTTGTGCCACATTTGAACAAAGTTCCTGAAGGCGATTCCTGAGATATTGCTTTTACAATAGGGGATGGATGTAAGGTCACAGAGACCTTAAACTTTGACCGCCAAAATCGTATTAATTCATCCCTGAGTCGAAGTGAACATTTGTGCCAAGTTTGAAAAAGATCCCTCAAGGAGTTTCTGAGATATTGCAGCAACAAGAATGGGACGGAGATGATGTCACAGTCACCTTTAACCTCTGACCTTTGTTCACCAAAATGTGTTCATTTTATCCTGAAGTCCAATGAATGTTTATACCTAATATTAAAAAAAGTCATTCAAAGTGTTCTTGAATTTCAACCACTTTCAAATGCACAGCAACAACACTGAGTCTGTTTATTGGTCTGGTGACGTTACACTCCAACCTAGTTTTTCATCATGCCTACATTTATTAAATGCAATCCACATCAACCTGTATTATGAGGAGAGGGCTGTTACTGAGATTAATTATGGTTATTTTGTCTTTGCATCAGAAGGACCATACTACTGATAAATTGCCCATACATTATAGTTGTGTAAGGACCGATAATCATGTGTTTGAGTTGTGGATGAATCATTGCTCCCTGACTAAACAGGTACTGTGAAGTTTAGATGGCTGATTGCAAAGAAACACACGAGGCACTGCCACAAATAACATCCCATCATAACTAATCCTTGCAGTAAAGGAGATTAGAAAACTGGCATCGCGCTGTCTTGATGGTTACACTCCCAAATTGACTGTATAGGAAAAGGGAACCGAGATAGTTGATTTGCGGAGCTACTTTCTCTAAGAAGCAACTGCAAGGTCTAGTGCTGTTAAAACATATTAAGGAGTGATATAGCTAGAGGATGATCGAGTGTACCAGTATCAAAGGTCTTCTAAATGATGACTGTACCCCTGCTCTGATTCATCATGATAATGTTTATCAGGCTTGTCCCCATGGCAGGAGACTGCGCCAAGCCACATCACTTGAAAAGCTTCATTTGTGCCAACAAGCCATTTGGGCTCAATTCCCCATGAATTATGGCTTGACTTTTTTTTTAGAATTCTCAGTTGTTCTGTCTTTTTGATGATTTAAAAATTCTTGAGGAATGTAACACAGTTACACAAACACTGGGCAGGCATTTGTCTGGTTGGTCCGTTTTTGACCAATGTCTGAGGAGGAGACATTGCCAGTAACATTCAGCTAATATCAGACGTATATTGGAAAGCCAGTATTCCATGCCAGCAGCATGCAAACCATTTATCTCCCTTACGTTGTGCATGGCATTTCTTTTGGCAAAGCAGTAATTTATACCACAGGCGATGACAGGCAGAAAAATACCTCACATGTTTTCAAAGGCGATACGAGGGGGGCTTGTCTAAACGTCCCTGTCCTCCATCTGTCTCCATTGGCCTTTCGATATGTACACTCGAATCTCTTCATCCGAGGCTCTCTGGCACCAGCATCCTGTGGATGGCCCTATAGGCAGACAGGCAAAGAGCACTTCACTTCCTCCCACACTCATCTGCAAATTCGAGTGGTGGGATGTGGCCAAGGGGATGTGCAGTGGGACAGATCATTTAGATATAATGTATCACTGGAATATAATCAGTCAAACTCACAGGGAAGTGTTTTCACTCAGCTTAGGTTTTAGCACGTCTTTGTAACTAATGCGGATACTGGTTGATTGGATGCAAATTATAGAGAATAATCAGTTGAAATATCAAATAAAACTAATTTTAAATTTTAAAATGATGACAGGAAAGGTTTCAAAAAACCCTACGATGATCATTCACAACATTAAAACTAGTGACAAGTGAAGCATAAAGTATAATACAGCAGCGCAGCAATAACTATTCCCTTCATAAGAATTATAATGTTCGGTTGTTATTCAATCTGATTGAATTAAGAAAGGCATTAATTCATTTTAATGGCCATTTTGGAGACTGAGAGGTGTTTCTAATATTTTGTCCCCTTAATTTAAATGAATTGAGTTGACAAAATATCAGAAACACTTCTCAGTATAAGCCAGTGTAGTTCAACTGCATCACAAGTTACAGTGGTCATTAGAATAAACTAACATCTCTCTCCATCAGATTGCATAACAGATTGAATGGTTTTAATGTTGTAGCTGATATACTCTGCTTGTGTCTAATGTAAAAAGTATAATTAATTAAATGGGTTCTTGAATAAATGAGTAGAAAAAGATAACACAAGTGTAGCTACCATAAAAGACACAAGGAGTCACGGTATGAAGATCTGAAATGAAGTGTGGTGCTGTTGGAGCCTGACAGAACAACACTCTGCCACTTTTTTCTCCAAGTGAGGAAATAACATTGTCATGGTTGTCTTGATCCGGTTGAAATCAATTCACATTTTTTAAGTGTTTGAAGATCCAGTCATCTGTAAAGCGTATAACATGCAATAGGGCCAACGGAACTGTCAAAGTTGTCATATTGACATTAAAGGTGTATTGATTGATTCACAATGTCAACTTGAAGCTTTATTTTGATCCTCTTCCGTAATACAAACTAAACACTTCCTGTATCCATTCAAATTAAAAGTCGTTCAATAGACAGAAAATCTTAATTTCTTCACAAAACATACTGTGAAACATTTGTAAGAATCAGTTGAAACCGAACAGTAACACTTCAAATGAGTAATTCAGAACATCTGTTAGAAAAGCATTATTATATTGTTGACTTTATTAGATTAAATTAAAGGGATAGAAATAGACATGATAGACTATTGAATGTAAACATGTCACTGCAGGAACATTGGTTACACAACCTAACAAACAACAACTTAACCTTCTGCACATCACAAGTGTGCTCCAGTGCTTCAACAAGAAGCACTTCAACTCTGATGAAAATGACTTAAATCACAGATGTTTTGTCACATAAGCTCTAAACTCAGATGAACAAATATGTTTAATTTATGTGCCGATCAACATCCAATCAAATTTTGTCTGTTTGCAGAACAAGTCTGAAGTACAACATTAATCAATGTAGTTGTGCAGCATATTTGATACGAATAGCATACACTGAACTCACCATGCAGAAAAAGAAGGCCTTGTATCTTGAATGCATCAAGCTGTCAAACAAATGCGGTAAATCTGATGCTTCCCTGCAGCACTGGTGAATGTCAACACTGGGAAATGTTATATCTTCCCCATAGACCAGCGGAAGACGTTACACTGTCTTCACATGTTTAGTTGTTCTCCTCATGACAAGTAAACTGTGAAAATGTGTGAAAATGGTGAAGCACCCCTTTAATTCATCAGCCAGTATACATTCTCTACACAGGATATGGAGCCAAAACATCTGTGGACAAATACTTTTGATAAAAGTGGAAATCCTAAAACTAACAAACAGTGACAACAGAGTATTAATCCAGAGCCTCAGGCTTGTCTGATGTAGACCCACCTCTGTGTAGAAATGGGCTTTGGCTGTGTCTGAGAAAAACTGGCTCAGTTGTCAGAGAGGCTAAGTGCCAAGGCAACGCTGTTAGTCATCGATTGCAAGCGATAAGGTAGAGGCTCACATGCTATTTTCTTGCTAGAGAGTGTTTATTCGCTTCTCTTTGGTTGTGTGTGTCTGTGTGTGCAAATGTAAATATATTTGAAGGTCTCACACAAAGTAAGAAAAGGTGCAATCATCTTTGCTTGTAGAGTGCACCGCTGCAGCTGAGGTGCTACAGAGATGCTTGATTTCAACATGCTTCTGCACTGTGGATTGTTGTTCATCTTGATTTGGTTGCTATGGATATTGACTCCCGCTGGGTCCAACCATCCCTGAATTGTATTCACTCGGAGCAGTGTGACGTGTTTTGGGTGAAAGAATTCACCAACTGGGATATTCGGTCATTAAATTGATCCCAACACTGGACATATTTCAAAGATGTGCTTTTTTCTTAATACCTGAATTGTGCATATTCCAAACAAAGATTTGACATATACTGGGTTGCATTAAATCTGTCTATCAAATCATTTTTTGAAATCATGTCAAGTTTAAGTATTGGCTGAAATACTAATTCTATATTGTATATTTTGCACCTGAACTGTCAGCGAACAAATGGAGAACAAAAGGAGACAATATTTGTACACAGCATGTCATTTGAGTGTATTTTCCCTTTTCTTTAATAGCTAGTCAGTGTTACTTGAGCTCACACTGTCTCTGCCAGTGATTATCTGCTATTTCCACGAAATAAAAACATCTATTGTTTTCATGACCATCTGATTTTGAAAGCTTTGAGTAAAGCACACCAAAAATATGAAAACTCACCAAACGTAAAAGGCAGTTTAACCATCAGGGCAGGTATCTTCCATATAACTGTTCTAAATTGTTTGCATCAACAGCAAAGTGCAACAGAACCACAATTGGACAAGGCTTCACCTCGTATTGGGGTTAGCAGGAAAATAAGACCATGGTGATATGACAGGTATCTTTGTTCATCTCAGGGATGACAATGGAGCTGCCTGCAAAATGTGACAGTCTAGCCAGTTAACATTCAAATTCAGCTCCTTGTGTCCTTGCCAGTATGGAACAAAGAGAACATGAAGTCAAATTACAGTTAAGCTGATGGACAGAATATAAGTGACCCGGCATGATGATCTGTGGAGTGTTTCATAACATATTTTAGATACATGTAGATAGTACTGTATATACTAATAGACTGTTCACCACATTCTTCACTCTTAAACAACCACACACTCATTTATTCTAGTGCAAGCAGTGAGATGTAAAAGCCATGACGTGTGATTTGCATGAGGTATGTGGAGCTTGAGATATGTTTCTCCTTCAGTGATGAATTGTATTGAAGTGTAATTAGAGTGAAGTGTAACTACTCTCTGCTGCTGTGGTCCTGAGCTTTTCTTGTGTTCCCAGTTTTAATGTCCACTCCTTAATTGGCTTTCTTTTAAGCAGTGCACACATGGTTGGATTCCCAAGTGCAAACAACCCTGCAGTTAAACCTGAATCACTATCTCTGCTTCATTGTACTGAAGTCTGTGGAGGGACTCCCACTCTTATATACTGTACAATAAATGCATATTTATGGCCTCAAGCAGTAGTCGTTCTTCACATTCACTGTTTCAGTAACTATGGCAACAAGACATTTGCTGCTTGCTTTTATGAAATGGTGACCAAGGCTTTGTCTAATAAAATTGTATTATTGTGGTTATTCCCATGTCACATCAACCTGACTATTGTTGCTTTAAAGTGAAGATCAGTTTGAGGATTTTGATGAACTGCTGTCTCGACTGTCACATTCTTTTTTTTCCTGAATATTGAGCAAATTCAACACAAACTAACATAATACACTACCATAACATGCACATAATGGGTCCGCTGCGGATTAAATGCCTATTTGATCTGTCATAAATCTATAAAGCAGTTTTTAGATGCACATTTGTGTCAGTTCAGCCGGAGCTCAAGGCGGAATGACTGTGCACCCCTGAGGGAACCACTCTGATTGGCTGGGTGGCAAAAGGAGAAACAGTACTCTCCTACCACAGTACAATCCCTGGCAGTGCGGCTTCAGGCTTGGCCTCAATAAAGACAACTGACAGTGGTCATGGGTTGGGAGCCAGTTTGGGATTATGACCTTTTTAAGCACTAGTCACTCCTTGTTGGTGTCCCTGTTGTGTCACTGTCTCCTTCTGTCTACACTGCATGACTCCAGGCCAGCAGGGACGAGTACTGTAGTCCACGGCTACTTTTCAGTGTCTCATGTTACATGTTATAATTAAATGCCCATTCTGGTCATTTAATTGTACTAAATATGCAGACATTACTATCAACCTTATCTCTTTGTGTCTTTATCTGCAGCAGGTTTGTAGCCTACAGTATGGTGGAGCAGTGATCAAACCTGAAGGCAAAATGATGCTCATCAAAAGAGAATAAATTCATTCCTCTCCTTTCGAATCTTCTTGGCTCCTGTTCACACAGCTGTACTTTTTTCAAGCTTGATAATTAATGAGACCTTACAGCCAAAGGGGACTGTTTTAATATCCTGTATTACCACTTCTATTATGTCTCCTGATTCTGAATATGAATCACTGCAGACCCAGCCTTGAGGACAGTATGGGTATTGGGGAATTTTTCTTATTTTTTTTAAATAACGGTTTATAAGCCCAAATAAACCCAATATTCTGATCATATTTAGCCAAGATAAAGCACGAGCATCTAACAACTATCTATTCCAGCTGAGGCTGTCTTACATATGTATTTTTTATCCTTGAGTGACACCAGGGGAATACCAAATGAAAACAGCAGCTTTGATAAGCATGTATAAATAGCCATTGTCTGATTTGGAATGATTAGGACATTTTCAGTAGTCACATACATTCAGTGGGGTATGAGAAAATGCAGGAGAGTGGACCTTATAACAAGGACCCATCTATCATGGTCATGAGTTGACAATACATTGCCGGCTCTACTCTACTTCGCAAATCTTACAGAATTTCATCAGTGACAGGTTTACACATGTCCTTAAACACTATGCAACAACAGCGTTGCTGATTTCAATTTCTGATTATCCACCGTACCATTATTTGTGCTTCAGATAAATGGGGAACTGCTGTTTTGGCTTTATGCTCAATTTTACAAGCTTGCAGAACAGTGATTGCTGTAAGAGCTGCCATCATGAAAACATATTAAACTCCAATTTATCTAACAGGAATGTGCTAAAGATGATTGATTACAAGTAATGATTGTGTAATTTAAGTGACACAGGCTCAGCACCAATAGCTTTTGTGTTGTACTTTCCCGAAATGAAGTGTCATGGGATTATTGTGCAATTGGTTAAATGTAATTATTCCTCTATTTCTTAACACCACCGCAGTCTCCCAGCTATTCTCACAAACGGAAAACAAATGATGATTTGAGCAAATGAACAGGTAATACACGGCTGTGACACTCTAAGAAGTAGTACAGGTTACTGTTATTAGTACCATAGTTAATTCAGATAAACATCAAGTATACAAACCATTTTCCAGATGCAAATATACATCTAGAGGAGGCAATAAAGGATAAATAAATAAAGGGAAAAATACACATTTTAAGTCGTAAAATTATGGAGACACAGGAGTTCTATATCTCCATATTAGGAAGCCGTTTAGATTTATCTTTAATGCTCTGTGTCTATAACCACACAATGTTTATCTCCTCTTCCATGAGAAAGTTTGACAAAACGGCTGTGCTTTGGCTCCCAACAGTGCAGAGATCAGCCAATTCTGTCGGCAGCCGGAAATGATGACAAGACAAAAATATAAGTGAACAATCTGTTCCTCTGGCCGATTATGAAGCTACCTACTGAGAGCAGCTAGGTGCCACAGTCCACCTCATGTCCTAAAATATGCATGGTGAAATCCCCACTGCATTTATATGTCACTAATAATGTAGTAATGCCACAGTAAAAAAATGTAAGGGCACGAATAACTATTTTTTATCATGTTGTGTTAATTTTGCATGAGGCCACATAGAAATGAGTCATAGTCATAGCTGGACACTAACAGTGAGACACCATTTCCTCAGACATGTTAGTTATGCAGTATTGATTCACTCATAAACACACATATCTTATGAACAACAGCACTGTAAGAACTAGATGCTACATTTGCAAATCAGTACCAGTTATAAATCTATAAGGGGAAAACAAATCACACGATACTAAAACATGTTTTACTTTATTGTGTTTCACAGTTTCTAAAATTAATCTTGTGTGAAATGTTGTCATTAAACATGTTCAGCAGTAAAGCAGGATTGTCTGTGTTGCTTTGCAGAGAGTCTGACTATGAGCCAAATGTTTCACAGGCTCTGACACAGTGTGCCCTCATATTTCTGAGGATGACAGGGGCTGTTCTCTGGCTGGAAGGTCGCTGGTTTGTTTCCCTCCAGAGCCAACCTTGAGCAGGAAATGACAGTCAGTGAGTCAGTGAGTCAGTGCCTGTTTTTATGGCTCTGGGTGGATATTCTCAACAGCCGTAAGGAAAACAATAATAATAATAGTGAAAATTCTCTTTCTATTGGAATAAAATAGACTACTTTTGCGTTGTGTAAGTTATACGATCACCTATATAGGAATGAATGCGTTGAGCTTATTCCTTTTCTAATTGTTGTGTTAAGTACCACACATTTGTTTTTACAAAAGACCATTTTGGTCACAACTCACAATCTCGCCACTACTCTGGATAATTACTACACCTCCAATATAGCTGGGCGGCAGCAGAAATCAACTTAGGTTAAAAGGAAACCCATGTTCTTTAATGTTATAAAGTAAAACCTTTGGAACACATTTTATTTCTGTTTTTCTGTTTAGACTCCTCTCACACTCCTTTCAGATGTGTTATCACTTATCCACATTATCACCACTTACCAAGCCTGTTTTTCCTCAAAGTAAGACATGTGGCAAATGACCCCTGACTCTGTAAAAAAAAAAAAAAAGGCAGCTGTTTTTTTTTCTTGATTTTGACTTGAATTTGGTGGATAGAAATATCTCCCTGGCTAATCTTCATCATGCTGTGAAACCAATCCAACTTCTGTAGACTTTATAAAGACACACACTCTCACAAGAATCACATATTTTTCATGCATTTTCTGTCAAACAATCCCTTTTAAATATAATGAATTAATTTGAAGTTTATATCTAACTCGTACACTGTTTACCAAACACAGACCCGACACCATTTCAACACACTGGCGAATGAACGTATCATCCTCTGCAATGGAATTTAATACAATTACACAAACCTCTTGGAGAGCTCTGCCTCTTTTGTTTTGTGATTCGATTAAGTTTGCATGTGGAACAAGCCAGCAGAGATGGATTGCTGAGCCTGCAGCAACAGCACAAACAGAAAATCTGAGGAGCACCTGAAATGATAATGTTGTAGGTTTTTCTGTGTTGTCAAGATCTCTTCCTGGTTTTCTGCTTGCAGCATAACATAAAGCTGTCATGTAATGCAGAATCTCAAGTTGTTTTCAATTGAGAAACTTTTCCTATGATACAGTAAAATAATTACAACATATAGAATAGTTATAACAATCTAGTATTTATTAATTATGTTACAGGTCTTTAAAGTGGTTAATAATTACACTCTCTCAGCACTGATGTTTATGATGCATTCATGGTGGCAAAATACGTAGTTTTATAAGTTAATACCAAGGACCACCCACAAGACTGTATATTTTCCCATCTTCAGTGTTCAAGATTTGTTTAAGTTCAAGGAAGATAACCAGGTTTAGGTTAAAAAAAAAAAAAAAAAGATTGCAAGGGGATCCTTGTAATATTGGGTGTCAGAGTCAGACACTTTCTTTACCCAACCAGCAACCGCGACCTCTTTATTTTAACAAAGTGATCAAAACGTTGATGCTGTTGTTTTTTCCTTCATAACCAAACTGGAAAACTGAGCAATAAACTGGAAATAACAACGATTTGTAGGTTATCAAAGAAGGAGGGAGGCTGTGGATGTCTCAAAAGTTGTATACAGGGCTTTGAAAAATCTAAGAATATCTGCGTTTTCATTCAGGAAAAATAATTCCTTCATTCCTACATATGGAGCAGGTCCTCATCTGTGGATCACACCATGTTATGCTGCCATGTTTCTACAGTAGCCCAGAGGGGACAAACCAAACACTGTCTCTGGAGAAGGACTGTTGTGTTTTTTATGAGTTTAATGGCTACCAAATATTATCTTGCACGCTTCCAAGGGGAGAGTGAAGCAAGTTTCGTTTAGCTGGTTGCAATCTGCAACCTGACCACTAGGTGTCACTTAATACTCCACTGCTTTTACTGATCCTGATTCTGTTGTTTCAGACCAAGCCACTCCCAACAACCCACCTGACACAACCAAGGTTGTGTGACAGAAGACACCTTAAATTAATAGTTTTACATTTCAGTCATTTACTAGACTCACAGGTAGTATTGGAAACACTTTGGTTTGCAAATTAGATATTGTGCCTTTAGATTCAAGTTTGTAATTCAAGATGTAGCAATTGTATTCAGATTTGTTGTCTTAAGCAGGATATATCAAAGACAATTATCTGGAGGGGGGTATGCAATTCATTTGAGGCAAACCTTTTACTGACACACTTGGTATTTCTCATCTCATTATTGGGGCTGATTATAATTCATAGGCTATATTAAATGTCAGAGAAAGGGCAGGGATTGTTATGCAAATGTTAAGCATAGAATGTGTTCTTTCATTCAGATTTATTTATTTTTTTGCTCTCTAGTTGGTTGAAAAAAACGGCAGTGACAATGTAATGGTTTGTTGAAAACACAAAGTCCTACCTTAAGCATAATTATCTTTCAAATAATCAGCTGTAAGACTGGAATAGATAAAAGAAGTCAAATCATGGAACATGTTCGTAGCGCAACCAGCTTTCATCTGTCAATCCTTAATGCAAACATTGAAGGTTAACTCACAAATTCAGCTCGAAGCCTCTCCCAGCACATTCAGTGCAGCAGAGGAGTGAGGGAGCACAGGAGGCATAGCCCCATGGCTGTATGTAATGCGTGACGTGGGGGGTCAGGGAACACATTCGGGAGGTTGACTGACCACTGCTCAGTGTAGCAAACATACATATAGCTGTAGTCACAGCCAACCAGCCATGAGAAGCTTCTGTGAGACTCTACAGTGGAAAGACAGGGTGGAACCTCGACATTCACTACTTTCCTTTTTTTGCAGTGAATTATTCACCTCTATTGTATTGGGCACTGATTCTGAAAATAAATATGTGTTAATCTTACTATTATTCCAATGCTGCCCCAAACCCCCCCCCCAAAAAAAAAAAAAAACTGGCTGGATATTTACAATCAGATGTTATTAAAAGAAATGGTAATTTCAATTAGATCCATTTTAAACAGAAGATGTTGTGATGAAGATTACGGTCTGGGTCTCTTCTGTTGACTCTTCATTGTGCATGAACGCTGGTGTGGAACTCCTGTGTCAGCGAAACCTCCCAGCGGCTCATCTGCAGTCATGGGGGCTTGTCGACTTCGTGTTTCTGCCCAGCAGTCAAAAGGTTTCATCTGAAAGTCCAAGGCTGTTTCTATGGATCATCTACCATTGATGAAGCCATGATATGGATTTTTTTTTTTTCTTGCCTACAGCTTTAGCCTTGAACTGTTAGCATGCTATGACTGATACAGCCACCCAGTGAATATTTAAGACCCTTTGTAGGTTTCTGTAGGTTAAAGTACACATTTTGGTTTCAGAATGAGTCAGCTGTACTTAAAGTATGTAAAACATCATCAGCCAACTTATGGAGCTGACAATAGTTTAGTGAGCCAGCTAGCTACATCGGAAAAACCTTCCAGTTTTCAATTCAACGAAATAAATTTGCAGGCAACAGCTAGAAATGAAAAACCTTCATTCATCTACCACCTTATGAGAATAAAATGAAGAAATAAACTAATGCTGAGTGGTAAATCTGCCCCTTTTATCAACAGTAAGGATCTGTTCTCTATCAGTTGTAACTCAATGCTAAACTGTTTTATTTGTAGTTAATGACTACTGGTGCAGTACAAGCCAATGTATGTCAATGACTTCAGATATTTTGTAATTGGTTGAATAATTAGGATCCCTATTGAAGCAGGTATTATGTGAAGCTGTCGCAATTGTATTCTCTTTGTATGTTTGGCATTTCTCTAGTCTTTAATTTGTGGCAGTGCAGAGTTCATTGGATGAACAAAGTTCTAAATAATTAAGCCTGTGAAAATTGGAGAGGTAGTGATGAGCAATCTGCTGCTGATCTGACACTTGATTAAAAGGAAGGCGAGGGCTAATTCAGTGGCAAGCTCATTACTAAACAGGCAGAGAGAAGTCACAGAGGTTTACAAGCATTGTTTGGCTTCTAAGGGGAGGCGGTGAAGAATGATAACGTTCCTCTGGTATGTTTCCTGCATACTTTGTTTGCATCATTGTGGATGCTTAATAGAGCCCCGATGAACTATGAGGGCTTTGGTGGATTTCCATTCGCTGTCAAGGTCTTATTTTTGCTGTTTACAACCAGCTGCCTCACATAATGGCTAAGGTGGGGATACACAGTAAAGTAAAGCTCATGGAAAAATGTTACGATTTCATTAAAGAGTGAGTTAGCCTTTGGTAAACAAATAGGGGCCGTAAGTACCATCTGGCGCATTAAAATTGACCCTCACATCAGTCTGCTGTAGAGTGGTGCAGTAATATGTATCAGTAAATTGAGTAAACTCATCCAAACAGATATTTAAGGCCATTTATAAACTCCTGTGACATTTTTGGGCAATGCAGGAGAGTGTTTTGTTGTTGTTGTTGATTTGATTGTTTTCAAATGTACTGTGATCACCTGGAACTTCATAGACAAACCAATCAAAATTAGCATGCTTAATCTAATGCTTATGTAGCCCAGGTAAAAACATGCATAAATGAGGAGTTAATAAATAGTTTGATTTAATAAATAAATGAATGCAGTTTGTTAAAAAAGTATGGTTAAACTACATATTTCATTTGTGTGTGATAAAATGTAAAGTTCATGGATAAGAATGTTAAAAGTGCATTGACTTATTTTATGTTCTTCCTCTTTTGATAAAAGCAGTTCATTTGATTGAGTGATTTCTGTCGACAGAGGTGTATGCAATCACATGATGGTGCCGACATGGGGACATGCAGAGAGAAGAGGTCAGAGGGGTTAATGAGCAAAGCAGCGTCTTTGCGTAGTTTTGACAAAGTGGTCAGGAAACATTTTATATTTCCTTGAATCTTGAATTATCAGCCAGATAATCTGTATGACTACCTAATGGAGAAGTAGCAGCGAACTTCCACGCGAAGTTTGATATCGCTGCGACCTGTATTCTGCTCGTTAATTCAGCGAGTAATTAGCAACGTGGATGGAACGTGAAGTTTTTGGTCTCCACGAGCCCGAACATCGAACCAGGCCTGCAACGTTTTTATTTTCACGAGTTAATTTTCCGGCTCAGTTAGCTATTATTACTGGTGTGTGCATTTGTATTTGTGTATCACAGTCATTGTGAAAAGTGTGAGGAAAGGAATCTACTTGGTTTAAAGCTGCATATTGTAACAAAAAGTGAAGAACACTTATTTCCTTTTCTTATATTTGATTAATTTTGCCTTAAATTAAAGGGGTAAAATATCATATTTAATTTTAAAACGGTTTCTGGTTGTGTTCATTATTTTTAAAGATTAAATGGTTAGTATACACATTTAGTAGTTACATTGTGATATCAGTCTGTTAAGTTATATCTGTGGGGTACCAGGTTTCTTTATTGATCCAAGATTATTATCCGAACACAATTAAATTAAGTAAAGAACTCAGGGCCCTATCTACAGATTTGGATGGTAGACGGGCTACACTTACATGGTCCCAATGTTTGTAAGGTTCAGTGTTTCCCATTGATGCAGAGTTATAGGAAGTCTTTTGTTCATGCACAGAAAACTGTAACTCATCAGACATTCCACACTTGTGAGATCATTTTTCTAACATGCTAAACATTAACTACTTCTAATTTTTACTCTTTATGACAATGATGCTGCATAACACTAATTGTACAGCTGTCTTAGCTTTAAATTATGGTTAGATTTGTGATGATGACAGTAATTAGCGAATAGCACAGATGCTGAAATGCGTGCGCAATGCCTACATTTAAAAGCATTATCAAACTCATTCTCGACCAGATGTTAGCTCCTCCATAGCTGATGTGTTCATTTAGACCAGATAGGAGCTTAATCATCAATGGCTCTCAATTGATGAATCTGCGAAACAGCTTGTAAATACAGGAATCTAGGCTCAGGCCAATAATCCCTGTGTTCAGACAGGTATCTCTAGCAGATTAAAGGCAGGTGTAGTTCATCGCAATGATGGACACTAATCAATTGTTGTCAAAATACTGTTTTGTTTCCATTCAGATGGCTATGCTCAAGCTTTCTCAGTTGACAATCTGTGTCCAGCTTTTCCCATTAGGACTCACTGAGACAACCCGTCACTTCAAAGCTGCAGTGTAACATAATTGGCCCCGGCGCAAATATGTTTCATGTGCCTCTCCCCCTCCCCCTAACAGAAAAAAGACACTCATGGGGATACATGTACAGATATTTAATCTATGTTGCTAACTTCCTGTCGATTTGCTGAAGAGTTTGTTGCTGAAAGGTTAAACCACTGAGAAATAAATTGCCACAATGTCATCACAACTTGTCACAAATGACGGGGAGTGAGGTTATTGAACAAACAAATTAGTATTTCCCAGCAGGCCTTCTTTCTTGAGAACTTTTGAGAGTAAAACAACCAAATTAATTTAGCTTTAGTGATGGGTAGAAATAATAGCTCATTTATTTTTAATAAAACGTGTAGTTTGGGGATATTTCAATAAAGACAAAAATACATATAATAGACAACTCAAAACTATAAATGTTATACAGAAGGTGAAAAGGTGGTATGCGTAGCTATTACATTCATATTTAGTCTTAATATTTTTTAAATAATTACCTTTGGGACCTGGTCCAATGTTACTAATATTTGGGCTTTGTTGTGTGCCACTGTTTCTAAGCTGTTTGATCTTTGATGTTTAGAGATTGATGTGCTCAAATATATGGTTGATATAGGTCTGCATGAATTTCTGTCACAGGGTTTTCCCAGGGTTACTGATGACAACATGATGTGACTGATTGGATCTGGATCCCGGAATTAGCGATGACATGCAAATGCACCAGTGGACATGGAACACCTGGCGCCATGTATTTGTGAACAATGATATAATGACATATGTCCAAATGTGACGTATAATTTATTTTGATAAAATGTCTGTATAAGAAATGAGTATGAGTACTGTTTTTCTACTTCTGTATATCCTGAAGGGAGCACAAACAAAAGACAAAAGTATCCAGATCATTTTGAGAATAATTCAGTGTATCTTGTTGGAACCAGCTGGGATTTTATAGTATTAATGAAAAACGCAGAACAGCCTGACATGACATGAAATAAATAGCAGCCCCTGTGTTTGAGCCAATGAAAACATGAGTAAAAAACGAACAAGTACACCAGTTCCTCGTATGTAACGGCAACAGTGATGCGTGTTATTGTCACCATAACCTGGACCACATAGGTTAAAGCAAGTACTTGCTGTATTTTGAATACAGTGCCGTTAATCATCTGAGCTAATGGACGATGCTTTGCATTTTACAGATAGATGTTATGACTGTGAAGTAGGGAAACGTATCATGACTGGTCAGAGGCCCACAGACAGTGTGGTCTTTAAACAGGGAAAACGGTGACTTGTCAGAGGTTTATGAGTGCAGGGAGGTTGAATCTGTAGATGGTAAAGAGGTAGGTGATTTCCTTCACTCACATGTCTCATACTTAAACCCCTCCAACTTTAGTTTGTTTACATGGTTCTTTCCTAAAACAACTGCTCACTACTTTCCTTCACAACAAAGTGTCACTCATAATGTTTATATAAAGGGTACTCAGTATTAATGAGGACGGTATTAACAAACAAGTAAACTGTAAGAATCCTTTACTCCTCCCCAGAATAACATATCTAGCACCATGGATACTTAAAAACAGAATACGTGCTCCGAGTTATCGTAGGCTATGTACCTTTTACCTATAAATTCAAAACATGTAACCAAACTAAAATGATATGTGCATGTCCATGAACTAAAATTCATAATATGTTTCCTCTCAGACACGTGTGTTTACTCCAGGGGGCATGAAGTGATAAGTTGCAAATGGATTGAATTTCATATTGCCTCTCCACTCCCAACTATATGACACATGGGTCTCTTACAAAACGGATTATTTTTACTATAGTTTTTGCCTCTGCTGGATAGTGTAGAGGCAGAAACAAGAGGAAAAAGTGTGACGACTACTAAGGTCGTCTTGGTGGGAACATTGCAGTTATGTTGTACTGTATATGCACCCGGCTGCCAGCACATTTTGGTGGGACTCTTTTGAATGGACATTTTTACATTGTGACCTGGGTTTAATACTTTATTTGCCTACCAGCCTGAGCACATATTGTAACAAACTGCTACTACTACTGACATGTAACCTGGTGAAACACCAGCAAACACTTAACCTGCATCAGTCATGTTCATGGAGCGCATCAGGCGCTGCTGTGAGGATTTTGCCATCATAACTGCCAGTGGCCTTGTTTTGTAATTTACCAGCAAGCCATGTCACCAACATTTAAGAGATAGTATGACATTGGAAAGCAATATGATGGCAGTTAAAAACTAGTCAGTCCAAAGGGAGTTGATGGGATGATAATACCCACATATTGCTTAAATGTGTCCACATCCCTAAGATCTCCACATGTTCTGGGATGTCTTAACCCATTTAAGGTGCAGGAAGGTATCTCACAATGCAATCCACAAACATCTCTAAACAGTTATTCTTTCTAGTGGACTTCTGCTGTACATCAAAAGAGTGGCAAGAAGTAGCAAATTATTCAGAATAGACAAATAAAGAGAGCAAGACAAATTAAACTGGGAAATAGAAAACTGTGGTCCAGCTCAGTGAAGTGTCATGCAAAATATGAAAAAGTAGTCACAAATACAACTTATTAAAATGCAGAGGCAAACAGACATGTGTTAAACCTTGATTTAAAACAACAGAGTTGGAGAAAATCTCAAGTTTTCTTGAGGAATAACAACAACACTAACTCTCCCTGTCTCCACAGCATATCATCTGTCTCGAGTTTCCTTCTAATGTTTAATTCTATTTGCAGCATTTCCATTCTGTGTGGCTGAGGTGGAACACAACCTCGCCATACTGAACTCAGAGCCAAGCTCCGTCTGAGAGATCAAGGTAAGGATGCATAAACTAACTTGCCTCCGATGTCATCGCTAGCGTAACGAGCCCTGACATTCTACACTTCTCTATCAACTGACATGGTTGGAGTGTCACTGTAATTAGCCCTGGCCTTCCATCCCCAGGACCAGAGTTGATGTGACCCCTTGTTGCAACTGGTAATGAGTACCAGGATCTCAACTGTGACAGCCTCGTCTAAGGGTCAGGCTGAAGTCAAATCCAACAGGGCGACATTGGTGACAGCCAGACACGCAAGCTTAGGATAAATGGCCCTCCAATGAAAGTCTCAACACGGATGCACAGGTAATCAGTTTTAGCGTTTCAAAATGGATGGAAAAAGAGAGGTACACATCGATAAATAATAGGTGTTTTTCTCTTGCATTTGTCTAAAGGAGATTCATTCATAACGAGTTGAAGATGATGATTTAATTAGTCCCGCGGCACATGTTCTTGAGTGCATACTATGTAGAGCAGCTGGAGGGAAACTGATGTAATTTGTCAGGCTGATTCCATGTTCACATTTGCTGAACAATTTTAATGTGAAGCTGTAGTTGTCTAACTTGGTGTTATTCAGTACTTGGACTGGACTGTGTAATTCCCCGCAGACCAGGAATTATGGGGGTTTTGCAATATAGTTGTCAACTAGTCATAGTGTGTTACACGTGTGGCCTGGTTATAATGATGAGACCCGACACCAAATACATTTTTATTTTTTGTGGGTCTTTTATTTACCCTGACTGTACTCTTGGAGCACAGCGTTAATTTAGCACATTTTGAGTTTACTGAACAATGTTCGTGATAGCAAAATTAAACACTTGCTTCTCACTCATTCATGACTACACTATAGAAAGAATGATAACTAGAAACAACACGACTTTAAGGAAACACTATAAAGCAAAACTACAACACTAGTGGCTTCGTCCTGTCAAGCAGAAACAGAGAACCTCCGCATCTGTTGCCGTTCAACTCTCTGAGATATGTAGATCGCGTTAACTTCTACAGGAACAAGAACATTCTCAAAGAAAACCATTAACTCACTCGTATTCCAGTGCACGGCCTGTGGTGCTCGGACCAACGCCTGGAACTCACGGCAGCTTTCGTCTGCCCTCTAAACGAGGCGGACGCATACAAATTAACTCAATGTCTCAAAACCATTAACAAACCCAATCACAAGGTGATTCAGCATTTATTAGCGACTTCTCCCGCTACTTACGCTGACCCGTCGTTCAAGTATTTCCCTTCAGTGCAGTCTGGATGCTAAACGCTCGTGCTCGGTCCTCAGCAGCCTCTAATTCCCAGGGATTGCCGCACGGCGCTCACGTGAGCTCCGTGCTTTTGCGTATGTTACGCTTCACTGCTCTTTAAGCGACGGCGTGACCAAAATAAAAGAAAGAGCTGTCACTGATTTAGCTGCACGTCAGATCATATCTATCAGGGGCAGTACCAAAAACCTTCCTGCCCCTACTTCACCAGGCTACACATGTTATTAAAGAAATAATACTGTGATGCATTAAACGCTTTGAGTGGTTTAATACAACAGCAGCATCTAAAATAGGATGGTAAGTCTGGAAACCCTGTTTGTTTTAATGTATGGTCAGCCACTCTGAAGGACGGATTGATCAGTGATTAGTGCAATGATGTCAAAGTCAAATTTTTTTTTGTAAATGTAGTTGCTGCAGTGGTAGAGTTTCAGAGCACATGTTGGGAAATGTCGATTGGTTGGAGGTTGCTCCAATAGTATGAAAATGTACCCCAACCTCCTCCATAGATAATGGCTGGATGGGTGGATGGATCATCTTACAAGGTTAATGTCTGCCCAGGCTGTATAACACTTCTGCCCTCCATCAAACCTTTATATTGTGAAGATCCATTGTTTTTCACATTTACTCGCAAGCCAAAACCAAACTTGAGGTTACAAAGTCAACCCCGGTTCTCTGAACATGAGTGAGGTAGCTCCCCCTTCATAGTCCTCAGAAATCAAATGCCATTACGCCAACCCCAAATGCAGTCATGAAAAAAGGGAATGATGCAGCATCATACGCTCACAAAAAAACAACATCTTTTTGTCTTTCATTTAGAAAGCAAACTCTCTACACGACTGCTAACGGCAAGATTGGCCTAACTGTTCACAGATTGAACTCACTACTCAATTGCCAGACATCTTCACTATAGAAATCCATAACTTCAAAGCAAAGTGATTAAGCTTTTGTCACCACCACTATATTTGCTAACCTGTTAGCCTCTTGCTATACAGGAACACCAAGCACCGCAAACCACCTCAGTAGCAAAACTCGTACTTTCACGCTATCAATAGCGTCTAACTTGTCTCCAAAGGTCAGCAGCTGCCGGCTATTTCTGCTTAGTTTTAAAGAGACTCACCGTGGTGCCACATGGGCAGAGTGTTCCTGGCTCTCTGTGCTCTGACATCCCTTAAAGTGTGGTCTAGAGGTCAGGTACTGAATTCTTATGGATAGTTTTATGGACTAGCTCGTGGCATCAGCTGAGGTCAGAAAATGAGGGCACTGAAGAGATGACACATCACATACATTTTGTGGCAAAGCCACCAACATGCTGAGGGAAGGACACCACAATGACACCATCTGATAGCAGGTGGTCATTCAAGAAATAAAGTGAACATTTCAATTATTACAGCGTTAAGGACAAACAGCAGCATGGGGATGAGGGCTGTCATAATGTCCGTCATATCCTACCTGAGAGTTTGTTCCAAAGCTAGTGCTGCCAATGACTAGCCATTAGTGCTTGGCAGCCGTGCCTCCAGCATTTCAATGTAAAACTGACATTTAAAAGAGAGCAGATGATGCTATTGACACTTGGAGAGGCAGTAATTAGTTCCCCCTTTAGCATTCATTGTGTGAGGCATTTCATCACTAAATGTCAATTATCATGGCAGCTCTATTCGGCAAGTAACCTTCAGTTATCACTGTAAGCATTAAAGGGAAGGGTGCCTTTAAGAATAAGCTGACTTTATCCCCATCCTGCCAGATCTTTTTGACTGTACTAAGTGAAATGGAACAATATAACATTCGGATATCCATGGGGATTCACCTACTCCATGTGTTGCCTGTGAATAGGTGTGTTCAGGATTCAAAAGGAATATATCTCAAATATGCAACTCTAATAGTTAGATAAAATAAAGTTCTTTGTATTTCTAGTTCTCAGCTGCAATGCTCCACAGAACTGTGCAAAATATGTCAGTAAGGATGATTTCATTCTCAACTTTATTATTTAATTAACTTCACACAAAGTGCAGTGAGCAGATACCCAGAATAAATTGAATATTTCTTGCCACCACCCTTTGCCTGTAAAACGAGACCAATTATCTGATGTACTGTACATGTGTGTACCGTGGCTGAACTTGCTACAGCTCTTGTGTGGATTCTCAGAGTCTTCTGTATGTCTCTTCTGATGCTTGGATAATTTGTTCTTCTTGTTGCTTAAGATAATTGTTTACTTCTTTTTGACTCTGGCTGTATGTTTGGGGTTGTTTTCATGCCGGAGACTGAAATTGCTAACAATAAGATTGTCCTATTGTGCGATGTGTGAACTGTCGAAAACGTGTGCAGCGTATATTGGGGCTGCTCTGTACAATTACACCACATATTTGCACATGATTGGAGATTTATGTCTCACCTAGAATTTTTGTGAACAACTTTTATTTTTTGAAATTTTTTAACAAAAGATAACCAAACATACATGAACATGTGGCAATAATCGTAAAATTCTGCACCTCAGATAATCTCATTTGTTAAATTTACTTTACAAGGAAATACATATCCAAAATCTGAGAATACAAAAACTATAAAAAGGGATACAATTTAATTGAAATAGGGACAAGGACTATTATTTAGAATATAAATGTGACAAGCTCTGGTGGCTGTTGCAGCAACTTCCCATAGATCAATAGTTAAAGTCTTTGCCCTGTGTGGCCTGGCAGTAGACAGTTCCATCATCATGACATCTTGAAAGTACTGTAGCCACTTGGTTAAGGAGAGATTGTGCAGTGAAATCCATCTTTGAAAAATTTGCGTCTTCGCTGCTGTTAAACCAGCCAACTGCGACCAGCACTGTGTTTTATTCACATCCAAATCTGAGTCATCATTCAATAACAACTTAGAATCAAAGGGAATCCTCATCTTTGTCAGCTTAGACGGCGAACACGCTACAGTTTCCCGGGATGCATATACTGGAGTACACTCCCAAATCACTTGTTTTTAGGTGCCCAGAGCCTCATAAGAACATACATTATTATTATTATATGCCTTTTCAACAGTGTCCAGTACTTTCTATGACAGAGTTTAAAATGCATCAGTTGATGATTTGAATTCTGAGACATGTTGTGTTTATTTGACCAAAACAAATCCCAATCAATGTTTTCTTCACCTGACATTAAGTGCCCCTCCCATGACCTTGTACAATTGAACTTCCTCTGATGAAGTATGGTGGGTCAGGAATACCTGATATAAATCCTCTGCAGGGTCATTTTGTGATATGTTCTATAACTGCATTTCTCCCTTTCCTCTGTCTCCATGTAACTTCATATGCATGATTTGTGGATTTCATTTGAAAGATATTGCACACCCATGATATTAAACTGCTGACAAGGTTTCTGAAAGTTTAAAATGCCACTAGGATCCCAACAATCCCCCAACACAAAGGTATCTTTGGAGAATTCAGAATCAGAATCAGTTTATTGGCCAGGTATGTTTACACATACAAGGAATTTGACTCCATTTGTAACTTCACTCTCAGCATGCAAAAAAACAAAAACAGACAGACATAAATAGACATATACAAAATAAATAGACATATATATAGCATAGAAATGAATATATACATATATACACCTAAACAATGGTGCAATTGCACCTAGTGCAAATAGTGCTGATGCAGTTGGGTATAGTGCAAAAGGTCCAGTGATGTAAAACATTGTAACTGTTGAGCAGAGTGACGTGACAGCCTGTGGATAAAATCTGTTCTTGCTTCTGGTGGTCTTGGCGTACAGCTGCTCTGTAGCGCCTACCAGAGGGGAGAAGCTGAAACAGCGGGTGTCCAGGGTGGGATTGATCTGCAGAGCCAAACCAGACGGTCATAGTAGTGATAGTAATGGTGCAGAGAACAGACTAGATTATGGCGCTGTAGAACTGGATCAGCAGCTCCTGGGGCAGGTTGAGCTTCCTGAGCTGCCGCAGAAAGTACATTCTCTACTGGGCGTTCTTGATGATGGAGTTGATGTTGGACTCCCACTTCAGGTCCTGGGAGATTGTAGATCCCAGAAACCTGAAGGTTTCCACTGCAGACACGGTGTTGTTGAGGATGGTGATGGGGGGCAGTGTTGGGGGGCTCCTCCTAAAGTCCACTGTCATCTCTACAGTCTTGAGAGGGTTCAGTTCCAGGTGGTTCTGACTGCACCAGAGGACCAGCTGTTCAACCTCCCATCTGTATGCAGACTTATAACCATCCCTGATGAGGCCGATGACCGTTGGGCCGTCTGCAAATTTCAGGAGTTTGACAGATGAGTCTCCTGCGGTGCAGTCGTTGTTGTAGAGGGAGAAGTGTGTGTGTGTGGGGCGGGGGGGGGGGGGGGGACACACACACACCCCTGGAGCAGGAGGGAACTTCACACTTCTCCATGGATTTGTTGAAGATCTGCGTGAGGATGGGAGCCAGCTGGTCAGCACAGGCTTTCAGACAAGAGGGAGACCCACCGTCTGGCACTAGTGCTTTCCTGGTCTTCTGTCTTTGAAAGAGCTGACACACATCTTCACAGATCTGAAGTGCAGGTGAAGAGACAATGGGGACAGAGGGGGGGGGGGGGGGCATGGCAGGGCAGCAGGGGGAGTAGGAGGTTGTTTGATGCCCGGGTAGGTGAGAGGTGTGAAAGTGGCTTATCAAACCTACAGTAAAACATGTTCAGGTCATCAGCCAGTTGGGGATTTTCCACAGTGTGGGGGGATGGTGTCTTGTAATTCAAATCGTTTATTCCCTGAACTGATGACTATTAAACCTTCAGAGGACAGGGAACATGTCCTACCTGTTTGTAATATATATATATATATATTTGCATATTTTTGCATTTACTCTAAAATTGACTATTGCACAAGAACAATTTGGGCCAAATATAAGCAACACTTACTGTTAGGTATAATGAAATATAGGATGTCTTGTAACTGCAGTGTGTAAGTCCTTCCTCAATCCCTCGCCAAAAAATATGCAATAACAGATTTATCTGCATTAAAACTGTGCACAATTGAAAACACTGATGACTAGAAACGATGATTTTGTCTAATTACTTTTTGGACTGGCTTGTCTTATTTTAGGTTAATTTCCTAATTATTTAATCAAAGATGATTTGAGTTGAAAATTCCCAAATCCACTTCTTCAGCGTGTTGCTCAGATAGGTAAGGTGCATTATGCCAAAGATGTGAGTATGTGTGTTTGTGCCATATAAAAGAATATAATAAGTCAAGTGTGGAACCCCCGATGCAACATGAAAAGAGATTCGCCCCTTCAATCTCGTAGAAACCCTCAGCAGCTACATAGTCCAGCCCTTTAAGTTTGATTTGCTCACAGTTTCATAGTTGGTACTGATTGGCTTCAGGGTGGGCAAAGCATAATAACAAACAAAACAAAACTAAATGACTAACCTAGTTTCACCTAACAAAACTCGAATGAAAAGGGAATTACAAATCCTTTTTAGTTTCTAAATTAAAAAAAAAAAGGTTAACAGAGCTGAAACCAAAACAACTACTCCACCAGTACACAATCCAGTGCTCTTTAAAAGGGTACTATTAACAGCAGTTAGACGAGGAGGCTAAGCTGGAGGAAGACGGCCTTTCAAAACCTGCACTCTCATTCACAATCACAAACCAATCAATACTTGGTTTGTTATGTATGTGATTTACCCAACAAATTTAATAAGACACCACAAGGGATCTTATGAATCTGAGAGAGGATCAGTCAGAACCATTCATCTGGATCCATTTATGCTGTGTCTGTTCATGTGAGTGACACACACACACACACACACACACACACACACACACACACACACACACACACACACACACACACACACACACACACACACACACACACACACACACACACACACACACACACACACACACACACACACACAAGGGCATTGAAGCTCAGAAAGGGATAATCTGGGATGGCTCCAGGTTTGTGGATCAGTGCATCCCTTCTGAAACACACGCACACACATAAACAGTTAGAGTCCCTGCTGTCTGACATGTGGCTGTGGTGTAGCAGAGTGATCACCGCTGCCACATTGACCAGCCCTCTTCAAAAAGCTCTCTGAATAACCCTCTTACTCCGGTAAAAATATCTAACCCAGCTCCGTCATACAACTAGGGCCCTATTTTTATCCACACAGCACAGCGCACCATTGCACCGAGATGCAGAGCACAGATAGGGGTGGCAAATTGCATTTGGTATTTTGGTAAACACCAGGGCAAAACTAACTGTTCCTGTTTCTATAAATAACTTAATAAGTATTATGAGAACCACTGCCCAGTCCCATCCAATACAATATTAAGAAGTTAACAGAAGTAAATTAAGCATAGAGTTAGTTTATTAACAATGTAAGGATTATCTCAGTCTTTTGTATAGTGGATGTGATGGGCGGTAATTTGTTCATCTTCTAGCATGTGTAAGCACTGTGCATAGTGTTTGTATCAGAGGCCTGTTTTGTCTACAAGGATCTGAAAGATGGACTTCTATTATTCTTTTTTCACTCATCTCGGATCTGATATAGGAGTGAAGTGACGTCCCCGCAGGGAGCGTGCTGACAGGTGATGAGACAGTGTCTGGTGGACCTTATCAAGCACCGTATCCCGACAAAACTAACAAACGTTGGATTATTCTTCGATTTTAACTGGAATTACTGGGTGAGATTGCATGGGTTACCTGTATTATTGATTATTGAATTGCATCTTGCCACTCTTCAGATAAACAATCTTTGTTTTGGGACAGTTTGAATTGGTCTGTTTAAGTTTATGCACTTTGGGAATACTGAGAACTTGGAGTTTCAGGGGGGTAATTTGTTTGTATTTGAGTTCATTGGGTTAGTATGGGTGTCAACCTCCTCCAGGTTGGATGAGTTCTTACAACCCTGTTTCCGAAAAAGTTGGGACACTGTAAAATGTAAATAAAAAAAAAAATGCAATGATTTGCAAATCTCATAAACCCATATCTAATTGCAAATATACCAAAAATAACATAACATATCAAGTGTTGAAACGGAGAAATTGTATTGTTTAATGAAGTATATTTCCTTATTTTGGATTTGATGGCAGCAACACGTCTGAAAAAAGTTGGGACAGGGTCAACAAAAGACTGGAAAAATTGTGGAAAGAAAAAAATACAACCCACCTGGTGGAACATCTCAATTACTTTAGTTAAATGGCAACAGATCAGTAACATGATTGGGTATAAAAAAAGAGCATTTAAAAAAAATAGTAAATAGTTATCCTACTTTTGTGATCAAAAACATTGCTCTGAAGCTCGATTCTGGGGCTGTTCTCTACATAGTTTTCTAATAAATATAAAATTGAGCAATTTCTGGTCAACCCGTATCAATTTCATGCTTTAATGAACAACTTCAGGTTAGTTCCGATACAATGCAATGTACTCCAATGTTATTGATGTTGTGGTGTTAATTTAGTAAACTGCATTGATGCTTTGACATAATTTACTTTGCAATCATTAATTAAATGACCTAAGCTGCCATTTTGTGCTTAAATGACACTGTCACACTCTGTGGTCTTTCAGAGCTGGCAGATTACTAAACCAGATGAGGAGGTGAAAATGATTTTGAATTGTTTCCTCTTTATGTATAATTTAATTACAATTCATTTGTAGTTAACCTGAGTGTCTTTTATATTTTATGGCTGAGAATGGCTGCTGCTGCATGACACGCTCCAACTTTATCATTCAAATCCAATTCAATACACGAGTCAGCTTCATTTTTAGATGATTAACTCAATCGGAATGTGGCATTAAAACATATTGCTTTAATTATTTATTTGAGTGGGATTAAATACGTGAAATATCCACCAACCGCGTCTGTGGGGTTTTAGATAGGTCTGTTCATGTGCGCTCTGAAACCACAAAAATAGCCCTCTGTCATTTGCGCCGAGGATTTAGACCTGGTCCGAGCTGGCGCAGACGCAAGTTTACTTCTAAATTGACACCAAAATAGCACTGCACGAGCGCATCTTCAACGACACACCCACTGTTGCGCTGTTCTGACCATCTGGGCACATTCAGGTTCAAAATACCACTGCGCCTAGATTTGCATTGCGCCGCGATTTGCGCTAGAACGAAAATAGGTCCCCTAGACTTTAAGTCGCATGTAACGTTTAAAAAAAGAGGTTGCATCACCAAAGTATAAAACACAGATCCTACATTAGGGGTGTGAAGCCTAGTATTGAAGGCACTTGAATGGACTAGTACCAGAATGGAATTTCATTTTCGGTTGCTTACGTCATTGAAAAAGGATATTTGCAGCTACATTTACATTTATTCACAGCCTGGTGAAACAGCTGCACCAAAGCTGACAAAAAAGCCTTCCGGCCTGTTGTGAAAACAACACAGGACATTGTTGACAAAGATCTGCCACCACGAGTTCATCCAAAAATGAATATATTTGATTCCTGTCTTATTGATTCTTTGAAACAATTTGTGGAAGGCTTAAACATAAATGCACCATCTCAGTTTGACACAATTGCAATTATGTTGTGCTTGCACAATGACAATATAGTTCCTCATTCTTTAAAAGTTACAAAACAACATCAGCTTTCAGAATTAGTCTGTTTACTGCACAATTTCGCATCATGTAAAGGCACTGTGTGTAATTTTTTTGGAGCCAAATTCTTCCAAATACATATTTCCAATCACAAAGTTGACAGAGGACATTTGAGAACATTCAGACATCTGCTCTGTGGGTTAAACTTGTCTTCATATGTTACCAAAGATATACACAAGTTAGTTTACTTTTTCCTGCATAAAATATAAAGCAGTGAAAAAGTGTCAAACTTGAATGAGTTTATCTTCATTCAAAACACCCACTAGGAGGATGCCTCTGAGAAGGAATGTGACGGGCAGCAATGAGAGTGTGTCAACATACAAGTTCACATTCACTGTTGTCTAACAGTGTGAATATGTTTGATTCAGAAAACAATTTTACACGAGGGCAATATTTACTGTCAGACCATTAAGCCAAAACAACTAAATAAGGCAAAGGGAAGTGGTAAGGTTAACAAATACGAAACACCTCAACAACAAAGTTGACAAACAATATCCGATAACCCTGGCAACTCATATGGTTGTTGATGTGTCCCAGATACCTCTTATCATATCTTGGTGACTGTTGATATAAATGTAGTGAGCTATCCTGATCCAAATGAAGTAAAAGCATGCAGAGTTGCGTGAAAGCATCTGGAAGTTTCACTACTGAAATACTACTATTTCTCAGATGTGAAATGATAACATAGAGTAGATTCATCATTTTGAAAATAGCACTGCTACTTCCTTATCACAAACTGACAGTACAGACAAGCAAAAAGGAGACACGATCAGGGTGTTAAGACATAGATAGAGGCACCACAGAGGCAAGGGGGGGGGGGGCACATATAATATACACTGTATCTGCATGCAACAGAACATGCTGGTAATCTTTTTCGTGTACACATCATATCATTTCACTGCTGAGAAATCAAACTTGCAAAGATAGAATACTTATCAAGTACCTGCCATGGTCTGAATTTAAATTCAGCCTTTATCTCTCACCCATCATCTCTCGTTGCCCTTCTACTGTATTATCAGTGGTCTGATATTGTATATATGCACATATAAAATGTAACAGGTTGAGATTGTTTGCATTTACTTTGTCAAACAACTTGTGTAAAGAAAATTAGGGGCTATTATCGAATTTAATATGAATAAAATTATAATAATTTTCACCACAATCCCCAAAGTCAATGGGATTAAGTAGCAATAAAACATCTTTGATGAAAATTGTTCTTTATGCAGATACACAGTTAAACCTTTGAGCCACTAATGGTGGGATGGGGGTCCTACGTCTTTCATGATCTTTTTAACATTCAAGCCTTTTTATTTCAAATATTCATAGACAGGCATAGAAGGTCACGTGCAGTGCAATGACCTTGGCAGTGAAACTGAACATTTGGAAGAAGTTTCCACTACAGGTAGCTCAGACTTATGAACATGACACCACCAAACACATTTGTGGACACTGAGAGCTGGCTGATAGGTTGAAAATGACTTTGCAAGCAGTTATGAAACCTAGATAATCATTTTGATCAAAACAAATCCTTGCCTTTTGTCTTTTTGCTAGATTATTCATCATAGAAATCAAAAGTATAACAGAAAGTTTGACATTGTTGTTATGCACCAAAAACTGAAGTTTTAACCGCAGTGCATACAGGATATTAAATGATATAGATTCACAAAGCTGACAAACAACCTAGACAACTAAGCTACAACACATTTCCATCAATCTTAAATCACTTTTGAAACCTAATTCATATGGGAATTGTTTGATGTTTTGTGATATTGCTGTGTCAAAATCTGGCTGCAAAGATGCATCTAATAATCTGAATTTTCTGGCTAGTTAATGAGCCCAAAAACAAAAACAAAGAAAAACAGAACACCATAAACATGCCAAAATAGTTACAATTTTTTTTTTTTAATCTCAAATCACTGAATAAATTAAAATTCAGCTACTTGCCAGGCTTTGCCCCTCATCACCATACTTGATGAACAGTACAACCTTGGTGCAGACTGAAGGTTACATCTCCAAAATAGCCACAATACCTCCGCTGTGTGACTGAATGCACAATGTACCATTGTGTGTGACACTGCCACTTTTCATTTAATCAGCCTCTCCATTGTGAGGCAGGTAATACCCTCAAGAGCTGTCCTAACAAAACCTTCATATTTCTCACTAAATTAATGGAAAATTGAATCCCTACTCTGAAGGCACTTGTTTTGGGATGTAAGCCATTTTTTGCAGTGATTTCAGCTAGCAACTGTGAGGCCGTTTTTAAATTTGTATCTGTAATTGAAGCTTCTATTATCGTGGAATTTGCTAATTAAAATAATCGACATTGAACATTTTAAAGTAGATAACCCTGTTCTTTAGTCTATTGATAAACGGTGAATGTTGCTGTAATCATAGTTATTCTCTATAAACCACTACCGGAATTTTGTGATGGCTTTATTGGCTCAATTCATTTCTCACCACATTTAGTGCAATTCATTATTTTCTGATTGTATCAAAGCCTCTGTACTCACAATATTTCATTAAATGTGGTACTCAAATTATTGCATTAAATAATGGTTCTTAAAAGTTTGAAAATCTCAGTGACAAGCACTGATTTCATGATAATTCTACAGTGTTTGTTAGGTCAGCCACAAATGTGATGCAGATGGCAGAAAAGAAGAGCCTTCAACAAAGAAGGAAGACTCATTTGTACAGAAGAACAACAACCACTGATGAGCCTTAATATCATGTGGTGCCTAATGTTGTAAGATGCTACCTCAGTGTTAAGTTAGTACAGGTGTGAAATATAAAGATAACTAAATCAATATATTTTAAGTCTATTTATTCTGTTTTGGGTTATTGTATCACTAAGTTGTCCAAGTTGTTATTCAATATGTTCTGTTGTCTTTCCCAAATTCTACAACTCTCAAAACCATGCCAAACATCAATAAAACTACTATTGTAGTTCATTCTAAATCAAACAGAAACAATGGTGAAAGTTAGCTGACTCAAATGAAATGCTGCTGTTGTGAAAATGGCAATTTTCAATGTGATGAGCAACATGTCTGATTTAATGGTAAATGGCTGCATTTATCAGAAGCACTTTACAATTTGCCTTTCATGCTTCCATGCTCATACAAAAATGGTATGCCACCATCAGAAGTGGCGGCCTGACCATCATGAGCAATGTGTGGTTCAGTATTGGTCCCAAGGACACTTTGATATGTTGATTGGAAGAGCTGGGGATCAAACTGCTTCTGTAACTGCAAACAAATTATTTAAGGGAAATGAACAGACTCAAAACTTAATTTTATTTGATAAAAAAAAGATGTTGGTACATTTTTGTTCCATTTGGGGATATCATTTGCAAAAGAAAACAGGTAATAAATTGCAACAAATGTTATTGTAATATTCAGCATATCATAAAATGCGTAAAAGTGTAATTACATTGAACCGAAACTTAAATATCACGATTATAAAGTACCGTGTGGCCTCTGGTGATTTCCACCCCTTGTGTTAAGCAGGGTTTGTGGTTCACACTAAAATATAACGTAACCTTCAACATTAGGAAGCAAACCATGAAAACAAACAAAGGAAACAATGTACAACAACAAAGCCAAGAACAAGAGAAGGCAGAACTAGTCACAGCTGGCCAACAGGAGCACAGCTGCAGGCAACACTGGAGAACAGACTCAAATGAGGGGCATAATCAGAAAGTGCACACAGATACAAATACAAACAACATGAATGCCAGGATACTACTGGGGAACAACAATAGGCATTGTATCTTTGACTTACAGACAACAGTTGGAACAGGAGCAATCAATACGCTGCTAAAAGAAAATAAAGCAAACATAAAAGCAGCAGTTATTGAGCTGAAAAGTAAGTATACGAAACACTGTCTCTGATAGAGTTCTTAAAGGCAGGGGAGATGAAATTGCCAGTAGTTTCAATAGTTTTTTTTTTTTTTTTTTTTTTAGTCATCCCAGCAAGCACGTTTTTATCCCCTGCGCTCTTCTGACCTGATCATTTCAATATAATATGTTGTTTGTTTCTGTAGAGCAATATATGCATGGTTTATTCTCTGTCACTCTTCAGTGCCACCTGTGATCCCTGTGATCCCCCAAGGAGTAAATGTCTGCCAAGCACACCCGTTCGCGCTGTGTCTATTGGAAAACAATCCCGCGGTGGACAGTGCCAAAAAATCTGATATAATGGGCCCCAGGATAATGATTACTTTGAGTGATGGCATAATGAGGGCTTTATAAATATGCATGGGTCACAAGGGTAGTAATATTGTGGATTATTAAAACTGTAGGGTAAGAGGTCAGGCTAATGAGGGGGAGGTATGGGGGTAGGCGCAGCCACTGACACAGGAATTAGCCAGGCCAGATGTCTGAAACACTGGCTGTTTTCACACCATAAAACAGTAAACTAGCACATGCCGAAATCATCCAAGCTCAGGCCACAACAAAGCTTTTGTTTCTCATTATTTCCCAAATCTATTCAAAATACAAATTTTCTCAGGGAATCACAGCCGAGAGCGGTGTTGAAATTTAGATGGGCTTCCAACAGGAACCTTTGCTAGCTGTCCACGTATAAATACATCCAACAGATATTAGCAGGTCTGAAAATGTAAGTAAAGTGAATAAGAGTTAAAAAAAAAAAAAAAAAAAAAAAAGCTTACATTTTCAAGTAGGACTTTCAAGTAGGACTTGCGATGCTATTGGAAATGCATATGACCTCTGTGTTGAGGGTGTCAAATAGCTGTTGGCTGCCAGAATGAAACTGTATTTTGATTTTGTATAAGCAGGAGGATAGAGAAATGTATTGTGTTAAGTACTGCATATTTGCCACTTGTGGAATTGTTGTAAAGTGCTTTCAGACCGCAAACTGCTACCACTGTATTTTCCACCAAACAAACCTGTTCCATATTTTCACTTTGTGACTCTGCAGTGAAGGCTGCCTTTTGGCTACATCAGATTCAACCAGCAACCTGCACCTGTGCAGTATAGTACAGTATTGTAACACATGACTTTCTGTTCGCCACCTCCTATAATATGTTCATGCAGTTTAACAGAATGATCTGTGCCTTACAATAGAAAATATGTGTAGTAATATGACAAGATAAATATTGGAAGCTCAGTAACATCACCAACGTTGTTTACCTGCCTAGATCAAATAACCAAGCCTGGAAACAGATGTTAATTGGTTTTAATGCAGTTGTTGTTTGAACTGGTGAAGAATCTGCTTCTATATAGTTTTTGTCATGGTAAAGTTAAACCATCATCAAGTCAGACTAGCAGGTGCTCATTCTCCTGGTGACAAATTATGCTCTTTTGCTATACTGTAGCTGTTGGCATTATGTTGACGTTGGGTGGATAGAACAAACCCAGGAATTCCACCATGGAGGCAGGTGTTTGAGTCTATAAAAAAGCAAAAGTCAACGTGAATTCCTTTTAAGTGACTCTAACCATGACCTTTTCCTAACCCCCAACTAATGTTATCATAATATGCAAATTCAGGTCTTGCACCTCTTCAGTCTCTGTTAATGGTACAGAATGATAGAGACTGAAGGACAACGTTCGGGTCCATTACTGACAGTCTTTGTGGCTTATTACTGTCTGCCTTGTGTTAGTGAGTGACACAATATCACGTACCAGCACCAGCTACGATATTTTTTTTTACCGTTTATTTCTTTGTTTTCCAACTATTTGTTGTTGTTGTCATTAAGTCTATTTTTTAACATGTGTTTTCATTAGATTTTTGGTATAATACTTTGTTAAGAGGTCTCCTAAGAAAATGATTAAAAGTATGCCCTTTATCATAGGATAAAGTCTCTTTTGTCTCCATAAAATATGAACTGCAGTGTTTTGTTTTTTTGTTTTAATGGATCAGAACTGATCAATAATTACATTGTGTGATAATGACATGCTGGTGCAGGAGGTAAGACAACACTGAAAATGTATGATATCTTTGAGGGTGACTTTGTGGCTTAGTGGTTCAATTTATCACCATATGACCCTGTGTGTTTGCTCTGCACTTAATTGTTGGTGTTCACCCACAGCCACAAAGATGTGGGTAAATTAAAGACTTAAACTTAGATTTAGACTTGGACTTTATTAATCCCACAGTGGAGAAAATTTGTTGTTACAGCAGCAAAGAAACACAAGAAGGTGCACACAAAAGACAAAACTCACAATATACGTATACATAAAGTAAGATAGATACAAATTATTATTTTAGAAAAAAAATAAGAGCAGTGAATACATAAATATACACACACAAACACAATATATATATATATATATATATATATATATATATATAAAACCTCATAAATATAACAATTTGATAAATAAATACGGCTTGGGATGAGTGGAAAAAGTGGAAAAGTGTCAGGCGCTATGGAATTAAGTATGGTGCAATGTTATTTAAAGCTGGTGTTGAAAAGTCTGACAACCGTCGGAATAAACGACCTACGGTAGCGCTCTTTCCTGCGCTGAGGATGCAGCAGTCTGCCGCTGAAGGAGCTGCTTAAAGCTCAGTCTCATGGAGAGGGTGAGAGGTGTTGTCCATGATCGATGTCAGCTTGGCTAACATCCTCCTCTCACCCACTTCCTGTATGGAGTCCAGAGGACTGTTCAGGACAGAGCCGGCCCTTTGGACCAGCTTGTTTATTCTCCTCCTGTCCATCTGTACCTGCCCAGTCCCAGCAGACCACTGCATAGAAGATCTCTGACGCCACCACAGTGTCGTAGAAAGGCCTGTTTACTAAATGCAGTACCTACCTCTTAATGTGCTGTCTATATGACAGACCCCTGATGCCCCTGCTCGACCGCTTCCGTGGTTATCCAAAATAAAATAGCTGATATAGTGTAGTAAACTGCACCAACTGCTAACTTGAGCATGTAATTAGCTATTCTATTGCTTGGTGGGATTTTGGCTCTATGCTGGATTAGAGACACAACATTCCCATTGTCCCATGAGCCTCATGCTCATTATGGGATAGGACGGGCTGTGCCTGGCCTTTATTCCAATCCTTCTTTTCAATTTTACCCAAGAAGTAATGACATTGCCAACAAAAGTAGAACAAAGAAAGTTTACACAGGTGTAATAAGGCCAAAGGTATCTACTGGCTAATTATATGTCCAGGTCAAACTGCTGTGTATGCACAAATGACTACAGCACTGTAAGTGCATCAGGGAGTCTGTTAACTCTAAAATAACTAACTGACCACTGTGTTTTATTCCACCTACTAGGTTGGACAGTGGGCGTTGCTGAGGCTGGACATATAACATGAGTGGGAATTTGTGCCATCATAAACTTACAAAAGTCAAGATGACATCGTTGCTGAATACAGGCTGTATGTATTTCTCTGTGGACTGAGCGTTTTTACAATTATTTTCTATAGCACCTAGCGCTGCTTTATATTTTCAAAAAAATGACAGAAACTTGAATGTATACAATATGGAACCTTTAAATTCCCCCTGTAAAAAAACAAAACAATAGTAGTTGTATATTGTAGGGCTACCTGGTTGGATCAAGAGGGTATTTTTCAGAAACAAGCGTCTGTTAGAAAGAATAATGTATAATCTCAGTATCCCAGATTCCTCAGATGTGTGCTCGCTGTGACCTTCACCATCAGCTAAGATTATATTAGCGCAATGTTGCTGTAAATTCAAAGGAGTAAGCCTCTCTTTTAACATCAGCAGAGGACACACGGCAGATTGCTTGAGCACAAGCAATTTGTAATGGCGTTGAAGCAATCCGCATGCATGCACACACACATCAGTTCCACCGTTTTCCTTGACGCAGGGATGCATACGCTACACAGGCTGGGTGATCTACAGGGAAATGTAGGGGCTGAATACTTCTTGGGGGTCACGATGGTGTTGTGAAGGGAGAAATGCTGTCATGCACAGAACTACAATTTTGTGCCTGCATTACCCTGGGGACCACACTGCAAATGCTAAACAAGGACAAGAGCAAATGCCTTGGATTGCAATGAAAGCTGGGACTGTCTTCTGTGTGAATGGACAAAAAGTCCAGGCTTTGCTGGGGGTACTATTTAATAATTCATGGTTGTGTATGATTGGCTGCGAGCACCAGCCCTTTTCCATAACCCTGCCGAAGCATCTGTTCGCCTCCCGTAGAGCAAGTGCTGGTGAAACATTCACTGTGGATATTTACTCTAACTTCTGGGAAGGTAAGATAGGACAAACTGCCATGCATATTGGTCTCTGGGTGGCAGTATCTAGATATTGCCCTGCAATAACACCTCTCCATCAATTCGATATCCAAGATAGCACAATCAGTAAATATTGTCTTTGCACACAAATGGGCAATCACTGTTTGTCCTGTTGTTTATTTGTTATTACTGTACACACAATAGACTGACCAATATTTTGTCCTGGTAAAGTAAGAGCGGAGTCATTCCCATCAAGAAGTTTTGATTTGTGAGGCAGACTTAAACAACTTTACCCAAATTCTTTAACAAAGAAAACAACAAAATGTTATTTGTTATTTTTTGCACTTTTTCTTTTCCAGATGCAGTTGCATGGCAATAAATAAATAATCAAGTTTATGAAAGCTATTGTTCATTAAATAGTTTTGCACATGAGCCCCTATAAAGCAGGAAATAGTTGTTTTTATAAGTTGGTTCTGCAGTAAATTCTCCAGTTGTAATGTTCAGCTTGTGTTGAAACTGTTGTTAATTAAACGTTGTTGTCATTTTGAACGATGCCATTTGTAGTGCTGTTGAATTACAGCTCTGCTGACAGATGTCTAATTTTGGCACTAATATAACCGTTAAGTAATTTATCTCTAGTTTGACAAAATATTTAGACTTTGTTAGAGGTAGAGAATGATGACTTCCAGGTATATTCCCTCGTTGTGGAGGAGTGGTGTCTTGGAAATGGATACTACATCTTCACATTTTTGTCAGTTTTGGACAACAGACAAACAGAGAAGAGAGTAGGACACAAATAGAGACACCAGATTTGACAGTTTAAATGAAAAGAAGTTAATTGAATTGTGTTTCAAAGTACAGATGCAACTAAACTAAAAATGTCTTATAATTTCCCACAGCCCAAGGCGACATCTTGTCTTGTTTTATCCCAAACCCAAACACATTCTGTTTACTATCATGTACGACAAAGACAAGTATCAAGTTCTCATGTTGGAGACACCAACAAATGTTTGGCATTTTTGCTTACGAATGGACTAAAATCATTATTCAATCATCAAAATAGACGATAATTAATTGGATAATCATTGCATCTCGAGTTCAAAGTCAAGCTATCCGGCTTGTAGGCATGGAGGATGACATGAGCTTCTCAGGTAAAAGATAGTCAGAGAAAATAGTTCAGTTATGGCTGAAAGCTGTGACAAAAAAAAAGAAAAAACGCTAGAGACAATATGTCAATACAGAGGAAACTGGCGCTGTTCTGAAATCACTCCCTTCTTCAATAATAAATACCCTAAAGGGAGCTTTAGTGAAATAGTATTGAAAATTGAAATTTCAGACACTTACAAAACATCATCACTCTGGGACACCACTGACAGATACTGTTACACATAACGTGATGTGATTTACAGATTCATCATGTCAGAAGCAAAAGGGAAGCTTTGCATTTTGTGACATACATACACTATGGTTTTCCTTCCCTTTTGGGGGATTTTGAGCACAGTACAAGCAAAATGTAGTGCATGAGGTTTACACATGAAATGGAAAGATACATATGATTAAAACAATGACACTTAAATATAGTGGCAGAAAGTAAATGTGTTTGTTTTTGTGTATGACCGAGATGCATTTATTGATTTCACAGGACGGCATGCAAAAATTATAATTCTCACCCTAAAGGTTTTAAGACAGATAAGAGGGTAGTAAGAAAGATGTCAGTCAAAGCTGTACACAATCATGACAACAGTTTAGCACTATCATTATAATCACTTTTGTAGAAATTAGTGTGGGTGTGCGATACATTTGCCATTTGTATTCAGAAAAGCATTAACTGAAACTTCCTCTGGTGAAGTCGGTCATTGTTGGCACACGTGGATATATCTACTTGACTTGGCCAAGGAGAAGAACATATAACTCAGTAAGTCACAAGCAATCTTGTTAGGTACAAATCCAAAATCAGACATACTATCTAGAAAAGCTGTATTTCTTAGAAAGTTGTGGTTATCCTGACCTTCGAACATAATCTTGAAACATTCCCATCCTTTAGTTATGTCAAAGCACTAATACAGCAATTCAAAAGTATTGTATTACATGTCAGAATCCCACATTGAAATCCTACTTTAGTCAAACAACATATCATGTACTTATATACATACGAATATTGATATACACTATATTGTTGAAATATATGTATACTTATTTAGTATTTGCAGCAAAATGTAGTTGAGGTGTTAATGTAAAACATACTATTTTGGTCTATCTGACTGATTTATTATTATATATGACATCAGTGTGTAAGCAGCATGTTACTGTTGTAGCTGCTACAGGTGGAGCCAGGTTGAACTACTTTAGATCCAGTTTTATATACAAGGACAGCAGATACATGTGAGAGGCAGAGGAGAGGAAAGACGAAAAAAAACTAAATCCTAATCTATAAATCGGTTTTCAGTTTTGGACTTTTTCTCTAATCTTAGATTTTTGATGAGATTTTGGATCATTTGAACATTTATTGAAATTAAGCCATCTAAGAAGTTTAGAGGGGGAAAAAAAAAAAAATCATTATTTGATGGAGTTGTTAACAACTCAGACATCTGAAATGTGACCCCGAATACACAGTAATTTCTAAGACATCAGACAACAAACCACATAACATTATCCTTTGTATCTAATTTTTATCTTCAAAGTAATTGCTGCCAAGTGGTGTGGTGGAGTGAAGTTGCATCAAATGAAAGTATTCAAGTGAAGTACAAGTACAACATACCTTAAAATTATACTTAAGTACAGTACTTGAGGAAATGTACTAACTATAATAATTCTGGCAATCTATTAACTTTTCCTGAAGCCATTATTATTATAATTTTTTTTATTTGTACACTAATTTGGTTTAGCCTGATCTTGAATAGCTGCAAGAATACGTCACAAAGATGGTCAAATTTGCCTAAGCTATAGCAAATGCTCACATGGTAACCATTCAATCTGCTGAACGTTAGCATTGTCATTGTCAGCATGTTGACATGCTGATGTAAACATTTAGCTATAAGCACTGCTGCACCAATGCACTGTACTGCTTCACAGAGCTGTTAGCGTGGCTATCTGCTGGCTGCAGAAAGAATGAGGTCTTTTATTGATGATGAAGTGAGACTAACTTCAATGAATCTTCTGTTAAGTGTGGTGTCGTATACTAAAGGGAAGAATAGAAACATTTTCAACACATCTTTGCACGTCAGCTTGCTGTGTAAAACACAGTCGTCTTCATCCTGTAAGACCAACCAGGAGCTTCAGCAGCTGAAGGGCTTCTGTTGACACCCATGGCTCCACTGAGAAGAGAGATATGCTAAGAGCTCTAACCCACCAGCCTTCCATCCATCCACCACTGATTCTTAATCCTGTCTGTAAGCTGATCACAGTGGGGTGTCCTGACCGCTTATGCCACCCATACTCTTAACCCCTGCCTCAAAGTGTACGCTGATTTAGAGTGTGAATCATCAGTGTAGGATTATATGGAGTGAGTCATGTCAGCTGAGGGATGCCCGCTGCGCTTTTCAAAAGATGTGTTGGCGGAAATATTTTGCAATGTACACGGTGGTTTGGACATTACTGGAGGATACGTTGTTGCTGGGGCGAAGACCTGAGGATAAATATATCAAGTCCGATTTGAGTTTCACAAAGTTTCTACAGGAAATGATAAGTTAAAGAAAACTGAAGCAATTTGTTTGTTTAATTCCATACATGAATGTTGATCTTATTTCCACGGTGAAACACATTTATGACCCTTCAACACAGTACCAGATCAAATCTCTTGCTGCTTTTGCTGTGCTTGTCAAATACTTTCATGGCATGTGTTGTATACTCATACGGTGTATGAGCATAAACAAGATTGTGGTTCTCACTAGCGTGGGATTTTGTATCTTTGTAACGGTGATAATAAGAACATGCTGATGAGAGCTGGCAGAGGCCATAATAAGATGAGCGACGAGCTGTCTTGGTAGTTGGTTGCAAAGTTAGTAGATATGCACTCTTGAGACAGCCTACCCTACCCAGGCTGTATTCAGATTTTGACCATCAAATCATTGCATAAACCTCCTCCCTCCCTCATATTTTTCCTCCATCCATCCTTGTCCCTCATTTGTTCGGCTTTGTGCATGAGCACTCGGTGCTCGGACACACAAACAGGTCTGATTGTCACGCCGTCTGTGTTTTTTCCCTTCCATCCCCATATTTCGCTCTTCAACATCACCCGCAGTCGTTTCAAATGGAGATACGGTGAAATCATTTCACGAACTCCCGCTGTTACGTTTGTGCAGCTCACACTGCAATTCAGATGGAGGGAGAAATAAGGAGGAACGGAGAGGCTCTCTCCTCTCCTCTCCTCCCCTCCCCTCCCCTCCCCTCCCCTCCCTCCCCTCCCCTCCCTTCTCTCAATCTCTCATCACATACTGCAGCTCCTCCCTCCACCTTGCCCTTCTCCAGATCCCCTCCCTTCCTCTGTGCCTCTCTTTCTCTCTGTCTCCATCCCTCCTTCGCTCTCCCTCAATCCTCCAGCCTAGCTGAGACTAACAGAGAATAAACCGTCCCTATCCGTGTGTGTGCATGTGTGTGCTTCTCTGTGTGAACCGCATGTGTCAGTGTGTATACACGTGTGGCTTCGCAGCTGACGGGAAGGACTCATGAATTGCTCTGGACTTGGATATCAGATCCCTCTCCTTGTGCATATTTACCACCTTTTTTAACATCACTCCAAAATCCTGCCATTAAAGAATCTCATTTTCCTCCTCTTGGGGCAGCATCTCGATGGAATCTTCAATCCTTTCCCCAGTATATTGGATTTAATGAGCAGCCACAGTGGAATGAAGCAAGCAATTTCTGGATTTCCTTCGTAACAGCTCTGGTAAGGATATCTCTCTGCCTCTCAGACTCTTTTTGTATATCTGCCACCTTTTCTAGCACTTCCTACCTGATTTACTTCTCATAACATATTGACAAATGCAAGCAATACACATTATGGAATGGGGGAGCAGAATGAAGCAGAGCAAGCTATTTAGGACATGAAGAGAGGCTGAAAATGAGGATGGGCTGGCTGGGGAGTGTGAGAGAGTGTAGGGAAAGAAGCAGGGAACAGAAGTATGTGCAGACACCAACAGCATTGCTCATGCTGTCGGGGGGGGGGGGGGTGGGGATAGGGGTGCGGGAAGGGGGGAGGGGGGGCGCTCCACTTGGTACTTGGTGCTTGCTATTGATCTGCTGTTATTTTCAGCTGCCTTCCCTTACAGACAACTTTGCCTGGTCTACCTTTGAGTATTAGTTTTGCTCATTGATGAACGCTTACGGGAAGCGACTTTGTCATAATAAAGAGGTAGATTGTGACATATAGTTGTACATAATTACACATGAATAAGTGTAATTGCGTGTGTGTGCTGCCTTCTGTTCACAGCACGGGAGAAGATCATGGAGATGTGTGAATTTGTAACTACAATGTGTGTGTGTGTGTGTGTGTGTGTGTGTGTGTGTGTGTGTGTGTGTGTGTGTGTGTGTGTGTGTGTGTGTGTGTGTGTGTGTGTGTGTGCTTCTTTAGGTGTGATGCGACAAGGTGGGATTTAGATTCCTGCTTTGGATGCTTGCCAGTATACCAACACTTAGTCTCTAGAGACATTCTTGGCTTAAATTGGGTTATACAAGTGTAGCTTCCCACCATGTTGAATTGCTTGATTACTTTTATTGGGCCTTTTGACAAAAGCTCTGACTTGAAAGAGATCTTCAGACACTGTTTGAGGTGACTGACTTGCAGATGATACAAACATGAATTTGATTATTGTATTAATTGGTTTTATATTTAGTTTATTAACTATGTTATATTAAGGAATATATATTGATAAAGAAACCCTCACTGTCAGTTGGAAGCCTAAGAAAAGTTAACATTACCATATTGGTCCCCCCCCCTACATGCTGGATGAGCTTCTTTCCTTTTATCTTCACTGCTGTCTTGTTATTCCCTGTTCATGTCTCACTCTTGTCTCTATGAACTCATCAGGGAGAGGAGACATTGTTAGACGACAGATGGCGAGAGGTATCCAAGAGAAAGACAGAGTAGGGGAGGCTACTAGCAAGAGAGAAAGAGAGAGAGAAAGATTGCTACTGGAAGCTGGAGAAGGGAAATAACAAATGAGAGAGAATATAGCAATGAAAGATTGACAGGAGGCCAGAGACAGGATATGGAAGGGACTGAGAAGGAGAGAGAGCGCGCACTAATACACACTCAGAAAGAGCTTTTAGGCAGACAAACCTCTTCTGAGGCTTGGGCTTTTGGCAGGGGGTGAGTTTACACACACATCCACGCTCTACAAAGGAAAATGTGATAGATAGGCCAGGACCTGCATCTTGCACATGCCTGCTTGCATTTCCTGTAAAGGACATCAATATTTATCACATTTCGCATTTCAGAAAAGAAACCACGATAACACCAGAGGATGGAAAAATAATAAAAAATAAATCAAATTACCCCACCTTGGTAGCCCTTCTGCTTCTGTTTCATGTATAATTCCTTCCCAGCACTTAAGCAAGGTTGCCTGATACTGGTGCATATTGAAACACACATGTAGAACAGCGGCTCATGTTTTCACTAATTTTATTGCATTGGCAATGACAAGTCATTGGGAACGCATGCTGGTGGAGTGGCTCAAATGCAAAGTATTGAATGATTTTGTCTGATTAGTGGCTCACATATCGCAAAGTAACTTGTTTAATTGTCAGTTTAAACAGCCAAGCAGTTGAAATGTCTTGATGCAGTATCAGTATGGATTTATGGGTTTTAAAATAAACGAGATGGATCGGATTTTACTTAGCCAGGCTATTATGAGGGTTTTAGTGCGGATGAAAGAGAGCATCAGGAAGATATCCCTGTGAAATTCAAAGCTGATGCATTGCATTTTAAACCTGAGGTGTTCAACTAATTAAATGGTTTATTTGGTCATTTTTAAGTGATGCATCCGTCTTTCCCGCTCACACACACACACACACACACACACACACACACACACACACACACACACACACACACACACACACACACACACACACACACACACACACACACACACACACACACACACACACACACACACACACAAACAGGAAGTGCCTTAATGTGGTTAGCAGAAATCCTTTTTACCATACCCGACTGCAGTAAAAGCTTGTCATGCAGTGGGTGACTTGCATCCAAGAGTGACTCACATTGTCCATGAATGCTTCCCCACCCACTGCCAAGAAGCACTGATACTGCCCATCACCAAATGAGAAATTAACAACTAATTTTCCTCAACTTCCAAGGCAGTTATTCTCAAGGCCATTATAGCAAATAATGATTATTACCGATGTGGTTTCATGATTTACCATGATGCATGAAATGAAGTTGGCAAATTAGTTACAGCAATTCACAGCTAATGGTGTCTGTCGTGGGGGACTAGCATTGTAAAGTTCTGTGGATTTTAGCTTCTCATCCCTGTGTAGTCTAGCTGGCTAGACACATTTTAACACTGAGGCAATCATCAAAGGTTTTTAGATCTTTTTTGATCACTGAGATAACTATTCATGATCACTCATGACATATCTGCCATTTAACTAATACCAAATTAAAACATGACACCCCCACTGGGGAAAACTCTTGGTATTGCTGCTAAAACTAAATTCAGTTAAAAAGCTTTAATACACTTGCTAATGGCTGTTAACAGCATCAACGGGACAAAAATGCACCAAAGCCAATCAGCAAAGGTTAACTAATTACCACCAATCTATCCAAAATGTTACCTTTTGTACAACTCACACCTGACTTGTGTTTCGATCTTCTACAATCCTTAACTTTAGTGATATTGTACTCCATTACAAGACCACTTAAAACTACAGCTTCAAGAATATTTGAATCAACTTGACATAACAAGCTTTTCAGAGAGGGTCTTGGAAAACTATGAGCAATTGGTGTAAGGGCCGATGTAGATGTGCTAGATTGGAGTGTGAAGTTTTTTTTTATTCTCATAACAACTTTGGACAATTTCCAGAGTGTTTGGATTGGGAAGGGTAGCACCGTGGTACAGCTTGGAGGAGGCAGACAATTAATCAAATCGTATGCTGCAGAAATCACAGTGTTTTGTCTGCAGCACATCAAAGATGGTGGATGAGGCTGCATTGATATCAATACGACATGTTATTTTCATTGCCGTCTTCCTATAAATAGCCTTTCTTCGGCCTTGATTGTTTGCATTCTTCTGGTTTCATGCCAGTCGCATCATCGAAACATTATCAACGCCCACTCGCTCGCAGTGAATTCTTCAGACCTTCTCTATTCACACATTTCAATCAGACATTACACAGACTTGGTACTAGGGAACTGGCTTGTCAGTTTAATTTCCAGACTAACTGATTCAGACATTTGTGTTCTCACAGTGTGTGGCTGAAGTGTTCTGGTTAGACAAAGGTATGTATGTATAGATTCCTGTTATTAACAGCAGGCAAGAAGAGAAAACACAATGAGACACATTTGACCATTGCAGCTGAAATAATAAAAGATCAGCAACAGAACCCTAGGGAATTGCCTCATAGACTGTTAAAACAATACAGTCAACCTGGATATCCAGAGTGTGTGATTGTTCACAAATCAGCAACAAATGAATGAACAACCCTGTAAACCCTGTGTTTAATCTCTATTACAACAGAAGAAAAGACTTGATATATTTGTTTAAATACTACTTTTGTACACTTCTATTGCAGCTGGAATGTTGTGGAGGCCTTTTTTTCAAAATTGATTTAAATCAATTTGTGTCTTAGTATATCTTTTTTTTATTAGAAATAAAATATAAGCCCTCCAGTTTGCAAAAATTGGAGTTTAACTCGCACTAAAACAATGATCATAATTTTTTTTTTAGAAATGAGTCCCTAATCGATCTGTACCAACTGTTGAGAGATAAGAGACTTTGGAACAGAGATTTGCTGTTTTTTTTACGCCTGCAGAATCCACAGCAGCAGAAGTAACAGAACCCAGTATTTGACTGCGTTTGAACACCATTGAATGTCATTGTCAACTGGGCTAATTTACTGACATTATCATTGTCAATTCAAGTCATTTATCTGGTATAGAATACTAATCATTTGCTGATTACGTATTCAGATATAGGAATTCAGTTGTTAATCTTCATTTATCATTGCAAACAGAAAAATAACACTTTGATTTGTGATAAATTGTGTAAGACATTCAATCAATAATCAAACAAAAAACATTAGTGACAGATAGCGAAAATAAACATTTGTAACATTGTTGTTTTGTTGACAGCCCTTGTCTTTTCTTTTCTTGAAACAACACCCTTCGCAGTTCTACATTTACATGCACTCACATTTGGGATTTGTCAAATATAACTATAGCCTGCCGCAGTTGGGGGTTAAGGACATTACTCAGCAGTTGTTCGTGAAGGATGAGAGAGCAATCTTTGTTCACTACTTCCCCTGCCTAGTTTTTTTCTCTTCTTCTTTTCGGTCTGGCTGAGGGAATCTAAATGGTCTAAATTGTAAATTGTATAAATAATTCAGGAACTTCTTCTATCTATTTGGGTGCATTAGTACGCAAACACAATAGTGGCTCTAACATGTTACAGTCTGAGGAAAGGATTCAGCCCTCCCTCACCTTTTGTTGTTCCACAACATCGTATCAGAATGCCTCCTGTTGCCCCAGTTTCCATTTGAGATGCTTTGCTCGATGGACAATTACATCAAAGTGCATATCTGATATTACTGAGATATTTTTTGTTGTTCTTCATAATGAAATAAGCAAAATATTAATACTCTGCAATATCTAGCTTATCTGTTCAATCACGCAGCTTAAATAAACCAATGGCTAGACCTTTACTATACAGTTTGTTTGGTCAGCCGTGCGGCAGGAGCAACATCTCTGAAGCCACTGTTTAGATGAGAAGGATCGTTGCCACTTCACTGCTGCATTTTCAAAATTACAATGAGTGGCCCATAGGACACACAATTTACATACTCATCTCAGCTTGGGAAGTTATTTTCTTTCACCCAACTGGAATGTTATTAGCCTATTAAATGGCTGTTATCAGTTTATTTCACTCCTGCAATTATGCCTCAGACAGGCAAGTTGCACCTGTGGTAGGCCAAGGGGTCAAATTTATTGTGACTTCTAGTGGCTGTGTTAATTATAATGTAATTTAAAGGAGGAAGTTTGGTGTAAGAGTAAATTAGGGGTTGTTGGATGGTCCAAAACACAGGACTTTTCACCCAGGTGACAATTTCTCATGTAACGTGTGAAAAAAAAAAGGGCAAAATTGATTTATTAAGTCACGTATGTTAACATGCGCAATTTACATACACAACATAACATAACATATGAAGAACATTGATATTTTAACCAGATCCTTTTCGTAAACCTAACGAAGTGGTTTTTGGAGTATAAACCTAAACAAACTGCAACCGTGTCACAATGTTAACCACATGTTTATCATGGTTACAAAAATGACAAAGGCCATTTAATAGGCTGATCACACTCAAAGCAGATGTTTCTTCACATTTAAGTCATATTCCACAAACCAGTGTTTGATTTCATGTATGAATTGAAGTAAAGAAGATTTCCTACTTAAGCTATTGCTACGACTAGACATAGACAAGTAGGGAAATGCAGGTTACGTGTAATTGAATACAGAAGAAAAAAATAAATAAACGCCTATTCCTCACTGATCTGGGAATTTTAAACCCAACGCAGCAAAATTATTAGTCCTTCAATGGACACTAAAGAGTATCAAAAGTATCACAGAAAAAAAAGAAGAGACGTGACAATAACACTAAAACCCTGTTATATTTGACAAGTACACTGTACATCATCAGCTTGTGAAAGCTTTAACTACAGCACACAGGCGAAAGAAAAACTATCACATCTTAGAATTATTTTTCTATGGTATTATTCACGTACAATATGGACAAACCTGTTTACAACTACGACATGATGATCAGGTTTAATCTAGTCATGAATAATCTAATTTCATTTCCTTAATGAAGCCTGGCCTCCATTAAAAAAAAATGCCCTGTGCACTGTAATTACTTGGACACAACACATTGTTGGGTTTACTGATCATAATGCAGCTGGTATTTCCTGAAAAGGCTCTTTGAATATATGTCTGTACCTCCAGTATTTTATATACACCTAGAAATTGGAGGCACATGAGCCAACCCTGCTTGTGTTCATTAGAATCACACTGAGAACAGGAAGCATCAGCTTTCTTCTTTCCGTGTCACAGTGAAAAACTGTTTTTGACACTAAACCGCAGCCGAGTGAAGCTGCTTCCAACCGAGAGGGTTATCGAGGAAGGATATGCACGCACTGAGTGATATACACCTGAAGAGAACTCTTGAATTTGAGACGATTGTGCTGTCAATTATATATTTTCTGTCTTGCCTCAAAGAAGTGCCCTTACTGTGTTCAATCAACTCTCAGTCTCATTTTGCCAAGTCTTCAGTGTTTCGTCTCACCTATCTATCAGTTTTGTCAAAATTATGCCAGTTGATTAAGAACAGCCGAATGACAGGACAAACAATACTTCTGGGTTGAGGCTCAACAGATTCTCTTTGATTGCTGCCACATGTAGCTCGACACCTACGGGTGTAGGTGGGATTAGAGAATACAAACATATTTATCCAGATGCTCCAGAGTGAAAAGACTAGCAGCTGCTAGTATTTCACATTTAAACCTGTAGGCTGCTATAAAAATAAGTGCCATGACTTTTTTGGTAAATCTGTATTTTCCTCTGGACTTATAAAAGCAAAAACATATTTGACCATAATGGGGTTAATTGCCTGCTCAGCAAATAGTGTACTGAAAGAGCTTTGTCCAACAGTTGCCAATTAACCCACATTTTCTCTTGATTTAATTTCAAATGTTCTCCACTGTGATGCTCGGCTTAGCTAACCATCAATTTGCATTTGTCAAAAAGCGTGGGACCAAACGTCAGAGCCAATTTCTCAGACCAGTTTTTGCACAATCTCTGATGTGCATGTGAGTGCCAGAGATTTGCATACCTTTTAGGTAACACAATGTGCCCCTTGATCCGGTATCAATATGCAGTTCAGGATGTTTTTTCACAGTCTCCACAGGTTATACGTTTCAGACAATTGTCGGCCCTAATGCGTGAACAAAACTGAGACCATCTGTATGCAGGAGCCCTGTGCACAAAGCCTTTGAAAATGTTAAATGTCAGTGAGTCAGCATGTTGATGACTTGCAGTCATTATTAAAATATTGCCTTCTTGGCTCGCTTTTTAATGTTGAAATTGGTCCTACCGAATCCACCCATGCATACGCGCACACACACACACACACACACACACACACACACACACACACACACACACACACACACACACACACACACACACACACACACACACACACACACACACACACACACACACAGAGAGGTACATTCAGAAATGACAATACATTTATTTGCGACCTCTCCTTCATCCCTCTTCCAGTGTGGGTGTTCCACTGATGGCCTGGAACACACACTCCTTACAAATCCTGCACTGTGACACATGTTTCAAAGACTGTGACACTCAGGACTTGCTTGGAAAACAGACCAAAAAAATAATAATAATAATAATTAAACCATGAAAATAGTATTTATTTGTTTTAGATTAATTTCAGGCTCCAAAGAGCTAGTCTATTGCATAAGCACAGCTGGGTGAGAGGTGCCTCTTCCACGAGCATCATTCCTGGATCATTTCCCAGTCCTGACTGTACTGAAGTCTCCACTATGATCAGCGTCAGTTGAGAGTGAAAACACAGGCTAAAGCAAGCTGCCAATATTTCTAATTATCATGGACGATGCACCGAGAGCTCTATTTTTAGATCAGCGCGTCAGGAGAAAGCACGATCTGAAAGTACTTGGAGCCTTGAGTGAATACAATAAATCTGGTACTTCATTTTTTCTTACATGTCAAGGCCAGAGTGTCATGCAACATACAGTACATGGCAGTACATTGTAGATATACAATGAGGTCCAGAGTTATATGTTTTCATTTCTACAGTCAAATGAGCATGTTTATTAGTTTGGTAGAGCAAACAGCTGAGCCTGAATAATGGTGTATCCTGTAAAAGAAATAAATAAAATAAGGCAACTGACAAAAGGGCCTAGTTATCACAGGCCTTTGTAAAAGGTCATATATCTCCTGATGCCACAAAAATGGTTAAAGTAGCCTTATGTTTGTAAAGAAACATTGAAAACAGCAGACATCCCTTCCAGAGCTTAAGTGGATGTTCTGCAAAATAAAAAAGGCAAATGTTGCATTGTTACAAAAAAAAATGCCATCAAGTCATTTGCTGGCCTGAATAAATGTCACCATGTAACAGGTCCAGGGTTTTATGTGTTAGAGAGAGCGTCTTACATTGTTTTTCTCATCAGGTCTCTGTCATCATTAGTATTCTGGTCAGGGCTGTACAACTCATCTTGGTTGGCCATTTTCCCATCTGAATTTTTTTATTTTTTTTAGCTCTTTTGTACATTGAGGTCTTTTTCAAGTAAAATACCTTTCAGGCTTAAATGAATAAACACACATCCTTACACATACAGTAAATGCTACTGAGCACAGTCTAACATGTTAAAGTGTCAAGACAAAAGTACATTCGGGGCTTGTGCGATGGTGACTCCCGCCGACTATCCAGATAAATGTATTATCCCGTTTAGATGATTATAAATAAGCAGGCCAGTGTGACACTGACTGAACATGTTAAATAGATCACAGACCAAATAGATTCAGACTATTTTGCATATTTGTTGATTGTCTCAGCATTGAATTTGGATCCCCACATGGATTCACTTGATATGCAGACAGACAGCAGCCCTCAGAGATTTGTAAGACTGATGTATTATAATGCATAAGCTTTTGTAAAATGTTGCTTAGGATCTCCAACATGCTGCTGAACATAATGTACAAGATGTGTCATTATTAAATTGATATGATGACATAAAAGCGCTCCTGAGATCATTAGCATGTTTAAACCTAAACATCAATGGGGATAAAATATCAGTGTTACTGTTCATAAGGGACCAAACTCATGCATGCACTACAAACAGTTCAAGAATAGCTTTCAATTTACTTTGGGTATTCCTTAAATAAGTGTTTTCGGCAAATTTGACTGGATTGTTAAAGAACTATGTTCAAAACTGCATCTCATTTTCTATCCATGCAATTGACTCAGGAGTGTTTTCTTTCACTCCGTGAATGATTTTGGAAAAGTTTCCGTTTTCTACGACACTACCCACACAGGCGTTTTCATTCAGAGTGGCTGATTAGATCTCCTTTTAGGACTGTGGGTGTTTAGAGACGCTTGTTTAACATCTCCCTGACTTTTTAGTTTTGTTGCACCTGTTGCATGCACCTGGTGGGCGCTTTACGGCTTTATCAGTGTTATTAGAACTTTGTGGATATCACTTCATTTAAATCATTGAAGAGCTCCGCGTCCACCTGAGAAGAAGGTTAATTATCCATGGTAAAATAAAAACTCCTGTGTCCACTGGCAGAGCTTTGAACCTGAACGATTTTAAGGTTCAGCTGGTCAGTCACCACTGTTTTGCAGTCAATGCTCGTCCGTCTCTTTCTTTTACCTGTAGCGGTATGATAGTCATGCCTCAGTGATGTTTCAGCAGCATACATCAAAATTTACCTTATTCTCTTGATGACAATTTATCACAGGAGGCTGCAGAGACTCTTTATGAAAGAGAGTCTAGACTGGACTGTCATATCCTTTTTGCCTGAGATTTCACAACTGAGCTCCTCTCCTCTGGAGGAAGCTCTGGAGAGATTTGCCTGATAGTTTATGCAGTTTGGAGTTGGTGCTCACCAGCCTAAAATTAGGCTGTATGTATGCAGTTTGTAGTTAGTGAGCAGCAAGCAAAAGTAGGCTATTTCATCAACAATCCTGTTTATATTCAGTGCCCACTGTACGTGTTATGAACAGTTATGTGCAGTCTGCTGTATGCACTGGACGCATGCGTAGTCGCGCATCACAGCACATGTTGGTGGCATGTGTTTGTTGATGAGTCTCCCCACCAGGGACAAGCAATCTACATAGCATGAAATTAACGCTGCATCACTGCTCATCACCTGCCCCGGCAGGGAGAAACTGCCGTCAGGGGTTACGGAGCGGTGATTTAGATGGACGGGGTCCAAGTATTGGAGGGCTCCCATAATCTGCAGTCTTCAGCTACAATGAACTTAAGTGGGCCAGGCTCAGGTGAGCTTTCCACACTTAAGCCAAATTGGAAAAGACCCTCAAAGCAGCGAGCTCAGTGGTACTGGTGAACTAGCAGTGATCTGTCCGTGAAGGGCTTTTGGGATGGAATTATTACAGGATGAGCTTCTTGTGGTTCAGGAACACATTTTACTGAAGATCTTATACACAGGTGGTCAGCTATAAAATAAATAAAAAAAAGTAACAACTGTGGAGATTGTGATATTGTGTTGTTCATTAAGAAGTTACACTGGCATGTTTTGGCACAAAATCCCCCAGGGTTTACCTACTATTGTGGCTCTGCTCAGTCTTCACTGTGATTGTAGTCTGTAAACCCTGTTCACATGAAAGTTCACTCTGAAGGGTGGCCACAATCAGCAACAAGTGGGGGATGGCAAGTGCAATGCCTGCAATGGTTATTTACCGCCATGGCATTGGACCCTGCTCTCATTTACGGGAGGATCTCTGTTGTTGACAGCTCAGTGATTTTCAACGCACAACATACATCATACGGTATCCAATGTCGATTGGTTAAAGGCTCCTCCAATAGTGTCAAAATTAACCCTACATGCAGTTGGATGCAATGACTGGAAACAATCCCCAAATGGAGCATGGCCAGACTCTATTTAGTCACAAAAATTAAAATAAATATTACAAATGTTGTTACCCTATCAGTACTGTAATGTGCTTTGGATAGAAGCAGTTGGCATGTTGCCATCACTATGTTGTGATCATATGCAAGGTCAAGCCCAAGTAAACAATTGGTAAAATATAGATTTACTGATGACACTGATTTGTTTTTATTATGACTGAGTTTAATTTAATTAATTTTACAGTTTAATTGAAAGTAATGAAATGGGTTTGCGTTCTTATTCTGAGCATTCATATGGTTAAACTCTTCTAGATTCAAGTCAAGGATGTGTCAGTGTGTGTCAGAGCACCTGAAAAAAAAACAAGTGTATTGAAGGCAAAACCTCAGTTGAATTGATTTTGTTAAACAACCCTACGGGGTTTCAAAGTTGATGGAGAAGAATGGTCACAGCATATTGATATTCTGTGAGGCTACCTGCTCAGCCCTCTAAACCAAAGCCGACATTTAATTTGCAACCAAAATGAGGTGAACTTTGTGCGAAGCAGGTCATTTTACCGCTGTAATCGAAGTGCCCCCTCTTTGCTCTTAATCTGGCTTTCACTGTATGGGAGGACACAGCCTTGTATTGTTGTGTGTGTGTGTGTGTGTGTGTGTGTGTGTGTGTGTGTGTGTGTGTGTGTGTGTGTGTGTGTGTGTGTGTGTGTGTGTGTGTGTGTGTGTGTGTGTGTGTGTGTGTGTGTGTGTGTGTGTGTGTGTGTGTGTGTGTGTGAGAAAAATAGTATAATTTCAACACTGTCATAAAATATGCATAACATTTTCTCTCTTTTCTTGGTCACTTTTATCCAAAGTGTCTCATACTGTGTGAGTGAATACTTCAAATATGGTATCAATGGAGATCCGAGACTTTAAAGACAACATGAAGCCAAATTCGGAGAGAGTCTTGCTTCAGTAACTCGTACTGTATTTCCAATTCAAACAGAATGTTGTGAAGGGACATAGAGTGGAGAAATTTTGACGACAGGAGCAGACAGTGGATAAAACCCTCAAGGTGTAGAAAGAGAAGAAGAGAGACAGAAAGAAAAAACACTTTGTCCCTTAATGTAGCATCTTTCAGAGTGGTGAAGCTGCAGTGTTGATATGGTATGAACTGTGGGTGTTACTTTTTCAGTGATTGATGTGAAAGTATGTGTAAAAGTGGAAAAAATGCCCCCATGAACTTTACACATTCTCACCTTGGCTTAGCTGCCTCTTGACTTTTCTTTAAAATGACATGTAGTTATCTACAAGAATAGATTGTCTCAAATTCTTCAAATTTGTTGTGATATCATCTTCAAAACCAGCCATGTGCTCCAGCATTGTTTTCAGTTTGCAGACAGAGATTGGTTAGAAAACTGGAGAATAGAATAGTTAGAATTGAGTTTCAGAGATTCCTCCTGGGTGTTATTTTTCATCTTTTCTTTGTTGGTAGTTTCTGGAAACTCATGATTTCTACCAGGCTGAACTAATCTTTGTCACACATTTGCACTTCACACACTGTTTTTTCGTCGCTCTATCATAAAAGGTTCAGATTTACAGAGAAAAATCCTTAATAATGGAGGTAACGTTGCACAGACAATTACATGCTCTTAAAAACCATAAAAGCAAAAACACATTTTGGCTCACATTTTACTTGGTATGATGGTTTTAATAGTTTTAATGCAAATAAACACTGTGATTCCTTAAAACATTTAAACATTTTTTTTCACATATGCAGACTGGAGAAGTACAAGCCGAGTTCTGCAGCTTAAATATCTGGTTATTTGTCTCTGCTATTGGTGTTTGGAAAAATCATTAATCACAGCATATTCCTCTTATGCAGAGCTCTTGGCACACGTTTTGCGTCTGAACTTCAAGCTGATTGTTTTTGGTGACTCGTGACCTTTTGGTCAGATCATGTCTTGTAAATGTTGCTACAGACTAATATTCTTGCTGACAGCTGTTATGTTAAAGCAGAGATACACAATCTATCCTGAACTGTTGCATTATTTTGGAGATAGCAAAGATTCTCCTCATCAATCATTTGTCTCCCCCACATGGTATTGCATTAGCTGCCTTTAATAATGATAAGGCAGTATTAGATATTATATTTGTATGGCAAATTTGGGTCCAGGCTAAACTTGGTTTTCTGGTTGGTATCAAATTTTGAGGCACCAGTCCCTTTTAAATAGCCTCCCTCTTGTCTACAGCTTCAGTCCCCACTGTGGTTGTAGGCTGGAACTCAATGACCTAAACATTAATGGCGCAAACAGTGCAGCACATGAGGGCTCATGAGGGGTTGGGTGTCCTTATGAAATAACAAGATGCTTTTCCTTTTGACCACAATTTGTGTCAAATGTTGCAGTAGGCACTCAACATCCTAATGTTAGCCTCCATATGTTGTGGTACCACCTCCCCTTGTGCACAAATGGTTTTAAGTCAAAGCCTATCTTATGCATCTTTATTTGTCTTTCTTGAAATGTCCCAAAGCTTGACTTTGACTTGAGTCAATACAAATATTTCTACCAATCACTTTTTTTTTCAAAAGTTATGAAGGAAGAGGGCAAGCTGGCAAATGCTAAATTGTTGGTCCAAATACGCTACTCCCCGCCATTTGTTATACATGTGTCAGGTGTTTGGGGCGAGGGGAGGGACCCGAGAACATTTTTAATGTCACCGGGACCAATCACAATTATGTCGCGCTGTAGCCGGAAATCCTGTTCACATACAGGTTTGCTGAGCCACTTGGAAGGGCTGACCATTTAGCATTCAGTGGATGTTGCTAAGTGCAATGACGGTGAAGTTGGTCCAACAATTGCCGTGGTGGGAGAGTTTTGGTTTACAATATACCGTACAGTATTACCATTACCGTTATCTAAAAGCTGCTCCAATAGTTTTAAAATGAACTTGAGGTCTATGTCCATTAGGATGCAACGACTGGAAACAATCCCCAATGAAGCGTGCCCAGGCCCATATATTCACAGTGAATTTGGGTCTGGTATTACCAGGCTAACTTCTAAATGGTAGATCAAATGATTTCCAATAGGATTCAAAACTGTGTATGTATTTTTTAAGAATCAAGATCAAAGTCCTTTTTCTCAGTTACTGACAAACTGACTTTTCTGTGCAAGAATGACAAAGATATCAGTTTCCATCAAAACAAAATGGTGCACTGTGTGAATATCATGGTGTTACATAATACCATGCAATCCTATCCCATTACATATAAGTCAGACTACTTCTCTGCAGTCTTATTTACACAACATTTCCTTGCTCTTTCTGGCTACTTTTTGCAGCTGCAGTGGCCCAGTTTCCTGGTAAAAATCATCAAAGTTTCATCTCATCTCACCGGTACTGCAAACAGACGGACTGTTTTCTACCATGGGGAACCAGTTTAGCACACCACCAGTGTTTTCTCCTGCTCTGTGTGCATTTTGTTGCTGAAGTCAATGCACTTAACTGATATCTCCTATCAGACAGGACAAACCTACGCCATGTTTGAAAAACCTTTCCGACATAAGGCTTTCAAGAAATCAGATGTTCTCCTTGTTGCACTTTGCTGTTGCCAGTGCCACTTGAAACATGCCTCCTATTAAAAATTTGGTTCAAAGGGATTCTGTATCTCAAGGGTTTCTTTAGTAAGAGCTGCCTGCGTGAACAAATGTCAAAAATTGTGTAATGATTCAGTCTATACTGAAATTAGCTTGCTTGAACTTGTAATCTAACAAAACACAAAATCCTGCTCTTGTGAAGTTTGAGATGACTTATTAGATGTTTAATCAAATATAAATGATGTATGATTCATTGTACAGGGATTTTAATTATATTGCAGTTTCCATCACTCTCATTGCTTTTGAATGCACATCATTACAGTAACTGTTAGCTTAAGCTTCTCTGGGGCCCAGAGAAAGCAATTGACCACCACCAGTTATATCAGGAATTATTTACAGCAGCCTCAAATCCTGAAATATCATTTGACATGGCATTTTTGCTGCATTAGGCATGATAGAGTTTACATTATTCTGCTGCCTAATTACTTGTGTTTATATTATTTATATAAACTAATCGGATGGCATTTATAGTCTTTATATGAAGGAACCTTCATATAAAGACTATAAATGTCATCCAATTAGTTTTTTTTGTGTGTCTTATTGTCCAATTTTGTAACTCTGGGCTAAGAGCTGTTTAATATGAGCATAACTGATTTATATGAATCTAAAGACAAAAGCCAACTCCCTAAAAGTTTTGTGTTTCCACAGGTCTGTCATTAATATTTCACACAGTGGCTTGAAAAAGTATATAACCCTTCCGATTTATTCTACTACTACTATGTTTGTGTGAACTTCTATATCTTAAAAACAAAACACTAAGGCAACCTGCTTTAGGTATTAATTGACCTTTTTCCCTAAATAATACAATTTTCATGTAAAACCCAACTCATATTTTGTGTTTGCTCAGGTTGACTGGCACATTATAGAATACTTCATTGCATATTTGAGTGAAACACAAAACTAACAGGCATAAGTGAAGTGTAATTGTATGATAATGCACCTTAAATAAGTGGGTGTTGTAATCATGATGTTCAAACATTATTTAAAACATTATTATCAGCCAGTCACAGTACCAAATACCAATTGTCTGACTGATTACTCGTATGGCTGCATGACTGCCATATTCATCCAACTCTGGGTGTTGTCCTTGATCAACAGTCCTGAGCCAATCTGTATTATCCATCTTTGTCATGTAGTTGGTTTTGATCTAAGATAACATAAAAGTAGCTGCTGAAATGACATTTTCAAAGCAAAGACAAAACAAGAAAACAATAGCATCTCTGTTTCTTTTAAATAGAATGAGTACAGCATTCATTTTAATGGAACATTAGGCAGTGTTGTTACTTAACCTGAACTCCATCCCTGATTAAATAATTGCAAAACAGCACACGAGTTGTGATGGGTGGTTAAGGGATGCAGTCCCATTTAAACAGTGCATCATCTGAAATAAAGGTAATATAATCTACAGCAATAACAGTAGCAATTTTCTGGCTGCATTTAGCCACTATTAAACATTTTAATTGAGGGACTGGTGTTGGGCAGTGACCTTCTCCTCTTAAATTAATTGTAAAAGCCAAACAGATTCGAAAGCAGAAAGCATTAGCATTTGGAAAAGTACTCTGATTAAAAGACTCACCAACACTTTTAAAACAAACTTAAATTTGTATTTGAAATTTTAACATTTAATATGCTGGAATCATGTCTGTCTCCTACTGGAACTTCTGCCCTGGTCACTTCTGATGTGCCTCCCTGGATCTTATTCTGTATGCCTTTGTGCCACATGGAGTTGTTAAATCTCTCACTGTAGTGCTGAGACAGACAAAAATTTTTTTTTAATGTAATCATTAAATCTATCCATGTTTGAGGGAATTAGCACAGTATACCAAATTTATTAAGACATTCAGAGAAATTAAGGCCACGGTCATTTGAAAGACAAGTGCTGACATTCAAATTCGATTTACATCATCTGAGAAAGAGTCCAGATGATACAAATATTACAGCTTTTTTTTTTCCTGGACAAAGTCTTCAACTCAACAGCTTCTCCGAAAGCAATTTTGTTTTTGTATTTATTTGCATCTTTTGTTGATGGAACATAAGACGGAAATGGCAGTTTCTGCTCCTGCCTGCATTACTCACAGCTTGAAGTGGCACTAAACAATCTGTTACCTGGAATACATGATGGGACTGAAATAGCTCTGAGCACTGACGAAACTTCAGATGAGTTTAAGATGTTTTAAGCCGTTGATAGCACATGTTTAATTATGGCTATGAATCTTTGGAGCAGCGTGTACTCTGTTAATGTCTCTTGATTAAAAAAAAAAAGCTGAAGTGAGTGGAGGCCTGGCAGGAGATTCAGATTTACATTGCAGCTGCATCTCCCCAGTGAGGTCACATATTTTTTTGTACTTTTACTACAACAACAAATCACTGCCTGTCAGCTCCATATAACCAACAAAGATGAAAAACAAAAACAAAAATTGTCAAAAATATCTCTCAAGCCTATAAAAGGCAGACATTCTACCCAATTCAAGTTTGAGTCATCTCACACAGCATGAACTCACCCATGAACTTTCTGCTTCTGCAGTCCCTAAATGTAACTGTCTTTGGTGGTAACTGTCAGTTTCTCACTTTCTCCTTTTGTCTTTGATCTGGAAATGGTTTATGATATCAGTTTACCTGCTGTCCCAGTTTTGCAGTAGTTGTTAACAGCTGCTTAAAACACTCACCAAAGCTGTTTTCATTGATGGTGGCACAGGTGCATGGCAGTTGTTGTGTGCAACTGAGTCATTTTACAAGCAATAAACTAGCTATAAGAATGGGTACCTCTCACAATATTTGTCCCATGAAAATAGTTACATTCTGGTTGACCTGCTGTTAGAACTGTGGCGAAGATTGTGATTCCAAATTTCCCTTTAGCTTTAAATATTTTGGAACTCAGCAGGGCCTTAGTTTCCCTTGTGGACACTAAGGTCATGTGTTCACCAATGTTTTTGGGTTTAAGGACATAGAGCAGAGATTACATTCTACAATTACAGACACATTGCACATGTTATTTTAAGGCTTATTCTGGTACTTTTTTATCTTGCAGCATACATGTAAGGATGGAAATGGATTTTAGTGAAATGTCTTTACAATTGTTGGATAAATTGTTATAAAATATGGTAGATACATTCCATGTCTCCCTTTGGATGAATTCTGATAATTTTGGTGATTTAATTAAACAGCATTGTCAGAACAGCATTTTGGTTCATGACCAAATAGCTGCCAAATTATAATCCCATCAGCCTCAGGCGGTACTTTGTATTCAGTGGTAATTAGCAACCGTGAGCATTCTAACACGCTAAACGGAGACAGTAAACATAGTAAACATTACACCTGCTAAAATATCAGCCAATGGACATTGTTAGTGGCAGTAGCACATTACCTTACTGTCATCAGGGTTAGGGTTAAAGCATTGCTGTGTAATGTTTTCTGACAGAATTAAATACCTGACAGTGTAGAGAATAGAACATTAGTGTAACGTTGAAAATATGCAATTAGACACATATTTAAAAGTGAGCTGTTGAGATTACTTAAAAAATTCCTAAATTTGAAGAACATTTCATGGAGTTTGGTTGGAGCAGAGTTCAGATGGAGGGATTTTTACACACAATTTGAGTATTTCTCAAATCTTTTCAAGTCCTGGTCCTTGTTATAGTCTGTAAATTATTTGTATTTGTTTGAACATAATCAGTGATGTTTTATAAATGTCTTAATTGGAGGTCATTAACATCATGCTGCAGGTAATAGGGAGGAGGACAGGAATGTTGGACTAATGGGATGCAGATTATATTGACTGGAAGACACCATCAGTAACCACTACTGCCGAGTGTGTGATGAGTGTTTCTGACTTCCACCACCACTATGGCCAACAGTCAGGCTGGGCTTGCGTTGGTTTCACTCAACCTGCACCCGCGGTTGGTTTCATAATGCTCTCTGCTTATTTATTTATGTATCCCTACTATGCTCATCTCCTAGAGTACAAGCGGCCACTTAGGAGCAGAACTACCTCAAGCAAAGCTAAATGGATTACGTTTTCATGCAGTAAATGCTTATCAATGATCTCTATCTGACTTATTGATTTAATTCCATGTGACCACCGCTCCCCAGTACGTTCCCTTGATATTGTTGTGTTGTAGCTGTTTGTGGGAAGCTAGGCTCCTTCGTCTGGATGTGCATGGGCGGAAATTACTTCACACGACAAGGAATCTTCCATTTTGTAACTTTACTGAACTTGCTGCAGGTGAATAAAGAACAAACAGCCATTTACATCAGGCCAAGCCGTTATACTGGGTTGTGGACTCTAGCATGGGCACAAGACAGCAAGTTAGCCCACAATTCATAAGGTTGTTCTATTTTTGTCATTGTTTGATATTAACTAAACATGAGGGGGAAAATGGCTTCATGCACCAACTTAGTTTTAGCCCATCTGTTCACTTGATGCCAAAATAAAATGTATCAACTTGATTGGGAGACTTAAGCACAACATGTTCAAAAGTATTTCAAGGAGGAAGTACGGACATTTGATGATCAACAAAAAAAAATCAACACACCTTTTACTGAGCGAATGAATAAATGGAACACTATCTTTTGCCCGTCTTAATGAAAAACTGGTTGAAGGGTAAATATAGTGGAATATCATTTTTATAAGTTGCATAGTAACATCAAACTTTGCAGCAACAGAAACAACAGAAAGCCTTGTTCAGATATCAGATAACAATCCTGAGGGGAAACACTGAGAAGGTCATGCGACATGTCGACTAACAATTAGTACACAAAACTGCACTGCAGCAACAGCTGTTACAATCTTATGAATCATTCTGATAACTGTTTTGTTGTACATTTGTTTGGCATTGCAATTTGGTGAGCAAATATGGCCAATTTCTGTGATATCACAGTCGTGTGCATATTTTTGTTTCCTTCACATTTCAAAAGATTGTAGCAATTCTCTGTTGACATGTTGATTTATTCAGTGTTGCTTTGAAAATATTGATTGATGGAATCATAAATGTAATTTTTGATGTTCAATGATGTGATCTTTTCTTTATATCACACAGTGACTTCTAGTATTGCGCTGTTATGTCCTTTGAATTGTATACTCATAGGAGACTGGCATGGAGAAAATGAGGTTCCGATCAAATCACACAACATCATTGTTAAAAGTTCCACAACCACTTTGGATTGAGTGAACAATCAAGTCAAAGTGTACAATTAGTTTTTGGTGCTATTTGAACAATTTTCTTTCAGTTAAAAAAAACAACTTTTGTAGCCACTTTCAATTTGGGCCTGATATTGATTGGTATCCTTCACTAAACAACCCGCCTAACCCCTCTAATCAGCTAGATACGCCATAATTGCTTTGTCATTTCTCTTCAGAATGTTTACACTCAGCAGGTTTCCTTCATTTCAATCAGGAGCTGCTGGCACAGTAATGCCTCCAAACCAGGGTCCACCGTTTTGAATGCTTCTCTGATAATATTTGATTGTAAGATACTGTTGGGAAACAGCATGAAAGGCATTATTAATCTAACAATATTTCAAAAAATATATATATATACAAAACCTGATTTGAGAAGAAAATATCATTGTTTGATGAAATCCAAATGATTATTTATTTTTTCTCTTACATATAGTTGAGCGTGTAACACATTTTAATGACATCTGCATTTCCTGTCTTTTGTTTTCTTCACTTTGTTTACTATATGGGTCCAAAACAAATTTGTTATGGGTAAAAAGTATGATGATTTGACACATAAAGGTGCATTATTTTTCATATTATATTGGTCTGGAGGCATTGTTGCAATTACAATGAAAACATTATTTTAGTGAGTATGACCTGGTGCCTTTTATCATTTTTAAATTACATCTCCCCAAATAAAGATATTAACAGTCACCACTGGCTATTGCTCTGCACATGTAATCCTAACTTCATCATAAACTCACTGCTTTAAGTGCCAAATGAGGAGTTTTATGACTCCAAAATCTGGAGATGTATCCCTGCGCCTCCAGCGTTCCACTGGCTCCGTCTAAAGGTTTCAGCACAAAAGACAGCTAATTAGTCACACCTCATTCAACTGGCTGACTCAAGGTTATTTGACTAAGTATGTGCAGGTAGGAATGGTTATGCAAATACAACTGTGTGAATGGTGAGTCTCTCACAGGTGCAGACAGGTCCGTGTTTTTCGTCGTCGACCCACCAGCAGAGGATTGGTCCGAAGCAAAGGTGGTTGAATTGTGCTCAGCGAGACAGTACAAAATCACTTATTTGACAATTCCCAAGCCACGTTTCAGATATAGAGATCAGTGTGTAGGGGGAAATGGAAGCTAATGGACAATCCTGGTGCATATTAATGAGTGGTGTCTTTTAACAGTATATCCTTTACATATTTGAGTTGCCATTGTCTTAAGATTGACTTTGACTGAAAAAAAAAAAAGACTGATACACTCTCCTTTTAAAAGATACAGTTCGGGATATTAGTTCCAGCAAAGAAATGTGTGACCTCATAGTGAGATAACTGATTGCACATTTCATGCAACGATAATACAGACTATGTTGTTGTTTTTTTACTGAAAGTTTAAGCCTCTTATTAAATGTAAGAGTTAACTATAATACCGAAGAACTCCCTCAACTTTTGTGCAGTGAAGTTAAGGTAAGGATGACCTGCCAATTCTCTTCTATAAATAATGAGTTATAGTGTAACTATTGCACAGGTCCAATGAGTCAGTGTTTTCAAGGTATCACTTCACAGTGGTTTAATCTGCAGGCATAATTCTGAGCCTGACATATATTCAAGGAAGGGCTATATGACTGGCCCTAAAACAACCACTACACACATCAATAGTAATTAAAATGTTATGACTAGATCTATACCTTACTTTGAGGACAGGACATGGCTGAGGTTCGAGGCATTTAAGGGCAAAGCTAAACAAAATGAAAATATAGAAGGAAAATGTTGTTAGGAAGGTGAGATACTGTCAAATCCTCAAATTTCTGAAGAACATACAAGTACTAAAGAATGTGTATTTTAAAAGTGCTGTATTTTACAAAACATAAATTTTTTTTTTGGCAGGTGTCAAGGTATGATGCTTGTTTTACTCAACTGCCTGTGAGCTGTACAGCCTACATTATAAACTGTACGAGTAGCAGTTTTGCTTCTAATGCATTTTCTGATATTATGATTTATTTATTTTGGTCATTGTTGTTTAAATTTTGCATTTTTCCTATTAAATGCAGATACATTTTATGCTTTAATCTTGACTTGATTCAGAATCAATTCTTAATTCAGAATGATTCTTGATTCTGGAAGACATGGTGAAAAGTATGAACGTGTATAAAAATGCTGAGGGGCTTTTAATGTGAAATGGACACAGGGATCATGGCTGACCAATTGAGGAACTTCACCAGTCAGTCACATGCCATTCAGCCAACCAATGGTGTAAGTACATATGTTGGCTGCCACTGTGGTTCACCCTGCGCCAAACCGCTGACTCCATTCCTTTGTAAATAAACATATTAACTGGTCATTGCCTGAAATTATTAATGTAAATTAACTTTATTCTTTTGAAAACATCTTACAGTCTTCCTCTCGTGTGACACCAAAATGTAATTATTGACCATCACCACTGCTTCAACATCTTCAGTAAAAAAAAATAGGTTGTTGTGTGGGTGTGTACTAGAGTGGAAGGGGTGGGGGGTGGGGGTTGCTCCGTCATATTGTTGACATTATGGTCTCGAGCGGTGGAGAACAGTCTCACTGAATCAGCGTTAGTACCTGTGAAAGTCATTGTTATCCAAATCGCTATAGGGGTTCAGATCTTTTGAAACAAAACAGACTATGTTCAGCACATCAAGGGATTTTCTCCACCCCACCACAGTTGTCTTAAGTTTTGTAACGTGTGCTTGTCAGCCAGTCTCAGTTGGTGGTGCTGAACTTCAGTGCTTCACTAATGTTACTGCCAGTGAAAGGAAGTTTTCACAAAATACTTTACTTTTATCTTGCAAAGGTAAGTATAAACACATAAATCAATCTGGCCACATAACAATCACTAATATTTTTTAAGGGGTGATAAGAATCGTAGAAGAATTGTGATTCTTGCTTGAATAATTTTTGTTTTTAACCATTCCTTAATAATCCCAACTAGTTAGAGCTACAATTCGACTGATCAGTTAACCTTGATGACAACTAAACACATTGAGTAGAGGCCTTAATTGTTAATACAGGATGCACTTCAGTGCTATAAAGTCAAATTTAGGTTATTTACTCCTTTCAACAATCTATTTTGAATGCCAATACAACAAGACAAACATACCACATTTAGATTTGACATTATTGTCGCTGCTCTGTGTTTTAAGCCGTAGCACAATACAATGCTAAAAGGCATGCACCCGACTGTAACCGTGCTCCCAGTGTGCATCCTCACGCGCTTCTACTCGCTCCATTTCTTGTTGCAGTTTTGCTCCTTTATTGCTTAAGTTTGATTGCATCTTGAAAGACTCGTCCTGTCCTGTGTGACTTTGTTGTCTCTGACACAGAGCTTCAGGATTAGCAGGTCCATAGCCTCTTAATTAAAGACAAAAGAAGACAAAGGGAAAACTGTGGAACAAGAGCAGCTTTTCAATTATTTATTGACTTTTGACTCACAAAGCCCACCTCACCATCGCATCACGCAGACACACTCACACAAAGGCAAATTTGACCTGTGTTCTGTAACTTACTGCTGTTATTGAGGAGACTGATATAAACAACTTTTTTTCATGCTCACACTACCTGCTAACTCAAAAGCAGGTGATCCCATGGCTCTGTGTGCAGTTATTGCCAATTAAGCATACAGTCTTGTGAGAGGTTGGCACTGAAGTGGAGCCATTAGTCTTCCAGGGGCAGGCCTGTCTGTTTGTGTGCACAGTCAGAAATCAGATCTTTCACTTATCACAGATCTGTTTTTGTTTTCATTTAAATCGTCAGTGACATCATGAGTGTTATGAGGTCAGGTTGAATGGTGAATGTCAATTATGATATTTATGATATGATATTTTATAACTGTTTTTCTAGAAATGACACCTGATTGTTAAGGACTCAGGTGAAAAGTCCCTCTGCACAGGTCCAGTGTATTATAGTACAAAACAAAGAAGATAAAACCATGTTATAAAGCTTAACAGTCAATGAGATTTTTTTTATCATCTTGATCTCTGCAGATTATAATCAAACCCCCCGAAATGTGTACCAATCGGCACCCATAGGAAGGTAGTAATTAATCCCACAATGAATGTAATAATCCATCCATCCATTATAGATACCCACTGTATCCTGAACAGGGTCACGGTTCAGAGCCTATCCCAGCTTACTTTGGGCAAATCCAGGGTACACCCTGGACAGGTCCCCAGGCCATAACAGGGCTAACACATAGAGACAGACAGAAACATAGACCATTCATGCTCTCATTCACATCTACGGGCAATTTGTAGAATCTCCAATTAATCTGACATGCATGTCAGTTTGGATGGTGGGAGGAAACCAGAGTACCCGGAGAGAACGCACACAGGCATAGGGAGAACATGCAAAGTCCATACAGAAAGGCTGAGTCCCGGAATCGAACCCAGAACCTTTTTACTGCGGGGCGACAATGCTAACCACTGCACCAGTGTGCTGCCCAAATGTAATAATATTCATAATAATCATGATAATCATAATAAACTTTATTTGTATAGCACCTTTCATACAAGAAATGCAGCTCGCAGTGCTTTACCGTAAGATAATTCCATGCAGTTTTTGATCTAAAAACAGATATAAAGCAACATTTAAAAATATAGAAAAGAAATGAGATGCATAAGAACAGAAAAAATGCACGAGAACAGATGAAATGCAGTAGTTCAAGTTGCTATAATTTCCAATTGAGCAAAATGTAGTCATTAGCCCTCGTGTTGTCCTTGGGTCAAAATGACCCACAGCTGTGTTCAACCAAGTTCTATTTTATTTCTATATTTTTATATTTTTTGGGGATCATTGGTCATCATTCTTTAAAGAAACCCTCACAGCCTCCTTGTCACCAATGATCCCCAAAAATATGAAAATAAAATAGAACTTGGTTGAACACAGCTGCGGGTCATTTTGACCCAAGGACAACACGAGGGTTAGATATATTTCCATTTGTTTTTACAGTTGTCTTTACCTCTTACTGTGACATACTTTGAGTGATATCAAAATGTTCTGATTGATCTCTTTTGCGAGATTTCAGAGATCTTTGAACAAATGTCTGCATGAGCAGGAAAAGTGTGCAGCGATTTGCATGTGTTTTATTTATTTATTCACTTGATTGCTTTCTTTACATGTGTGGGTGATATGTTTCTTGTTGTGTTTGAAAATTGCAGCGCTCAACCTGAGAATTTGACTAGTCCTTGTAATCTGAGAAAATATAAAATTATTGCCTGTGTTCTCCTCTTGTTTCCATGGCAACGTGACAGGGAATGAAAGACAGGCTATTGGCTCGAATGGAAAAGCTCCAGGAAGTGCCCAGCCTTTTGTGCTGTAAATTATAAGTATGGTTACAAAACAGCAGAGAGTCATAGTTCTCAACCTGATATAATTGATAAAATAGCTCACATACCTTATTTTTTCTAAACATTATTGTTATGATGAAGACATAATAATTGTATTATTCTCAAGATAAAGTGTAGGATGTTTGATCTGATATATAGTTGAAAAAAAAAAAAAACCAGGAAGATTGCAGTACAAAAACAGGCAGTAAATTACAAACCTGGCACAACAAAAGTGAATACACCTGTGGTCACTGCAAAAAAAGGCACAAAACAAGGAACTTTAAATTAAGAGAATGAGAATCTGCAAACACAACACTCCTCAGGTGTAGAAGAAACCAGATTGTGAGACTTTGATGTGAGAGGCTACAAGTGCATCAATAAATTACTGTACATAATCTGAAACACACTTCGAATTCTGGTTGGGAGTTATAAAAAGAGCCACACTAATACTTACAGAAGGCGCAGTGGCGATTTCTGAAAAATTACATTCTCTATCGAAGTAGCCTTGCAAGAACAGACGGCTAAATGCTTCTGACTTGGCACAAGGATTATCTGTGGGAATCTGTGGGTGTTTCACTGACTGCTCAGACAGTGTAAAGGATATTGTCTGCAGTCCAAAAGGAAACCCATTGCATGAAAAATGACAAAAACTGGAAGATTAACTTTTTTCAAAAGAATATGGAAAGAAGCCTAAATAATAATTGTTTGGATTGGAGCGAGTTTGGCACAGACCTGGTCAGGACTACCACAGAAAATGTATAGTGCCGACAGTGAAACATGAAGATGGGAGAGTGATGCTGAGGGCCTGCATGAGTGCAAAAGGTGTAGGAGAGCTGTTATTTATAGATGACACAATGAATTCAAGTTGGCATATCTAAAAACTGAATGAAAGAAGGACTCCCATTCTTTAAAAACATACATTTCCCACCTTGAGATTGATCCCAAACACACTGCAACAATCACACGAGAGTTTTTAACGAAGAAGAAAAAAGTATGACCTTGCCAAGTATGTCCCCTGACTGGAATCCAATAGAGAATTTTAAAATGAAAGATTGATCAACAAAACCCCTCCAGCAAAAAGCTGCTGGGAAGAATCCTCTGTGAAGAATGGCAGAACATCTCTACGGATTGGTGCAAGTCCGGTATCATCAATGCCCAGGAGGATTCAATCTGTCATCAAAACTAAATATGGACATCCAAAAAGAAAATAGTTACAGTACATATAAAAACAGAATGAAATGTATAGCCATTTACTAAATCTCAGACATGTGCATTCAGCTGCACCCCTGGCCTGGATGCAGATGTTTAGCCACTTGTATCTTTGTGAAAATCTATCACAGTACTCTTATGGTCTTCCACAATTAACACAGACATTGCGAGGACACTATGGAAACAGATGCGGAACCATTTTAATGAATAATCAGTCAAACTGGTAATCAGGCTTTGTGCTATAAAACTGAATTCCTTCAAGAGAAGTAAAATGAAGCCCTGCAGTTATAGTCAGTAATTACCAAAGTTAACAAACATCTCCGTCTCAAGTTGATTTGAGGGTTTATCTCTCTTCCAAAGACACAGTCTATCAGAGGCAACTAACACAAGTACCTGAATTGCTTCACTTATTAAAGCAAACATCTACACACAAGAGCAGGTTTATGGTGTCAGAGGATATAGAGGGAATAATGTTGTGATGGAAAGCGCAGAATCCTCAATGGAAATAAGTTCTTATGGTTCTGTTGATACACTTTCTGACACAAATGTTTCTAATTGAAAAAGCAGTGCAGGCCCATTAGCCCGTTTTGCTTTGCTGTGCCTTACATTTTTATTGCTGCATCACTCTTACATATCTGTGAGATGCAATGTAGTGTTTATAATCACTTAACCTGATTGGAAGTAGTAATATTTATTATTTCGTGTTTTATCAGCAGCATGCCTCTTGGAGGTGGCAGAACAAACAGTAAAGCATATCACTGAAACATCATCACCATACAAATCTGACATTGTAAACTTGTCAGCAAACAGTTGACCAGTTAATCATCCATCAGCCACAGAGCAACTGATGAATGGGATTTCAACATTTGCTCCCCTTTTATCTCTGTTTTGGTCGACACCAACTTCTGAGGTAAAATCCAGCTCTTAAACTGCTAAATACTCCACTACACTCATCAGCTAGTTTCTATCTGTGCAGTGTGATGTATGTATCTGCCTGCTATGGCTGGAAACAAGGTTGGCAAGAATGATGAGACTGAACCTAAACAGCAAAGTGGTGGGGCTGTAAGGCTAAAACAAATAGCTGAAATATGCTAAACTTATTTATTCAAGGATGACCACAGAGTCAAGTGGGTTGTAACTACTAAGTTCTCTCACATTTTATATACGAATTTCATCTATAGTTAATGTAGAAATACTGATGACGGTAGCTCTAAGACTTTGGTCAATAAATGCATACAGTATATTGTATGGTGTACGGCTGGTGTTATAACTGACATGATTACATGAGTATCGAAAGGAAGCTGTCATAAGGATAGAGTCTACAATGACTGTGACAGTAAACCTACTTTTTCTTGTCATGTTGTGTGTTTTTTTCAGGTATTAATGTGTTTTGAGATTGTTTTGAAGCAGCTTAAACACAGAGTTGCCCTTTTCGCAGGATGATGATAAGTAGAGGCTATCTAAAATCAATAGAGCCCATGTCAATAATACTAGTGTGAGTTGTGATACCATTTCCATTAGTCTATACTTGACATTGTCTGTCATTAATCTCAGACAACGACAGCTGTAAACTTCCATTAATGTTACAAACCTGACCCAAGGACACCATCAGGCCGTATTGGGTCAGGGAGGAGTGAAACTGTTGATACAGCACTTGTAACTCCCGTGAATCACGATCACATGCTGACATGCCATGAAATCAATAGGAAGTCGAGTAATAAGCAAGCATACCAAGAGCAGGTTGGGTGCCATCCTTATACATAATTCTGTTGACACACAGCGGCACCCACAGCTAAAGGCCACGCTAGATTTAGTACAGCAATTTTATGCTACAAGGAAAACAATTTGGAACAAGAGAAGGTTTCAGCACGGTGTAAAGTTTTTAGACAGAAGTGTGGAGCAGAATATCTGCTCTATTGACTTTGTACACAAAAACCTCATGACACGGATACATCTATTCCATTTTATGACTACACAACAAAAACAGTATTTTCTTCTTATTTAAAAGGAAATTGGAGAAGATGTGGCACACAGGTTACCACAGTGCTCTTTAAATTATGAGTCAGGTAAACAATTACAAATGTGCTTCAGCATAAAGACAGGTAAACATAGAAAACCTGACTGATGCATCGATTTAATTTGAAAATGAAATACATAAATCCAGCTGTTGGGATTCAGGAAATAAATTATGTTATGGAGATAAAGGGATTAAAAGTGTATGTGTGTCTTGAGAGATGAGAACTGTTGCTAATATGGGGTCAAAATAATAGTTGGGAGGTCAACAAGTTGCACCAATCTCATAATAGCTTGTGTTTTGAATGTGAAAATGAATCATTCACTTTGCTGAAGGTTTCACCTTCATCCTAGTATACACCCCATCAATGCCTTCACCTCCAGTCCTTCATGTTTGTGCACACAACATACCATGCTTTCAAAACGGATTCATTGTTTTTCAAATGATTCTCCTCCATCAGTGAAAAAGGTGAGATGTAATCTGGGTTCGAGGCCGACTTCGATTTAAGTTTTAATGGAATTAAATGAATTGAAAAGCAGCATTAAGAGGCACAGGGTTAACTCGATTAGGACTTTCAGCTTTTTAAAAATCAGTGCACACATTCTTCAGTGAGTACATTGTGCAATTATTTAGGGGTTTAGGATTTGTGTAAATAGTACCAGTTATTTGTGCCTCACATGTATCCAATCACCTTGCAAGTAAACAACAATTCTTTGATAAATCAGATTCAATCATTTCTTAATTCCTTGAGTGTTAGAAATGTTACTGTCCTCATCAAAGAAATGACACTATCAACCATTTGTTCAAATATTATGACATTAGTTAGATTTAAATTTGGTGCTGAAGAAACATGACATTCATTAATAATAATCCTACCTGGGACTTCAACACCAAGGCTGTGAACTTGCATGTCATTTAACCAAGACTTAAAGGTGCATTATCAGACTTTTCTATTCAATGTGATGGAGTGGAAGAGGCTAAAAACACAACACGGAAATATAATTATTTTACAGAGTTGTAATCACTAATTAGTTAGCAAATGGTTACCCACTCGCACATGTAGCAGACGTGGAGCAGAACTGCACGCATCATGTGTACTGGCTGCCTTTTATAAAGAAAAAAGTCATTGGCTCTTTAACTGCTAGATGCTCGACATTATGCACAAAGTTGTTGCTAGCTTTGTCTCCCTGCTTTTAGATGTTGTGCAGGTGGGACACAGATTTTTTTTTTTTTTTTACTGAAAGCAGCTGCCTGCTGTGGCTGGAAAAAAGGTTGATGCTAACTGAGTTTGCACAGTGGGAAAATCAAAACATTAAGTCCAAAATAAGTCAAATCCAGTGAATCTGTTCGAATTACATTAATTCACTGCAAAAAAATATGAAAAAACAAACAAACAATAAAACAAACAACTATTGATCATTGCAGCTTTAACCCTTGTGTTGTCCTTGGGTCAAAATGACCCGCAGCTGTGTTCAACCAAGTTCTATTTTATTTCTATATTTTTATATTTTTTGGGGATCATTGGTCATCATTCTTTAAAGAAACCCTCACAGCCTCCTTGTCACCAATGATCCCCAAAAATATGAAAATAAAATAGAACTTGGTTGAACACAGCTGCGGGTCATTTTGACCCAAGGACAACACGAGGGTTAAATAAGGCAGGTGCAGTTTTGTTGTTTATTAATGTAGGTATAAATACTTGTGCTGTTACTTCAAGCTTGAAGGACTGAACATTGACATTTAGATAACATATTCAGAAAATGTACTGTAGCTGGCTTACATTGATTGACTAAGTATAAAATGCTTTGCTTCATAGTTGTAAATAACCATATTTATCAGTCAATAGGAGCCTGATGGTATTTTAGAAAGACAGTTATTGACGTTCCCATTTACTCACCCTTATTTCTTAAGATATATGTTTAATGTGGAACACGGATTCCTCCATTTTAATAACAAACTCATTATTATGCGTATTCAATTTTAATATACCTGTGTTAGTCTGAATGTGTCATTTGAAATTATGCTTTGATGAGCATATACTACGCTGAGTGAGCAGATGCACAATCCCCATATGCACTGGTACACTAGTGATAGCTTTAATCAGAGTGGTGGAGCTTCCCTTGGCTCGTATTTCTCTTGTTTACCATTCAAACAACTTGGATCAATAGGTAAATCCTCAAAATCTACTAAGGGCCTTCGGGCTTTGTGCTGATTTTTTACTGAAACACGACCTTTTCTCCTTTTCTCACGGACTGATTGACAGATGTTTGTTTTCCACCTGCATGCGATGGGAGTGCAGACACACACATCCCTCTAACTGCGTCTTACATGCACAACTAATCTTGACAACAACGACAGAGGCATCCCGTCTTGAGCTTGACACTTGGAGAGAAGCTGGCTAGAGCACAGTGATAATGAGAAGGAGTGGGAGGGAAGGAGGGACAGGGAGAATTGCTTCTAGTCTTAGATGTTGTGCCATCTCTTTATCATCCTTCCATGTTTTTCCTTCCTTCCCCCTCTCCATCTCTCCCTCCCTATTTCCCTCCCTCATGCACTTCACAACCAGCCTGTCCCGTCTCTCTCCGTCTCTCCTGTCTCACTTACACTTTCTTCTCTCATGTGTTTCATCCTGTTCCCACCTTCCATCTCTTGTCAAGGCTAATTCTCAGCATTCTCTCTCCTTTTTTTCTATTCTCTTTCCTTCTTCAGCTCATAATTATTAATTTATCTTGTTAATACACAGCCACTTTTATTAAAGCCCGTCAAACTGTGGTGCATTGCATTTTGTTTCCATGAATCACCCCACCAGAAAAGTCAAAGACCTGTGTCTTGGAAGGACCCTTGTTATTGCTGCAGATTTCTCTTTGAAGGTTTAGTGTCAGCAGAATTATACCTGCTGTGGCTTTTGCTAATAGCTCAGGAGCTGTTGGTGAAAACACATTTAAAAGAAGCTTGGCTGTGTCAAAAGCCATAGCACCTACATGACTAAACCCTCGAAGTGATACTATACCAAAAAAAATAAAATTAATTCCTTATGAAGGCTTGAAAGGTGGCTCCAAGAAGTTTGTAGTTCTCTTTCAGAGAACAGCAGCTAACAATACCCAGCTTGGTGCTGACAGGGGAACAAATAACATAGACATGTTAAATTCTTTAAATGTTGAAGTTAGTATGATGTGAATATTAATGTATATTTTTAGGTTAGGTTACTCTCAGACGTTATTCTCATAATTCTCATCGACTGCAACTAGCTTTTCTGACACAGGATGAGATCTTGTGCACGCCAGCCTTATGTATATGTGCTAAGAATGAAATGATGTTAATATGTTGTAAAACAGATAAAGAAAAACATCTCATGAAATATTCAACATTGAGGCAAAAAAAAAAAAAAAAAAATCATGTAGAATCAGTTAAATGCTACATGTAAAGTGATGAACAGTATGGTGAAAAATAAACCACATACACAAAATCCACACTCAGCCTAGACTTTAAGCTGACAAAATGAGTTGCAGCCTGTCGGAAGCTCTGACGGACAGACTTGACAGACACACTGCCCCTTGTATTACTGTGTAAGAGACTTTTTTCTTAATGTCTATTCTGTTATTGAAAACATGTAACACACAGCGGTCACAGAGCACTGAAGCTGTGTTTCTGGCCACCTGCTAGACAAAATTTTCACTCCTCTTTTAGCTCTGTTTTGGTCTTTAGTAATTAGTGAGGAAAATATCTAGGTCTTAAGCAAGATGTTTGACTTTCTTCACTTTCTAACATCACATGTCTGCTGTTTGGTGCTAGGCAGGTAGCGTACAGGGAATTTGTCAATGCTTTTTTCTTTTTTTGTATGCCTGCTGCTGGGAACAGTGGTAATGAAAGACTGAACCATGCAATGGAAGTGCCGTAAAACCAAAACCATTATCCAAAAGAAGCTAAAAAGCGCCATAGATCTGACGGGGTAGGTGATGATTCTGCCTGGGTACATTACTACAAGCAGCCACTTTCATATATCAAATATATACATTTAAAAATGACAGGCCTTTCCAGATGTATGATGTAGATGGTTAAACTCAGTTTCACTGTATACATGCAAGGATTTTTTTGAAAATATTTTGCAAGGTTGTCATTCTGCATCAAAACTCTTTCAATGATAAATCCCGACTGACCTCCTCTATTTCTCTGATCACAATCAGATCAGAAAACACTCTGACGACTTCATTGATTTTATTTTATTTTTTACATCATGAAAAAAACAGCTTATGTTGTGAGTAATGATACGCTGCTTGTTAGACTTCACCTTTTATTTTAAAGTCCCAAAGAGGAATAGTGTATCATACAGCATCACAATGTGAGTGGGGGACTTCAATAGAACAACAGAGTCATTCAATCACAGCATTGTAATAGGAATATAATGAACAGTCTGTCAGCATGTGTAAACGTAATGTGTGGGTAGAGCAAATACAATTTTAATCAGTAAAGTTGCATTTCATTTGTGTAGGAACAAGTGTAGGAATTCTGTTAATTCTCATGATTTAAAAGACTTAGAGAAATAGTAGTAGACAACTAGTTGGTTGGACTATGTACAGGTACCTCCAACAACTTGCAAACAATATAGATCACTTTCTCATGGTAATGTTGACTTATATTTTTTGAAAAAAAAAAAATCCTTAATAGTTTAACAATTGAATTGTGAGGGGAATTGTTTGATTGTTGATTGAGTTATTTGTATGAGCATGGATGTATTAATATGGGGAGAGGACCTCCAGGACTGACTATCCAATGGGAAACCCCTGACACTGACAGACAGCTTAGAATGTAAAAACAATCTTGACTCAAGGTCTACTTACTAGTTTATTTCTGAGCCTTCAGCAGCAATTCATGGTATGTTTGTTGTAAATAGGGTTGGTCACCTGGTGATCATGTACAGTACATTATATACTGTATATCAGATCGAAATACTGTTACCATGTGACTGGCACTGGTAGCCAATAACATTCATTGAAAGCCCCAGAAATTAGCAAGTGAGTGTGCCTTGAAACTACAACATTTTGTCCAACTCCACGAACGGTTATTGGCAGCCATTTTTCAGTCCTCAAATCCAGACTCAGTGCAGGAAGACATTATGCATTGGAAAAGTTCAAATTATCTTCACTGGTTTTTATTTGTTATTGGTCCACTGAACAACACTCATGCACCAGACATAAAACAAAGGTGTATATTGTGTGTTTTTAATATGTGTTTAGCAGGTGCCAGAGAAATTGACATTTGCAAGTCATCAGGACACCCTGAATTTCTTCTCTACAGCTGTGCATGCAACAAGCTGGACAAAACAAGAAACGTGCTGAGGTTATGTAAAGAGATCTTCTGCTGAGAGCTGTAAGTTATATTTGTTCTGGTGAATTTATTGTTTGGCAGGAACTCAAACAGGACCTGCCGTTAGAGAGTCCTATCAGTCTGGACACCAGAGGGCGGCCAATCAGCATGTTGCATGTTGACTTCTTTTAAAGCAGTATTACCTTTTCATGAAAATGGTCCTCAGCTGAACTTTACATAGCGTTGAAGATCAGGTTTTCAATATGGACCAGGCAGGACAGACTATTGCACAGGATCAAAAGCACCTAGTGTTTCTGTCCAACCAATTTATGGAAAAAGTAACACAGATGTAGGCCTGCTTTCAAGTAAACACTGCTGATGGCTGTGAGCATTCCATATGCTAATTTATAATTAAGATGAGCCTTTAATAAAAGGCTTAATCCCCAAGGTACTCGTTGTGAAATACTGTTGAATATATATATATATATATATATATATATATATATAGTTATATATATATTAAAAAATGACACTGTCTATTTTGTCATAACGCTACTCTTATGATTTCCAATGGGAAAATGATTTAGAGGACCACAGTTTGTTTGGGAATTCATCCTTAAAATAGCTTTGTTTTGCTGGGAGAGAACAAGGCAACACAAGACCCCCAGGCCTCCATTACGCTTTTTCTCATTGCCCTGATATTTTAATTGGAACAAGCAATAAAGTCACATTTTCCTTGCAGAGACAAATAAGGTCCCTAAAACACAGATCTTCATAAATGTGTAGTTTAGAAAGAGCAGGTCTATACCATGGTACAACAACAGATCTGATTTATTTAGCACTCTCTGTGGAACTTCAGCTGCTTGTTGCTCAGCTGTTTCTACTCAGTTGTTCTAAAACTCAAAATACAAGAGTAAAAGATTGAAAATATTTTGAAATTTCACTGGATGAGGTGTTGAGGACATAAATGTCCAGATATGAGGGAGAAGTCAAAACAACGTTTTTGACAGAAACTGTCCAGTGTGAAACTCTCTTTTGGTCCTCTAATCACCAACTTGTTTCATGCTATGCTTGACTGTCCACCTAAACTGTGAGATTTCAAGTGCTTTAATGTAGTTATATGTCCATATTAAACTTCAGCCTGCAAGCCAAACTTCATCAAATAGAAACCTGTTCAGGAAACTGAGACTAAAAGGGGGCAACGTGTGTTTTTTCTTTTCTTTCTTTATAGTCTTTCACTTTGGAAAGACTTGGGTGTGTGTCTAAAACTGAGTAGTGCTACTTTTTATTTTAGGCTCTATTTGTTTCACTCTAACTTGTCACATATGAAATGGCAAAAGTCCAGTTCCCTCTGTTCTAAAATGTAATAAAAACAATAACAAATAACCGATAATTAATACTTGTATGTTACATATATATTCATTGTTTTGCAAGGAATGTTGATAGGAAATAAAGATGATCTTGTTCTCTTGGTTTGATTACAGTGTTCAGTTTTATTCTGAGTTTTGTCTTTCATTCAAAGTTTTATACTCAGTTGCCCCTTACAAAACACCTCACAATATACTATATAACTCTGAGTGGTCACTCAGCTCCGTGATATTCCTCAATCTATTCATCTTTAGTGATGTTGTTGTGTGAGAATGTTTGTTTTTCTAACGTTTTTACAGCATTCTGTCAGAAACAAAATTAATAGGGCAGTGTTGTATAATTTCCAGTTTGACCTCATTGTCACTGTGTAGTCTCCCAGTTATAAAGCTGAAACAATGATACAGAAATTTGCCTTATCATCACAGTAACATGATGGTGCTGGTTACAGGTTTAGCTCAGGGCAGCATTTTTTTTGGATACTGAATTAAAGCTCTGCAAATGAAGATGTACTTGAGGCTGCCAATAAGGAATTATTTATAATTATCACATTGTAAAGCAGAACTGGAGCATCTAACCGATATAGCCATTTGGCACAGTGGTCAAAGTACACTCAATTTGCAGTCCATAGTGAAGTTATTACTGACAACGGAACCTCATATAGTCACTGTAACTTCACCAACCCCGATCCTGTATACATCCATGCAGTTTTCCCCTAAGAACTCAGAAGATCTCACATGTGTGCTCTCTTCTGGAACTTGTTGGCATTCACCTGCATTGACTTTGTTGCTGGAGAAAAAGAAAAAGGTGCCAAAAAGTCTTTACAATCAGAAACCACCTCAAAAAACCTTACCTGTCATTCTGTCTGAAACGTAGCAAAATATGAAATACTGTAGCAGTGAGTCCTTTCTGTCATGTTGCAATAACCACTGGCATGTGATTCTGATTAGTTATTATAATGCTCACTAATGGGTTTGGTAGATGACACCTTATTAAGTTACAGAGGACTGTGGAAGATAAGATAGTATAAATATGAGGTGAGTCTATCAGTCGACACTGAGAAAAAGGAATAAATACAACTGATGAGTAACTGTACAAGTTTAAAATTGATAAAAAAAAAACTGTTGTTGTAATGATTAGAGAAGAGCTCGATCTGCCTTATATAAGTGGGACGAAAAATAGTGTCCGAAAAACAACCCATGTATTTAAATTTTAACAGACAAATGTCTTATAAACCATTTTTGCCCATCAACTTCATTACAAGTGTAATGACACTACTGTCTTGTGTTATTCCCTGTATGGCAATTTAAAATGAGGAAAAAGGTGAGATGTTGCTGACATGAAGTTTACACTCACGTCACCTCTTTTTAGATTTGGACAAGTAAGAAAAAAGTTTTCAATGTACTCTGAAATCCAACACAAGCGAACTGCAGACTTTTATCTGTAAATGAAGTATTTATGCAGTAAAATGTATTAACGTAAGTACAAATATGCTATTTGAGTAATAAATAAGCATTTTAGCTATTTGTTTTATGTTTCTTGTTAATGCAGGAGCATCACAACTAAGTTTACATGAATCCGTTACACCTTTTTCACAGAGAATATTTACGGAACAAAAAACAACATGAAATTTACAATATCATTCCTGATTGAAAGAAAAGCTTTTGTCCTTACCACATTTTTAAACATGAGATCTACATTTTGATTATTTGTTTGATGAGTAAATTGTATTCAAACCTTGCACGATTGCAACAGATGTTTCATGTAAATGTTGTTGTGTTTGTATAATTGTACCTTATATCTTAAAAGGGAATTGGTAGAAGTGTTTACAACGTCACGGATAACTTATAGATGTCAAAAGAGATGTGGAAAAAAACCTCACAGAAACAATGTTTGCTTCGAAGGAATTTGTTGCAGCTCAACCTCACAGAAACACCACAAAAATGTTTCCTTGTGCATGGCAAAGAAGGATTATGTCAATGTTTATAGAGGAAGGCTTTGATTTGGGGAGGCTAAGACAGACAGTTGAGAAAATTCTCTTGGACAAGCGGGTATTGAAAGTCAATGAGTGATGTTACTCGTTTCATAATTGATCTGATCTGGCAGGTTCACAGTTGGTACATGTCACTGGAGGATTTTACATTGTTTGGCCAAATTAGGTTTCTTTTATGCAGGCCCAGAGGATATGTAAAAATCAGCACATTGCCTTACACACAAAGAAATAAGGCAGGCTTAGATAGAAAGAAATGAAGCAGCCATGCAGCTGTAACTGCTAAGGCAGAAAAGCCGACAAAAAAGATGAAAGCCAGATAGTTAACATCAGTGACATCACAGCAGAGGGGGAATTGCGTCAGCTTCTTCAAACAATCCTAATAAAATACCAAAGGAGGGCTGACTGCCTATTCTCGTGATAAAAGAGAAGGCCCCTGAGAATCTGTTGACAGTGCGTTTGTAAGCGCAGCCCTCCACTTTTTGGCCCCAGAAATATTTTTAGTTCAAGTCTGAGCCGCTTATCAGGGAGATAAAATGGTTTCTGGAATAATCATTTTTTTCACAGTTTTAACAGTCAGATTCTTCATCTTAATTGCCCATCACATTTGACTAAAATCTGAGTTTGATGTGGCTCAGTAAAATATATGTATATATTACACATGGTATTTAACAATTAATAGACATATTAATTGACAGACTCAGGCTGACTATTTCGCACACAGGATCCGGTTTATTTGCTAAGCTAAGTGGCTGCTAAAACTGTAGCCTTATATTTAAGAGACAGACTGGCATTAATGTTCTCATGTCTTGAAAGCAAGTAAGAGTATTTCCCAAAAGGTTGAGCTGTTTGAGCAGCTTGTGTCGTGATTCTGTGTGAAACTAGAGTCACAGCTAAAAACAAAGGGACACCACTGGTATCCTTACCCAAAATGACCCTGTTATATCATTATTAATGTGCACCTTTAAAAATGTGTTGCAGTACACCACAGAACAGCAAAACTTTAGTTGACCTTCTTGTTGGAGTTTCTTCTCTTTCATCCTTATTTAACCAGGCAACTTGGCTAAGAGCATATTCTTGTTTACAGCAATGGCCTAGGGGAGTAGTTGCAAGAATAGCGAGTGCTACACACAAACACTCACATCTGGGAACTGACCGGTATGACTGCAGTCGACTGCTGGCCATCAAGCACCATCACTTCAGCACTCGCAGGTGTTCAAATGTTCATTTAATAGAATTGTTGTCTTACCATTTATATTGATTTTTACACATTTACATCTTGTCAACAGCTTCCAAGCAGATCGGTGCAATAACTATACTTCCCATTCCCATTTTTCATACAAAGTGTTACTGTGGAATTTATTACTAAGTGCATTTCAATTTAATGTGCTGGCTCATCCCCATACACCCCCTCCCCACCCCCTCCATAACGCCAGTATTCCCATTCACGTGGTGGGAGCGAGCATCCTGTGGAGTTATGTCACCACAACCGTTTGCGTTACTTTGACGACTGAAGCTGCACGTTCATCCAATCCAATGAGCTGGCAGCTTCAACAGCAACTAGGGTAATTATTTACAGGAGGGATTGTGGAACCTGCTAAAAATATCCCTTTTCCCTTCCTACAAGAGCTCCCTTGAGCTTTGAGAACAACACAAGGGGAAAGAATATGGAAGTAAGGCTGTGAAGAGGTTTAACTCCTTCCATTCTTGTGCAGCCTACTCTCCTCCTTTTAATGCCTAGAATTAACCAAGATTTAGTGACATGAGACTGTTTTAAAATGTGTAAGGTCCATTCAAAACTAAGATGATTATCAACCTGAATTCTCACATTACAGCTAAGCTGCATTATACTCTCTTTCTCATTGTAGATATGCTTTGTCTTTGTATGCCCTCCTTCATAGGAAGGTCAGAGCATCAGGTCAGCTGCACAACATCATGCTGCAGCTTACTGGTATTTTGTTTAACCCTCGTGTTGTCCTCGGGTCAAAATGACCCGCAGCTGTGTTCAACCAATTTCTGTTTTATTTTCATATTTTTGGGGGATCATTGGTGACAAGAAGGCTGTGACGGTTTCTTTAAAGAATGATGACCAATGATCCCAAAAAATATAAAAATAAAGAAATAAAATAGAACTTGGTTGAACACAGCTGCGGGTCATTTTGACCCAAGGACAACACAAGGACACTTGAGCAAGAGGTATGCATGTTTTTAAACCCTGGTTTTCCTATTCAAAACTGGTCTCCCATCCACAAAACCACTGCTTTGTAATACAGTGTAATAGGAGTCATTTAGGGAACCCTGGCTCCAGAAGTAGGAGTCCCATTTAGTTTCTTCACTGGTGAAGTGGTGGAGCACTTCTGGCTTGGATGGACATGAATGTCTCCTGGTTGACTCATCAGTGCAAAACAAGAACAACTGTGTCAGAAAATTTGGTGGTTTTGTCGGTCTGTGCTTGTGCATGACAGTGCTTTGGGGAAGATGTGAAACATCAACTAGATATGTTCACAATTGCTGACAGGAGACAGTTTTTTAACATGGTCAGTGTCTTACAATTATATGACCGTGCTGGCATTTGGCAATTGATAGAAAACACAAAGTGCAGTATTTGGTCATACACCACTGGATACAGTGATGATGGTGGATGAGTCAGGGGGATCACCAGAGTCATTACAGTTTATTCTGTGGTAATAGCTAATGATGAGAACAAATGAGAACCTCACTTCACCAAAGTTTCATAATCAGATTCATCATCTGGAGACCACTATTGTGTTAACCAAATTTCATGGTGAGATATTTGAGTCTGGATGAAGTGGGAGACTCGATGACCAGCTGCCACTGCCAAAAGCTGAAAGTATGTTACTGCGTTCATATGAAAAACATTATCTACAACTACCAGGGTGCATTTTGGTAAGAAAAATCCATTATGTGTGATATCAATGGTGGATGGAAGCTCAACATTACATTGGTTTAAAATCTGTAACTCTGAAGCTGTGTTTTGTTCACAGCTGCATCAACATTAACAGCTCTGATTGGCACCTCCGACTGACATTTTCTCCATAGAAACAACCACTGTGGCTCATGGGTACTGAGCAGAAAACACGATTTACCAGAAACAGAGTAATAATTAAAACTGGTATAGCCATGACATATACTGCAGGACTGTTACATTTTCTGAGAGATTGTATGTGTTGAGTTACGCTCGTTTAATGGAAATGTTGATATAGGACGTCAGTTTGGGGGAAATACTTTGCAGGATAATCACTGCTGAAGTGGAGAGGGACAGATAATCTGCTCTCTGCACACTGATACACCATTATTTACAAATCGCCACACTGGGGTTGAGTTTTAGCCTCGGTACTAATTACTTTGGATGTGAAATGTCACAGTGTGAAGAGGTTGTTGAAAGCACTGTCATATCTGTCAGCCTCTGTGGCTCTGTTTCCTGTCCTCCTGAACATTAAAGCAACATGGTAGCAGAGGTCATTTCAGAACAAAGAGAAGACCACTGGTGTGCTGAAACTGGACGTGGACTCTGATTAGTTAATAATAAAAATATTTATATGTACCGGTTCACCTAAATTGTGTTCAGACATCTTGTTTCACCTGCAGCACGTTGAGCCATGGAAAGTGTACTGTAGTTGTCCTATTTCTTAGTCATCCTCAAATGGCTAATACAAAATATGAAATAATGCCATTTAAACTGTGGATTTTATAAATTTAGTAAGACAGTACATTCAAATTTGACATTTAAATGAATTTGAGGAGCAGTTAGGAACCTTGACAATCACATTTAGTTTAGGTACATTCGGATCAGCTCCTCCCATTTAGTCTTTTTCAGACATATCTAAAAAAAATCTAGAATCACCTTGAATGAGGGATTTGGAAAAATAAATATTCATAACTTCTTTACCGTGTGCCCTGACTGTATTTTAGGCTCCGGGTGAGTTATTCTTCAGTGGCCTCAAACCCATGGGACAACGTGGTCAACAATACATTACAAAGACTTAATTATATCTGTTATTTGCAAATGCAGGTTTTAAACATGTGCGAGAGTCCCCTGACAGGCACCAATAATAGCTTTTAGCAGACATAACATTTTCTCAAAATTGTGGGAAACTAACTGCTAATTAAAGCCCCTCAAAAAATGTTAGATTATTTCATCTTGGGGAAATTAACATTTTGATGCGGCACTGTGAAACGTCTGCTGATATCATTATGCATAATAATCTAACACAAGCATCTGGTGCAGTCTTTTTGCTGAGCAACTTGAGTGAAAGAGACTCTGTTCTGTGACAACTCTGTGTTGATGTTCTCCACAGTGTAGATGAATGTAAGGTGAAGATTTGACTGACAGAGTGAGATAATTAAGTATTTCTTTTCAATACTTCATTCAGTTTAAGAGTGGAATTTATATTGCTGTTCAACAGGTGTTTCTCAGACAGCTGTATAGTAATGAGTCAGAAATATATTATGATTACCACTGTATTAATCAGTTTCAATTCTTCAGCCTAGTTGAGGCCTTCATCTGTTTTGTGTAGTGATTGTAATAGTACAATTCAATTACTCTACTTGGTTTAGTAGCATGTCATGAAAATATTGTGTCTGAGGCTTATGAGAAAATCTATATGTGCAATTTGCTTTTACAAATCATTTAACAATGCACTCCATATATTTTGCTATCACCATGTTGTAGTGTAGCAACACAATTTTAGATCGATGACACTGATGCGTTTATTTGAACCTAAATTCATTTGAAACTGAGTATTGATCGAAAACCCATTGTGCCCAACTAAACTCAATGAAATCAATTTTATAAGCTAACATGGGAACAGGAATTAATATGGTCCACCATGATTGAATTTATATAAATTCTATGCTGACATTAAGAAAAATGTTTTTATAAAACTAAGTTAAAATTAGCCCGAAGCAAATACCCGATCTGTATAATCCAACTAGTTTTGCTGATAATATTTTGAAGTATTGGGTACATTTCAAATAAAAATGGATGAGAGATCACACAATGCTCTTGCATTTTTAATTATGTGCATCTTTATGAGTTTTCTGTAATACATGAAAACCAAAAAGGAGCTTTCTTGCTTAGCAGGTTGTGTTTCTAAGTGATGGTACTTTATGTGTGTCCATTTGTATTTGAAGTTCAGTTGCAAAAGTTAAGACCATTTAAAATTATATTAGATTAATATACAAATTGTTAAAAGCACTTGCATGGCATAGTAGGTATTCAAATCCTGTATGCAGTAATACACTGTAAAAATACTATATTACAAGTAAAAGTCCTGTCTTGAAAAATATACTGAATGTAAGTTTAATCAGGAAAATATGCTTTAATTATTCAAAGTAAATTGATAGACAACGCTATCCCCTAACTGTTCATATGATATCAGTAGATTATTGTTTCTACGTGTAAACACCATGTAAAGTTGCAGCTGTGATGTGTGAAGTTAATTTCAACAATATTCTTTTTAGGCTGCAGGAAATATGTTTTTATTAATTCATTGATTCATTTGATTATCAATTAATCAATTGATGAGACATACACATTCTAAAAATAGTGAGCATTGACATTACAATCACGCAGAGCCCAAATTGAAAACTTCCCAACACTTGTTTTGTCCAATCAAATGTCGACAAACCGAACCATAAACTTATCCAACATCAATCAAATGTATCAACATAATTACAAAGAAAAGCATCAAATCCTGTAGAGTGAAGACCTTGAAAATGTTTGAGTCATTTTATTTAAGAAATTTGCTGAACGATTACGAAAATAAATTCTCAATTGATTTATATTAATAGCCTAATCATCTCAGCTGAACTGCTAGTTTTGTTCGTGATTAAGCATTTCATCATCTTAATTGGCAAAGTGCCTGCAACTTCTGAATTGTGGTGAAGTCAAAGTGTAAAGGACTCCGTAAAGACAATCTCAACAACTGATTTGATGACAGCCATACCGATAATTAATTATATTCATATATAGCGTCAGTGCTCCAGTGCTGCAGTGTGGAAATGAACGTGTTTCTGGTGATCTTAAGTGATTTCCCTCTGCATCCATTTTATTTCTAATCCTGCATGTTTATTGCACACAAGCTACACATCATGTGTAAACTAGCCCCTTGTTTACATTCAGCTACTCTGGCAACACTATACCATGAACATCACTCCTAATCTCATCATAGTGTCTGGCAGTTAGCATATGAAGTAATCACCAACTATATGTGATTTATTACATAATGCTTTCACAGAAAAGACAAATATATATCAATCTCAGTCACTTGGAACTGTATTGATCCAGGTGGGTTGACTCAGCTGGGCGCTATTGAATTTTTAGCACAATCAATCACATTTTCGACACCTCTCCTGTCACCTTGACGTCTGTCGTGACAATAAAAAAGTGTCTTCTGCCTTCCACTCCATCATCTCTCGCTCAGCATGCCAGCAGGGTGTGACTCTTTGGATTATAATGATAATGGCTCACAGACGGCATATGCTGTATTGGTAAACAGGAAATGAGGGTACACTTTAGACAGGAAATAAGGGAGACAGAAAATGAGGTCACTGCTTCCTACCAGTAAACAAACAAAACAAAATTAAAAACAAAATTAAAACATCACTTTCCGTTTCACTCCACACAAAACAAACTCTTTTGAACAGGTCTGGAGCAGTGAGCTAAACAAAATATATAATACAGCAAAACTCTGATGTTTACATTTTTGAGGCCAGTTTACAGTTATCACTGCTGGAGGGAATTGAATAAAAAAAATGATTTTGGATGATGTTAATGACAGCCATTAGACAGCTGTTAAATGATGATAGAATCATACTTTAGAGCAACAGGAAAGCTCATAATTTACCAAGCAATTATTGCAGTGCAGTTCATATCTAATTATGTATTCCATCATAAATGTATTTATGTAAAACTCATGGCATACCAGCTATAACGTTTTCTCAACCTAACAATAAAGATGTAAGGTGATGTCCTTCAAAGCAATATTTTGTGAAAAAGAAATGGGTTTCATATTTATTGTCATGATTTATCTTGCTGTTTTAATTCTGCATTGTAGTGTAATTAAAGCTGACATGAACTGTTTTCAAAATGTTAATTTGCATCAAATTCACAATTTGAAACAATACATCTTTAAACAAGGGGAAACAAACATACAACATGTACATTAACAATTGATGAAATATCTATAAATAGCACATATTCAAGTGGATCTACCTTACCTCTGCAACATCTGGATTAATTACAAGGACACATGGGGAGGGGAGAAAGTATAAAGATATGTAAGGAAATATATATACATATTATTAATTACATATTATTAATTTAAAAGTAACATTTGTGGATGGAGGTAGCATAACTTTAAGGAAGTAGTAACTTGAAGATACGTACAACATGGTTCACGGTTCATCTTTCCTTAACCCTAACCATGTGTTTTTTCACATGTGCATAAACACATGTGATTGTGCACATGTGAAACATGTAATTTGCCCATTGGAAATGTGATTTTGGAACAATTTCCATAGTGTAATGTGTGAAATTTACATCTGAAAACTATTCCACATATTTTCACCATATTATCATATGTTGCAACATGTGGTAAACATGTATCATGCATGTGCTCGCATTTGTCCAATGTGGAAACCATGGGAAACTCATGTTGTTGTTTTTTTCTGTAAGGGTAATCAGTGACTTTTAGGTTCATGATGTAGAAGTTAATGACCCAGTGCTGCACACTTTCATATATTGATGAAGTACATCAACATAATATGGGCGTGTTCACATGCAGTGATGTCGTGCCATTACTGCGTGTGCTTTTTAAATTCTGGTTTCAATTAGCAAAGAAGCACAGCAATCAAATAAGACTTACTGCAGCATCTGCTGAAGAAAAGCAACGAGTGACCAAACATGATGCATTCCCAGCTGCGTCATAAGACTCATCTGTAACAAACCACTTGTGAAAAGCCACCAATCCTCTCAACACGAAGGTAGCTGGGTAAAATGCTACGGTACTGCTGTCTGATAAATGGTGTCACCTAGCATGGGGCTGCATTTCCAATTACTTTTCTGTGGCTTCTCCCAGTCGAGCTGGTAGCCGTACAGCTTGTGAAGGACATAGAGGCGAATGCAAAACAGCCTCTGCGATTTCCGGCAGCCTGGCCCCTCCAGCCTTTGATGTATGAAGCCCTGTGTGATCCCCCAGTTGCAATAGGTACGGGATGTTTTCCTTCACACATTTCTTGTTGTAATGTTATGTATTGTCAAACAGGAACAGATCAGGAAGTTAAAAAGCACTTATTGTCAACTCCTGTCAGGCATACCTCCATGGCGGTGTTGTGATGTGAATGTGTTTAATGTGACTCCATGCAGCAGAATGCACCGTTGACATTTTTGGAAAACCATCAGGTGTTGAGAAGTCCATAGAAAACTCAGAGAATGCACTAAAGCACTAAAATGTGCACAAAGTCTTATGATTCCTTGTTGGTCTCTGGCTAAATAATTGAAGCCTCATTTGAGCAGTGGTGAACTGAGGATAAGGCTGTTTTGGCAGACTGCCTGCTGCTGTATCAAAGGAGAGAACTGCTCTTGGTCCTTCACTGTGAAACTCTCTCACTCTGCCTTTACTGTGTGACATTGGTCTCTCGGTTGGTGTTTACAGGCTTTTATTTACTTGTAGTGACTTGAAGTCAACAGGCCTCTGCAGATACGATTTTCTTCCAAATGATGGCTAAGATTAATATTGATAACTCAAGGGTGGCTCAAAGCTTTCCTTATTTGTTCAGTTGGTTAAGCAGCAGCTGGTGGCGGCTGTATCCCTAAATTCCACTTTTCTCATTTGCTTTCTTTGTGTGAGTGTGAGCATGAAACAAAATTATACCAGTGGGTTGCACAATAAAAAGCCTGTAAAAAATAATTGCAATTTTGATTCCAACTGATATGCTGAATGAAGTTTTTGTGGAAATTCATATAGTGTGTGCCTTCACTTCAATCACTAATTTCTGGACGTGTACCCGGGATCCTGAATTCACCATTGTTGTCCATTCTCAAGCTTTACTGTCTCTTTTTCTTTCTGCTGAAGTCTGCTTTTCAATTCGCAGGTCTTATTGTGCAAAAAAAAAAAAAAAAAAATCCAGCAGCAGCATCATAATACCTCTTTATGGCTGCAAACAAAGCATCCGTGTCTGTCTGTGTGGCTTGTTTACATTAGAAACCAGTCTGGAGAATCACTGAGAAAGCCTATCTAGAAGTCAAGTCCCCCCCACAATGGCAGAGGCTGGCCTTCTTTGATATGTCAATCAAGCTGACAGACAGCGCTTATCTGCCCGTGAGAGAGAAATGGACCAAACCCCTCTCCCGTCCCCCTCCCCCTCCCCCGTCCCTCTGTCAGTTGATCCATATGGGCGAAAACCCAGAGAGTCTTTCAGGAGTTCATCAGTTGCACATCACAGATAAGGCTATTGAGATTGGGCGGGAGGTGGTGGGGGGGGGCAGTCTCAGGGGGGCAGCAGCCTGTGCAGCCCTCAGTGCTCAGATCTTAGGACCTCTGTGTACACCCCATTTCAGATGGGATCAGGTCATATTCATTCATTTCATCTGGGCTTTATGAGCTCAACCCAAATGCAGAAGGTCAGTAGAGTTGTACAGACCGTTAGAACGCATTTTACTCCAGAGGCACAGTTGCTGGTTGGGTAAAGGACAAGTCATTCCATATGCACAGAAGCAGAGTCTTCAGAAATCCAAATATAAGTTGTGATATCACCTAACTAGCCTATATGACTGTGGAGCAGAGCTTTTGAGACTTTAATTGATTGATTAACTGTATTATCCTAAAAGACACTGATTTGCAATGTGGGCAAAAAAGAAAACAAAGAAAAGAAATTGAAATTGCACGTCACCAGCATGTCAGAAACAAACTCTTTAATGGTAGGTAACGAAGTACATTCACTCTTCATTTCAGAAGGAACTATTGTACTTTTTACATCACTGCATTTATATGAAAGATACACCCTGATCGTATACACCTGCCTTAAATGCATCTTGAACACTTTGCAGGGGACCTTTCGCAACACTTACTGTAAACTGTGCAAAGTAGTGCAGGCTAGCTCCACTTAAATAAGCTACAGTACAACAGTAACATGCTGCTTGTGCGTTAATGCATTATTAACAAATCGAGCAATGTAATAATATATCGGTCAAATAGATAATTTGTTAGAGAATGTATGCTTTTGCATTGAATTATTTATGTTAATGTAACTGATAATATTTGTTTACCTTTGTAGGGATTGGATTGTAAAACTTGTACTTGTTATAGAGTCCTTTTTAGATTGTTGTACTTCTGAGCACTTTCTCCACCACTGGTCTGGACAGCACATGATCAAATAAGGGTAGAAAATCACATCAACAAACACCAAAGTATGGTATGAAAACCATGCATTTTAAAATAGGCAGTGAAAACTTTACATTCATGATTAATCTTAATTCTACAGCAATTCATCCAGGAGTGTGACATTGTTTTGGCCCAGCAAGGTTTTCCTTTCCCATCTCAACTTAAAACCAATAAACCAAATCCTTCATCAGTATTTCAGCTGCTGCGAGAGACTACATCAAAATGTGTCAGCATCTTATTATCTTACTACCCAAATTATTCCGACTGTTTGTACTTCTGAGCCCCAGCCAGTCAAGAGTTGGACGTCTTACAGAATCACAAATTTACATTGGCCATTAATCTCGAGACCCTAAAATGCCACTCCATAGCACTTTATCTCATTTATGCTTATGAAATCAGCACAAGTGCTTTTGGCAGCCTTTTTTTGTTAGTCATGCACTAAATCTCAAGTTGTTTCACACCAAAATCTCCAGTCGTTTCACACCATCTGCTGCTCGAGAATTTGCCTCTTTTTTTCCTCCCTCTCTCTTCCTTGGACCACTCCTCAGTCCATTCGCGAAATGTCCCTGCGTGTAAATAGGACTATTTTGCCTTTGGTGCAACGTGGTGTACAGGGTGTCAGGTTGCAGAGCTGATATAAATCATCTCTTAAGCATCAGTGAGGGAATACTAACAGTAAGTGTGTCTAGGGACTTGTGTCACCATAAAATCACTATTAGAGGAAATGGGAGGGCTTAATGTGCTGCTGCATTATCAGTGTTTGTTCACACAGTGGAGAAAGAGCTTGATGTTGCTTTTTTTTTTTTTTTTCAACATAATGAACTGGAAATCAGTCCAGAGATGAGAGAAATAGAAGCCAAGACACTGGCGGCATGTCTGGTGGAGTGATAGCAGTTGTGATACTGAGTCAGCAGAAATCAATGCATGTTGCTGACCTTTTTGATGCGGATGTGTCAAGGTTAGGACCTGTGTGTGTTTCAGATTGTATGTAACTTCACAGCAACATCTGGCCGTCGGATACGACACAGCATCCTTCACTGTGATATTGTTTATGCAGCAGTCAGGACGTGCAATGCAGACTGCTGCTGCTGCTGCTGCTGCTGCTGTTATGAGGCTGCAAGTGAATCATGAGGCCGTCTCACACACACAAAACCAAAATACAAACGTTCAAAGTTGAGGTGCATTTGTTAGAAGTATCTGCTGTTTTGTTTGTTTGGAAAGGAGAGCATGACTCTACATCATCTCTGTCTCTATGTAAAATAAATACTGTGGAAAAGCTGAGCGTTTGATCTGTCAAACTAGAGTAAGGTTGTAGATGTGTTATCCGTATTATAACATCATAAGATTAAATTCAATTTCAATTATCCACAGTACTTCAGTGGGTTTTTTTGTTGTTGACTTGTGATGTAGAGGAGCATAATTCAGTATCATAAAGATGATTAATTTGATCCCAAGATTATTAATCCTGAAGGTTTCCACTTTAAAGGCTCAAGTGATGACTGTATTGGAACTACTGTAGGTCTGCAATAAGGCACTGGTGTTATAATGAGTCTCCTTGGTCCCCCGGTATCATCATTGATATTCATGCCTGGGCTGTGGGCTCACAGGTCAACATGAACAGTACGTGGCTTGTCGGTCAAGGCAGCCAACAGGGCCAAAACATTCCGAGCACATGCATCTTTTGGATATGCATTAATGAATTATGCACTTTAAATGCGCAATCAGGTTCTGCCTTGTTGTAAATTTCCCCAAGACTGCTAGTTGCTCTTAGCTCCTTAGCATCCCCGTTGATTATTCTAATTGATAGCTGTCAGAGTCAAACCCAGGGAAATATGGCCTACTGCATGTGACGTGTTTGTCAATACTGCATTTTCTCTTGTTTACTATGAAAGCTAGAATTTGACTCGTATTTCCTTTCATTCGTTTTGATATGAAAGCTGGCATTGATTCTGTGCCAGCCCTCTCTGCCCTGAACTGTCATTCAGTTGTTGATTTGACCTTAAAGGGGGAACTGTATCTATAAACTGTTTACTTTATTAAAGCTGTCATATGACTTGGTGCTATTTTATCAGAGATTCTGTCCCTCATGTTTGAGGTTCAAAGAAATGCCGGTGCTTTTAGTGCCGCTGAAAGGACGCTGCACTCTTAGAAAAATGCTTAGAAGGTAAAAAAAAAAGTTCAGCAACTTAATGCAGTGTGTAAAGTTCCAAATATTATATCGGTGTCTCTTCAGACAAATGTAAGCCAAAACTGCAATTAAATTAAGTGAGGGCAATATTTCAGAATTTCGACAGACACCCATTAAGAAAGGAAGAAATAAAACGCACTGCTTACGGAACTGGGACCATCTATCAATATGACTATTTTACAGTTAGGAATGTCTTTTATACACAGTCACTGTACATGCAATGTATGACTTCATAAAAATAATTATTTGACAAATTATTAATATTTGGAAATGTTGTACAGAGTGATTTTCTCAAGAGACAGGCAACTTCATTAGTCTTGAGAATATGATTTTTAAGGGACTGGATAAAATCAATCAAATAAATTGGAAAAAATAGCAAAAATAATAAAATATGTGTGGCAATTAAAATTAAATGTATATACTTGTATATACTATTCTAATTGTATTTCCATGCACGTTGACTATATAATACAGCATTGCAGTACATTTACATGCAATTATTTTGTACTTTGTTTTAACTAATTGAGTATAAATTAAACTGTGTTATTGTGAGATATTGTGTCCACTATTTTTCCATTTCTTTTCTGGAAATGGAAAATAACTCCATGAGTTTATTCAGTGCAATGGCTTGCGACCCGAGAAATCTCTGTGCTAATGTGTTATGTGACAAAATTAACAAAGCAGAACTTTTCTTTGGTGAGAGGCGGCGGTTTCTGTTTTCACCTCAGACGGAATGATTCATGAAATCATTTAGGCATCATTTTCAGGGATACACAACTTCTTAATGATATTATAATTACGCACTGAAGATTAATTTGCCTGTGTGAGGCAAATTATGTGATGGATTACCTCTAAATTGGCACAGAGCGTTGAAAATGGTGAATCATGACAGACGTTGGAATTCTCATTGTGCACTGAATTGACCAAAAGGCAATATTTTCAAGTGGCACCGGGCCTCTTACACCTGCTGCACAGTAAAACAAGGAAAGACACGTTGCACCTTTAAAGCAAACAACACCACCAGATTAGATTTAGTAAATGTTCCTAATTGCCCCTCACAAATAAGTAATTGATTTATTGCTTATCCATTAATTAAAGTGGACCTGCCGTGTTCCCAGGACACCTCTCTCATCTGCCCCAGTTAAATTGCTGCCACTCTATTAAAGATGGCATTAACATGACAGGCGGCATTTGCAGCATTTGTGCCCTCAGTGACACAGACTTCAAATCTGACACTCACCCAAACTTCGCAAGGTTCCCCTAATTACCTTGATTGTGTTGTACTTTTAAATGAAGTCATTGAAATGAATTCAGACTCCTTCTGTAGGCTGGAGGGGGGCAGGAGTCGTGAACCATGAAAACAAGGGCTCAGGGAGAACATAATTACTTTTGCATGTCAAAAGGTTTTCCATTGCCTCATGGGAGGTTGACTGCAGTTATTTGCATTGTGTTTTTTGCACTGGGCTGGTGTCACATAAAGCTCCTCAAGTTATTACATTGAAGTACATAGACTTGATAGATATGAAAACGTGAGATAAAATTGTGGTCACAGATTTTTATAATTTTTTGGATCTTCAGTAAAAGCATTTTTGAATCAAATGAGTCTGCCTGTAAACATCAGGCCATACGGACTGCATCATCAGCACAGTAGGAAACTGAGTGGGGAAATCAAATTGAGCTGCATTTCAGAGGCATTTTAGTAATTCATGTGTGTTAATTTATCTTCTTTGATGCTACGAATAGCTTGCAATGAAATAATTGCTGTAATTCTGAACATGATTACGTAATCAAGACTGTAACTTGATGTTTGGTTTAATGACAGAGGTTGAAACAGGATGAAAATGCGATGTCTTTTATGGTGAAATTGGTAAAAGTGTTGCGTTGTGAATGAAACAAAAGCACAACATGTTTGTCCTCTTTACTTTCTGACAGATACAGGATAATGTGGTGACACATGTATACCTGTAACCACAGTTACCAAGTTATGGTGGGCTTTTGGTTGGTCTGATTTGCTTTCACACCACAACCAAACCAGAGACAATTCAGGTGGTCTTGGTTTTGTTACTTTTAACCCTCTACTGCACAACACAACGTTTTCTTAAGCCCCATGTCCACTACATGTTTCTTTAAATGATTGTAACCTATCACAATGGTCCAAAATGTATTAAAGAAGTTTCCAATAAGGTGTAAGAGTCACTATCAAGCATCATTTAAAGGCGGGACATCCTTTTCTGCCACATGGTCACAGGAGCACACGGTGTGAGAAGGTAACACTCAGGGCTTTTGTAAACTAATTTAAAATGACGTGAACTCCAAATAAAAAAAATATATTTGTGTGTATAAAAGTGTAAAGAAGGCTTTTGTCAGGTTTTATGAAGTTTTATTGATTTAGCATATTCAGAAATCCAGTTTGTGCGATAAGGGTACTTTTTAACAAAGGTTTTGCTGACAATGTGTTTGGATGTTATCACATACTATTACATGTATTTGTATAGAAAACATGCAATAAATGTATTTGTTACCATTCATATTCATTTAAATTAACTTCTTTTTAACAAATTTTGTCAGAAAAATGTATGTAAGATTGTTCTATAAAAAAAAGAACAAGATCAGCATGCTAGGCCAATACCATTACACAATGAGGACAGTGGGATCGACAGCAATGACAGTTGAGGATTGGAATAGAGAAAAAGGTGTGAACAGAAGTGAAAAAACAGGGTTTTAATATCCTACAGCAGACTGCACTCAAATTATGGGTTAAATATAAAAATGAGGCTCATACGTCAACATTATCATTGAATTAAATATGGAAGATCGCTCCCCTCTTGTTTTATCTTTGTCTCTCTCACGGGAGCTGTTTCCTGCTGCTCTGAGCCTCTTCACGTCATATATTTCTTGCTGTTAAAAGGGAGTTTTTTCCTTCCAGTTGTTGAATGTTTTATTCTGTTAAGGGGTGTGTTTCCCTTCCAGCAGTCTGAGGTTGTCTTCCTGTTAAAATGGAGTTCCCCCTTGCTGCTACAGGAGGTTTTCCTCCTGTTAAAAGGGAGTTTTCCTCGCAGCTGTCAGTCATGTGGGAATTGTTAAATTGTTGTGTTCTGGTTTAAAGTGCCCTGAGATGCTTTATGTTGTGATTTGTTGCGACATAAACCCAAAAAAAATGTAAACTGCATACTCTGCTCCACCCCTCCAGCCTCTGGGCTGCAGGGTCCTGTCCGAACTCCTAGATGGGACGTTGCTGTATGTAGTGGCATTTAGTTTAACCACCAAAATTTATAAGTGAAACTATCATGACTTAAATATTCTTATTCACTCCTAATGATCTCTCCTTTATTGAACTGTAGTTATTCTTGTTGTGTTTTCGTCAGCATTAGCATTCGTCAGCATTAGAAACATACTTTTGATAGGTTTTTATAGACAGTTCCTGGGTGCACAGGAACACCATAAGTGATGTGCAAAAGGTGCAACATCCATCTCTGTTTCACAGCAGAGAATAACTACTTTGTTTTAAGTTTCACATGGAGGGAAATCTCATTTCAATGAAGGACATTATATGACATGACCCGCTCTGTGATACAAACACATGTCTGTAGGAAATCCAGTTATGGGAAAATGTTTCAAGTGTTATTACTTATTTTGTTTTATGATATATTGTCAGTTTGTAAAGATTTGGGGATTTTGTTTTGTTCTATGAGCATTATTTTATGATCTATAAATTCATATATTTCTCTGTGATTTGGTACCATTGTCACACAACGTTGCCTTTAGGCAATGAAATAATATTTCTGACTGGGGTGGTCCCACAATTAAAAATGTCCCAAAATGAACCAAGAAATGATGTGGAATAATTTGTATGATGTGTCATCAAAACGTGTGCAGTACAGGGTTCATTTACTAAAGGTCTGTGTGTGTAAAATCACGTGCAAACTCCACACCACCTGCAAAAAAATGTCCAAGCTGATCTACTAACGCCATGCAGTGAGGATTGTGTCTTTCAAATGTGCAATTTACTGTAACATACGTTGTCCATTTTGCGTGTTTGCCTGCATGCATATGTAATATTGGGCGTTTCTGCTTGAACGTGCAAAATACTGGGAGGGGAAATGCAAATAGATCAATTTAGCACAGATATTTACTAAACCTGAAAGTAGAAATAGGAGAATTGATTGCGTGTGTATTTTAGTACGACTGAAAGGTTTGTATTAATCAGATGCGCACATGAGGAGAGACGGCGGCTCTTATTGTGGTGAGAAGGAGACGCAGGGAAACCAAAGAATGCGCAGAAAATGTGGTTTAACACCAGTAGAAAAATTTTGGAGATGACAGAGGAAGAAATATTCAGACATCTCGTCTTTTCAGTGATGACATTTCTGAGTTATTGAATGATTTGAAGGAAGATTTACACCTAACAACAAGGATGAGTCACGAAATACCAACAATTAAAAAACTCGTTACAACTCAGCATTTTCCTGCATTCCATGTTGTCGCTGCTTGGATATCCCACCAAGTCCCGTTATGCAGGTGTGCTGTCCCAGTTCCTGAATGCTGAGTCCCGCAGAATTCACAGGTAATTTCATACGGCTCCCGAGCACTCGTGAGGCACTGAATGAAACTAATTCGCCTGCTCATCACAGAAAGAGCTGGACCTGCTGTTTGTTAGAGGATCTCATCCACCGTCCCTCCTCTTTTATTTGCAGAAGTTTTATTATGTCGTTTTTTGTATTTTTCACATAATAACTTGCCATCTTCTTATAATTTAATCTATTGATCTTTTAGTTATTCCTTAGGCATTGACTTCCTCGCTGATCATCTCCAATCATGTGTTTTGTTATTGTTATATTTATAGTTTATTTATTCATTTAAATGGGATCAGATTTCCTTTTGCTTTTGAGGTTGTTTTGTTTGAACGGCTGGAATAACTTGTAGAGCGATTGGCACCTGATATCAGAGACACAATTACTTAGTAAATCACCCGTAAAACGGGTGCAAAATTAACGTGCAAACCTTTGGAATAAACGCGCAATCTAGTACACTTTATTTCAGATTTTAGTAAATCGGGCCCTTCGAGTTTTATTATTCAGACCAGCCTAAATGTAACAAATCAGAAGGACAAATGCAGCAGACTTTGTTTGAGTGAAACCAAACAGGTTAGGTGAGAAACAACCCGAAGTTCAATCTTACATTTAATAAAATTCAAGTTCAATAGGATATACTTAGCATGGCCTCGATGAAAATGAACCAAGTTGGGGCCAAAGAACATATTTGTACTCATCCCTGTGTACAAATATTCAGACCCAGAACATACATGAAATAGTCTTCAGGACATGCATTGTTGGAGAAGCTGTCTATTGTGTCTCATTTGGACCTCGATCTTCCACGTGTCATAGCTCAAAACCTGAACCCGACGTCTTCATACACCAGGCTGCTTTTTTTTTTTCATCCAATTATCCAAAAGAGGTGGTGGAAGTTCCATTCAAAGCCAGGGATAATAAAGTAAACAGTGAGAGGGCTGACGTGATGGAGACCGAAAGAAGTAGTCATTTTGAGAATAGAAAGACAGCGTCAAATTAAATTAATTAGTACTCTGACACACAGATATCGCCAATGTCAAAGTGAGATCCAACAGCGAAGCACCAGGTGCAGTGTGTGCTGTTTAGCTTGTGTCAGTCCGTTCTAGTTTGAAAAAGGCAATCAAATGTAGAAAGTCTGAGGTTACTACGTGACCTGGACAACACATGAATATAAGAATCACAAAAAATTAAACTCACAATAACCATGATACTAGAATTTTAGGTTATTTAACGACAATTTAGTTTATAGCTTACGAGGAAATGGTAGACGTTCTTTAAACTAAACAGTTCATTAAGCTTTGAAACAGTCAAAAGTAACATTCCCATCATTATGCCAAAGTCAGACAGGTTGAAATCCTGTATATAGGGACTTGGAGATTTTGTTATATCAGTCTGTTTGAATACTTGCCGGGTGTATTTTATCAGCGATAAGCTTACATTTTGGGGAGTTAATTAATCTTTAAAATTTAAGAGTCAGTGTGCTGAGTCGCTAAGATGGCTTTATGGCTCATGTCTACTTGTGCTAGGGCTGTCACAAACATGAACTATTAGTTGATGAAGAACTGTCATGCAATTAATGATCTAATAGTCTTTTTCTGTTCATTCTATTTAAATTTATATTGGTGAATAAGCCTAATCGTGCTTGAATAAGCCACATACTACAGTGTAAGAGCCAGCACTGAACATTGGAATATATAAATCAAAAATTACATTTCTGTTTACCTTTTAAACTTTGGAATCAAAAGTTGCAGACGGCAGGTATGCCATAAATAACTAAAATATAAACAAATAATTACTGACAGTGACAGGTACCAATAAGCAATAATGTTGTTTGGCTGTGCTAATTTTCTGCTCATGTGCCATTAAATCATAGCAGAAGGAGGGGCAACGAGAGGACGCCATTGAAAGAGCACCTGTCGAACCCAAAACGACGTAGAAATAGTAATGGACATATAACATTTCTGTTTCATCCAGGTGCTTTTATAGAGATGCATGGGAACCAGTCTAATGGTGATCCAAAATGATTGCAGTCAGCTCGAATAATCAATTAGGTCATTATATGATGTGTTGTAAATGTGAGAGGCCTTTTGCCAATGTTATGATATATCTTAACAATTAGGCTACAGTTGTGGGAATGCTGTTTGCTAAAATTAGGCTGATGTAAACAGTGCAGTCAGTAAGTGCTGAAACTGTGACACATTTTTGTTGTTTGTTTTGCTCCCCAGTAGATTGCATGTGTAAAGAAAAAAAAAGAGATAAGAAATCTACTCTAATTTAAATATTATTAAATGATATATCTGTTATACATTTGAACATGCTGGTTAGTTTCAATTATCCATTGCTTTTAAAAATGACTGTTAACATCTAACGTGCAATTTTTAGTAAACAGCAGACAGAACTGACTGCAGAAAAAGAATAGGCCAACATACTGAATGTCAAGGTTGAGGATATTCCCTTAACGATTTGAGCTGCTGGACCTGTGTGAGAGGTGGTTCACATGACCCTGTAGCTTTCAGCTTTTTCTCCTTACATTTGTGCTCATTTCAAAAATAAATCTAAGGAAGGACAAAAAAATGACAGAAAGTAGAGCTGAAATTATTCTCAACCACATCAAATTAAAGGTTATTCACTTAGAGTAACATGATTGGAGTCTAATTAATTCAAACAAAGAAGTGCTCGACTTCCTCAGCCATTGCAGGGTTGATTTGATTTTACTTGCTTTTACTCCAGGACACAATGATGGTGTGGGATTTTATAGTTTGTTTGTTTATTTATTGTGGAGGAAGAAGTAATCAGGGCATGTACTATTCATTGGTCTGAGAAACACTCTTTCTGTTGAGTCACTGTAGAGCAGAAAAACAACATTTGCCTTTAAAATAATTGTACACTGTAAAATATTTGTCATTCAGATGTAATGCTATGGTCATATCTGCACAATATTTAACACTATACTGATGTTTCATGAAGAAAAACATCAAATCACAATTCAAGGAATGGTTGGACAAAAAAGCTTTTTTGCCAAGCGCTCAATGATAAAATTGATTCCAGTCTGTAGGCATGAAGTCGTTTGAAAGACTGGTATTTGAAAGATTGGTGTTGGCCCACCTAAAGGACACTACAGGCCCCTGTTGGACTCTCTGCAGTTTGCCTACTGGGCAAACAGGTCGGTGGATGATGCAATAAACATGGGACTCCCCAGGGACATACTGTTTCCAGGGATCCTGTTTGTGGACTTCAGCTCGGCATTCAACATCATCATCCCGGACACCCTCCACACCAAACTCTCCCAGCTCACCGTGCCAGCTTCCACCTGTCAGTGGATCACAAACATCACATCCAGCACCCGGATAATCAGCACTGGTGTGTGCCCCCCCTTCTCTTCTCCCTCTACAACAACGACTGCACCGCAGGAGACTCATCTGTCAAACTCCTGAAATTTGCAGACGGCCCAACGGTCATCGGCCTCATCAGGGATGGTTATAAGTCTGCATACAGACGGGAGGTTGAACAGCTGGTCCTCTGGTGCAGTCAGAGCCAACTGGAGCTGAACCCTCTCAAGACTGTGGAGATGACAGTGGACTTCTGGAGGAGCCCCCCCCCCCAATCACTGCCCCCCCCATCACCTTCCTCAACAACACCGTGTCTGCAGTGGAAACCTTCAGGTTTCTGGGATCTACAATCTCCCAGGACCTGAAGTGGGAGTCCAACATCAACTCCATCATCAAGAACGCCCAGTAGAGAATGTACTTTCTGCGGCAGCTCAGGAAGCTCAACCTGCCCCAGGAGCTGCTGATCCAGTTCTACAGCGCCATAATCCAGTCTGTTCTCTGCACCTCCATCACCGTCTGGTTTGGCTCGGCCACCAAACAGGACAGGAACAGACTACAACCGACAGTCAGGACTGTAAAGAAAATCATCGGTGCCGACCTGCCCTCCATTCAGGACTTATACTCATCTGGAGTCAGGAAACGGGCAGGTAGCATCTCTGCAGATCAATCCCACCCTGGACACCCGCTGTTTCAGCTTCTCTCCTCTGGTAGGCGCTACAGAGCAGCTGTACGCCAAAACAACCAGAAACAAGAACAGATTTTATCCGTAGGCCGTCACTCTGCTAAACAGTTAACATCTTCAACACCACTGGACCTTTTGCACTATACCCAACCGCATCAGCACTATTTGCATTATGTGCAATTGCACCATTGTTTTAGGTGTATATATGTATATATTCATTCATTTCTATCCTATAAATATCTCTATTTATGTTTTATATGTCTATTTATGTCTGTCTGTTTTGGGTTTTTTTGGACGCTGAGAGCGAACCTAAAACCGGAGTCAAATTATTTGTATGTGTCAACATAAATGGCCAATAAAGCGATTCTAATTCTGATAACAAATATGAAGCTACAGCCACAAGATTAGCTTAGAATGCATAATGGTAATGCTGCAGAGCATTTCTATTTTCGTATCTAAATAAATAATAGATTTTTCTCAAATTGGAGAACGAGTACTCCACTATGGAGTTATGTTGCAAGAAAATATATATGATGATTTTTAAACTTGTGTGAAAATGAATGTATGACACCACTGGTCTCGTCTCAGTGTTAGCAGGGAAGCAAATTGTTTCCAAGTGTTTAATTATTCGTTTAAAGAGAAATAACTTAAAAAAAAAAAAAAAACATGATGGTTTCCCTATAATTTATGGTACTGGTACTCTCACTAAATGCTGACAGATGCAAAATTACTAACTGAATAAAAAATGCCCATTGTTAAATTCATTCACACATTTTGTGCCCTAAAATACACACCATTATACTTACCTACATATGTGTAAACACTTCCTGCCTGGAAGCTTGTGACTCTAACAGCACTTTTGTTCCACAGATCACAGAACAGTCCCAATAGAACAGTTGAGGTTAAGTGTCTTGCTCAGAGGCACCTCGAAGTCATTGTGGAAACTGCTAATTGTTGCAAAAGAGGTGAACCTCCTCTTTTGCCCAGAAAATGTTCCCAACTGGCACAGAGAACTTGGGCTCATAAGCATCATATCATCATTTAATAAGGTTGTATTTCAAACTAAATGTTTCTGTCAGAGTCTTATTTTTTGCATCAAATCCCTTGTTGGAAGACTTTCTGGTTGAGGATTACAGAGGCCAGATTAGAGAAAAGTGTTGGTGTAATACAGAACACACTGGCAGAAAGTGTATCCCCAAATAAAGATAAGAGAATTTCCAACAGGGCTTACTGCCCAAATCAAACACAATGAGTGTTTTTCTCGCCAAATGATGAACGAAATACTTTGGCGTGCGCTAATAGCTGTCATCTTAACCACTTCTTCATTTGCCTTTTTGCTTATTTGTTTATTTATGTTGCTCTGGGATGAGTTTGCAATTTTATAACATGGAATATTGAACCAGTCTATCCTCTTAAGTTAATGACGGACGCATTGTTTTTTTTTTGGCTCTGCTGAGGGACTGTGTACTTTTCTGTTTTGGAAAATTTACAGCTTGAGCGAAAGCACAAAATAAATGTCAAAAAAACATTGCGTAGAGGTTGGACCTGCGATACCCACAGTGCATACCCACCGTGCATGCCACTGTAAGGTAAACTCCCCAGGTTCCCTGTTAGTCACTAAGGCCCTGATCCCTGATATGTTCCGCTGGGTGCCTTGGGGGGTGGAATGTGGTGGTGGTGGGGGGTGCTTTTGCCTGTCAGGTGGCTTGTGGTGAGAGCTTAATCCTGTTGAAAATAGAATTTTTTTTCTGACTTGGGATGGAGGGATGGGGGTGCAGGAGTGATGCAACCGGCCCCAAGGAGTCAGTCATCCATGTGCACAAGGAGAGATAGCCTAATCTTGTCACAGACGCACGGGGGGAAAAAAAAAAAAAAATTAAAGTCCTGAGCTATCGGTAGCAAACACTTCTGCTCATGAAGATGATTTGTAAAATCATGCTAGCACATAATAAAAAAAACTTCTTTTTTTTCATCCTCCCAGGGGCTTTTGCTGATTGTAATTCACTTATGCATACATTTATATTATTTATTATAGCATACTCTTACCCTTGAAATTACTTTTCTGTCAAGCTTAGTTTTACACAGGAACCCTGTCATCTATCATGCACTCGTTTTCATTTCCTTTGGTTCTCTTTCTCCATTTTAACTATTTAAATGTTAAATGTCGTACAGATGCTGTTTATCAATGACTAATCTTCCCTCTCCCCAGTAACTGGTATTCTATGTGGGGTTCAGCTTCTAGTGTGCTTTTGTCATTGTAGCTGTGATTATCCCAAGGTTGTTGAAGGAGTCGTTGCTGATTTTCAGGTTATTCTATGATTCCTTTTATCCCCCCTCCTGACTCCATCAGTCAAGTGTCCCTGTTGCCTTTGAGTCTCAGCTATACTTCACAGACAACATGTGGTACCTACTTGCCACTCTGCATCCTGTAGCAGCTGCGGTGGTGGTACGAGTGATATTCTCAGGGGTCCCGTAAACGTGACAGAGTGGCAGGAATCAGTTTTGCATGCCCAAGCTGACTGCTTTTAAAGTGGGGGAAACAATGGGATAATTCCCTTATCTGACTCGGCTTCACTCTTAAAATACCCAGCAGCAGTTTTCATGTGGAACTGACTTCCAGGTTTCACTCAAACTTCTTGTGCATCATCAGAGAGAAAAAAATGTTTAATGAGCAAGTAATGCCATTAAGGTTTAAATACTACGAGGATTATTAAGTCAGAATAACACAGTATCCCCAATCAAATTTATGCAGTGAGCGATCATGCATGGTATTAAAATTATGGGTCAAAAAAGACATCATCTGTACGCATGAATTGTTTATTGTTGATTTAGCCCACTGCGGCACAAAATCTAAGTAGGAGTTACTTGTGAAACAGGTAGGCATTCATTTGCAGATAGATGTCAACCAAATGATAGCTATGTTAACTTGTTCTGTGCTTTTCACTATTTGTTTTGTTGTTGCTGTTACTTTGATGGCTACTGCTTCATACGTACAGTGTGATTCGATATGGACCAGATAACATCTTGAATTTGGCCAAAAGCAACGACTTGAGTAAGTCAGACCATCAATGTAATTAAATGCATTGGCTGTATAGGAAAATTACTATCTGTAGTGATTTGCAAATCTATATCAGGGTCATTTAAGGGTGCTGTCTTTATAAACTACTAATAGGTTATGACTGTTGCTTCCTGTATTTCTTTTTATTATTTGTGCCATGTGTAAAACGACATTAACATATAAACCTTCTATTTCCTACTTCCAAACTACGTCACTTGTTAGATTGTTAAGATTGTGTCCTATGCAAAAACTACATTTCTTATATATGTAATGTCTATTTGAACACTGAATCCAAACGTTTTCACCCATAGTCTTTAGTTCCAGTATAGTCACATGGACATGGAAAAGTGGTGCGAAGGGAAGTAGAGCCTCTTTATGTTGGCCGACTAGTGCAACAATCTCCCACTTGTCCAATGTATATCTAAGAAGTTTGTACATACTTCAATTGTAAAAAAAATATGTCTTTTTGATTAAGTTACATACACTGTCACTTGAAACCATGCCTGATGGAAAGAAAAAATAAAAACAGACAGGAACTCTGGAAAAACTATTGGAAAGTACACCTATTTCAATGTGTGGGACAAAAACAAAAGTTATTTTGTTGCCCAGTGTAATCTGAAACCAAATATGCAATGAAATTAATTGTTTTGCCAGTAATGAGGCCGGTGAGATGTAGAACATCTTGCCGAGGAAGAACAAGGTGTCTCTATTACTGCCAACAACTCTGCAGACAAATTACACCAGCACAGATGCTCCAACACTTTGCTTTGGATCCAAGGTCTGACTTTTCTCAGCCAGGAAATCAAAGGGAAGTTACATCCCTTCTGATTTAAATGCATCAGCTAGTTCTGTGTGTATGTATTAAAATGCAGAATATCTAATTTTAGCTGTTTGCTAATAAACATGGTTTAGCTGGTGTAATGATGTTATACAGTAGCTTCTGACCTTTGGTTCTCAGTTTCAGTTGCCATCATAGTAGATGGACCAAACACGTCACGATAAATCCTGAGAAATAAGAATGCCCTTGCAAGTTGTTTTAAAGCTATAAACTCGATTGTTTAAAAGAGGAAAGACTTTGATTATAATCAACTGTTAAAGTTGAAGTTAGGGCTAGCAACCTTTCAGGATTAGGATCCTTTTTTTAAAATGCTATAATCAATGTTTTTATACTTATACTGAATCAAATGATCTCTGTATGTGAAAAGCGGTTGCTTGTAGTGACAATGCAACAAAAAATTATAACCCGACTCTGCAGTTCTACCTGTTTCTACGAGGCATTTCACCGTTTTTAATTCTCCTGGTTTTAGCGGCTCACAACTTTACAGTTTTGTTTTTTTCAATCTCACCGCTCTCAACAGCAACGGGGCTGCTGTCAGGGAACAGCTCTCATAAACACACTGCACGCTGTACCTCCCCAGCTGCAAACAGCAGACACACATACCTGGTGAATAATGAGGCGCAAGAAACAACTAATGGAACCAATTTTTCCCTCTGGGGTTGGTGGACACCAAAAGAGAGCTAAAAAACAAAAACATAAATATTGGACTTTCATCTTTTGAAATAAATGTGGTGGCAAGATACACAACTCTAATTGTATAACAATGTTGTTCCACATCAGCAGGACAATTCTTTGCTGACAACTTTGTTTTATCATCCTTTAAAGTGACCATAGGTCTCTGCCTTTACAGCCTGTTTCTGCTGCTTACTATAGACGGAGAGTTTAGTTAGTGTTACCATGTACACAGTCTATCCAATTTACATACAAGTGCTATTTTCAAATTGTAGAAACCATTTCACAGAGACATTTACACCATTCTACAGAACAGGACACTGAATCCTGCTGGAAATAGGTCATACATACATAATACCAATACAAAAATTAGATTAAATATCTACAATTTGTAATTCTACCTTATACCGTGTTTAATTGATTAGCATGCTGGGAGTAACATTTTCACTGTTGCTTGGTTCTCGCAGGTGGCTGATCAATTGAAGAGGGAATGCTGCGAGGGAATGTGGATTGAGGGGAGACCTTGCCCAGCTCACACCTACAGCCTCCCACCCTCTGCACAGTAAGCAGATCCAGCAGCTCTTCGAAACCAGCAGGCCAGCAATTACTGCCTGTGAGTATTATTGCACGACCAGAATTATGAGATGTCCCTGCTGATAAGCACGCAGTGTACAGAGTCTGACTTTAATGATGAAATCGTCTCTAACTTCAGTGCACAGAAATACACTGGATTTATAGGCCTTGTTTGACACAGTTTAAAACAACAACAATTAGCTAAGGGAAGAATGTTATTTATTAAAAAAAAAAACCAACAACAACAACATGACATCTCACTTGCAATGGTGTGAGGAGACACTTAAAATGTTGAGATATTGGATCTTATCTCATTGGCTTAATTTATGTCAATACATGACTGCTCAGACAAAACTTCTAGATTGGCTTCAGATGCCTCCAGTAGGTGGCTGGGATATTTTCTAATACTAGTATGTCACTATTTTACCCAACCTGGGTGTTTGTATTTATAATACCTGCCATCCTTCCAAGTTATGTTGGCTTGTTCTTTACTATCTGGATTATGTACACTGATAACTTTGCAAACATACAATATATGAACAAAAGCAAAAGATTATAATACTGGAGAACAGTGTTTGCATTGTTTGCTTTCTGTGCCTTCTGTTTGGTTACAGGTTTATGATAGGCAACAAAAGTACTTTGATTTATGTGTATATATATATATTTATATATATAATGTAAATATATCCATAAAAAAGTACTTTTCATTACAGTAAACTCCTCACGCTGAAATATCAATATGACAATGTTTCTATTTTAGGACAGATTATCCTAATAAAAGATTGATGCTTCTTGCTTCATATGCAACAAGCTTTAAATGCATGAGCCACTGAACACAATGTTGGAAAGGAGCACATCACTGCAGCAGTGGGATTTTTACACATTAATTCACTGAGGTCATCAACCTGCAAGTTGCTGTTTAAGTTAAATTTTGTTTTACAAAGTGTTAGTATCAGCAATAACAGAGTGTACTTGGTATTAGATTGGAAAGTAAAGTTTAGGAGAAGACAGGTTTTTTTTTTTGTTTTTTTACATAAAACCATCACAAGGTGCTGGAGGTGTTTAAATATCACCATAAAGAGTTGATAAATCTTGAAGTCACTGGATATCAGCAATCAGTGGATATTTCACTACACTATTCTGCCAAAAATAACATTAATACACAATAATTAACAATGTATCTTCATTACATTTGTAATTCAATCACAATTACATTTCCTCCAAATAAATATGCTGTAGCAATCCAGCTGTACTGATTTTTTTATTTCTAGGAGACGGGGTTGCCCTGGCAATGTGGCCCTCTGGTTTCAGAGGTAATGCAATTTGATAAGCACTGGACCAGTAACGCTTTCTGACAACACACAGATGAATTATTTATCAGCACTGAAGTGATTTTTACACCCGCTTGTATACGGGCTGTCTGTTCTGGCTTTAACTGCAGGATATTTACATTTTACCATGATACATGTGATTAAGGTTTATGTCAGTAATGAAAATATCTGATGGCGAAATCACCCATTAAGGCATATTCAGACATGAATAGCCTTTCTGAGTTCAAACGGTAAGATTGCCATTACTCTTTTCAGATTAGATAGAGATGGTATGTAATTCCCTGATTTCACTACATGAGACAGGCTAAACTGCTGATCTCTATAATATGCATATGACCTCTGCACAACAGCTGCAGCATTGCCTTGGTCATCAATCAATGCAGTTCAGTGCACTGTCTCAGAGAGGTGGAGCACAGAAAAGATAAAAGAGACGAGATATGAAACATCATGAAAGAGATATTTACAGACTCAGATCACTGTTAACCAGCACGCTAAGATACAGGTGAGTCACCTCATAATTTCAAACCTGTGCCTGTCTCTTTTGATATTCCACTCACCATTAATCTCCAGTGATCCGTTTTCATAGATTGCCACTTTTCCTCATTACCCTACTTCCACCAGGTCGTTGTTTTATTACACCTCCTCTGATGGCTTCTTATTAACTGTCTTTGCTTTCTATTTACTTGTTTCAGCGGTTTCTTTTTGCTGTAAAGTGCCGGGATATTGACTAAAACTTTTTTCATGACAAGCTTATTGCATCCTCGGTTTGACCCTCTAACAGCAATAAATAGAAGAAAAGGCCAAGGAGAAAAAATGTAGATCTATTAGGTTAGTGTCTCTCAGTAATATGTCCAGTGGACTGTAACTATCTCCCCACAGACGAGCAGACATCTCTGCTTTTCAAGGGAGGAGCATTCAAGGAAGGGCCATCGCTTCAGCTCCTCTGTGCCAATTGCTCCAAAATGGCCAATTTCCTGTCTTGGATGTGTGTTTTCACATTTTTATCATCCCCTGCCGTAGTTATTTAGCTGCACTTAGGGCCATCAGTCATCGATGCTGCGTTTAGAGGAAGCCGATGTGCAGTAAAACTGACGGACGGCCTTCCGCATGACTGAAGATGTATGAGACATGCAGGCAAGCAAGTGGGGCTTTTTTTTATTTATTTTTTTTATTGTATTTTCAGTGCTTTCCATAAGGTGCCAACAGGGAAAATAGCATTGCTTACCATGTCTAAGAAGTATTTTGGATGTAGTGTCTCAATCTTTGGAGTGACTTTCTGATGTTATTTTGTTTGTGGCTGTTATGAGGCTCTCTAATATTAAACCACAGCAGTGTGGGTTTACAGTCATTATATAACAAATCTATTTGGAAGGGTGAACAAATTGCCAAATTAAACCCTCAAGTGCAGGACAACTTTTTTTTAAGTTCAATGTCACGTGTGCCTCTTGTGTACAGATACAATTCTTTATATTATACTTCATTTGAGAGTTAACCTCAGATGAACACGGCAGTCATGATCAAGAAGTGGTGTTTTTTTGTTTTTTTTAATATTCTGTGCAAAATTTCACAACACTTCCTTTATATTTCTTTATATATAATGTCTACACCACTTTCAAGATGAACGAGGACATCAATGAAAGGGCAGAATCGTGTTATTGTTGCGTGTGTGCCATTCACAAGTCAGGAACACAGTTAAGTAATAAAATAGTTTGACTTAAATTGGTGTAAAAATGCTCAGAAAGGAAGCACATGAAACCACTATATCCAATCACCATTGTTGGCTGAGACTGGCTTCCTCTTGTCATATCTCACTTATCACACTTGTTTTTAAAATGACTATAGACACCTTGAAGCCAAATAAACTCACATTTCTGAAATTTCCTTTTAAATCTCTGTAATCTTCTCAATAAAAAGAGAAAAAAGAAATGGCTTTCATTACCCAATATTTAACTATCAACAGCTGTCAGGTTCAGTCTTCTACCAAACATTGTACCGCACCATAAGAATGGAGAATATATATTCTGCTGCACAGGATAAGTACTATGTACAGCATCAGAAAATGATTTATCATTTGCATAAGAACAATGAGGCGACACCTCTCAGCGAGCTCTAATGAGAAATGTTCTTGTTCGATGGCTTGCACCCCACCTTGCATACAAAACCCTGATGACTTGACCTTTGAAATATGAATATTCCACTGCGTGAAACTGCATCCATGTCGACAAGACAGGGGAGGAATGTTGAGTGAAACATCCTGAGATGTCAGTTAGTTCATGTATGTGAGTCGCGGTCTCCTGGATTTTCAGTTTATAATTGATAAAGTATCGCTGACTTGTTTTATAAAATCCATGTGTGAGTCCACATTTCAGCAGTATGTTGGAAAAATTTGCTTCAGCCTCATCTTGTTTTCAATTCAGCGATTGCATTTCAAACACGCTGCCCTGACAGTTTTCAAATTCTTGATCTGTCTGACCACATCATTTGACACTGTGCCTGTATTTGCTTCATATGGAATTCATGAATCTCTTCTCAAAGACCGGTTGAGTGAAGCAGCCTGTTTGTTTTCGGTACCTGCAGCATAATTGGTTTCTCATGCTCTTGGGCTATGCGTCATCCTTTGTCTAATTAGAGGCAATTTCCCTCCGGTTGGCCCTTTTCATTTTCAATACAAGTTGTCACACAAGTAGATCATATTCAGATTTGAGTGAAGGACATTGTTACGCCAGCTGTTTAAAATCAAATCGGGTCCACTGAAATCTCTGTATTTCTGGAGAATCCATGTAAACTCTGTTTGAGCTCTCAGAACAAAACACTTCATAGGATAAATCTGCCTGGACTGACATTCAAAGTTGTTTTGACAAATAGCAGTTTTGACAGCAGTATTCTCAAAATCATCCTGAACAGTGAATTTTGTAGCACTTTGATGAGGAATACAGGAGACAGAAGAGTTCTATCATCACATCCAGCATTGTTTCCTTCATGTCATCTGATCAGAAATGTGCATTAGTTGAAAGGAAAGATGAAAGAAAAATGCCACACACAAAAATAAAAAATAAAAAAGACAGGTAATTGCAGCTTTGTATTCTGTTGGACTATTTTGTTGTTTAGTGTTGTATTTTTTGCCTATTCTTGACTTCACATTGACTACTATATTTCTGGAGCATTTTTTTTGTTGTAGTTGTTCTTAATTTGTACATGCAACACTGCATCAACATCAGTCCCAACATGAATGACCATATTGGTTGTTTACCCCTACCCTCTGAAAACAAGTTTACTGTATGTGTCAAAGAAAGGTTATGGTTAATATCAGGTTTGCGGTTTGAATAGAGGACCTTTGTCATCATGATAACAATAGAAAACTTGCAGGTTCAGGTTATGGAACAGTCGGGTTGTGAAGAAACATTGGTTTGAAATGAGAAACATGTTAAAGTACAATGTATTGCTCAACTCATCCACTCACCCTATCGTCCCTGTTTGACCTTTGTGGCTCTGTGACTACATCAGTCCACTTTTACTTTCGCTCCCAACATGACTCAACCCGGTCTCATCCCAGGGCATCAAATACTGCAGTTTTGACAAGGGCCCTGTCTCAGTTTAAGGCGTTAAAGTAAAGGCACCAAAATCACAAGGTTTAGACAAACATCATCGGTTTTGTTAAAAGATTAACATTACTTAACGTTATGTACATCACATAAGTTAATTTACTTACATTACAGAAGTTACATATATTGCGGTGGTTTTCTTATTGGAGATAATTTTATCTGGATTTCGGGAGCAGGACCACACCTCAATCACTCCCCCACTTCCGGTTATACGCCTACAAATACCTGCACACTCTAAGCCCCTGTCTGTTGTTTTCCGTATTCGGAGCCACAAAACGCCACACAGAAATAGTCTTACCTCGTCTCGAACATGGATCTGCTGTCCCTCAGCCCATCCGACGACAACGACCTGTTTACCAACATGGATGCTACCTCAAACCTCTGTCCTCTCCAAAAACACCCAAGACACCCACGAGACGCCGTCCATTGCCACCAGGAGCGCCCAGGATGCTCGACGCAGCCAAAACCGTCACTGTCCAACAAGCTGACCAGCCGCATCCATCCATCAGAATCCCTCTCTCCTTTCAATCCAACAATACAAAGATTCAGACCCATCGCCGTCCTCCAATAACCCACATCTCGGAGATAGAGACACCTATCACCTGCAGAAACAGACTGCACAAAGGCAGGTCTCCTCTATCCTCCTCCGCTCGTTTCATAGCAAGCACTTGTCAAAGAGTCTCCGATAACTCCGGCTCCCCATCAGGCCGCACTCAAAGCCGCCGCCACCGCTCCCACGCTCCGGACAGGCGCCCCGTCGAAGACACCCCCTCGAAAATCTCAGAGTGGACCGTAGTCCCCCTGCAGAGAGCTTTCAAAGAGAAAGGGACACCTCACCACAGCTCTGATAATCCTCTTCCCTCTGTCACTCTTTCGCATCCACCTCCAGCACCCATCACTGACACCAGGCTGTCCTCCTATCTCAGGCACCTCCCGTGTCCAACCCCGGCACAGCGAGGGCTGTTCCTAACTCTTCTGCTCCACCTATCACGCTGTCTCCTGGCACCAGGCTGCCAGTTACCACTTCTTCCTTCCTCACTTTCCAACCATCTCCTGCTCCCTTCTCTGCCACTGTGTTGCCAGCCCCTCTCTTTTACATCCCTCCAACCCAGCAGTCTCACGCCACTGGCACTGGGATGCCAGCCTCCCTCCTTCCCTTTCCCCTGTTCCATCAATTACACCCAGCCAGCACTGGAAATTATTTTTTTTCAGCACCGCCAGTCTTTCTTCACTCCAACCCCCTCCTGTTCCCATCAGTGTGCACTGAGTGGCCAGCCTCACATCCTGCTAACATTACCTCTTTCCACCAGCCACCTTTAGCCGCAGTTCCCAGCACCGGGTTGCCGGGCTCACAAACCACTGCAAGATTGATCACACCTCTGGCCTATTTCCCACTAGCCGCTTCCGAAGCTGCAGCCCGTCTCCTCCAGTTCAACCGGGCCACCTACTGAGGAAGGCCGTGTTTTTGCCACCTGTCCAGCTCTCCCCTGTAATTTATGCAGAGCTCCTTCCCATCCCGCCACCGCTTGCACCGTCCCCATCCAAACCAATCCACAACCCCAAAGCCAAACTTCAGCCACCACTCACCCACCAACCAACGCCCCTCCAAAATACCTAACTCCCACCATAAACCGTGTCATTTCCCTCATCGGCAGAGGCGCCTGGCTTTCTAAAGCCAACAAAACAAGTGCCTTCAAGGTCCTCCCTATTCATCCAGACTTCTGGTACCTCTTTGGCGTCCACTGGAAGAACGCCTACTACTTCAGTGTGAGACTCACTTTTGGCTGCAAAAGCAGCCCTAAATTATTTGACTCACTATCAGAAGCCTTGTGTTGGATCCTCATTAACAACCACAAAATACATCACCTGGTCCACCTTCTCGATGACTTCCTGGTCATAACCCCTACTTCATCATCTCCAGCCCATTGTCTCTTGACTACGAAATCAGTCTTCGCTCAGCCTGGCGTCCCTCTCTCTGAAGAGAAAACAGAGGGTCCATCAAACTCCTTGGAGTTTCTTGGGATTACCCTCAACACTATCTAGTTCCAAGCTTCCTTGCCTGTAGAGAAACTCCACTGCATTATTCACCTACTGCAAAACCTTCTCTTTACTCCCTCTTGCACGAAACAGCAACTGCTCTCCCTCTTCGGTCACCTGAACTTCACCCTGCGGATTATTCCCCAAGGCCATGCCTTTCTTTCGTACTTGTTCTACACGCCTTCACTTGTGGATGCAGCTCCTGAGGGGGCACGAACGGCCAAAAAGGTCTATTATCATTCATTCAGACAATATGTCCTGATCATCTCCTGAATTAATCCTGATTCCTTCTCCGGCCACTCCTTCTGCATTGGGGCAGCCACTACTGTGTAAGGCAGAGGAGTCCCAGACCTCCTAATCAAGGTCATGGGCTGCTGGTCCTCCCAAGCCTACCAGCTTTACACTTGCCACAGCCTCAAAGACCTGCGCAATGGCCAGGCACCCCTGATTTCTTAGGAGGGCTTTTTTTAGGAGATCTGAGAGGCCCGGTAGCCACAGTGAATCCTCAACTAAGCCTTCTCCAAACCATTAACTCTCACCTTGGCTCCATCTCCCTCAACCTTTCATCACCGCTCCAAATAGTCAATACAAAAATCGTACTCAGTGTTTGAGGTCGTGGTCCTTGCTCGTGAACTTATGTTACCCAAAATAAATCTACGACAACTCCGTTTTCCCATGAACTCCAGTCTCCTGGGTGAAAGTTCAACAACAGCTTCCTGGGTGAAAGTCCTGTGTTTGATCGATTCCAACCACCACTAACGTCCTACCATATACCAAATTTGTCACTCTTTCTACTCCTTCAACATTGAATCGGGTGGTAATGGTACTGACACTAAAGCACAACTTGTCCACATTGCTGTGACGCCAACGGCTTTGACAAAAGCGTCAATATTTAGACTGTCACAATGACGTAACTATAGGATGGGTCTTTTATGGGAGGACAGTCTCAATAGACCATCAAGCAATGATAAGCTGTTGGTTTTATTATAAAAGCATAGGCTACTGAAAGTAATTCCCACCTGTACACATTTTGGGTTTTAAAAAGCCACCACAAACTACAATTAACAATTTTTCATACTTTGAATCCATTCAATATCATATAATGGTTGGGTATATAAAGGATTTATAAAGCAATTCTGTTCTGGTATTAAAGAAAAGTTTAACAAAAGCAGATCTGATAAATATTCTGACCAGTTTCTCCTCAGCCATGTGTTGTTTTACCAAATCCCAACACTAAACAGTATCTTATTATCTATTGGCATTGGCATTAATTCTTTAGCACAAAATAGTGAGTATTTAATAGTTTTTTTCATCCTTAAGTCATGGCATCTGTCACTAAATAGTAGCCTCCCAAACTGAGAATGATGTTGGCTATTCCATGCACACAGTCAAAAAGGTCCTTGAGGACATGTACTGAAACCCTCAGCACATTGCCATAGTCACAGATTGATGTTATGATCCAGAACATGCAATCTTTGCTGTATACAACTGCACATTAAAGGCAAGTGGAAAGGATAAATATACTGTATATTTTTAACAGTAATTTTGAGACCATAAGAAACTAGCCTGTGGCCACAGTTTACTCTTACCGGGTTTATTATGGAAGATTGCTACTGCCATTGACATAAACTGAATGGTATATTGTTGTAAAACTTTATGAAAGAAAACAAGCACAGGTAAACTATATGTTATTAAAGGAAACTGTAAAAGTTTTAATACCAGTTGAAACAGCTGCTTAGACACAGAAAAGTACTGTTTGGTCTTTTATTACACAGTAATGATCAGTCTTATTCCAGTTTCTTTTTTCACATCGCTGCCCTCTCTTTTCACATCGTGTGCTCCGTGTCCACAAGTGTATCAATTTTACTTGATAGATGGAGGAGGCAGGTTTGTTTGTTTGACACAAAGTACAACTCTCCCGTGTCTGCGATATATCAAACGCTGTAAACGCACAATATGTAACCATGTTACCACGGGCAACTCATCTTTGCCTTTGAACACACGAAAGAAAACATAAAAAAATGCAAACCGGGTAGCTAATAAATAAATATATTTTCATTCACGACTTTGCCCAAGGCATTAAATATGCTAGGGTCACTGTTTATTCTTGTCCCAGTATTTTACCTGCTGAGCTTCAGCATCACGGAAGCTTTCATTGAATACATACTGTCTGTTACCAAGGCTTTCACTGTGACGGGAGGCAACAGGTTGGCAAGAATATGTGGTTTTAATTCAAGATATGTACCGGCAAAATCAACAAATGGCCCTCAGGGAATACAGAAGCTTCCTAAGTAAGGATATATTAAAGTAGCATTCATTACATTTAGATAAGCTGTTAAAGCAGCTCACCAGCGTGTGAAAAGGTAATCAAGGCAGTTCCACATTTGTGCTCAGCATCAAGTGCAAAGTACTAATAGTCTGACATGAAACTGCCATGACACCATCACCATTAAACCTTGTTTTGGCCGAGGCAGAGGACTGGTGTGAAAATCCGTCATCAACCCCAATTACAGAACTTCACAGCGAACCTTTAGGTGCTTGTTACACTGAGTTAAGTTTGATCTGATTTTTCTTTAGGAAAGTTGTTATATTTTTTGTTGTAGTTCAAATGACATGGAGTTTGTGCAGTTTTAACCAAACTGAGGTTAAAGATCTTAAAGTTGAGACAGTTAATGTCCATCACACAGAATCTGCATTTCAAATTTGTAATCAAGCATTTTTTATGAGTGTGTGGGAAACTTTCACTGTCCTATATTGACACTGTAGATATAACTACCGTTGTTTATTAAAGCTTCTTGGTTGTTTGTTGTAATTATTGTCTTTAAATTGGTCCAAAGAGATTTTAATGCTTACATCTGGTAATGTAACAGAAATTTTAGCATCTTTGTTACCTGAAAACGACATCCGGATTATAAATGTAGTTCTCACTTAAAGCAGATACAGCTTGGCGATATCTAAAAGTTTTGGTTTTGTGCTATTTAAAGCAAGTTAATAGGAGATGTTTACTAAGTCCAACCCAAATGTCATCCAGCTTTTCAAAGCACATATGTGGTTCCAAATAGGCAGTTATGGCGATGAAAAAGAGCTAAAAAACTTGATGGGGAAGGAAAAGGGTTGTTAAAGTCAGGGGAGGTCACATTGCCTTTAGTTCAACTTGACTTTTGGAAAATCTTGTCTTCTCACTGTATAGAAAATCAGTAAGTTTCTTTGCCTTTCAGTTCGACCTACTTTTGACACCATAGAAAATGATGAGAGAAATCAGTATTTTCCCCTTTTTGTCAATAGTCACAGATTGCTGCACAAAAGTAGCCTTGTTTTGCATTTTATGAAATAAAGCTGAGGCAAAATAGGCTCAGATCTCTTGGAGCAAAATGTGTGTTTGTGGAAGATTTCCTCTAATCCTCACTGCTAAGTGCAAAATAAGTATCCAAGGTCAGCTTTCTGGAAGATGCAGGGGCCACATTTCTATCATGTAGAGGGATTTACATAGAGCAGCTTTCCGTTATGTATGCTTGCTGCTGTTGTGTAGCACAATGCACACCTACTGTACATGTTTTACATGAGCAGACCTGCACAGTGAAACATAACACACTAAACAAAAGCACATGCTTGAAAGGAACCACACAGGCATCGCTTTGAAATGTGTGTTTGAATGAGTGGCAGTCGTGCACTGATGCACATCCTTCAAATTATAGGAAACCTCTTTGTCTTTTAATTGTGTGTGCAAAAGACAGAAAAAGCCTCTGTCGCTGAAATGTAACACAAAGAAGAGATCAACAGAGCAGGATGTAATGCTGATAAATAGAACGCTGAGTAAGATTTCTGGAATGCACAGATACCTTCAATAATGGCGCCTGTGCATGTATGAACATTATATTTACTGCTGGCTTTGCCATAAGCTGTTGCCACGGAAACAAGTGCTGTATTCCTGTGTATATGGATATTTGCATTTGGAATATGAAGATACACATAAGCTCATCCCTAGCAATAAGCGTAACTGGGATTTGAAGTATTATGTGTGTAAATGTCAGCGTGTTCATTGACACTCGGTAGAAGAAATGCAAATACATTATGATTTCCTACAATTTGCATTGTTTGTGTGTGTGTGTGTGTGTGTGTGTGTGTGTGTGTGTGTGTGTGTGTGTGTGTGTGTGTGTGTGTGTGTGTGTGTGTGTGTGTGTGTGTGTGTGTGTGTGTGTGTGTTTGTTCATTGTATATTCCTCATTATTAGGAGTGATATTAAAATGTCCCAGGGAATTAACCTCTGTTGCTTATGATGTATGTTTTAATGGTCTCCTAAATGGATATTCAATAGTCATTAATCTTAAATATGAAATGACTTTTGTAATTATTTCCATGAGATCCTTACTCAGAAGAACTGACAATATGGCACCAGTGTGTTTTCCTGAATTAATGGACAACCACTACAGGGAATGGAATTACCATTATCTTTTTTTTTTTTCGTGTTACATGACATGCTCAAAGTTCCAGGATCACAAAAAGTGCAGCTGGGCTGAACAGAGTAGAGCTATCAAATATCTTAAGTTATATCAGTTTTGTCAGATTTATGTTCAGAGTTTGTCAACAGATTTTGGGGTCAAGGCTGAACGGCAGCTTCCTCCTGTAAAGGTTTAGTCTTATCTCCTGGATGCTTTTGTGGTGAGATTCTGCTTTTAAAATGGTTGTGGAGCATCAGTGCATGAAGGTCATCTCCCCTCATATTGGTGGGTGCACTACACTACCAAACATAACACTACTAAGCCTCGTCCAAGGTTGGCTGTGATGGTTTAGAGCCGATTCTACATCAAATATTGATGCATTTAATAGACGGCCCTTAGATTACAGTGGATAGAGTACAATGGACCAGGCACATGCTTTTCATCAATAGTTACAAAGTCAAGGCGAACAATCTGATGCCCATTATGTTTTACAAATCAATAGAGAAATGACAAACCAAAGGAAAAATAATAGACTTCAGAAATGTAATGTCCCTACTGTATGGTGAAATCTGACACAACCATCGTTCCTAAATGGATTCCATCATGTGTTTGAACACTGAACACTCCACAGCTCTGTTCAGCCATCTCAATAAGAGCTTTCCTCTCATTGAGATGTGTTTATCAGCCCTTCTTGACTCACAGTTTTCATTATGTTCATTTTGTTTTTGACGTTTGGCTGATGTTCTTAGCAGGCTTGATTTACAGTAATTGACTGTGCTGGATTTTAGTACCTTGTTCAAGGTCAAGGACACTTTTACTGGAGGTAGCTGTTGATGGACACAGGCTGTTGTCAGTTTGATCTAGCTTATTATCCTTTGGCTGTGGCTTTGTTTCTCTGGGTCACTATGCTGTTCATAAATGTGAAGTCATTCATGATCCTCATTGTCGCCCTGTGGATAAGATCATTTAAATCTCTGAACGGACCACGCACATCAAGATACTGTACTTTCAGGCTCTGATTGCCTTTGAATTGCTTTGTATTCAAAGGGAGAACAGTCATTTGAGCCATCCCGTGTTTCTTGGCAACTCCAGACAAAATTGGTCAGGTGACCACACATTACTTACAATACCACATATGTACTCACCCTGTGATGAACACAGGCCCATTCTATAAGTGGTAAGCACATTAAAGATACAAAAAAAGAGAGTTTTTGCAATTTGAAGTGATTTTTTTTTTTTTAATTTTTTTTTTATGTTCAAGCAGTCATGTTTTTTTTAGTTACGAAAGTTAGTGCTTTAGTAAGTTACAATATGAGGCCATACTCTTTGCATAATGTTACCTTTAAACTGCTGTATGACACAAGGTTGTCGAAATGGCAGGAGTTGGGTAATTTCAACCAAATGGCCTGCGGGAAGTTTAGCCAGTTCTCCCATTTATGATTAATAGTATTGAAGTATTATTTCTACATTGCATTCTTAGAATGTATCACTGAAATGATGACACTTTTTACTTTAGACCAAAACTTATCTTCTATAAACAGAAGACAGGGCTTCAACTCCACAGGGGCTATTGTGCGCAGGTGTCGCCATCAATTCCCTTTTCACCTGTACATTACCAGCTATTTCAGTTGGCACAAATGCAGCTTCTTCTGCTTACAGCATTATTTAAAGTAAACATGCTTAGTTTTACTTCATCATTAGAATTGGTCGCTCAATTTACCACCATATTTGTATATTGTTTAGTTGGAGACGTTACTGTCATTTTTTCACTTTAAAGACATCTCGATTAAAAACTAGCTCAAATTAGCCCGACCTCCCCGTGGTCATGGTATGCCACTTGTCTCCAGTGTTCACTATTTGTTATGTTTTTTTGTCAGTGACTGCATGAAGAAACCTCAGCTATCAGTGAGGGATGCAACCCAGTCTATACAGGAAGCTGCTGCACTCATGACTTGTCGTTCAGTTCGCTTTCAGAGGGAGAGGAAGGACGAGAAGAAGTGCATTTCCACCGGTACACAATTTGCCTCCACTAACTGCATCATTTTCTATTACACAGGAGGTTATTTCCGTAACCTGATTAATGCACCCCCACACCTCACGCGCACAAAAACATAATCATTCCTGTCTTGTCTCCAGTGTGACCTCGCTGAATTCTGCAAAAAAAGTGCATTTTTGTCTCTTCAGTCTGTCTTCGAAAAGTTATGATGTGCTTCAGGTGGCATTTGTATTGGTATTTAGTGTGTGTACATTTCATTACAACCAAGTTGCACTATTCCCATGACTCCTCAACAAGTAGCCTATATATCCTACCCAGTTATTAATGGAGATGGTGGTTTTATAGTGCTTCTCTGTGTCTTATCTTGTGGCTGCCTGTCTAAAAAACTTTTTTTTTTACCCAATTTTATTTTAATGTACAGCCACACAGGGGAAAATGGCTGTCGGCAGAATATGTTCCATATATACTTCATTGTATGAGACTATGGAATAATTACACTCCATTAGGGACTAGTGGTTAAAAACAGACCACAAAAACCTAACAAACAAAGAGAGTACAGCAAGTCATCTTACAGATGAGGACAACATTGTTTTAGTGTCTCAGCTGTAGCTCAATTCAGAGAAAGTAAATGTTTCTCATATGTCATGGTCCCACTTTTTGTGTCTGCATTCATAGCCTTTAGCCACACAGTTGAAAGAGAATTTTAAATTTGTAATCAACTATTGCACTTTACAGACCTGCATTATATTTCAGATATGACTAACAATTAAAGAATAATGGAAATATGATTTTTGTTTGTTTGCAATGCAATATTACGAGGGTATATATTTAGCATAAAATTCTCTCAAATTAGTTTTTCTGTGCTTCGATGATAATAGTTTATTTTTGTACCATGCTATTTTAACCTAATCTATAATTCATTGAAAGCATAGGTGAGAAAATGATCATGAATATTTTGGATATCTTTTGTTTTCTGTTGCTAAAGGCCCTTTGTATTGTTCCTTTTTTATTTTAACAATATTTCTACGTCTCTGTTCCTTTTGCATCATTTTTGATGCACATTTTACAGCATTCACTATATGAATTATGCTGTTTGAAGAGAATCACCTCACAGACCTTCTTTTGAACATCATAGCCACTGTTTCTTTGTATCAGCCATGTAAATGCTGTTTCTTAATTTACCATTTCTTTCTTTAGTTTGACCCCTTCCTCCTTTTGTGCAGGAAACTTTCACAAAACCATAAAAAACAAGTTCTATCTAAATGGTCAGTTTCCTAAATCTACAAGACAGTTATTTACCATTATTGAACAATGGAATGCAACACGCACCATCCTGCCTCCATATGCTACTTGTTTATCAGTTAAACTCTTCACATGCTGTATTATGTCCATACATGCCTCAATGCCATATTTTAGAGGGATTTGTGTGTGTGTGTTTGTGTGAATGTGTGGACGAACATGACAAGTTCTTCAACATTTTTGATACAGAGAACCATGTGGAGAATATTTCTGCCGAATGTCGGGACTTGACCCTGGTAAATCAACGCCCACCGAAGGTTTTATCTTTTAGATGCAGCTCTGTGGAGATGATGCCTAATGTGACACTTTCTCAGCTAAAAATGTGTTATTGGTGAAAATAGCATTACTTTGCCAAAAATGTCAGTAATGACTATTTGCTTAAATGAAAAAAGAAAAACCTGGTAGTTTACCAGGGTCAACTGTTATGCACATTTCCTCTTGAATGTTTCCCCGTCAAAGTGTTATTCATTCTGTCAGGACACAAAAACTGTCACATTTGTGTGAATACTGGGTTTCTTCGGTTGCTCCACGATCCAATAAACCTTCCTTACTTAACACCTACAATATAAGAATGTGGAATCATCACAAAAGGACATTTCATGGTTTAAAATGATCAATAGCATTTATTCTCACTGTGCTAAAACACATTGTCCTATGACAAGTATGAAATTATCATTAACAATCAAACACACTCATCCAGAACTTTGACATATTGCTATAATAAAAGACATGCACTGGATAAATTGATTCTAAACTGTCATGGAAACAAAAGCTGTTTCATTTGTTAAAATTGTACAGTCTTATCGAAATCAAAAATTGAATGAACAATATCAGCACAAGGGAGGATTTGTTCCAGTTCTTTATCAGAAACATACATACTCATAAAAGCTCCTGAATGATGTTTCAAATCTTAAAACAGATTGTGTCCCTTTCCTTGATTGCACTTGCACACATTTTGCAGATCAGTAAGTCTGACTTAAATGTAAACTATTATTGATACCGTACAACAATTGAGTATATTTTGAATAAATGCAATCTGCATCTACTGGAAATCATTTTTGATCTCATATCATATTTGTGAAGTTTTGTCTGCCCAGGATTCATCATCTTTTTTTTTTTCATTTATTTTACCCGCATAATGATCAAAGCTGATGACAGAAAATTGTGATGTGATACACTGAGTAAAAGCTAAACCAATTCTGTCTGTGTCTCCCTCGCTAACATACGCATAGAAATACAAACAATATAAATGATATAATAAATTGAGCAATATTCAGCCCAGCTAGCTTTGCTTATTGCCTCTGCAAGCAGCTGCCTATTTTCTCAAGGCATGGTAGACAGGTTGGAATAAAAGAGACAATGATCACAGTGGTATTCTTCCTCAAGGTCAAGAGTAGAAGTACAAGACAGGAACAGAGAATTCAAGAAATTGCTTTTTCATCCCCAGTGGCAAATGTAAATCTAGGGGGGTGGGGGGGGTGTGTTTTGATTTCCCACATTTTTTTTTTACTATTACCATTTTTACTTTCTGTATACAACAGCTCAATCAGGAAATAAAAGACACACCATGAATATTTTCTGAAGACTTTTGAGCAAAAGCATTTCTGTACTAAACATCAAAGTTGCTGATGGTTAACAACTCGAGTGTATCTTAATGAAGAACATAATTTGCTCTTAAATTACTGGGTTGGAGCTGTACTCAGGTGAAGCTGGACACCCTTTGTTCTTTTCGACCCTGGAGAGCAGTGAAGTGTGACAGCGCGACGGTAAGGCAGTAAGCAGGCCCTTAATTGATACCGCCAATTGTCCTGTCTGCTGGCAACAAAGCATGGCGAGTTACAGTGGGCAGCACATTGGTTTAATGAGACTAGGTGTCCCAGTGCTGGTTCCAGGGAGTTTGATGAGGATAATACTGCAGTTGTCTGCAATGATACAAGACACAGATCACAGGAAGAAAAACCATTAGAGCCACTATCACTACCTTGCAATGTGGGAACGGCTGTGTGGTCTTCCAGCACTCGTATCACGTTGACAACATCTAAGGCACTGCATGCTGAAGATTTATACGTTCCTTGTGAGGTTTAGGAGTGTTTAATAGCACATGGGATGTTACATTCCTCATCATGCCTGCTGTAATATTGAAATTAGTCTTCAGTCTTATTGGTCATTTTCAATGGAAAACCAATCTAAAAATACAGTCTCATTGAAAACATGAACCAGCTGTTTGACAAATAACGTTTCTGGGTACCAAGTGGCAGTAACTAATGTCTCGCATCTGAGGAAAATAGCATTGATTGTGAAAGAGTCATTTACTCCCTATTGAGAAGCAATTTGTTTGCTGTTGTTTTTGCAGAATGTGAAGGATGGTTTCTCGATACTGGAGATGCAGGTCAGTGGGTGGGGAGGAGCAGTAGATGATGTGTGACACACCAAAGTTCAAGCCAAAGGTGCATTAATGATCTGGAGAGGGGATCTTTGAAAAAGAACAAAGGGCAATGAATCATTTACAAAAGTGATGCATCAAGGTGATCGCAGACCAAACCCTCAGAGTGCAGCTTTTAATATCTCCCTCTACCCACGATGCCGTGCAACTCTTAGCATACCATGGTAGGAAGGTGAAAGCAATGTTAGATAATAACACTATCATGGGAATTACATTAGAACCCTTGAGACTTCTAAAAGAGGTTCCTCACAAAAGCAATTATGCAGTTTGTCGCAAAGCTCTTTCATGCCACAACATTGTGCCAATAGCTTTAAAAATTAAGTACTAAGTAGGACTCAAGGGGCCGCACACAATGTCATTGCAAGGTCGTACTTAGACCTTCCTGTAGCGCAAAGGCCAGTTTATAAAGGTGGGAGTAGAACTGAATGTTTTCTACTTTATCTTGGAAGTGGAGATTAATTACAGGGTCAACTATAAGATTGGCACAGGCTTCAAAAGCTTCTGTAGACGTACAGCATGGAGCCACAATACTCTGGAGTAAACATCTGCATTGCACAATGGGACGGTGTCAGAATAAATTACACGTTTACTATTTAAAAACCCATCACTTTCAAACCCAAATTTCACTGGCATGTGCAACAGACACAGTTTAATACAATTCAGTTAATCACGACTATTTTTTTATGTCCACCTATCAAGATCACAGCTATTATTAATAATTCCACTTCTCTATTCTATTAATAAGAACACGTTTTTCTATCATGCTGCATACAGTGTGCACACTGCAAAAACAAACTACTTCAATTTGAAAAGCTCGCTGCCTCTCACTTAAGCCCCCTCTTTAAATGCCATTTAGGCATGACACGACACCTGAAGCGACTCATTGATGACTGAACATTAATATGGTTCCAAATAAAGACACAAGGTCTTCCTTTGAAGCTGGTGCAGCAGTCCTTTCAAACAAACTCACACAACAGTTGGAATGTATTGAGTGGTGAAAAATATAAGATAGATGGTCCGAATCGGTATGAAACCCACGTAAATTTCATAACTAAGGTAAGTTTTTGAATTTATGACATCAAACAGGGAAAAAGACTAAACATTGTGTGTTTTTGAAAACTTGCTATCTGGAATAATACATGCATACATTAAAGGGACAGTGTAGGATTTACTGGAAGCAGTAACTTTGCAAATTGTAACCAACCAGCAACCCACCCACTGTCATATCACCCATTGGTTGGGAAACAGTTTTTTTTTTTTTTTTTTTTTTTTTTTTAAGACCTGGCATTTCAAACATCGCCATCTTGCTTTTTTGGAGGCAGAAGTGACCATTTTTGGATGAGGATTTATGCTGGCTGCAAAACCTGCTGTAAATGTGAAAGTCCATCTCTGGAGCCAGGGTTTGGTTTGTCCCTCCTGGGATACTGTAGAAATATTGTGCTGCAACATGGCACACTCCGGGGAGGATGACCTTCTCCCTATTTAGATATCAAGGGCTCATTCTAAGGTAATGAAATCACAACAATTCTTAGTTTCAAGTGATTTTACATGGTATTATATTATTTTTTTCTGATGCCATTGTGTGACAGGAATAGACACCTCCAACCTGCAAAAAGCAGGCCCTTTGTCATTGGAACATAAAGGTACAGGAAAGATGAGCAGAAATTCAAGAAAGATACAAAGATTGAACGTTGAAAAACATTATAATGAACTGCTTTTATCAATCAGTTTGTCTCCTGGATTAGAGCTTTAACCCAAATAAATACAGTTTCTGTTAACAAATACTAAAATGTATGACTTTGTTTGCCATGACAACAAGCTTACAGGTTGTCATGACTCAATATTTGATTCACTTGGGAACAAGTAGTGCTACGGCCAGTGTGGAGTAGAAACACACAGCAATAATAATGGTGTTTTCAGCAGAAAAAACATTATACAGCTCTGCTAATACACGGTGACACAGCATGTGTCATTGTACACGCTTTGCTGAGCCCACCTTGCCCTATCAATCGTTCAGGAGACCTTTTAATCCTGTGACTTCCCTGTGGCACTGGCTTGTCTCCAGCTGAGAGCTGCAAGTGTTTATTGGCTTTGGTATCAGTGGGATACTTGTGTTGGCCTGCCTCACCTTTAATTCTGACATTTTTTTTGCCAAAGCTGTGACAAGTACCTCTTTGACTTCAGCCATCAACTAGAAACTCAGGTGTGGTGTGAGGCTCCCAGATAGAATGAGGCACAGTCATATCCACAGAACTGACCCAGAGAGCTACAATTTTTGTCCCCCAATGAAATAGAAATGGAGACTATTGATCAGGCCTGTGTCGCTTGATTTGTTTGTCCAACATGAAATGTTACTGGAGGTGATATCCACCATAACAACATTCAGATCGTTACATTGTGCATTGAAACCAAACTATGACTTTCAATGCATATATGATTTAAAAAAAAAAAAAAAAGTGACTAAGGATGCTTGTATGATATTTGGTATTTAAACTAACTGGTCTGATGAGGTACTAATTAAAGGTCAACACCTTTATTAAGTGCCTCTCAAATTGAAAAGCCCCAACGCTCCTAGTCAACCATCTTTCCCAGATTCACCAAATAAGGTTGTGTTATTGCACGTCTGCATTATTTTGGGGAGATGACATATGTAGATATTTGTTTCCTCCCAGCGAGAGAAAGGGAGGGGATTTCTTGACAGGAGATCAGTGCTGAGTCAGGACGCTGGTGAAAGGAGTTCTCCTCTGCCTGAGGCCAGCGAGTGCTGTGAGAAAGCCATGACAGAAAAGTGATTATTGTATTCTGGTTTTTGTTGTTGTTGTTAGGTCTTTTTATAGAAAATCTGATTTTACATTGTACAGTACATACAGCAGGATGCTGAGAATTTGAATACGAATGAAAAGAAATGAGAGCATGACATGATTTTCAACCCAGTTAGTAATGCAACAAGGTTGGTTATCTCAGGATAAGTGGGTCAGAGTTAGGGCACAGGGACTTTCGTTGGCTTTTTTGGCATTGACTCCAGCCTTTCTTGTCCAACTAAATCATGCAGCTTTCCATAGTTTCCATATAACGTATAATTTGAGGTGTGAAGGTCGTTTTGTGTCTTTTTTATGCAAGTATAAAAGACAGTTTTGACAAATGTCTAGGTAAAATACATATGAACTGAGAATAAAATTATTTGCATTGCAAATAAAGTATCCATTACAGTTCTATTTGTTTTGGTTACAGAATTGAGAATTTCGCTTAGAAAAAAAGGAAGGAATCTGCACCACCTGTAGCACCAGTTGTAACCTTGTCCAGTTCAACCACCTCAGTTGCAGAAAAGTAATCTCATTGGATTTTGTCAGCAAGTGTCTTACACACAAGTAGCTAACCTCAGCTAACAAAGTTATGTCGCTGACAAAATGTGTGCAATGTTACCCCACAGAGGGGCTTCGTGTCAAGATGACATTCATGTCGTTCTTTACAAAAAAGTAAGATTCCATGACATAACAACATTAAATATAAAAAAAACTGAAAACATTACATGGAGGAAAATCGTTCTGCCACATTTGAAAGAACCATTTATTGTCAACTGACCTTCATGTAGCTCCACACACAGTCCTACCCTGTCAAGTGTTTACAGTGGGAGTGAGGGGATTTTGTTTGTGTAGTCGTGCTGTGGATCCAAGTCAAACCCACCAATAGAAACTCTTGTCTCATCCATCAGTGTAGATGCCACCCATTACATCCAATTCAACTTGCAAGCAAAAGTTGTTCACTCACAACCACACGTTTTTGAATTTTCAACCAAAGAGGTCTGACTTGCTATCAAAACTTTGTGTAACACAACAAAAAGGCTGGTTCAGCAAAATGATGAAGTTTGTGACCAAAATCAACAAACTGTAAGGGATCATTGATTTACAATCCAAATAATGTTACAAACTAGGTCTTTGATATCATTGTGACAATATTGCGCTCTTGCGGAAAAAATATTTAAACCAGCTCTGGGGTGATGCAGCCAACTAGATTAGAAATAGGGCTGGTAACTTTACCATGCTTTGACATACTTTAGGAGACAACGCAGCACTTGTACTGTAATGTTCCGTTTGTCCCGTATATTGTTTTGATTAGTCCGGTTGATCACATTACCTTCCTTATTATATTTGGTCCTTGATATTGTCTTTAAATGTTCCCTTTAATATTTACATCATGTATTATGGCATCATTCAATCTGTAGGTCAATATGTGATCGTTTATACATTTCATCGAGAATATAAAAGATTAAAGGCCAGTTTTTCTAACCACAAATGTAAAATATTGTAGAATCTCTGTGATTGTTATACACCTTTTCGAGGACATTTTGGCATCATTGGAAACTTTGCAAATAAACTGAAACCAACAAAATCCTGGGACGCTTTAACTGCGTTTTGACTCAAATTTAACCATACCTATTATGTCGCTTTTATTGCATTGTTGAAAATAGCACAGTGATATAGCATTTCTTAAATTAAGGTTTTTTTTTTTTTTTTTTTTTTTTTTTTCATTTTTATGTCATATACAATATCTTGGATACCACTTTGGGGGAATAATGCATGCAATGGGACCTTTTTGCTGTTGCCAAATGCAGAATGACAGTACAACATCCCAAAAAGTACTCTGTGTGTAACAGATGATGAATCTTCTTGATTGATTTAATTTGGTTTAGCTGTAAGACTGTCAAGCTGTAAAAGTATCACAGGCACAACCCTTGGAGCAGAAACGGTTGAATAGCGACGTTACGTTCCTACCTTCATCTTAGCATGTAATTAACATTCAATCATTGTTTCACTCTTCAGTGTCATCCATAATTCTGTAAATGAAATGTTGCACCACAGGAGTCTCTTTGTGCGGGATAAGTCATCTGCTCTTTCAATAATAACTCTTCTAAGGCAGGAAACAGTTCATATGTGCTCAGTTGTCCCACATGGGAGGGTTTTAATATATTTGACAGCATGTGCTGCCTGCGCTGTCACTTTAAAATACCCCAAAACCGAACCGTGAACCCAACTATACTCACAAGACAATCATGCACTTAGTCTCAAAGTCCATGTGCTGTGCATCAACAATCGTGAAAGAGTAGAATTAATCACTACTAGGACCAAAAAAGCTCAAGCAAATCTAATGCATATGAAATGCAAAATGTATTTCATATTCTCAACCATAAACCAAATGCATTTTGCAACATGTTTCTCTGGGTTTTGAGAAACTTTCATGCACCATGTTTTCATCTAACTGCAATGATACATATGACTGTAGATGCAATGCATGGATTTGTCATTTTGCTGCAGATAAACCTTAGAGGTTTTATAAAGTGCTTTACAATTTTTTTATTCCGTCATTCACTCTTCCATACACTCACCAGTGGCAATAGAGCTGCTGTGCAAGGTGCACGCCCACCATCAGGGGCTTCGTGGGGCACAGTATCTTACCCAGGGACACTTTGACAGAAGCTGCCAACCCTGCATGTAGTGGACAACCTGCTACCATATCAGTTACAGCCGCCCCTGTTTATGTATGCTCAGTTATATGTTCTTAGCCTGGCTCTGCCAACTGTGGCTCACAGCTTCAGTTTTCTTCGCTTTGATGACAGTCTGACAACTCGGTTCGTATTAGCATTTGCACAGCCTTTCTGAAGGGCGGACCAATCAGCGAGCAGTGTCGGTGATTAACCACGTTTGTCCCGCCCCTCCTTCATTGTGATTGGATGGCTGGTGACAGTGATGAGCGTAGAGCTAATATTTTTTAACTCTTAATGAATGGAAGAAAAATCCCAGAATAAACAGTGAGCACCTCATCAAACTGTTGGCTTTCATTAAAACAATTTTAAAAAATATGGTGTACTTGCTTTGTTGGACAAGGGCTGTAGGTAGTTGAAGTGGTGGCAGAGTGTCTGCCGGTTTCTGCGCATACTGAATGGATCAACTTAACCCAAGGTTTACGCCCAGTAGGATAGAACAACTGCAAACAATTCCCTTTGGAGGGCGGCAGACCCTTATATTTACAGAGTGAAATTGGGTTCTGGTTCAGACCAGGCTAATAGTTTCTTGTACCTGAGGTCTATTTATTTGCAGCAACTTCAGTAGTTTTTTTTTTATTTACAATTGGGTCTGCACCTGGTGTTCCACATTATATTCTATAACATACTATCTTATAGCCTAAGTAAAGCACATGTTCCCATTGTAAAAAAAGAATAAGTACGGTGTCCACACTCACTCAAACACTGCTCATTTTACCACTTTGTGTTTGTACTTTTTCTTTAATTCCCATTCCTGAAGAAGATACATTTATCCCAAAAAGATTGCACATATCAACAAAAGCATCACTCAGTCCATTCATAATGTTGCTTTTTACAAGGACAGCTGACAGTACAACAGGTAGCTGGAACAAAACAACGGGCAACAACAGAGACAGTTTGTTTTCACCTCATCTCTACGAGCGGCTACACCTGAACTTTTTCACATTTTTCACTCAAACATTCATAATGTTTCTGTTTAAGTCTCAGCTGTGATTCAAATCAAAGGCAGCTATCACATTTAGTAGGCCTCAAACTTATTTCATTGTTTGTGCATTTAACTGCAGGTTACTGTAATGGGTGACTTCAGATGGGATTTAGTTAATGGTATTTACTTTCTAGAGCACGGAAGGAAGTAGTTACGAGTTACTCTACTCCCTACTAGTGAGCACTACCAGGAAAGACTGTCTTCTCTTCTGACATCAGACTGTATTTGGCCTTCTGAAAGGCAATGCAATTATTACATCAGAAACTTGGAGAAAGGGAGGGGATGTCAAAATTAAGCTCCCTGTATTGTTTCTAGTTAAGCTCCGCTGAGTGTGGTTAAGTTTACCTCTCTCTGATGAAAGAAAAGCAGAGTCCTCTCTGACGTTTGACCCCTCGGTCACTTACTTAAAGTCTCAGCAGCCATTTCAGTATTGGCTGTTTGTCACAGAAACTGCTAATAATGATCCCAATGTACTCTATCAACCCCCATTCAGGCACACACACATAAACACCAAACACACAGCACAAGGGGACGAGCATGTTGCTTGGAGCCACACTCTGAGAAATGGCCATAAACCTGGAACAAATAAAGTCACCCAATAGAGAGCTAGAGTTTTCCCACCTAATAAATGCCTCAGAAGCAGCATGAAAATAATGAGATTCTGCTGACACAATGCAGTAGCCAGTCTGAACGTAATATATGTTGTATTTAACCTCTCTTATAGTTTGCTTGCTTAGCAGTGTGTATGTGCATGCACAGTTGCATGTGCATGCCCAAACATTTATGTATTTGCCATTTACCTCTACAGGGTAGGCAGGTTGAAGAAGGTCAAATGGTTCTATTTGCAGTTGCCTGTTTGCTCTGCTGATCTCCATGCTGCTGCTATTGAATCATAGCTGCATCCTCTAACCTGTAAAAAGACAGTAAACATTCCTACAGGTTTTTACAGAGCATTATCACACAGGCAAGCCCTGTGATAGAGCAGGTTTTGTGATAGCACAAAGATTCCTCTAAACATTGTATGTTTGTATGTCCCTTTCTTCAGTATCCAAATGGTTTTATATGGATTGAAAATGCCCAGTTAGCTTCTGTCATACACAATGTAAGTCTACAAGCTGTATCATCATTTTATGTATTTTAACTAGCAGTTCTGTACAGTTCACATCGAACAAACTTGCTTGAACAAACTTATTGAAGGCAGCAGGGAGACGTAGTAAGTTGTTTCTGACCTTCAGTCGGAAGGTGGAGAGTTTGAGTCCAAAGGTCAGCAAGCATCTGAACTGGTAAGAGTCAGCTCATGACTAATATAATGCTCTGTAGCAAATCTTGACCTCTGTCCTGCCTGGGGATACAAATGATTAAGAAGAGAATTGGTCTATGTAGATCAATAACAAGTACCAAACCTTGTATCTGTTTGGTAAGGATCCAATTAAGCATGTTAGATTATAGAGAGATAGATATAGATAGATAGATAGATAGATAGATAGATAGATAGATAGATAGATAGATAGATAGATAGATAGATAGATAGATAGATAGATAGATAGATAGATAGATAGATAGATAGATAGATAGATAGATAGATAGATAGATAGATAGATAGATAGATAGATAGATAGATAGATAGATAGATAGATAGATAGATAGATAGATAGATAGACAGACAGACAGACAGACAGACAGACAGACACTTTATTAATCCCTAATAGGGACATTTTTAGGTTACAGCAGAATATACAGGGCAAAGCAGTGAAAATGACAAAATATAAAATAGAGGTAGTAAAAAATATTAGATAAAAAAATTTTAAATACACATTATATACAAATACAAATAGTATTAATACTATTAAATTAAACCAAATTAAATTCAACTAAACTAAACTAAATAACACTGCAATTAATTAAACAAACAAACAAACAAACACACACAACAGGGCAACAGTGTTATTGTTATGTGATGGATTTAGCCAGAGGTAAGTTATTGTAAAGTCTTATTGCAGTAGGCAGGAATGATCTCCTCTATCGGTCCTTGTGACAGCAGAATATGATTAATGATAAGAGAACACTAGCATCACCTCTGGGAACACCAAATTTACAAATAATAATATTTTCCTCAGTGTGATTAAAGAAAAAAAAATAACTTGTTCTCAGTTGTGTAAATTTTAGTGTTTTTTTTCTAACCATTTCCAGCAAATGTTGACAGATGCAGCTCTGTTTGACTGCGTTTCTACCAGACTTTGGATCACAGTGGGATGTACGTGCTGAAATGTGTATTGTTGTAAATTAAACAAGACAGAACTGTGGATTTTGTATTTCATTTGATTCACTATGATTAATAAGCCATACACCATGTGGTGCGGTGATAAACTCAGTGAGCAGCTGGTAGACTTCTAGCAAGGTCAGAGAAAAATACTCAAGGACTTAAAATAATTTCCCAGCATACAGATGAAGATGCAACCCATGTGAGTAAACCTTAACTTAATTAAGGTGGCGCATTGCGCTAATCACCAATATAAAATAAAGATATGTAAAATGCCCATAATAGCACCCAAAGGGATCCAGTATGCTCCAAACACTGCTGAATATGGCCCATCACTCTGTGTCTGGACACCCATATGCCCACGTCAAAGAGTCATTCTTTAATTTTATTCCTTGGCACCGGAGCACCATGCAGCATTTAAAGCAAAAGATGTGGCACCTCTTTGTTGTCGCCAAGCCACCATATTTCTTCTTACAACATGCCAATTTTAGATTTGTTTGAAGCAAGTATAACAATGAGTGAGATTTGTGTTACGTTCATGAAGGTACACATAGAAGAGAAAATAAGTAATACAAAGGTATTTATTGAGGTGTTGTTAGTCTGTGTCTATTTCAAGGTGTCACTTCATATCATTGTGTTATCTAACTGGTTCGTATCCACATGCCTCCCTCATTTAAAAAAACATTTCTGAATACATTAGATTAAAATCAGGGGGTTTATGCAAAAAACAAAATACATTACATCAGTGCATCGTGGTTAATGGTGCCAGACATCAGAGAAGAAATGACAGAGTGGAAACATTATTGGCCTAAGTCGCCACCTTGTTCAAATGAGGCATCAGATGCAAGCCATTAGCTTTGTGCAAGCTCAGACATTTTTACTGTGAAATGTGTGAGGGGTTAAAAAAAAAAAAAAAAAAAAAAAGGAAGCTGTCTGTCATTTGCTTAGTATGAAAACGTTCTGCTAAGAAAACAGATGTTTAAAACGTAATGGATTCTTGATGCCCCAGTGGAGCTCTAATGTACAGCAGATGACAAACAATTTCAGTGTGATGAAGACGTTTGTCATGTTGCAAAGCAATGTTCAAGAGGGGGACTTGAAACTTTGATTCGGTACGATACCAACATCATAGAACTTTCACTTCCCGTTAGGATGTGGGTAAAATGATATGTATACATCACTACATCCAACATGTCGTCAGAGTAAACGAGATAACAATATAAAATGGATTAACTGATAAATACTGGATGAATAGGTTGTATGAATTTGTGTTATATAAAACAGAACAAACAGCATAGACTCACAAAGTAGACACTGATGAGGTCCCACTGGAATAGTTGTAAATTGTGGCTGAGTAGGGAGTTATTTTCACAGCCACGAAACGTTTTCAGGTATATTCTTTTTCTCATGCTTTTAATCGAAAGCAAAACTAAAATAGACTGGCTGCATTTTTTGCTACTATTCTAATATAATTCAACCGACATGATAACACAATAAACAGTGGGTTGTTTGAGGCAGGTATCACTAGAATCAGCAATATTATGCGATCCTGATTTAACATATAAATAACTTGTTTTTAATTTACCAGTTCAATTTTTGTGAGACAGCCCGTTTTATTTCTGTTTTTAAGTGATGCAGCTCGTATATGTCGGCCCATAATTTTTCCATGACTCATGGCTTTTAAAGTCACTGTTGAAAGCAGGAATAGCATTTACATTGCAGGCCCATTATATCAAGCCATAAGCGCTGGGCTTCTATAAACATTTCTGTGCATGACGTCAGCAAAATCCTTGAAGACAGACCATCTACGTCTTAATGAAAAGCCATTTGTGAAGACTAAACTTGAAACCAGCCATATGCTGTATGTTTCATTTAAAAGATGTGAAGAAAAATAATAATTATGATTACAGTAGCTTTAAAATGTTATGTATCATACCTATAAATGCCCCTGAAGCTTCATTGATGCTTTGTGACTTTCCACACTACTCTGAATACTGAATTTCAATGCACAAAATGCCTTTACTTTATGATGCAATGTTGTATCATAAAAACAAAAGTACACTGAAGACCCCAACTTAATGTCTGTTCATTTACAGGCAGTCAGGCGCTGAAGAGAAAATGAGATTAGACCTTTCACAGCATGCAATCACTCAACGGATCGACATGGATTTGGCTGTCAACAATTTACTAAAGCCACGGTGGCAGCTATAAAGTGATTGAAATCTCTGCACCCTTCGGAATGGTGTGGTGTTAGTGAGGAGTGGGGGGTGACCCCAAAAACTGCTGGAAATAGTGATTACTTTGCCAGTGTACACTACTCCCAACACCACTCCCTCATCCTCCTTTACTGTCTGAAAAACAAAGGGATGGGATTTGATTCAGGGCCAGATTAGATTTGTGAGTGTGTGCGCGCGTGTATTTGTGTGTTTCTGTAGCCACATGTTTGTTGGTACTTTTATGTGTGCGTCTGTATTGCACAGAGACTGCGGGGTGGCAACATCTTTTACAAGGAGCTCTTGTGTCAGGAAGCCATTGTCTATGCGCCAAGATGACAGGCGAGTAGACCCGGCAATGGATGATGCCCTGCAGTTGAAAAAAATAAATAAAAATGGAGCCATTGTTTCACAGGCCATGAGCAGACTACCTGCAGGGGTCTGAGGCCAAACCGCTGCTCATAAAAGCTTGTCTATAGGGAACACATTTGTCACATTTGTCTTGTTGGCAAAACGTAAACCCAAATGGCTTTTTACAAGATAAAACAGCATCTACAGGGGAGAACTGATACCTGTAAAATGTGTCTTGAATTTAAAATCAAACTTTATTCCTTTACCTACAAAGAGCTGTCGACAGCGGGTGAAAACAACGCCGATGTTAACATGTGTTTGGATTCTGTTTTGCCAAGTGCTACAACCATCGTTGTGTTAACTGACGCATCGATCATATCAAGGGGTTAGAGTGTGGTACTTCCTGTCATGTTGGACTGGGGACAGACTGAGGACAGACTGGACGCTGCACTGTCTCACTATCACTTCTTGAGGTACACGGTGGTATTACGAGGCGGGATGGGTCGGAGCTAGCTGTTTAGCATGCTAACTTCAGTTGATATCTGTGTGCCACAATAGATAGACATCTTTGATATAACAACAAAATTGCCATTTCTTTACATTCTGTGAACAACTAGTTCATTTTTGACTGTTTTTAAGTTCAAAATCTTACACATTGCACCTTTAAGAAAAGATAATTATGATTATAAAACACATTAGGATTTAAAAGAAATGTCAAAATGAAATAAGATTGTAAGTTCATAGCCAAACATTGAGCAATTATTTGAAATTATTTTTAACGTTTTTAGTGCCAATTCATATATATTAGTATATATATATATTAGTACCTGCCATTGCATCTTTATTCAATACAACGGTTTTAATGTAAATGTGTCCTTTTTCAGTTTAGGTTTTATTTTTAATGCCAGATTTTATTTTTCAGCCTCAAAATTAACTGTCACTGTTTTGGCCCCACAAGCTGTTGGCAATGAGTCTAAAAAGGTTGACATTTGACACTTGCAAATCTTGTCAAGAATGAAAATGCTGATTTAGTTACAGCACCTTCATTGATAAACAGTACTTTTAGTTATTATTACAAAGTATACAACCTGACTGTTAAGGTGATAGCATAACAGCACTGCCATCTCTCAGCTTTACCTTTCACCATTGTCTGTCATCCAGGCTCATAGTTTGGATGCTATTTTTACTGTACAAGCGCTTAAATGCCCTCAGGGCATTCTGATTAAGACATTATCCCACAGGAACTGTCAGATAGTTTTGATATGCTGAACTTGGAACTGTTTTACCAGTGCTGCTGAATTACACAGTTAAAGCTGATGAAAAGTTCCTTTGAACTTAAAAATTGTCTAAAGAATGGAAATTACCCTTCTAGTTTTCAGCCCTTTCAGCGATGTTAGGTTATTTGCAAAAGTTCCATCATTCAGGTTCCCATGTCATTTTCCAGATGAAAAGAGTCAAAGCAGTTTTGTTTTTAAACACTTGTACTATTTATTTATTTTTAAGTATAAGGAAATCATTGATTTAAGACTTTGTTTGTTGTCTAGTTTGGTATGGCGTATGGTGTCAAATAATGTTGATTATGGGGATTGTCTAACATTTATATGTGAAAACAAAGAAAAACTGACCAAATCTCACGGAATTGTTAATGCCCGGAGTTAGACTTGGCCGGAAGCTATTCACTGTGCTTTTACATCAGACATACAAGTAAATTACCATCGTAACCCTCAAACAATCAATTAGATCATCATGTCGACCAGTCGATGCTGTTAATCCAAAGTAAAACCCAATCTCTTACATGACTATCGAGGAAACATGACATAGTTCATTATAATTTTGATTTAAGACAGTGCTAGATGTTCTCTCCATGGTTGGCAAGTTTGAGCCGTCTCAGCATATACAAATAAATGAACAAACTCCATTGTAATGCTTCTCAATGCCATAGCAAAGTGATGGCCCTGCTGTACTTAACCTTAACTTGACTGTAATAACTGGACTTGCTTGATTGTCATTATATTAAATATTACCTTCCATTTTCTGTTTGATAGAGCTATGTCTTTGCACAAGGAAAGCCTGAACAAATGTAACTGGACTTCATTAGGGACAATGATAAAAATCTACAGAACATGCTCTTGTATAAAGAAAAGACTTAAGCTTTTATTCTGGGCCTTTTAAGCAGGGGGACTTAAACATGTTTTATTTACATTGTGGAAGGTTAGAAAATGTGACATTATCTCCCATCAAATCCATTCCCCATTGAAACGCAATAGGTATTGAACTGGATGGAACCTATAGATATCTTTCAGAGACTAGTAGCGCATTTAATTTTGCACCATTTTACTTTACAACCACATGACATCAGAGGAAAAAGGTCATTTGTCACTAGTGGAATATTTTCTTGAACTGACGTTTATTGGGGTACTTCAGCTGCCCCGTCTCCCTCTGGTCTGTGGCTCTTTTCTGGCTGACAATGCTTTGTAGATTTAAGGTTCAGAAAAGAACAAACACATACTTGTAAAGGTTAATGTAGGAGCAGAGTCGTATGAGAAAACACATTCTGTATTAGGTTCTACGTAAGTGCAGTGGTTTTGTTGCTCGAGCAGAAAGAGGAAAAAAAAATCCAAATTTAATTCAGCCTGCTCATGAAACTGAAGGGCAACATCATTGTCCCCAAAAAGAAAAAATTGTGTATTAAATAAAAACGTAGTAAAAATCTGTGATAATGTAGAATACAAGAAGGCAAATTGCAGGGGATTATGCAGTCTCATTTGGGCCTCCGTGATAGATTAAGCCCAAGCATTCAAAGACATTGTGTTTTGTTCAAGGGTGGAAGTGACTTTGCCAAGACATTGCGAGATAAGAAGCTAACTGTTATTAGTTTAATGGGAATGATAGTCTGCCCAAAGCAGTGTGTGCAAGTGGCATGGGAGCATCATTTTTCTTTGCAGTCTTTCTTGCACAGCACTGAGGCTGAGTAGCAGTGAGAGAGTAGCAGCCTGCCAATTGTTTAGTGGGAAATCTAAACCACTGAAGACAAAGTGTTGTTCATATGACCACTGGCCCAACAGAGCTAGGTCCAATTTGCTGTTATTGGTGTGAATAAGCGCCTTATTATCCCTCTGAAACTGACAATAGATTTGTATTAATGTCACTGGGATAGCAAGTCCAAGTATTTATTCTTCTTTATGTGATAGGCCAGGCAATACAATTGCTATTAGTTTGGGTTCATATTGTGCTAACGATTCCAGTGCCACACTAGACTAGAGTTAGTAAGCAAGGAGCGACACAAAATTTGTTCTCACTGCATGCTTTTCCAATTAGTACATATGTAGGAACTATTGTGTTAAAGCTTCCTGATAAAAGCCTTGATGATTCCTTTTGCCACGATTATGGGTGCTCAGTAGTTAGCTGCTCGTTGTGTGTACTCCTTCATCTTTATGACCATCACAAAGACTGTCCTCTGGTGTATTGCCACTGTCTCAAACAGATTGTCTTGATCTTGATGACAGGCCATTATCACGGCTGTTTGACGCCCTTGCATCATTATGGCTTTGAACTGCATGTCATTAATGTAGCTCTGTATTTGAGGATGTCATGCTGCAAAACCAAATCCAAAACCACCACACCCTAAACCACATGCAGTCCCTGAACAATATCCTTTACATAATGAGACAATGTTATTAGTGTAATAATACATAGTATTGTGTGACTGTTGGATTCTGTATTTGCGTAGGTTATGCATTTTGCAAGGGTAAAAAACAGGTTTCACTAATGCCGAATCCAATTCCTTGCACATTTGGTTGCCGCCTACGAGCCTGTATTACAATGCTTATTCAGGACTTTGGCAATTCAAAGCCCATTGATGGTACGATTCCCTTAATACACTGCGTTCCATTTTTACTTTACCAACCATTATACATTGCAGCCCAATAAAACAAGTCAGATCAAATGGGTGACCATGAGGGTGAGAGTGAATGACGATGTATGTGTGTATTTTTTTTTATAGGTGTGTAAGTGTGAATGAGAGTTAGAGCATGGGGCTATTTGCAAGGAATGAGGAAAATTCTCTTCACTACAGCTTCTGGACTGATTGGTATACAATAATCATGTATACCAATATTATGTATAATATAAAATAAGTGCAGTGTTACAAATAGCTTATCTCTTTTATCATCATGGCACAAGAATACACTTGCGTAGCTTGCGTACTTTTAACCGAACGCTGTGTTTTCACAAGGCAACATGGGGGATTTCTCTGAAGTGCTACTCGGCAAGCGATGTTCCAATTAATTAATAATACTTTACCTGTCTGTATGCACGGTGATAATGTGAACTGGATTTGCTACACAGAAACCACAAATAATGTGTCATACACAGAAATACATGTGACTGTGTGCCTTTGTTCATTCAGCAGAAGTAAAGAAAGTCAGAGACGGTCCATCAATAAAAACCCATGAGGAAGAGTTCAAAGGTTCAGAGCTGTATTAAGTTATTGTGCCACTAATGTATAGTCATTTCAAAGGTCAGAAGAACAGGCATGTTGCAGGAACGTGGTAAAACAGAGGCTTGTGGGGAGCCACTGCTAAAAAGGCCACGAGGGCCAGAGTAAAGACAGATGGATTGGTCTTGCTGTGCCAGTGCAGGGGATGCTTGTGCTAACTGTTTGTTAATTTAACACACTAATAAATTAAAAACTTATTTTAAATATGATACTTGCATTTTATTTCCAATGGATCTCTTTAATGATCTAGCTGTAAGCAGTGGGAATGTTTGTGGTCATGTTCAGTGTGACATGAACAATGGACATCACAAATAATCAGAAATATGGTAGATTTAACTAATCAAACATTGCATTGAGTTTTTCTGCGTGAGCCAGTCGCCTGATGGCACCTTCGCCATTCACCCACCAGGCAAATATATTTTTGAACCCTTGGTAAACAGTCATAGTATTGACAAGACGAAGCAGGCCAAGTTTAGCATAACCCTCTCACACCCACGAGCAACATGTCTGGGTTTTCCTTCTGTCTGAGCTGCTGCTGCAGGATGCAAGGATGCTGCCTGCAATAAATAAGAATAGGAAAATAACTGAGCAAATCATTTTGTTCAATTGTATCTGAGATTTTGTCTTTTTTGCTGTAAAAAGAGAACATGATGTAGAGGTAATTGTGGATCGGGTATGTACAATGAGACTTCAAAGATGGTGCCGAGCAATGAAATTTGCTTGCCCAGCACATATGTAAGAAAAGATTAACGACTACCGTGTGTGTGACCCGCAGCATGTTTGCATTGTGTTTCTCTCCACCCAAATGCTTATGTCATCTCTTGAAAAGTTTAACAAATACAAAACAATCCTGGAATAGCAGTTCACAATACAAAAAGTAATACGTTGCCTTGTTTCCATCTCTTTTAGATTGGTATGGTCAATGGGGAAAAGCCTTTGGGACCGCAGGGTTTTTTTTATGTTCCAATACTGCAAGTAGCCACGATAGGACAAATTAGCAGCAAGGCTAAATGGTGGTGTTGTATTTAGTTCCAATAAACCATCCACGTTGTGGAGTCATCTTCCTCAGTTGCATTTTTCCATGGTGCTGAACAGAATAGAAAGTTGGTATATCTTTGTGTTTTTCTTTGATTTGAATCCGAGTGGCTGGCACGCCATGTTAAAATCATATTCATTTAAGATTGGTTTGTATTACTTTCTCATTCGAAATAAAAAGAATAAAATATTTCTTGAAAAAAGTTTTTTGTTTGTAAGTTGAAATATTTTTTTCATTAAAGTGCATCCACAGTGTATAGAACAGATTTTGTGTTTGCTGTCAGTGAGAGATTTTTTTTCCCTTTATTATTCGGTGTTATTCACATCATGTTCTCAGAGACTGACTGTATAATGTTGGGATCTGGCTGCTGTCACAGCATGGTGCCAGATGTCATTTGGACCTGATGAAAAATACAAAATCTTTTCTCATGAGACACCTTGGGCAGCTTCACTGAAAAAAAAAATCCCCAGTCACAAAAAGATGTTGAAATGTTCACTCGCACTCTTTCGTCAAAATGTTTGCATCTGTCTTTCTATCTATCATTGTGGGATATTGGTACATCATAAAGTACTGTGCTATCAAATCAAGCCACATGCTGTACTTTAAAATATAATTATTGCCTGTAATGATGTGTACAATATGATTCGATTGAATTCAAGGTAAGAGGCCGGTCTACAAAGTTTTCCAAAAGACACCGTAGTGACAAAATATGTATTTAAATCCACTAGTGAATCCAGCTTTCACTTTGTGTTTAAAACAATTTGGATTTCACTGCTTAGTGTCCATTATTCTCCTACTGTGGGGGGAAACATTTATTCTGAACACTAGACTTTAATTTGGCAAAGAGGGACTAAGAATTAAGGTCTTCTCTGTTGCAGACACATGCCATGATTTACACTGAAAATGTATTCGTATACAAAATGTATTCCCATAATGATGCTTTTAAGTGTATTAATACTCAAATAGGACTAATGCTTATTAGAAGGTGAGACTTATCAATACATTTACCCTGCAAGAAAGACAACCCTGCAGCTTAGTATGCAAAACCACTCACCTGCTGAAGAACAGGGGAATGAATCTATCATAACAAGCAAATGGTATCATTTAATCAGAGGCCCATTCATCTTTCAGAGTCATGAGTGTCCATGTGACAGAAACCCCTCACACCCCGTATAACAAAAGATTAAGGACAAGCATGCGGGCCAGTGTTGAGGAACACAGCCGAACAAATTCATTATTGATGGGTTGCTTTCAAAGCCCATGGCGTCACTAGGTATCCATTGTTACCTCTGTTTGTTGTTTGCCGCTCTTAGCAGGGTAGAGAGGATGGAGACGAAGCAGGCAAGGATAAGGACCGTGAACTTAGCCTCTCTCCTCCCTCCCATGAAGTGCATCCTGCCAAAGCAAATTTTCTCTCTTTTTAAAAAAAAAAAAAAAAATCATTCCCTCTGGGTTTTATTCATCTAGCAACACTCCAACCACATTTGACCAGTACTCAAAAACTGTGGATAATAGCTGGTTTATTTGTTTTACTCAAAACGGATTAAGGACCAGCTGACGTGCAGTATATGCTCAGAGGAAACACGTTATCAGGCATCATTATATACAACTTTTTTTGTCAATTCTTTAATGTCGTATCAACAGGGGAACACAGCCTCATGTCCACTGACTTTAAGTCTGAAGTAGCTGCTAAGGTACTTGTGCAGCTGAGTTTAGATCTGGTCAGTTCTAGAGTACTGATGTGGAAAGAAAAAGCCAATGCTCCCCCCTTAAGGAATGGTTTCACAGCTAGGCAGTGGGAAACAGCCCTACAATACAGAGGAAATACTCTGTACTCATAGCAAGAGTGCCTTGGCCATGCGTGAACTGATGCTGATGACATTCACATGTAGCCGTGATGCCTGAATGGCTTACGTTGCTCTAAGGGTCTGTGCAGAGGAACTTCAGGATGGAAGGAAGGCAGAGACACATTTTTTACACCACCAGACAAAATATTTTAGTAGCATTTGCTTGCTTGTGGGCGATTTGAAAACTTGACCGAAGCACGCAAGTGATGAGAGTGTTCGATGAATGTTGGGTATGTTTGATACATGAAATGCAATTTGAGTCCTGTAACTCTTCTTCTACCCTCTCGAAGTATTTCATTACCAATTGAAAAATGCACCTTTAATCTACACCGATAAAACCACCAATGAAAGCATCTTTCACTCATTAAAACATGCCATTACACACAGTAATCATGTCATACAAAACAGACAAACTATTTCAGATTTTGACCATGTTGAACACATACGTACATGCTCGCACAAATACAGCAGTGGATTTGAAAAGTTGTCACATGGAATATTTACACTGCTTGATTTTCGAGTTCTCTTCTGAATTAAAACAACACAGCAAGATCTTAAAGGCTGCAATTTTGAATACGTATTCCAAAATGTTAATATTTTATAATATTAATAACTTTAATATTGTGAGGTGTCAACCTCACGATTTAAAAGAGCCCTGAGATGACATATGCTGTGATTCGGTTTGACATAAATGAAATGAAATTGAATTGAATTAAAATGTCTCTAAATCCAAAATGAAGTTATGTGAAATCAGTTTTGCATTTCACATTGGAAATTCACAGGGCTGGGTATAAAAATACTGCTTTGGCCATATACCGTGTTTAAATATATCCAAAACATTTTTTAAATTGTATTCATTCCAGAGACAGACAGGATGATAAAGGTTATACCTGCATTATTTAGCTTCAATGAAAGTAAAAAATAAAGCACAAGAGCCAACAACAGCACTTGGTTAATACAAGCTAAATTCCTGTCAGGCTATAGTTGGGACACTGGTCTATTTTTGTTATTATTTTTTCATTAGCGCCAGCCTAAAATTATCCATGCTACTCATGGGCACAGCACTTTTCAGTTGTTAGTTACTGATGTCTTTTTTCTTCATAATATTGACAGTAATTGTTAAAAGATTTTTGACAATAAAATGATTGGGTCCAATATCTCCTTTAGGTTTTACTCAATGTCTAAATTAATAAAAGTACTTGCACTAAAATACATTCTACAGATACACAAGACCCTCCTGCCCAACCTAACTAATAAAAGAAATGTGAATTTTTAGTTTAGCATTTAGATTTTTCTCAACCTTAACCACTACAAGCGGCAGCAAACTAATGATTCAGAGCTGGAACCTCTCACGGTTGAGCAGAGGCAGATATCCACAAGGAATTCATCCAATTTGCTGTCCTCCCACCAACCTTAGCTAATCAATGTACATCTTGGCTGGTGATAATAAGAGAGCTACCTTTCAGCTGCTAAAATACAACACAGTGTTAAAATGCATTTCAAACTGACTTCATTTAATCCTAGAACATTTTAAATGACCCAGTGATGAAGAATTCATCTTATTAACACATATTCAAGAACAACAATCTGATCTTCTTTCACTTTGGCATCACATTAAACACTGAAATGAGAACAGTGGATTGAACAAGATAAGAGTTTACTCCTTTGAACTATTTGCTTCTTCTGCTTTTAAAACCCTACGCAATCTCTGACTGATCTCGCCTGAGACCCCCTTTAAAAAAAAAAAATCGCAGGAGACAGATAAAGGATCAGATATGTATTAGACAAAACACTCCAGGGCCAGCACTTCTGGAAGAGGCTGTGTGTTGTGAATGCCTGTGTGCGTTTGTCTGCAGTATCTGAAGCCCACACTGCCATCAGGCCCTCAAAAGAGGAACTGCGACTTTCTCACAGACCCCACTTCCCGCCCGTTTCCTTCCCATCCTTCCTTCCCTGTCTCCACTCCAGTCTCAACGACTTTTATCCGATTGTATTTCTTTATTTGCCAGCAGCTTGTTGAGAAAACATTTGCATGTCGCATAGGTAAAGCGGGCTATTTTGTGGCAGTGTACCCACAGAACGCATGTCCTGTGCTGAAACGTGTGCCATGTATCCGTGCGCCAGCAGCGCGCGTCAGCGTCTGTGTGCGCGCCAACAGGGGAGGCTGAAATCTGGACAGACGAATCTGGACAGATAAAGCAGGTTAACAAAACGCGCCGGGTCAACATAAATAAACCAGCAAACGAACAGATTGTATGCGTACGGTGGTCAAACACATACAGGCAAACACGGGGCGCGCGCGCGCGCGCGCACACACACACACACACACACACACACACACACACACACACACACACACACACACTTGAGCAGGACACCGGGCAGAGTGAGTTCCGCCGATCATCTCCGTCCCTCCCTCCAGCACGCGGATTGCCTGTGCCACTGACGACAGCCAGTCACACAGTGCTGAGAGTGTGTGTGAGGCTGGAGAGACTGCATCAAGGAGCTCTGCGCTTGCATCGGGGACGGTGCGTGGGAGTTGTTCTCTCTCTCTCTACCTCCCATTTGCATTCCTCCTTTATTCTCCACACTTATACGCGGACGAGTTTTGGGCGCACAAGGAGTCCCATTACCAAGGGAGGATCGCGCTGTATGTGCGCGCGTGTGTGCGCGTGTGTGTCTGGGTTGCCTGTTTTAACTACCGCTGTCATCTCAGAACGCGCGGTGCTGTCGTTGTGGAGAAACTCATTGGAAATCAGCAAGAAACGTCCGGCTGCTGTTTATTCCCCTCCTCGGTTTTTTTTTGTTTTTGTTTTTCCTCTCTTTTTTTTTTTTTTGAAAGCTGTCTCTCAAGGCGATGGACTTGAAATAGTGCGTCTCAATTTGAGTGTTGGTGGCTGGGAGTTGCCGTCGGGGAGAAATGCGAAAGGATGCTTGGAAGCAGTGACGGCTACAGCAGGTGAGGATCAGGTTGAGAAAACCCCCCAAAAAGGATGTTCTTTTTTTCTTTTCTTTTCTTTCTTTTATTTATTTAATTATTTTTTAACGCGGATACATTTCCGTATTCGTGCTTATGTCAATGCGGTTTAATGTGGGCTGAGGCCAAGACTTTAGAGAGGTGGGTATCCAGAATGCAGCTAAAACCAGGTCTCTCCGGGCCACTTTGAAGAAAACATCCGTCAAATGTGCGAATTCTTGTGGCGACATCAGTTCAGAGGCTTTCCCAAAACTCCTCCGGAGCTCATTCTTATGTCAGATAGGCAAAACATTTTCTTTCAAGTCCGCGATGGTGAGGGAAGAATCGGTTGACAGGACAAAAAAAAAAAAAAGCAAACGGGGACTTGAGTGTGGTTAGGCGCGTCCTCTGCAGGTATACGTTCTTCTATTGCGCGCAGATAGGAAATCAATTTATAGATGTGTTATCACTGCACATCTCTGACAGTGGAATATCATTTTTCCGGACATTTCTGTGCGGACGTGAGCTGGTCTGGGAGGATGAAGGATTAAAGCATTAATCAAATTTAATTGTCCCGCGAATGTGAGTGTATGTGTGTGTGTGTGTGAGAGAGAGAGGAGAGAGGCAGAATGTGGAGTGTGTGTGTGTGGGGAGGGGAGTGAATTGCAAAATGTTATCTTAATCTAGCCTTTATTTGGCCACGTATAGGCTCTGCTGAGATAACATTTGTCATTGTGGGGAAGTGTGAGGCAGTCGTGATCCTCCCCGTATGCCATTTTATTCATCTGCGAAGATGGCTATCTGTTAAATGGGCAGCTTATAAAAGCGATGCAGGCTTCTGCAGCAGTGTAGTTGTGTTCTTTTTCTGTTTTTTTTAATTATTATTTTTTTTTGTATCCCCAAAACGACTTGGGACTCTGTTTTAAACAAGACAAGTCATGGGATCTATATATAGCCTCAACTGCCGCGATACAGGACGCAAAATGAAACTTGTGCGTTTTTGGTGCCACACTCTGTCTGTTGTTTGTTATTCAAGGCAGCCTTTGCAGGGAATATACGTGACAGTGGCCCTTGAATTTATCTCCCTTTATTGTGCTGCACTGCCTCTTATAATGTGTATAGTATTTGTATGTATATATATATATATATATATATATCATGTTTATAATGCACACAAAAAGTGTTGTGGCAGAGTATCAGAAGAGTGTGATGCTGTGCCTGCGGACATTCATAAAGTGCTGTAGCTCTATTGGTTATAAATAGCCAGAGGGAGCGGAAAGCCAGATAGAGCAGGAGCAGCCTCGTCGCTGGAGCAGCAGCAGCTCAGCCTGTCTGGCTTTATCTGGGTGCACAATCCGAGATGATAGATAACTGATACACTTTGAGATACAGTATCACACACACACACACACACACGGGCAAGGGTGTGGCACAGGGGGGCTTCAGAAGAGCGTTCTTAGTTTTTTTCCCCCCAGAGTGCTTTGTGTTTTCCCTCTCAAAAGTGTTGGTTTGTGTGTTTTTTTTGGACTCAAATTTTGAGAGAACCTATCACACTGAGTGTGTATTTATTTTGTCAGGTTTTCTTGTTGATTTCTTTGAAGACTGGGGCGCTGCTGACTCAATCGAGGCTGCTTTTGCAGCAGTTAAGAGGCTGCTGAAGTGCGTGATTCGCTTTGTCCAGAAGACTCGGCTGCCTTCATTAAACAAATGTGCGGCCGCTGACCTTGGCTATCTCCAGTCGTCGATAAGACTCACCTCTTTGCCTTGCACTGTAGGCTGCAGCATACATGAAGCGAACGCCCCTCTCCCTCCCATCCGACAACATTATGCTGCTGTTGACATACTATATTGAATTACAACACGTTGATCAATGTTTGCAATAACCTAAACCTCTATATAGTGGCCAATATAATACAGAGTATCAGATATCACAGGGAAATCATGCTCCTCGTAACAGCATTATATTTCAGTGAGGTTATATTCTAGTATCTTTATAATTTAATCACATGCAGGGAGAATGGAAGAGCATTAAAACATTGGGGCACTGAACATTCATGGAAGAAATCAGCTCCAGCCACAAATGTGACAGCAGACCAGGGCAGAGGAGCAGTCGAGACAGAGTGGGTAGCGATGGTGAGGACCATGATGTGAGTGCATGATGACTTGATCACAGGCTCGCCTTCTCACAACACACTAAATGACCAATAGTGTCAGTGAGCGGGCTAATGCTGGCGTATGACGTTTTTGCATGTCTCCTGGAGATACTCATCCTGGGTGTAAAGCTGACACCTACTGCATTGACAAGGTGTTTATTAGCTCCCAGTTGTGAGGCCGTGAAGCCTACATAATGCTACGATAACATGGCCCTGAGAGTTTTCACACGGGACAGCAATTATGTTGTTTTTTTTATAACACAGGGCTGCCATTCCACTTGATGCCAGTGTCTTGATATGTCGCTGCCACAGGCTGGATGGCATGTTTATAAAAGGCCTGCGGTGGGATCACAGTAGCTATTTGATGGGAGGGGGAAGGAGGATTTTTTTTTTCACAAGTCGCTGTTGTCCTTGGTGGATGTCTTTTGAAATAGATAAGCTGGAGAAACAGCTGCAAGTGTTGTCAAAAAGTAATCAGCATTTTGGTCTTTTCTTTGTCAGTTTCTGCAGTACAATCCCTTTTAGAGAAATATTTTTTTTGACCCGTTGGGAAAGTGTCCTAGACAGTGTGTCATGAACCAACTTCACAGCATTGTCAACAGCTTTTTATTTCTCTTATTTCCCCTAAGGGTAACCTGCGCAAACTGAACTTACGAAACACAATGTCATTGTTCCTTATAAAACAGGCGCTGGTTGTCATGCATGTGGTGTCCTCTGATGTTTTGCACTGTCCAACAAAATGTGGTTTTGTTCTTTGCAACAGTGAACATGCTAAACGTGTCATCGGTGGCCAAAAACATCAAGACGCTCATGTTTGAGGCTCCATGTATCCTGGATTCCTACTGTTCCAACAGTAAATGCCGCTGTGTGTAAACACACTTGATGGTATACAACCCATACTGTGCCCTCCGTGTTACCTTTGTCAGTGTAATAGTGGCTTTCAACCGTGCCATTTCTGAAATCAAATTTCTGATTATAATTGCATTGCCCTCAATCCAATGATGTTGCACACATTAAGGTGATTATTGCATACACTAATCCAGAATTTACACTCAATTGGTAACCCAGTATTTACTGCATCAAAGATACTGGTCACAAAGCTGCAACATTTATAATATACAGTAATAGACTGTTTTTTGTATGGTGATGTGGTGAAGTGTTACAGAAAATATCCACATCCTACTGTGACATTATTTGAGTGGCTGTGTGACCGGTCTTCCACGGCTGATTCTAATGTAAAGCAGCAACACAAAGAGAAACAAGTTTATTATTATAACTATTAGTATTTTGAATTAATGCTTCTAGTGAAATGCCACTGCAGTGTCGAGCCTAGTTAGAGGCATGTCTAAATGCCATGTATTTGCATTAGCCTGTAGGGTGCATTCACATGGAAAAATAATCGTGGTTAGACAAACTCATACACGTTCAGCTAATTCTGATCTACCTCACAGCGTTGTGACAAATGTCTTTTGATAATTTCTGCAATGGTGCTTTTACCCTTTACGCTTGTGTGAAAAATGAGGGTGTCCACACAGAAATGCTGGATTACTGCATGTTTTCAAATGACAGCGGGCAGGAGAAATGGATTCTTTACTGGACCTCTACATGTCAACACGTAGCCTAAACACTGCGTCCACCTAGATTTTACCGATCACTGCCAGCATTTTAATTAACCTCATAACTTGCCTACCTCCAACTTTCAATAATATTGCAATCCAAACCGTTTACATCAGGGCTAATCAAACTGTGGTCCATGGGCCACGGACGTCCCATTGGACATTTCCTGTGATCCACAAGAAGATGTCTGTCTGGAGACAATTTCACTTGTGTTCGGCTTTAACAAATATGGATTAGGACCTACTGTAAGAGCCTATTGTCGGCTTAGTCCCGTGCTTGGATTTTAAAATTGTTTGTTGGGAAATATTCAATGTTGGGCAGGAAAACAAGGAAATGTATAGCAGCCCTAAGGTCTGATGTTTAACAGATTATAATAATTAGATATATAATAATTAATCAACAAATCATTAACAGTCCCGTTCTGTTTCACTATGTTCCTCTTGCATTTTGTTGGGTGGATTTGATTCCATAAGAGGATGTAGTGATTAGTTTCTTCCATGTACTAATATATTTATTAACATTAAGACTGATTGGTACCCAAAACATTCGGTGTGGCCTCTCGAGCTCCCAGTGATCTTCCTATCCGGCCCTCTTGCCACTGAGTTCGAACAGCCCTGGTTTACATTAAATAGATGGGAGCTCCTAATCACTGCTGGGCTTGAAATAGCACCTTGCCGCTCGGAGGATGCATCATTAAAAAAAAAAAAAAGGCGCTAATGGTGGATGGGGTTGTAGGTCAAGGGTTGGGAGGGTGTTAATGTGCTTACTAAGGCTCCTCGCTAACCCTCTGGAGGGAGCATTTGTATTCACTGCAAAGGGACTAATGAGTGCCGATGCTGGCACCTGCGTCGCCAGGACGACTTAAAACAGCCATCTTTCAGATGATTATGGGAATGTCACTCTGCTAAACTGCCAGTGGGCTGTAACTTACACAGACTGGGACACTTGATCACCTCAGACTGGCAGCTTTTGGACAGAAGGCTGGAGTCAAAGCACCAAAGGGGAAGTCACCAGGTTTTGGCCACTCTCTCTAGTTTCACACACTATAACTTCAATCATCTTACAGCATTACTATACATATGGAAAAGTATATGGCTATACTGTGTCCTGTATTACTTTTGGGAGTGTACAATGATGGTTATATTTCAGGTGTATAAGCTGGGTACACAAGAACACATGAAAACTGAAGCCCTAGTGTGATGTTTTTTGGGGGTGAAAATTCCATATCCATTGTTATTTACAATGCTTCCCCTTCCTTTCCAGCTGCAGAGAATGTATATTATTGTCCCATTTGATATTTGCAGATGCGTTTATAACTAAAGTCTGAAGTCTGAATCAATTGTTTTGCAGTGCGGATGATTAGTACTTGTGCAAAATACAGTGTGTTTGTTGCATCTGTTCTACTGAAAGCATTCATTCAAACAGCGCTGTTCAGTGGCGACTGGAAAAAAAACAATAATGGGACAATAGCACCTCCACTTACACGGCCACACTTGAACAGATAAAATAATATTATAATTATGATATAAGTGGGAACAAGATCTGTGTTTGTGACCCACCTCCCTGTTAAAACACCCTGTTGAGATTCGGGGTTCAGAGTTTGGTGTTTGGGTGCAGCACCAGTACTCTTGACTCTCTCTCCTCTGTCTAGTAGGCCTCCTGAGGATGTAGAAGTGGAGTTGTCATTTACAGCTGACCTGCTACAGGTGTCCTCAGATTTCAAAAGTGAAAGATGCAGGAGCTTAAAACGTATTTTCATCTTCTTTTTTTTTTTCCATTTATTTATTGGGTGTATTGGGATGTACCTGCTTAGAGTTTGACATACAGACCCTCCTTTAGATTGACCTATCGAGTTCCTAATTAAGGTCTGAAGATGTCTCTGGACTTATTTTGTAGCTGTTGCTATTTCATGGCACTCACAAAGTCCCATTAAAAGCCACTAATCCTATTATAATTCATTAAGAACATGGACACCCCTGTTGAAATGCTACCAAAGTATAGAAAGGCTATCCTCCATGATACTTAGATTAAAGTGTTCTCAGATAATTTGAATATTTTAATGTGCTTCAAGCCCATTATCCCCTCCTTTCGTCAGATCAGTGTGGTTGCCTTTTATCCATTGACTGCCTATTCCCATTCATCATGTGATTTAAGACAACAGGAGCCATGCTTTGAGGTATAAAGGGGCAGAGGCTTTTAGTTGCCTAAAAGCTCACTTTCTCCATCTTTTTGGTGCTCTCCCCTCATCTCCCTCTCTGGGTTTAACTTCCCTAAAAGCTCTTTCTGTCTGTCTGTCTGTCTCTCTCTCTCTCTCTCTCTCTGCCTTACTTTCACCCACTTGCTGTCAAAGCACCGAGAGAGAGAGAGAGAGAGAGAGAGAGAGAGAGAGAGAGAGAGAGAGAGAGAGAGAGAGAGAGAGAGAGAGAGAGAGAGAGAGAGAGAGAGAGAGAGAGAAAAGAAATGGCAGAACACTGTAACAAAGAGCACCAAATAGTGTTGATGGAGGAGGGTGAAAGTGCAGAGAGGAAACAAGAGGTCAGATTTCAGGTTATCGACCAGACTGGGTGGCATGAAGAGATGTTAGTTTGCTAGACATGGAGAAGCGGCAATAATCCCACTGACAGTTAGACCTGAAATAGAGCTATCATGTCTTAAATGCTGGCACTTTTGTGGTGCTTCTGAACATGTTTGCATCCACCTTAGTGATCATTTTAGAAACTGGATTAAAAAAATATTTGACTGATGATTTAAAGCACCATATTCTACTGCTATACTCTAGGATGAGTTTGTGTTTTGAATATGAAATATGCTGGGATGTGTCTATTGTCTGGAATAGTCTGCCAATTAAACACCACCTCCTGTATATTATTGAAGGCGACAAACAAAGCAGGCGCTGTTGCCATTTCGTCACACGCATTCCTGTCGAGTCCAAAACATGTCAACGTTGTATAAATACCGCACACATTGAGAAATCCAGAATGAATCAAGGCTGTAACTGAGCATTATTTTACTTTTTATTTTTTCATCATTTGCTCGACAAGGTTTTCAGAAATAAAGACAAATCCCAAGTCACAAGTTTCCAGAGCCAAAGTGACGTGTCAAAATATCTCATTTTGTCTGACCAGCAACCAACCACTAAGTGTTCAATTTATAATGATATAATCATACTGAAATAATGAAATAAAAATCTCTGGGTTAATAAGCGAGGAAATAATGCAACATGAGTGACGCACATGCACACACACAGCTGCACGAACACATAGGGAGCAATCAAAAAGTTGGGAAACTGCAGCACATCCCCGTGTTGTGCACGGGGCAAGGGGAAGCTGTGACCTTTATGAATAAGTATTTCAAGTTACACAGTGACGTTCTGCCCCTATTGTAACACCGGTGCCTCTCAAAACACCTCGGCTGGCTCATTGGTTCTTTGCCGTAGGCTCTCTGAAGCATTTCAAGGGTCTCCGTTGCCCATTTGCCGAGTTTGACACAACATTTTACATGCGCTCTCTGCTCAAGTTCACGGTGAAATTGCAGATACACACACACACAAACACACATTTGTTATACACAAACACATTTTTGCGATTACATTTTCAACCATTTCAGCAACATCTTGAATGATTCAACATGTCTGAACATTGGTATATTTGGTGAAATGTTTGGTGTACCTGCAGTTTTGTTTTGCCCATTTTATTCCAACATTCTTTACCTATACATAACAAACTGCATCTCAAAGATGAAAATTAAGTGATAAGGTGAGGACAGTAACAGAGGACATGCACATAATGGCAGTTTTAATTCAAATTGTGTGTGTGCTGAAGTGCTTTTGCACTGGTGTGTAGATTTGATTTGAAATATGTGCTTAGTCTGATGGAACTCTGCTTGATAACATCAAGCATACAGCTCCCTCTCTCAGCCACGCTGCACAGTGTGGGTGGAGGACGCTGATCAAACTATTGTCCATCTTGGATAATCCTGTCCACCCTCTCAACCACCTGCTGCAGGGACAGCGGAGCACTTTCTCTAAAAGATTCCTCCAGCTCCGCTGTCACAAGGACAGATACAGGAGATCATTCCTGCCCACTGCCATAAGACTTTACAATAACTCACCTCTGGCAAAATCCATCACAGTACAATAACACTGTTGACTGTGTTTCTTGGTTGCTTGTATATTATATGTATATTATATATATATATATATATATATATATATATATATATATATATATGTTGACTGTGTTTATTGGTTTGTTGTATATAATATATATATAGATATTTAATGTACTGTATATATACTGTATGTACTGTGCATTTTATATTTTATATTTATATTTTTTATTTTATTGCTTTTCTATTATATTATTCTATTCTATTATTATTTTATTCTATTGTTTCTATTATTGCTCCTGTATGTATGCTGTTGTGGCGAAAAATTTTCCCCTCGGGGATTAATAAAGTATATACCTACCTACCTACCTACCTTGATTATGCAGAAAGGCAAGATAGAGGTGCTTAATGGTAGTCAATGTGATTCTGCTTCCTTTCAAGGAAAGAGAAAATAGGGAGCTTTATTCAAAGACAGGAGAAGCAGATGACTAGTCAGAGGGTTTGACATTGACCTATACCACACCCAACTGTGCACTGTGATACACCTGGAAAATGTTTTCACCTAATCTGATATCAAAGCATAGTTATGAATTTGAGTTTGACGAGTTGAAGTTGATTGATTGCTTCTGTATTACCTCTAGACAGATATGTTTTAACTTCTGCTATTGCCAGTCACATTTTCTAAATCTGAAGGGGACAAGTGAAGGCAGCAGTAACCGTTTAGATGGTGGTGGTGGCGGTGTGTGGGTGGATGGATGGGGAGGGTGAGACTGATGAAAGAGCCGGGCAGCGATCAAAGGTGAGAAAATGAAATGGCATTTGACCTCGCTGGATGCCAGCATGTGACGTGCTCCCACAGAAGTGCAAAGTAGTTTGGGAACCTGTGGGAATTGTGAGGGGAGAGAGATCAGAGCTGAGGAGCGCTGCTGTGGGGCGAGAGGATGGTCCAGGCAATTTAACCCCTCCATCTCTTAACTGATTTAGCAAGAGACCGGTTGAAGGTGGGAAGGTGAGTAGAAGTTATTATGATGACAAAATGAGTCAATCTCAGACCAAAGAAAAAAAAAATCACATTTAGCAGTGAATGATGGTATAACGCTCACTATACATTAAATTCCTCCTGATGATATCAAGTCATGGTCCCTGTAAATTTTTGTAGCTGGTTTTATGCCCTAAAAAGGAACCTCAAGAGTAATCTGCCTCCGTAATACAATCCCTCCTCACCCAGGTCCTGAACCTGTGGTAGATATGTAAATGTACAATAAATAATTCAGGTCTTTTGCATTTCTTTGTGCTTGCTTCTGCCATGTTGGCAATGATGAGCAAAACAGCGCTAAGGGAAATATGTAGTGTCCCTTCCATCTATTATGGCTGGACCATCAGCCTCAGATTGTAGGTTTAGGATGGATAATAACTGAAGCATGTTTATCACATGCATCGGGTCATTACTTTTTCAGGTGTCTGTGAAGAAGTGATGCGATTACAGCTTGGGCTAGCAATTTTCATTATTCATGAATGTATCATATATGAATTGTTCATTTTATATATCACAGTATTATAATCTGTAAAACATCAGAAATCAGGGCTGTTACAATTTTCTACCTTCCTTGTTTTCTGGTCCTAAATTGAATTTTGAATTTTAAAACCCAAAGATAATCAAACATAAAAGGAAAGTAGCAAATCAATGAACTGGAGAAGCGGTATCCACAGAATGTTTGATGCTTTTACTTGATGAATGGTGGAAACAATTAATCTATTAATTGACTCATAGTTTCACTTCTAAATACAATATTAAATTGTTATCGGAATTTGCAATGCAAATTTTGCTTCATAGCTCACAAGCAGGAGGGGGCTTGTTTGTTAATCCACTATTCCTGTTACCTCATCCGTAGACCAACTCCATAAATAAGAATGTGTTCAATAATACTGACGGAACAAGCGAAGGTTTTAAGCCTGAGAAATTTGAGAAAATAGCTGCATTTCAACACCGCTGGTTTACATCTCCCTGTAAATGTCATACAAGTTACATCACAACAAAGCTGACATGACAAGACTACAAAGATGGAATTCTAAAACATGTGTCCACAAGCGTGTCATCCGACTGTCAGCATTCTTCCACAAAGGCATTGCTCTTTGCAGGGAAACAAAGGAGAAAGTCAGTCATTCTCATTAATTAAGGCCTGAGTGGGAGAAGGGATCACACTTTCCCTGCTCTGCAGATTGAGGCTGGATGGGCTTTGTTATGAATTGCACTCAGAATCTAATGAGTTTTTTTTTTCTAGTGTTAAGAGATATTAATTCACACATACTCCATATGAGCTTGTACCATTTTTAATCCCTTTTAGCATAATTACTTTAAAGCTGAAAGTCATAAAGTTCTAATGCATTTTTCTGTAACTTCGTCCAAGGGGTGCACAAGTGTTGACAAGGGATTTGCCATGTCTTTGCCAACCCTAAAGCCATCTGGTATTACTATACAGGGTCACCTTGTCATTGATCCATGTGTGGCATGTGAAATACCTAGATTGTCTTTCTAAAAGTGAGATTCTGCTCCCTCTAGTACCCTCAGGATTAGCAGCGCTACAGAGATGTGATTCTTTTCTTTTCACTATCATTATGACCTCCTCTCCTGCTACAGGGAACCAAAGATAAGGAATGGGAGGATACAAGGACAGCTTAGACAAGTAATTTTGCCTTTAATTGCTTGAACCTCCCATGAGTGCTATTGCTTAAGTACTCCAAAACTGTTGTTGTTTTCCCCCACATAATCTTTGATTATATGAAGGTCAGCATTTTTCTCTAAGCTTCTTATGAGAGAATTTGGAGCAGGTGGATTGCTCATAGAGATGAGACAATGCTCCCCTGCTGGAGTTGAGAGCGAGAGTGAACTGCTCTCTTTTTTTCCATCCACTGCAGTTACTTCACTAACTGTCTCCCAAGCCCATCTCGGCCATTTTACATACGATAGTCTTTGTTTTTGTTTTTTTTGTTCTGCGTAGACCTCATTTCCCAGTCTGTATCAATAGCATCATTATGTGGGGTTTTATGTGGCTAATTAAGGCTTCATCTTTCTGGGCGATCTCTCAGAGGACATGGATTAAGCTCCCCTATCTCTGCACCGGAGCCACGTCGGGGTCGGCCGGGCCTGCTCGACTCTGTGGATTGTGCAGGGGGGGAAAAAAGCACTGACACGTTCCCTTTTTTTCTGGTGAAATTATACTTAGAAAAGGAGAACAATATAAATGCTGGAAGTTCAACGCAGGAATCAAAGGATTTATTGATGAACTGTGGAACAGGCTTTGGAAAAATCTATGGTGCTACTCAGTTTGGGCACACATCTAAGTCCTTCATTCTCAAAATACCCTGGATTATTTTAGTTTTTGATTGATTCACGCCTTCTGTGCAAGTTTGACGAAAGCGCTTATACAAGCTACAGTGTCTAACACATTCTACTATAGCATACTGTAAATTATTTTCACTGCTATGCCTCAATTGACGAACCTATTGCAGAATGCTGTTTGAACCGATGGCCTACTAGACCGTACCCTTTCGACAATTCATTTAAAAGTTTTCATGCCTGAACAGGCGCCGTTTCGTTTGCATAGACAATCAGGTAATTCATTTTAGTTGGGATGCTGAGTCACTAGTGCAAGAACAGCATTTTATGAATTTCAAATGCCTTGTTATTCTGGGTCCACTCTCATTATATTTTAGTGTGAAAGTCAACAGATGAAAGTCTGGGTCAACACTCATTAAAACAACAGCCAGGATACCCTGTCCATATGAACAGACGGCGAGCGGGAAGACCTCAGTGATACATTGCAGACCTGTCACTACTTGTTCGGGAGGTTAAATTTACCTTTTGACTTTTCGCACACTGCTGTGGCGAAGGAGAGAGAGAGGGGGGGGGGGCATTTATTTTTTTTGTTATGGTGCATAAACACAATCTGCCTGAGAGCTCTGGTTGATTCGTGAAGTTCTTATAATGCACCTTCGGTTTTTGATAAAGCACTCGTGAGACAGTATTTTTGTCTGAGCCCTTGCCATTGGAGGAGATAAATCCTAAATGAGTAAACCAAAGTGACTTTGCACAGGCAGTTTATACAAGAGTCTGTACACTTGAGAGCCATAAATCAAGAACTGTGGGATAAAAAAAAAAAATCGAAATCAAAAGACCTTACTTTTTACCTTTAATGTATTGTTTCAAGATGAAATAGTGTCTTGAATCTTATACTTTGTCACCTCGCTGAATGTGTGGTTACACTGGGTCTCATTCTAAATCCATGAAATAGTGTCCTTCCTGTCTCTGAATTAGGTTCACCTTCAAGGATGTTCTACAAAAACAAGTGTTTGAAAGAACTATGCCATTTCAGGAATGAAAAGAACGACCTAAGGTTGAGGCGACTGAGTTCTTTTACTAGAAATGTGATAGTGGCTAGTAGGAAAATGGTACTTAAAGAAGTGGGAGGGAGAGCCTTGGGAGTGAGATACAGAGGTTGTTGCTTTAATCTGTTCAATGCTGCGGAATTTATAGGAGAAATTCAAAAAATGTTTGTCGGTCCAAACACAGTTGATGGTAAATGTTGCCAATTGAAACAATACATTCCTCATCAAGTTATCTGTGTCTCTGGGAAGCAGATGAAAAATCTGTTTCTCTTACAGAATTTACAGTGTCATTTGAACAACAGGCTAATTGAGCTGTCCTGGTCAGCAGGGGGCGCTGTACATGCTGCTAAAAACAAAAGAAAACCGTGTTCTCTTTGCTTGCACTTCAAGTAGCTACTTTCTCGACAGTGAATTTGTCATCCCGAAGTATGAGAGGATGTAATGGATGAGGGTACATTTTACAGTGTTTGGGCTGAATTTGCTATGCAAGAGGATGTGGCCGCGCGGAGGCCATCCAGAAACTGAGCTGCAGAGAGCAAACAACGACGACTGGTGCCTTTGTTCAAACTGCCCTCCGATACCAACAGAAACTGAATCATTCTGCTGCAATTAATTTCAGCGTGGGCGGTTTTTGTTGGATGTTACGCCGACCGAGAGAGTCGTGTATGCATTATGATGCATGAAAGTTTTATTTCTCACTTAGAAAGAGGTGTGCTGGAATTCTTCTTCAGGATACTGACGAAAAACTGGAAGAGACACCAAAACCAGCAGAGCCGAGAGGGCAGATAAACATTGATACAGTATTTTTGTTTCCTAACGCTGTTTTAGGCAACAATTTGGGCGAGGGTGGTGAAACATGACAACGCTGGATAAGTGGTTCTCTCAACATGTTGTATTGTTTGTGTTTACAATAACTGTGAACATAACAGCATATGATCAGTACTAAAAGCTTCTTATTGAAAATCCACCTTCTTTCCTGTCCTTTGCTCTCGAGAACAATATTGTCTGCCAGTTTATTTTTATTTTTTTTGTTGAGTAGGTGCTACAAGGGGAGAAACTTGGCTCAGGGAACCGAAGGATTTGGGGGTTGGGCATCAGAAGCATCCTGGCACTGCCAGCGCACAGCTCCACGACCAGGAAAGCTTTCTTGGTTAACGTGGCACACACGAAGGAATTTATTGCTTCAATGAACTACATTTACCATCAATACTGAGTGGACACCAACATAAGAACTGGCAAATTTCCCTTTAAAGAAATGAAATAAAATGTTGACACTGCCAGCCTCAGATGATGAATAAAGACTAAGCCAATTCATGTATTTTCAACAAAGAAAACGGGTAGATGATTTTGAGGATGATAGCAACATTGATATTTTAGAATTTTAAAAAAATGTAATTGTAATATTGTCTAATTCTTCATTATGTTGTTAGTTAAGTTTGAACGAGATATGCACATCATCCACATTTGGACAAACATAATTGTGACTGAGATACAGTTTGTGTTCACTTGCACATTTTAACACTGCAAAGTAAACATAGCAGTGTTCTCTTGTGGACAGATTATAGCATTTATGTCATATACATATCTTTGACATTTTTGTAGTGCAATTTTGTATCTATTAGCCGTCATATACACCGATACTGTATTAAATACAAAATATTATTATCTAAACCCAGCTCATGCAATCAGAAAATAAAGATTTTTTTTTTTGGTTGGTATAGTTTGGTATTTTTAATGGATTTGCATTTTGTCCAAGGTCATTTGGCCCTTCACCCATCCCTCTACAGAAAGCTTGGGTTGTACATCATGTGACAATAGCTTAGTGAAAATTAGTTTTCATCCTGACAAGCATTTCTTGGTACTGACTTGCAGTAAATACATCCTAAAACACAACAGTGAACTGCTGGAGCTTCTCTGGTCCGGTGTTTTGTCTGTAATCTGTGCCGTTCTCCTCTGCGGTATGTAAACGCAGCATCCTCCGATGTCTAATCCCAGTACATTAACGTGACATTTTCTGCATCAGGGTTAACTCTATCAATCAGCTAATTACAGCTCATTCCCCTTAAAAGGCCTCAATGTGAGCTGCATGCGCAGCTAAGCAAAAGGGACATTTTCTTCGCCACACTGGGAGGAAAGCCTTTAGATGCCAGTCACAATTAAAGTCAATGTGGCCCTGAGCCTCTCCACACTGTGCCCATCACACTTCTTCTCAGCCGATAAGATATAGCGTAAATTATTCATTTTGAAACGAAGGCATGTTTCCATGTTGCCTCGTTTTGATTGAGGAACCAGTGCAGCTTGCACTGTTGTCGCTGCTATTAAAGATACATCCTACATACATATATGGAGGAGTTGATATAGCGGTTTTGCCATAAGCCAGGAAAAGAGCTCGTCCAAGAGCAAATTACCCCGCACTCACGCAACTGCCAATTTCACTCACTTCATCTGCAGGAAAAATGTATTCACTCACAAATTGAGTTAGAAATTTGTGAGTGCAAAACATTAATATATCCTCCCTCCATCCTTGGAATTAATTTGTGGAGATATTCAGCAGGGTTCTTCTGTTGAATTTTACAATTTTAAAGTCTTCACCTTTCAAACAACGACCCCTCCCATCCCCCATAGCACTACTTGAGGAGTGTTTTGATTTGCATAAGTACTGTCATTGTTAAATGATATCTGACACTCTGTCTTGGCGAATGCTTGTGTGCAACAGAAGAGGTAAGGGCTTGATTCTTCTGCATAATATTAATTCATCACTCACGAATGATTATTTCTAGGCAAAAATGAGGATTATTCAAATGAGCGTGGATGCTGTGGCTGCATATGTGATGGAGTTGGTGAGGATTTTGTTTAAATTTGAAGACGTCCTTCAGCTTGGCATGGTGAAGTTCAGTTGGTGAATTTCTGTCTTCACTGCCATATATACAAATATTTACAATACTGTGCAAAAGTTTTGGTCACTTTGGATGCTGAGATTGTTATTAATCATGCAACACCATCAAAGAGGCATCGGACTGGTTACGAATTCATTGATTTGAATTGATTAATTTTGTTTTTCAGTGGCTGCTCTTGCCAAAAAACTGTGCATGTCACTATTTTGGAAAGCATTTACTTTTGATGTCTAAAACTTTTGCATGGCACTGTGGAGAGCAATCATATTCAAAAGAGAGCTTTTGAGTGTTCTAAGAAAAACAACTGAAGCAGACGAGGCCATACAGGATCTCAATTTAAAATGTAGTTTGGGTTGGTTGTCTTGCAGTTGCCTTTCAGTGAAAATTGGATTTAAAATTGTGCACAGAAAGCTGCCTCTTTGAGGTGAAGAAAAGATGGATGATTACGTAAGAAAATGTTTTCATGGCTGCCCATAAAAAAGGCAATGGGAGAACCTGTTTATTTGACTAAGCTCCTTTGCTTTTTGCACAATTGCCGATGAATTCATTACAACAATAAGAGTGAAACGTCAGTGTTTTTTCCTAATCAGAAGCTTTATGCCGGAGAAGGAAATGGTTTCTTAATTTTGTTAATTGTTGCTGACTGTGGGCTTATATTACTGTATGTACAGAGCTGTGTAGTGCAAACCATCACAGGGTCATTCTTATTTAGTATATCAAAGCCATTGGGAAGAATATGTTTAGGATATTTATGTAAAGTTTCAATGTTGCCTCACGGTGTGCTAAAGATCTAATACAGCACTAAAGTTGAGCATGAAAAAATAACCTTAAATAAGGTTACATTTTGGTTGCAATTAGCATGTTAAATTGAATGGCAAATATGTCTAAACACACAATTTGATCACAATAAACCATCAATAAGTTCCATAACAGTGCTAGTAATTGACTATCTGTTGTTAACACGGTGTAATGACCCACAGGATCATGCCATCAGTTTCCTGATTAATAATGTATCAAACTTGTTGCCTGTGTTGTATGGATTGACGGAACAATTAAGCAGATAGTCACTATAGCAACAGATCTGAGTGACTTTTACCCTTTTATTGCCATTTTTACAGCCTGTGAAACAAAGGTAGTGATCTGAAAATGCTATAAAACAATATGACAAGAGCTGCTGACTGAAAAGAAAAGCAAAGAAAAAAAAACCACATTCTCTTTGGCCCATTGCTTGAAACAGACTTTCTAAAAGCACCTCCTGGGGCCTCGTTAGTGCTGGCATCTCAGTCTCCCAAACTAAACAAACTAGAACAGGCCAGGTTCAACCCACACGCTGAAACACTCATCAAAGATCAGTATCCAGTATAGAATATAAAGCCCCATGACCTTTGGCGGTCGTCGTTTCTCCTACATGTATCGCCATGGCTGCAGTGTTTTCACTTTTCTTCTCTGGAGCACCGAAGGTTGACATCTCCTGCGGTGTCGGGAGAAGAGTTGATGTCTCACCGTGTGCCCCCTTGACATAATTGCCTCAAGTCTTGAAGGCTCTGTCAGCACGTTCCCAATCCAAAAGATCCAGCCCCGGAGTGGGGGCCACATTTTTAGGGGACAAAACAATATCCAGACAAACAGACATGTCACAATATTTGTCTCTGTGTGTGTGTGTGTGTGTGTGTGTGTGTGTGTGTGTGTGTGTGTGTGTGTGTGTGTGTGTGTGTGTGTGTGTGTGTGTGTGTGTGTGTGTGTGTGTGTGTGTGTGTGTGTGTGTGTGAAGAATTTTGTCTCTGCCTTTGTGAAAGAAGGGAACAGCTATTCCAGCAGGTCTCTCTGGGGGAGCTCATTCTTTCACCATCTAGCTGTTCTACTTTGTTACTTTCTGCTCTCCAAATGTAATCCAGCTGCTACAATGAATACAGCACATGTTTACCTACTCAGTTGGTGCATACAGTAGATGCAGTATGTTAGTATGTCTGATACATGCATCACCTGAAGTCTTTGCACTTGTTTCCTTTTTCTATTCCATGAGTATAAAAGTACACATGTAAGCTGGTTTGTTTTTTATCTAATCTTGTACAGACATTCATGTTCCTCTCAGAGTGAAATGTAACCATGGTGATCATCTGACTTTTCACGCCGCGCTGTTATCAGGTTTATATTGTAGTTTACTGTTTCCATTCCTTTGGCTTATGACCAAATTTACAAAGAGAAATATTGTGATAACATGAAACCTGTTGCAAGCATATTAGTAAGCTGATGTTAGAACTATTAATTAGTTTATTAATTGTTCTTATAATCCATTTCCATTTTATTATCCTTTTAACGTTGAAGTATTGAATTATATTTTCTAAATTGCTTACACAGGCACTGGAACTTGAACTTAAAGCTGAAAGGCTTGACAGGCTTAGCAAAAACGATCTAAATCAGAGGTGCCTAAATTCAACCCAAGTGTCCATTTGGTCCACGGGCCATAAATTGGGCTGCTCTGATCTAAATGCACAGAAAAAACAAACTTTTACATGAATCGAAGCCAGGGGCAGAAAAAAGCTTTTATACAATGTTTTTCACTTCAGAGGCATTTTAAAGAAATGTGATCAAGGTTATATCAGTAAAGAACAAATTGACGCTTTCAGAGCCAAGAGATAAATCCATATAACACCCGTGTTATGATATTAATTATAGATAGCATAATATGGCGGACATGTTGTTGTTTCATACAGGCTGTATTACACTTAAGTGATATTGTTATGAGCTGATTTGACTGCTGTGGTCGAGGGAAATAAACAGAGAACATATGACTCTGCATAGCTCTCATATCCAAATGTCTTACAAAACATATACTGACCACACTTAGTTTAGGTGAAATATTATAATTGTCCAATAAAGAATATAAGTAAACAACAGATATATTCAAATAAAGTTGTATAGAGCCTTGTTTTTGTCAACATTACACAGCTCGTTGTTGCTTTTTCAAAGTTATTATTGTCAGATTTTGACAAAGCATATTATTTTGTCAAACATTATTACCATTATTGAAACTTTAATGTCAATTGAATATGGCTTTGATTAGGAAAATGAAAATGATAAGTGATTTTTTGTTATTCCTCTACACACGACTATTGGCAGGCTTCATTTTTTTGGATGCTGTGAGAGAAGTGTGGGTTCTCAGTGCTGATCGCAGTGCTTCCAAAATCCTCGATCCACTTTCTAAAAGTTTGACATTCTGGAGGCTGTTCCTCTTTGAAAACACATCTCCTGAAGAACGAAAAAAAATAATTGTGATTCTCTGTATGGAGACGCAGATACGAGGCTAAATAGCTTAATAATGATGGAACATCATATAAGGACACACGTTCCTTCCCGTGCACGCATAACACTTGACCACATCAAGCCAAAGGAATGTTAACAACTTCCATAAAAACATTCAGTGTCTTGTCAGTTTTGAACCTTAATGTCTATCAATCTATCAAGCAATCTGTGGTAAAATTCTACAAATTGTCTCATTGAGAACCAGTAAATGTCATGCAAAATGACATGGACAATTTGTCAATTATCAAATATATGACAATTCATCCTAAGTCAAGAACCAATTTATGAATTGTTGCATTGAAAACATATGGCTCTCAGGATTCATGCACCATTAGTGTGACTTTAGGACCAGAAAATATATCGCTATCACTTGAAAGGTTTGATCACTTTTACTCAGTCAGCTGCTCAACCCCAGTGATTTGGTGACTTTCATGAACATTTTGAAATACTTTATTTTTGAAGATGCAGTTATTTAGCAGTCCATCAGGTGCCCCAGTTAAGAATGAATGCAGTCTTATACTACAGCCATACAATAACTCCCACCTTCATAAATGTTACAATATTTAGCTTTTGCTGAAATTGTGTTGGACTATGCTTCAAAAAAGCTAAATTGTAGCAAATATGTTTGGAAAGGAAACCTAATTGTTAAAAGCACAAGGTTAGTGTCGGTGACACTACATGTTTTAGTAACATGTAACTTTAAACATATTTTTTCCAGCCTTGCATGAGAATATCCACTCACTCAGCCTGCACAATATGTTTCTTTATATTTACCCTAACCTGGACCACATGCTTACATGACCTAAACCAAACCACCAGTGGAAGTGTGGATGCGCACGCCAGTCTCTAGTGTGAGAGTCGGACGCTTCATTCATCCACCATCCAACCCAACCACCTCCTGCCAACTCTGATGGTTGTGCTCTATTTGGAAGCTGTACTTTCTGGAGCTGTTAAACTTTTTTGCCATTTAATTAAAAAGTTGCTTCTGATGTTGTGTCAACCCCATCAGATATGTCAGAGATTTAATATTAGAAACCCCTATCAGTATTTTTTTTATTTTACTCTCTAAACTGTACTTCTTGCTGTGTAATGGAACGAGACCTCAAACACTGGAGCACGGAGACAAAAATGACCCTGTGGGGAGGTGAAGTTCAGGACCAACACAGCGGCAGCCTTCGTGGCAGAGTTTTGTCAGGACAACATCTGGCCACTGTTTGAATTATGTACCTTGTTGCACAAACCAGCTTCTTTGCCTGGATTAGGGCTTCGCTGTCCATCTGTTGGGCGTCAGCTTACATTTAAGCCCTGCCATTTCACAGGTCCGGATCCAGCTAGCAGTCCCAGCAGGCAGTTTAGCTTCTCAATGACATAAGGGTAACCTTTCTCTTGAAACACAGCTAGGCAACACTGTAGTGTGAAAGTGATCTCACTTTGGAAGCTAAAGGTCAGAAAATTCTGGTGAAGATGGATTTAATCAAAGTGTAGCTGTCAATATACATAAAGCAAACCTGCTACTTACTACAGAAAACTGAACCAATAAACATCTTAAGAGGCTGATACTTACATATAGTCTCAGGAGCTGGATCTAACTTTATTATTCTCAGCATACACAGACATTCATTTTAAAATGCTGGAAAATGATTTTCAAATGAAAAAATAGCTGATATTTGATACCAGTTAAAGGCATACTGTCTCATGAAAGGTTTACATCTTCTAAGGCTGAAATGAGGAAGAATGGATATATTCATGGAAAATGGTTTGAGGATATACAATCAAAGTCATGCAGATAGTACAGTAAATAAAATTACCCTACTGAGTCTGACCATTGAGGATTAGTTAGGCAGCTGACTAAGTATTTTGCAGAGGAATGGACTTTGAGGGCTTTGAGAACTTTGTGCTGCAGATAACGTCAGCATCATTTCATGGATTTCCCAGAAGCTTACAGGTATTTAACGATGGTATTTAACAAGGCTGACAAGAGAGCTGTCTTGTGACAGGTAAACTAAAATGGGGCGAGAGCTAAGTCCAAACAATACCCCTCCCTGATATGTTTGATTGTGCTTATTGTGAAGAACTTAATGGTGATGGACAGCCTCATTCAGATTTAGAGGATTGATAGCACGTAGTGTGTGAAAGCCACATGGACAGAAGACAATCGACAGCCTAAAATCAGTGGGGCTTCGTAACCTGTTTAACATGGATCTAAAAGGTTTAAGTAAGGGGATACTTAATATTGTAAATCTTCTAAAAGAACTACCTGAAACTGAGATTTATAAGGAGATGGTGGCTGGATCTTTGATTATGGTCGTAGTTTAACATTGTTGTCTGTGTATGTAAAAAAAAGTGGTCGCAAACATTTTCTGGACAAAATATTTTAGACTATACTAGAGTCCATCTACCTGCTACTGTACTGTAAGTTTGAACAGTTTAACTAGTAAAGAGTTCTTGCAAGCTCTTATCTAGTAAAGGATAATTAGATTACAGACTTGATAATTAGATTAGGAGCAACAACTGAGTTTAAATTAGGCTCTACACCAAAAACATAGTAAACGTTACTTAATGACAGCAGCTAGGACATGATGGGATGTAACTGTGACCACTTAACCCTCACACATATATATTGTGCAAAGGGATAGTAAAAACTCATATTTGCCTGTTTAATTAGTATAGTGTATGGGCATGGGAGCACCATCCACTTCCAATATGAAGCAACATCTTCAGGATCCCAGTGGATGCTGGCATAAAGGCATTCATCTCACCATTCATTGATCTGGTTATTGCTGGTCTTGGACCAGTGGGTCCTTGTTTATTGAGCACTGTTGTCTTATTTCCTGAACATATTCATTCTTTTTAGAAGCACACACACCCCCCTCTAACTTCACCTCAATTAATGTAATTCTCTGGGAGCTCACTGGAGTGCTGATTGGAATGAAGAACCGCATTCAGACGACATGCCTGTGAGGGAATGATAACACCAGATCATTAACAAAACTGGGCTGCAAATGTTTACCCATGGATGGCATCCTTCATCTTAATGTCTCCCCTGCCACAATTTTCCAGGCAAGTCTGTCATGAAAAAAAAAAAAAAAAAAAAAAAAAAAACTGGGCAGACATTTTGAACAACTGACTGTAAAACCTTACTTAAATAATCAGATGAGCTATGATTGAGTAATCAAGTGAAGTGTTATTTTGCAGGGATTTTTTTTCTCTGTTGAGACAAATGTGAGAACATGCCTGACTGCAGTCTTTAAACTGCTGAAGTTGCAGCTGTAGTGCTTTACCAGCCAGAGATTATGATTTGATAATTTTCCTGATTGGATCTCAGTGTCAATGGTAATAGAGTTGGACATAATAGCATCTCATCGACGGATATCCAATATATAATAGGCACATGATAGAGGCTGACAGATAGAGCTAAGCCTATGATAAGGCCACACAGCAGTCTATCTCGCAGCACTCAGCACTCACTTGATCAATGTGGGTTAAGGAATAAGAATGATTGTGTATGGCTGGAGGCAGCGTAAAGTGCAGCAGGCTCTGGTGCAGGTCTCAGATCTCATCTCAGACTGTTTTGACATCACTTGTTCACAGATGGTATCATCAAATCCTCAATCTGACCTTTGACCTGTGAGGGAATAAAATTAAATTGAGAGAAGTAAATTGAACCTATTGACCCCCACTCCAATTTTATGATCAGCCTGATGTCCAGTGGGCTATTAGTTTAGTTTGGGAAAAAAAAGTTATTCGTGGTGACCACAATAACTGTCAACCATGATATCATAGATTTTTTTTTTTTTTTTTTTCATTTTTCTCCACACCCTGTCAATCTGTCACATGCAATATGATCCATCGTTTCTATTGAAGAACAAACATTTGCATTATCTGTCTTTTAGGGACTGTCAGGAAGAAGAAGCACATGACTAGTTAGAAATCAACTTTAAAGACAAAGTTAGAACAAGAGATGAAACTACTTACCACTGGCAAAATTATATGTATTGTGACTACAGCCATCACACATAGACAGGAGTCCCCCAGAGACATGTCTTAGGATGTCTGCAAATTAGATGTGAAGGACTTTGGTTCAGTGTATTTTTTTTTCTTGGCACATTTGATCTTTTCAATGAACTACAGTCCTATTCCTTGTGATAAATGATTCATTAAAGCCTGGATAATACTGACTCATATTTCACAATTGCTATCTGTAGATCATACCATGATTGATTCTGATGATGTTCAGTTTCCACTATAATGTAGCTAATTGGCCCCATCAGGGTTATTTTTTAATGGTTTGTTTGTTATTATTATTATTATTATTAGTGTTACTATTATTATCTTGCATGTAATTGGTAATTATTCTACTAAAATTAAATATGTTTTTTTTTCTGTAAAAGCCTGTATTTATCTCTCTGTATCCAATTCCCTGGTTGTGTGTGATCTATATTTTATCCTAAAAATTGCATGAGCTCAGAGTCAGCCACAGCACATGCATCACACTTGCCACCATCCATCTTTGATCGCGTCCGCTTGCTACTGCTGCTTCACCCCTTACTGTTTTAACTTACGCAGCAAATTCCGACTTGAGGTAGGAACAACGGAGTAGGGGCTGAAAAGAAAAGGCTTCATGGTACCGGAGTAAACCACAGATGTGATACTCGTATATGTCTCTGACACAGGATGGCTTGGATCACTGATAAATACTGTTAATTCCACTTGACCCTGTGCCCATTCACTTCGTATTGGCATAATGGCATTGACTGATTGATTATCTTCAAGGTGTGTTGTGCAAATGGTTTTCAGCATTCGCCAGCAGACACAATGAGGGTGTAGAGCAAGATGTATGTAGACTACTACAAGGATTTGGCTTTAGAGTTTGTGGCTAGGATCAGTACATCCTCCTATATATACAAAAAAAAAGGTCTCACAGAAGGCTGAAACAGAAGGAGCTACTTGCATTGGAAATACCTTTTGAAACTCTGTCTAGACCAGTGAAAAATGTAGCATTCAAAATTGTCAGCACTCTCAATTATGCAAACACACACCTTATTCCTCCTAACCTCTATTCATCTTTAGTCTGTTCATGAATTGTGCAGCAGGATTCTCTGTTATGTTAACATTTGCTGAAGTAACCAACAGCAGCCAAACGAAGGTCTTTTAAATACAAGTTCAGACTGCTGCCCCCCCCCTCCCTTTACAGCACATGTAATGGGAAATTGCAGAGTTTAGCAGTGATATTAAACCATACACACCATCTGTCTGTAGCTTAGCTGATGTATGGTAATGTTCTACAATCTCCACTAAATTTGCCTCTTGCCTTCTAAAAGCGTATACAGAATTGCTGTGAATGTTGTGAGGCTGAAACTATCGGTGTTTCATTTTCTAACAAAATTTTCCGCCATGTCTCTGTGTCTCCCCAGGTAACCGATAAGATGGCAGCCGGGGAAGCGACTGGGCACAGCTACCTGGTGGCTTGCTGGCAGCCAATTCTGATCTTGATGCTGGGCACTGTGCTGTCTGGCTCCACCACAGGATGTCCATCCCGCTGTGAGTGCAATGTTCAAGAGCGCTCCGTGATGTGCCACCGCAAGAAGCTCATGACAGTTCCCGAGGGCATTCCTGCAGAAACAAAACTGCTGGACCTCAGCAAAAACCGCATTAGAACCATTAACCCAGATGAGTTTTCCATCTTTTCCAACCTGGAACACCTGGAGCTCAGTGAAAACACGATCTCCACTATTGAACCGGGAGCGTTCAACAACCTGTATGGTCTGCGGACATTGGGGCTGCGTAGCAACAAGCTTAAGCTGATCCAGCTCGGTGTCTTCACAGGCCTGAGTAATCTCACACAGCTGGACATAAGTGAAAACAAGATCGTCATCCTGTTGGACTACATGTTCCAGGATTTGTACAACCTCCGGTCTTTAGAGGTGGGTGATAATGACCTGGTTTTCATCTCCCACCGGGCTTTTCATGGCCTAAGCAGCCTTGAGCACCTGAGTCTTGAGAAGTGTAACTTGTCCTCCGTGCCAACAGAGGCTTTTACCCACCTCCACAGTTTGATTACTCTGAGGCTGCGCCACCTCAATATCAATGTCATACGGGATTACTCTTTTAAACGGCTCTATCGGCTGAAAGTGTTGGAAATAGCCAACTGGCCATATTTGGATACGATGACCCCAAATTGCTTGTATGGATTAAATCTCACCTCCCTGACCATCGCAAACGCCAACCTGACCACAATTCCTTACGTAGCCCTGCGGCACTTGGTTTATTTGCGCTTTCTAAATCTTTCCTACAACCCTATCCATACCATTGAGGGAAATAAGCTCCACGATCTTCTGCGTCTGCAAGAATTTCACCTGGTCGGAGGCAGACTGGCAATGATTGAACCCTACTCTTTCCGTGGTCTAAACTACCTGAAAATTCTTAATGTGTCTGGGAACTCTCTTAGCACTTTAGAGGAGTCTGCTTTCCATTCAGTCGGAAACCTGGAAACCCTCGCCTTGTATGATAATCCCCTGGCCTGTGACTGCCGGCTTTTGTGGGTTTTCCGACGGCGCTGGAGACTGAACTTCAACAGGCAGCAGCCCACCTGTGCCTCCCCCGAGTTTGTCCAAGGCAAAGAGTTCAAAGACTTCCCGGATGTTCTGCAGCCAAACTACTTCACATGTCGCAAGTCTAGGATTAGGGATCGCAAACCCCAGCAGAAATTTGTCGATGAGGGAGCCATTGTTCATTTTACTTGCCAAGCAGATGGAGATCCTGCTCCAGTGATAATGTGGCTGTCTCCACAGAAAAAGTTCATCACCACCAAGACGATTGGAAGGCTCTCTGTGTTGCCAGATGGTACCCTGGAGGTGCGTTATGCCCAGATTCAAGATAATGGTACATATGTGTGTATAGCTAGCAACGCAGGCGGAAACGACACCTCTCTTGCTCACCTACACATTCATAGCTACTCGCCTGATTGGCCACATCAGCCCAACAAGACTTTCGCCTTCATATCCAACCAGCCCACAGAAACTGGTGCTAATGGTACAAGAGCTAATGTCCCTTTCCCGTTTGATATAAAGACATTGATCATTGCGACCACAATGGGCTTCATCTCTTTTCTTGGTGTCGTCCTGTTTTGCCTGGTACTGCTGTTCCTTTGGAGCAGAGGTAAAGGCAACACTAAGCACAACATTGAGATCGAGTATGTGCCACGGAAATCAGACGCCGGCATGAGCAGCAGCACAGTGGATGCTCCTCGCAAGTTTAACATGAAAATGATTTAACAGAGATGTGGAATTTATTCAATTTCAACTTTTAAAAAAAAAAGACAAATGGAAGAGAAGACATTTCCTTTCCTTTCTTACAAACCTGTGGATCCTGGTCTGTTAACATAGAGTAATATGATTTGTCCTGACTGATGGACTTGACAGGAGGGCAGTTCCTGACTTTCAAAAGTGAGAGGGAATGAAAATGAAAAAGGCCTGTGGGGGTATTGAAAGTCAGATAAGCAGTTCATTTTCCTATGGATTCATAGTGGGAAAAATATATCAGAAAAAAAAACAAAAAAAAAACACTTCAAACAGCCAGAATGCGAGGGGCAGATCATATTTTGACCATTGCTGTTTTTTGTCTGTATTTTTTATTTTGTGTTATTTTTTTTCTGACGTTAGATGTCCTGTTATGAATGAGATTTGTATGGATTGATGAGCACATTTATACAACGCTGATGCATTTCAAGTACATCTTCATTGCAGTACATCAGCGTTACAATTTTTTTTAATTTTAATTTTTTATTTCACTTTATTAATCCCCGAGGGGAAATTTCGCCGCTACAGCAATTCACACAATTGTGAATGCTATGTGCTACATATGGTCTTTTTTTTTTTTTTTACTTTCCTACAGTCATGATTGTTCTGTGATCCATCAAATGTACAGTCATGTCACAATACCTGATAAATCTTTGTTGAAAGAGTATGCCCCAGAATTGAACACAAAGAAACAACATAAATTGTATGCCACAAGAAATTTTAGGAAATACAAAACTGTTAGTGATACATAGTTTGAATGTCACAGCAGCTAATTCAGAGCCAAGAAAGTACAAACAAAGTAAATACAGTGAATGGTACTGTCAAACAGATTACATTGGGCATTATGTGACCTGAATTCCTGAATGATGATGACAAAAATATGTTTTTTGAAAATTCATAGATTCAGTGACGTCACTGTATCTTTTCCTGTTGATACCAGTCCTGAGTGCTACACTGTGAAAAATCAGCCAAGAGGTGTGGAGGAATAATTGCATTTTTTCAAAGGACAATATTTAGTGTTGCAAAGTAGCATAAAATCCTGGTGTTAGATGCGTCTGCTAATAGAGGATGTTAGCGTTGGATGAATTCTCTGACATAGTCCTTTGAGGTCAGTCTCTGATATCAGTGTAACTCAGCCCTAAGATGTAACTAAGACAGCATACACACGGATGGAGGGCGTGAAATGGAATGAAATGTGAGATGTTGTCGATATGACGCTTGGTACTAATGAGCGATGCAGCATCTATTCTACAGTTTTGCCATCAAACAGAATGTTTGGCAGTACTTTAATACTATAAGGGTTTATCCCTGACCTTTCAAATTGCATTTCAAAATCTGTTATGTAATGGTATTATTTTGTGCTCAACATGATTGTGTGGAATAGAAGTTGTGGTGCTCACGTTTTTTGGAAACAATGTGCTCCTCAAGCTGTAGAATATTTCTGTCATTGTTGGTTATTTTACTTGATTGTTTTTTGTTTGCAAAATTAACGCTTTATTCATGAAGATGCCCCCCTCCTACACCCATTTAAGCCATGGAAATATTACCTTCCAGGATCATTTACAGGTTTGCTTTTCTCCTGAAATGTGCATCGTTCGTCAAGGGGTGGGGGGAGAACTGCTACACATTATGCTCCCCAGTTTGGCCCTGCATATAACATCTGAGATTACAGCCTTACCTTTTCAAGTACACACTGTGGACAGCTGGGCTTCACGAACATATGTGAGGATAAAGGCTAAGTTATTTATGATGGATGACATTACAGATAACGACACAGTACTGGCTGGAAGTATGGACTGGATATGCAGATGGTTGGAGTGACACAGATGGTTTCACCCATGGAGCAATCTGAAGCAGCTTTGGTGTAATCCGTTTTGCATAAAGGAAAAAAAAACAACAAAAAAAACACTGGATATGGCTCATGGTTCTCCCTCTTGCTGATTATGAATGCTCTCTTTGTTCAAAGTGTGGCTACTGTACCTAGCCTTTTTGTTTTTTCTCGAGTGATCACGGGATTCTGTTTTTGGTTTATGTTTTTCCTTTTTTTTTTTTTTTTTTCATTTTGACCCTGGACTATATTGACCATGTAGTCCAAGCCAACTTTTTACAAAAAAAGATACTAAAAAAGAAATCTATGGAAAATACATTAAAATTGTTCTGTGCAATAAAGGTAATATGCAGATTTTTTTTTTAATTAACAAAATTTTGTTGATGTTGAATTGTTGAGAATATGGTATGTTGTATTAAACAATCTATGGACTTTTTTAAAAACGTCATGCTTCTATCTTGATTTTAAAGATGTGCTTGGTAGTCTTTGACATTCTTTTGGCGAAAACATTTTATCGACAAGGTCCAAACCTCGAGGTCTGGCTCTAAAAACGTTTGTGAAATTATAGTTAAATACGTCAACTATTCCATTTACAGGTGACTGTACACCAGTCTTATTACAGTTATCTTTTCTTTTTTTCTTTTTTTTTAAAGCACCACAATAACAAGCAAGCTGAACAGTTGAGTGTAGTTTCTGTTTAGCAGTGACCAAATGAGAAATTTAATGTTTGATTAATTTGATTGAATACCTCATTAAGTGATGATGCAGACTGCAAGGTAATTTAACATCATATGTTTCAGCGCTAATTACTTGTTTACGGGGAAAATGGTAATTCACTTCTCCCCTCGCCTGGCCTCTAAACATTAATTAACCACCATTAGTAAAGGATCACAGGAAATATGATATTTATAGGAAATATTGTTAATTTACTCTGCACATTTGTAATTTTCAAGAGACAATGTTGGGAAAGTAATTAGTTCGTGAACTTCAAAATGGAACAAAAAATTAAGAGCTCTTTTACACCGAATAACAATTTTATTCTGGGATGTGTTTTAGAGAAACACGGGCAAATCAGGTTACCCTTTGAAGGTTATGGGAAATGACCAGGGATACGACTAGGACAGCCTAGTTTCATAAAACACAGTGCTGCTCTGCACTGAGTTTGGATCTCTGTCCCATTCCTTTTTATTCTATTTCCTTGCCTTGGTTAGAACTCCACGGGGACTTTTGACGTTCTTTTTTTCCTCAAGCTGTATCAAAGCCTGCTCATTTATCTTCTGACTTGAAAAACAGACAGGCAGAAAAGAGGAGAGAAGCTATTCTTGAGGCTTCAGAGCCCGCGGGGAGTAATGGAGACATCCATTGTTTTTATTCCTCAGATATTAGATCGGTGCTTAAAATTCTAGGTCAGGAACAGGCTGATGGATTCTGACACCATGCGACAAGTCGCCTCTCCTCAACTGAGCATGAAAATACAGACACACTTCTGGGTGTTCCTTGCACTCATCCAAATCCGTGCACTTAACAACATCTGGGAAACACTGCATGTAAGCAAACAAAAGTGGGAATTTGCTTTTGGTGGTGCCTCTGTCACACCATAGGAGCTTCAGATGCCTAAAATAAAAAGCCAGTCTTTTGAGATCTATGTTCAGATGTGGAATTTCATCTCATAGCATATTCGCTGCTCCTCGTATCCATATCTAAGGACCCAATTTAAGCCCTTGTTCAGGTCTGGTTCTCTTTATTACTCCTACTGTATGCTAATTCATCTATTTTTGTCACTGTCAGTCAAACCCAACCTATTTCAGCATTCCTGATGAATCCATTATATGACAAGCTAATCCCAATATTCAACCAATGAAATAGATGCAAAATCAGGAGTACGTTTTACTTACTTTAATTTTATTTTTATTTTAAACATAAAGGCATCTAATTGAAAGAGCTTATACCTTAATCAGTTTAATTAGGAAACTGCACCAAACAGAATATTGGATCATTGAATTACAGCTAATGCTACACTACTGCACCATCTACCTGGTTCATATTTGGAAAGCAACATATAATGATAATAATGTTATAACTCATTATATGGTTTTAAGTAGATATACAGTCAAAAATGAGCAGAAAATAAATTATTGACATTATAGCTGTATATAGTTGAAATCATTCATATGTTATAGTGCATTATAATCAACATATCAGTGGTTCGTATACTGATTAAGCATTAAAAAACGTTAAATAGCTGGTGGTAAAATAGAGTGTGATCATAATCTTTGGGATTAATGTTCACAAAATTCATAGATAGAGACATTTTCAGATATTAATTGGGCTTTTACAGTACCTTACGTGTGTCCATAAAAGTAAAAATCAATCTGAAAACCTTCCGGAAAGAAAGTGTTACTAGTGTAAAGTACAAACATTTGGTGGTTAATGAGCTAAAGCATGTAAAACTGCCATGATGGTCCATTAAGTAGTCAATTATCAATGGTAAGTATCATGGAAACATGACAGGTCTTGAATCAATCATTAGACAAATTTGTGGTGTTTTGTTTGCTGCAGGTGTCTGTGTAATGTAAAGGTTTTGGCCTTTACATACAATGTATTTAAGTATTGAAATGGCTGTTATGATAATGTCAAAAGCCAGTATAAATATGTGATGAAATGAATTCAGCTTAGAGGGATAGAATTTATCATATGTACTGTAACTCAGAGCACAGTGGTTGTTTAGAGTTTATCGCTCCACTGTTGTAAAACTTCATCTGCTGCAAAAAGTAATTTCTACGCATCATTAAGCCAAAATGGGATATAGCTGCAAACAGCAACTTCCACACACACACACACACACACACACACACACACACACACACACACACACACACACACACACACACACACACACACACACACACACACACACACACACACACACACACACACACACACACACACACACAAAACACACAATGGTAACTCGGATTTGGAAAGCTGCAATTTTCTGCAAAGTGACACACATGACCATTTTTGTCCCTTTTAAGTAACGCTTTACTTTTTTTTGTGGATGGCATATGTTATTATCACAGAGCAGAGGTGTATTAAAAATGTTTGAAATCTGTTTCTTACATATATATTTTTGTCAAGAAATGTTCCATTTTATTTTGCATTGGAACACTTTAGTGTACCTCTTTTTGATGGGCTTGTTCCCTACAGATTACAGCCATACATTTGCTCTTTCTGTGCCTTGCCGTATACATGGGAAAAGAGAGGAGGGTTAACTAGATTTGACAATATCAGATGTTCTCAAACAATCAATCGACGGGCCGTTATTACTTAATAGACATACACAGGCTTATGTGCAAAAATGTTTCACCACTTTCCCCAAAAACACTATTCTGTGAAATGGCGAAGATATAAGTTATTGCAATGCTTAGATAAAGAATATCATCCAAACACCTCACAAGGTTTAGAACATCATCATGTTTATGTTATATTCATCCCTCACCTTTGGCAAAAAAAAATACAGTAAAAAGTAAAAAAAAAAAAAAAAAAAAAAAAATTGTACATCAGGCCTCAACTGATGGATAGTAAAACTGAAGTCCAACAATATTTGATATCATTCTGTTCAGTTTGTTACTGTAATATAATATAATTACATATGTTGCAATCTAATAATAATACAATCTAACTTGATTTAATCTACTACTCAACACTGGCCATAACTCATCCTTACTTTTGATAAAGCCCCCAGGCGGAGCATCTCCCCACTCTTCTAAGGACACTGGACACACAGAACAAAGTAGGAGTGTCATGTCTTGTTTCAGTAAAAGTCCAAATCAAAGCAGGAACATCCATTGTTCAGGAGGGAGCAGTAACATGTCGGTTTCTGGGGCTGTTGACTGAATTTCTCTTCTCCAGGATTGTAAGGAAACTGGACATGGCAGTTTATATTGTTACAGACTCCCAGTGACCGAATGATATAGTTGAGAAGCTGCTATGAAAGTTAGACAGCAACAAGCCTGGTTTATGTCAGTGTTAGCTCGGACAGTGCTGCACTGATAAAGAGCCACGTCCCATATTAACTAGTCCTGCACACACACGAAGTACATTTACTGGATGAATCCCAGGAGACAAATCATGTCTGTTTACTACAAGGCCCTGCACAGCAGATGTGAATGTAAAAAGTGCACATGATTGTAGTGAATCATTTTTGGAATAAATATGCATCATTTCACTTCCTAGAAAAATAAAAAAAAAATGGCTGTGAACATTTTCTCAAAATATCCACGGTAATTACCATATCATTTGTGCAAAAGATGGTTTCCTGTTGGTGGGTTGTCTATTTATATTTGCGACATAATATTCAGAATATTCATATTTATATAATATGCTTTAAGTTGAATAGAGGGTGAGACTTTGATCCTTCTGGGTTCAGGGGTTTATGTCTGGTGTGGCTCCCACGAGGAGACTTAGCTGTTGCTTTGATGTTGAGCAGAGAGTTCTGCATAGTCAATAAACACCTCCCCAAGCAGTGCTGTAAAAAAAAAACCAAATAAATAAAAAACACCTGATCTCCAACCAACCCCTCACCCTAGTCACTCGCATTTGATTGCCTTGCTATTGTTTTACTGTCTTGGCCGGCTCATGGCTATCAAGCTCGAACCAGGATGGTGTCCAAAAAGGCGATCTGTTGAGGCCCATTTTGGCCTGGACCATATGCTGCAGCCCACATCTCTGTAGGTGACTCAATCCACCCTTCTTATTTATTTAACAGCCCCATGAAAGAGTCATGAGCTTCCAATTCAAAAACTGTGGCAGGCAAAAGACTGCATCTGTCTGCCATTAAAACCATCTTTTTGGCAGCCTGATAAAATGGACTCACTGCTGGCAAATGAAACCATTATTTGCGCTCACTTTATGTACAGCAGATTGTTTGTAGGCAGATGTATTACCAAGGTGATCTGGACAATTCCTGTCAAGGTGAATAGGTGAGGAGGTAAGGGGCCGACCCATCCTGTAATTCTGTTCTAATTCCATTTCCCCTGCACAAGTCCTGAATAGGCCACTGTGAAATAATTGAGAGCTCAGTTGCTATTTCACCTTGAAGTGGATAACCATTCTGCATATAATTTGGCTTCTGCCTACTTGCCTCAAGGACAGCAGGCTGCTGAAATTTGATGGGGTAGCTGAGGCAGGTGCCACAGTGAGATAGATGATGTGATCTGATGAAAACAGCACAGCCAGGCTGCTGCTCCCATTTGTCAGCATTGTTCCAAGATATCTGCAGGTGAGTCTGGGTATCATTTTTCATTATTTTCCCCATCTGCCCTCTGATATTGTGTTTTTGTTTGTGTGGGGTAGTATTACAGCGGGCCCTACCTTCATGTTATCTTGGTGATATTAAAGGTTCATCAAATTCTACTTGAACACCGCAAAAAAAAAAGACTCGATTTGTAAAAGTAAAATTTGAAAATGTAGTATCTGGTATTGTTTATTCATATTACAATATTTATATTGAAAAGGCTTGTATTGTGCTTCAGTAAAGTTTTATTTCAAGAGACAGATTAAAAGACGAATGGTGAAAAGGAATTCAGTAGAGTGATTTTACCTACAAAACACTGTACCCTGTGCTTCCCCTAATTCACTTCAGTAACATATTTTTACTACACAACTGTTCTAACAGGCTTTGTAGTACTTCCAGTGACTTGTAACCAAATAAAATCAGAGTTGTGACCCTTTACAATACATTAAGAATTCCATTTGCAAAGACAACAAAGTCTCATTTCCTTTAATTGCCCTAGTTCACCCATGAATTGTGATAAAACCATTAAGTGTAACATAACTAAAGCAAGCGTATACTCCATAATGGATGCTCTCCTTAAATAATCTTCTTATCTTAAGGCAATACTCCAAAGCTATTTATATCCGAGATGTAAACACTGGTAGGGTAGTCTCTTAGCAGCTAATTGATCAACTGAAGTGAATAACTTATTTGGATGTTCAGTAACTAATGTTCCCAGGTGTATTGAAGTCCCAGAGCAGAAAAAAAGAGCAATAATCAACTCGAAAGGCCATCTCTGTGATGTTGGAGGATCTTGGCCTTTGCTCACTGCTTAGTGAAGGTCCACTGGTCCCGAGGGAAATGGGATCAAAATCCTGGCCCCTTAACCAGGAACATTTGTTTTGAATTAAAGATAGAGGTATTTTTAAACCATTGCATTTGAAAATAGCTTATCATCTAGATTTTGAACCTCTTAGCACTCATGAGAAAATCAGCATGTAATGCATCATGCAAAAACACTGAAACGGGTTGATTAGACGATGAACAGCTATATATTATATAATTGCAACCCTAAACAACCTGTGTATGGTTGATGAAGTGCTTGAATCACTGATGGATTCCAGAAATAAATACTTCCCAAAACACAGCTGTGCCCAATCAAAGGCATGCTTTCCAAATTATACACATTCAAACATTAATTCAAATGATGATGGGTTGTGTTAAAAATGCTGTCATCTGTATGATCAACTGTGCTCCCTATATTATAGGTGCATATAAATGTTCACATAGAGAAGTGACTCCATGCTGACTGATGTTAATTACAGGCTATTCTAAGAAAAAAATAATACAAGACTCAAAACCACTTACATGTGACAGCACCATCATTATTGTATTGAGTGTGCGTTATCACAATTTCCTGAGGCAGATACTAATTTTCTATCGAGGAAATAACTGTAAGACAGGGTAACTTTAGAAGATCAATTGCTATCTTAAAGTTCCAAAAGAGTAATGTTCAGGCAGACTTAACAACACAAAGAGGAACTGTTATCAATCCAGTTGTTCTCTAAGACTCAAATCCCTCCAAGTGAAATAGTGTAGATGTCAGAAACCAGTTGAATGCCTCAGCAATGACTTTCTCTTTGCAAAACCCTGGGGATGAGCAATACAACAATAGAAAGGCACCACATAGCGGTAGAGATATTACAAATCTAAGCTGTTTTGGCTTTTTCAGCAGTCTCACTGCAGGAGCCCACAGAAGAATTTGCTCTCATTCAGTGGGACAGAATTGCCCAGCTTCGCTCAGCTTTCAATTATTTAAAAGGAGTCTCGAGGAGAGAGACGTGGGTGAGAAAATCACGTTTCTCACACATTGCACCACAGAGGAGAGCCCTCGAGTTGCCTCAGTTGTCTTAAAAAATAATACATAGTGCTCTGAAATACTTGTCTTTTCCTTCTTTTTTTTTTCAGATTTTCAATCATTGCTTGACTGTGGAATTACTTTTCTCTGGTATCAAAACCACATCAATACCACAGCTTATGTATCTCACTCAGGTGTGTTTTTGATCAAAACCAGACAGGGCTGAGATTTTATAAATGAACCAAAAGATACAGGATTCTTTTTCAGTTATTACTACTTCAGCATGAGCTTCAAAAGAAAACATTACTATCCAGATTCAATCCACATTTCACCCACAGGTGTAAATGACAATTGAAAACATGCTATTTATATAATTATGCATACACACACACATATGCATATCATTTACTTACAACATCAGGGCAAGGCAAAAAGTCAAGTCAACTAAAAAGAGCAAAATAAGTAAACTAACAATCTCTAGGCGGTTAATTAACTTGTTTATATGAGTTATATGACTTTTGAGAAGTAATGGAGTAGAAAACAAGCTTTTAAATTCCATTTGAAATATTATCATCAATATGTATACATGTGAAAAGCAACCAATATTTGTTTTATGCTAGTGAGGAAATAGATAAAGAACATCAAAGACTAGTGTTCAAAATCAGCAAGATCATCCAGGATGTCTTCCAAAGAAATGCAATGCCTAAATCACTGATGCATCACTGAGGCATATATAGCACATGAATTGATAATAATCGCTGCACACAGTGGCTGAACTTTAAGTAGTACATCGCATGTCGGTTGTGCCTTTCTTCGCTGCTAAAGGGCAAATGCAGTAATCTAACAAGTGAACATGGTGATGAAACGGGGGCTGACGAGGTACTTTCATGTGAAAACTGTATTAACTGAAATCCTATGTAAATATAATTCACACAAAAAAACTACATCGCCTATGTAAAACCAGGCCCACTGGAAGAACAGTTGAGTAGTCAAAAGCAAAAAAAAAAAGTTTACAGGCAAAATGCGTCGACAACCAATAGGCAAATACTTTTGTACCTCAGAAGTGCATTTACATAACAGACAGTCCGACCTGCACTGAGGCTTCTTCTAAGGAAACACAAAAGTAGCTTTGGCAGGTTGGTTCTGCAACTTGCACAAACACAATACAAGCCTCTCACCGGTGTGTTGATTCAATTCAATTCAAAGAATGAATGGCCTTTTTTTGTATTTCCCATAATTGATTTTTTTCCCCGACTGTGCATCTTTAAAAGGGACAATATTAGGTGTGGAACAAGTTAAATTCACACTTGGAGCTTTTTTGTGTGCATTTGCATCAACTGCTTGTGACGCGTTGACTTTGCATATGTTCATGTGGTGTCTGCATGGAATTGTAGAGCGCGTACGCACCTTCCCGCATGACTGAACAAAGATGCGCATATTTTGTTTATTTAGTCTCCATTTGTCGAGAGAGAGAGAGGATATGCCTGAGCACTTTTTCGCTCATATTCAGGAACAGCCTGACAAATTTAGTTCAGAGAATACGTTGACGTCTGCGAGCTGCCTACACCCAGTCATCTGTTGTTGGCCCCTGTCGCAAAAACTCTGCCTCAAAATATTTTCCTTGAGGTCACTGTTGCCCCAGTCACTTTATATTTGACGGGAGGTTCGAGGAACCACCTGCTGTTGTCACCAAAAATTACAGATTGTGTGGTGGATTTTTTTTTTTTTTTGATACTCACATATATCTTTGTACTTAATTATTAACTTTAATGCCCAGTCAGTAGAGGTATTGATTTTGAGTGATTCACAGTACCAAGTGTCAGTCATGTGACAGTCATGAGTCAGTCAGTGGTCAGCAGTGCCATGTCAGGGGGTCTCTTCACCTGATAAAACCCATTGTGTCAGCACAAAGTCAGCAGCACCTGATGGGGGGGTAGCTTGCATTTTAATTACAGTGAATAGGACCCCTGAATGACATGTGATGGCATGTGCGTCCCTGGGAAAGTCCTACCACAACATGGGACCTAAACACTTTATAAGGCAGTGCTCAACCGTTTCACTTCAGTTGCTCTCATGAGATCACTCGGTTTGTTGAGACCCTTGATTTTCAATAAGTCTACATTGCATCAGACTCCGAAGACTGGGTGATTATGGCAACTACCAGTGGTGTGAGGGGACCAGGGAAGTTGGGCCTCGTGGAAGAATTTGCACCACAATTGCATATCACAAAAAGTCCAATCATTTGATAGGAGCAGCTGCTGATAAGTATACAGTGCTCCTCTTCGTACTTGGGACTTAGGGTGGACTACCGATTTGAAGAGAAGACAGCATTCACAGTCTATACTCTGAACCTCTAGACTAACAACACTATTCATTTCTACAACATAGGGAAAAAAATATCACAGCAGTTTTCTTAATTTCCATGGTATACTAAATTACATACAGTGCTCAAAGGCATCCAACCTGTTCTTGAGGTGCCTCTGGGCCTTCCTCAGGCTCAGTTGTTTGTGTGAATCTGCTGAGTAGTGAAGTGTGGATGAGTAAGTGTTAATGTGTGATGTATGTGTTCATGTACAAAAAAACACTGTGATGGAACCAAAAAGTTTTAGAGAAACTGGAGCTTGGATGATGAACGCCACAGCAGATACGTAACTTATGAAACCATTATGGATGTGACGCAACCTCAACTGGAGGTCTAAGATATGCAACTTCGCCCCAGTGACAGTAGATCTGAATTCCAGCTCGCTGGCTGGTTATCTCAGGCAATCTGAAACAATCGAGCAAGCCAGTGAGGAGGAAGCTGTTCACTAATCCTATATTCCTTCTTCTGACAGCATCTGTGACACATCCGACAGGAGAGACCAAATGCTGCTGGGGTGAATTTACCTGAGGACTAGTTTCTTGACACATTAAAGAGCAACTCAAGAGACTCAAAGCTCTATGATCTCCAAACCAAGACAGCATGAAACCAAGAAAGCGGTGTAAGCTGAGAGCTTGCGGCTCATGGAAGTACAGTGAAAAGCAGATGTGGAGAACTACAGCTGAAAGCGGAGCAGATTGAGATATGGCATAAAAGAACAAGCTAAGGTGCAGTTAGTCCAATATGTGCAAGGTGTTTATTTGTGTGTATGAGGTACAGAGGCACAGATGCACAGGCACGGATAACTAATGACAGTTGCAGAGTTGCACACCTGGTAAAGGAAAAGAAAACACAGAAAAAAAAAGGTGCTGCAGAGAGGATATAGATTAAAACACTGGACCAGCATGCAGCCAAGTGTTCCATAAAAAAACCTGATATATTTTCTGCAGGTGGGCAGCGTTAAAGCAGGTCTTCCAAACTGCTGAGTTAAGTGCCATGGTTACGTCGCATTTCACATAAAACGCTTCCCCCAATTTTCATTTTATCACTGCATGGCCGCTTAGCCTTCTCACCGTATGAGATAAATAAGCGCAAGCATTATAGGCATCCCTGGAAGCTGAAAGGGATAAACAAGGTTGTCAAAATCATAACTTACTGCAACAACTCCTCACAGTTTTCTTGATACATGAAGAAAATCTTGATCTATTGATTTATAGATAGTGTGACTTCAGCTCGACTTGAAAATATATTTACTGAAACTAGATTCACTCTTCATTTGAGTGTCGATGTCTTTATTTTGAAGCTGTGTTACATACTGGCTTTTGCTATTTAGCAGTTTGATTTCTTTGCAAGGGCTCAACTCTGCAACCTTTGGTAAGTTGCTCTGTGTGTCATTCCTTCACAAAGTCACTGATGTCAGTACCACTGGCCCAGCCAATAGCAATGAGCCTTTATATCTGCCACTAGTAAAGTCAGAACCTTCTCTTGGCTAACCTGAATAATATAACGTTGGGGGTTTTGAGTAGTAAGTGTTCACTTTCTGTTACTTGTTCTCATGGTATGCACACAAATAACTTCACAACCCCTTTGTCGTTTTCAGCTTTGCCAAGTTCAATTCAATTCAATTTTATCTATATAGCGCCAAATCACAGCACATATTATTTCATGACACTTAAAACAGTAAAGTCCTTAATAAAGAACTTTAAAACATTATACAGAGAAACCAAATACTTCAACAATTCCCACGTAAGTTAGGAGGGAAAAACTCCTCTTTAAGGGAGAAAAACCTCCAACAGAGGGAAGGAAAAACTCCCTCTTAACAGGAAGAAACCTCCTACAGAACCAGGCTCAGAGTTGGGCGGCCATCTGCCTCGACCGGTTGGGGAGAGGGGAGAGCAGAGAGATCTGAGACTGTGAACTGTTGGTGGGGCCAGTAATCACAGAGCAGAGACATGCAGCTCCATGGCCGGGGGAAATCTGCAAAAGAGAACACAGACAAGTTGTTTTCTTGTTTCTATGGATACTGTATACATCCATGACCATAGATGGTGGGCCACACTAATTAATGAGCTCTGTAAGGAGAAACCTCATTGATAAATATACGTGAAAATATATCTGGTTCACTGGGACCATCATCTCTTGTGATGATATATCGGAGACACTTACATTCAATGACAAGTTAAAGTAACATTGGTAACATGGTGAAGTAAGAATGTGCATTTATAGAAAAAACACAGAATCCTTACGTAAACTTGGATAGATACTGTCATGGACCGGTCATGTATAGCAGGGATCTACAATTAACTCTATTGATTCAACTGGACTGTAATTACTCTGCAGTGACTCTAACAGCAGAAATAAGTACTTGCACATACAGTACTGTACAGTAGCACATAGAAAACTGCTCTGAGTGAGATATAATTGAAAAGTGAAACTTATAAGGTTGACACTCACCTTCACAGGGCAGGAGAGGCGTAATACGTCTGAGTGTCTGAGAGATGTTGACAAAAAAACCCTGCCGCTCTGTTGGTGCATATTGCAACCCATAAGAAAACATATATACTTAGTCATATTTACAGCATTTACACATATACAAAGCCTTATATTTAACACTGAAGCTGAAGCATTGATCAATTTATTTAGCATCGATTTATGAATTAGGCTATCGAGAGGAAATCAATCTCAGTAAATGTATAAATCATTTAGGTCATTTGATATTCAAAATGACAAATCTTTGATGGATTTCTGGCTCTCAAATTTACAAAGTTACAAATTGATATTTTACATCACAGGAATTTTAAGATCTTTGGTGTTTGGACTGTTGGCGTGGCAAAAAAAAGGGAACAGTTGGTTTGTATATATTTGATGTTTATTGGTTTCCTTTAGTGATGCAGTGGTCAGTGAGCATAATGTAAAATAAGGTATCGCAGGTATGTATTTATGAACCTATCTTGTACCTTCCCACTGAAGACTCAGCCCGGCCACTATCATTTTGATTCATAAAGGCCTGTGCTGCAGTGGCAAAGTGTAGACGTAAAGCAGAGACAGACTGAGTTTGGTTAAAGTAGTTTGTATCTTGCGTATGTCTGATCCGGATAAACTTTGCTGTCCAGGTAAACCCCATTAAGTTCTCCAAAATTAAATCGCAGCTGCTCCTTGTTTGCTTCCAGACACACGTATTAGCCCGGTGATACTCCTTGGCAGGTTAGCTAATAAGATTAACTAACAGCTACCGTGAACTTATCCAGTAAGGTAAACTGGTTAATCTGCAATAAATAATTATCTAGATTACAGTGTCTCAGTCAGCAACGTGAGATGGTTTTACAGTATCGGCTTCCTCCTCTCCCCCTCCTTGTCTTCGGCGTAAAGTTACTGAGTCCATGCAACACACAGGTTGGGGATCTCTTGGATTTCTGGCACCAACCATTTAACTCAACCAATGAGATCGTGTATGTCTGGAGAACTTCTCTGACTTCTCTGCATAATTTAGAACTCCAATCTGCATGAAATTGAATAAGTGGATCTTGCCGGCGGCATCCTTTCCTGCAGTTGACCTCACACACACACACACACACACACACACACACACACACACACACACACACACACACACACACACACACACACACACACACACACACACACACACCACAGGACTGTAAATTGTGTGTCAGGCTAACAACAGCAAACAATTTCCAAGACAATCTCCCAATGCCTCAAGAGAAGGTGTAAGTAACCACAGTAACGAAGTAACAGCAACAGTAATCTCCAAAGGAGACTCAAATAAACTGACGGTCGTATCTGGCTGCTACTTTGCTCAGTTGAAATGTCATGTTTTTGATTAGTTATGAAAAAGAATGAACATATTCTGTTTATTCTTACAGATATAGTTTTGTTTTCTTTATTTCATAAGTGAATTTTTGACTGGATCCTTACATAAATTAAAATGACAATAACATGATAACATATTTTATAAATATATATATACAGTGGCGTGAAAATGTGTTTGCCCTCTTCCTGATTTCTTATTTTTTTGCATGTTTGTTACACTTAAATGTTTCAGATCATCAAACAAATTTAAATATTAGTCAAAGATAACACAAGTAAACACAAAATGCAGTTTTTAAATGAAGGTTTTTATTATTAAGGGAGAAAAAAAATCCAAACCCACATGGCCCTGTGTGAAAAAGAGTTTGCCCCCTAAACCTAATAACTGGTTGGGCCACCCTTAGCAGCAACAACTCCAATCAAGCATTTGCGATAACTTGCAACGAGTCTTTTACAGCTGTGGAGGAATTTTGGCCGACTCATCTTTACAGAGTTGTTGTAATTCAGCCACATTGGAGGGTTTTCCAGCACCAACCTCCTTTTTAAGGTCATGCCACAGCATCTCAGTAGGATTCAGGTCAGGACTTTGACTAGGCCACTCCAAAGTCTTCATTTTGTTTTTCTTCAGCCATTCAGAGGTGGACTTGCTGGTGTGTTTTGGATCATTGTCCTGCTGCAGAACCCAAGTTGGCTTCAGCTTGAGGTCACGAACAGATGGCCGGACGTTCTCCTTCAGGATTTTTTTGGTAGACAGTAGAATTCATGGTTCCATTTATCACAGCAAGTCTTCCAGGTCCTGAAGCAGCAAAACAGCCCCAGACCATCACACTACCACCACCATATTTTACTGTTGGTATGATGTTCTTGTTCTGAAATACGATGTTACTTTTACACCAGATGTAACGGGACACACACCTTCCAAAAAGTTCAACTTTTGTCTCGTCAGTCCACAAAGTATTTTCCCCAAAGTCTTGGGGATCATCAAGATGTTTTCTGGCAAAAATGAGACGAGCCTTCATGTTCTTTTTGCTCAGCGGTGGTTTTGGTCTTGGAACTCTTCCATGCAGCCATTTTTGCCCAGTCTCTTTCTTATGGTGGAGTCATGAACACTGACCTTAACTGAGGCAAGTGAGGCCTGCAGTTCTTTGGATGTTGTTGTGGGGCCTTTTGTGAGTCATCGCTGCGCTCTTGAAGTAATTTTGTTCGGCCGGCCACTCCTGGGAAGGTTCACCAGTGTTCCATGTTTTCTCCATTTGTGGATAATGACTCTCACTGTGGTTCTCTGGAGTCCCAAAGCTTTAGAAATGACTTTAGAACATTTTCCAGACTGATAGATCTCAATTACTTTCTTTCTCATTTGTTCCTGAATTTCTTTGGATCTCAGCATGATGTCTATCTTTTGAGGATCTTTTGGTCTACTTCACTTTGTCAGGCAGGTCCTATTGAAGTGATTTCTTGATTGAGAACAGCAGTAATCAGGCCTGGGTGTGGCTAGAGAAATTAAACTCAGGTGTGATAAACCACAGTTAAGTTATGTTTTAACAGGAGGGGACAAACACTTTTTCACACAGGGCCATGTGGGTTTGGATTTTTTTTTCTCCCTTAATAATAAAAACCTTCATTTAAAAACTGAATTTTGTGTTTACTTGTGTTATCTTTGACTAATATTTAAATTTGTTTGATGATCTGAAACATTTAAGTGTGAGACATGCAAAAAAATTGGAAATCAGGAAGGGGGCAAACACTTTTTCACACCACTGCATATATATATATATATATATATGAAAAGCATGTCAATGCTTCACGGTGTGGTTATTATACAGGTTGATTACAATTCATTATTTCTGTCTCAATGGATAATTTTCTCTGCAGTCTAATCAAAACAAAATACCACAATGAACTTCATTCTCTGCATTTCCATAAAGGACACCAGACATTTACTTGCTTTAAGCATTACCCGGGCCCAGAAGTATAATGAATGTATGAGGATTGGACTTTGTTTCTCACCAGACATGCAGAGCCTGACTTTGCCATTAAAGATAATTAAACTTGCTCAAAGAAATGAGGCCCAGAGAGCGACGAGGAAAGTTCTGATTGCTTAGGCTTTATGTTATATAAGTTTAATTCAAAACTAATCTGTGCAAGGTAAATGCATTTGCTCTGAACTCGAGGCCAAATAAAAAATGTAGCATTCGACCATCAATTATGCTCGTCCACCAACAAGGCCTCGACAATAAGATTGTGGTAAATGTAATGGGAAAAGGAGCAATGCAAATACTGTTTCAGTGACTGAAAATGTGTGAAACAATGGTTCAAAAACAGCACATACCTGGGACTGAAATGATATCTGTGGTTTTTAACATGATAACCATCCTCATGTATTGAGTTACTAGTCAATACAGGAAGCACTACTCCAACACCAGGACATTTACTCAGGAAGGAAGAAGCATTTAGAGAAAATCCTAAAGTGGTCAAAGGTGAATGTCAATTTAAAGGAATAGGACAATACAATATTCCGGGTTGTTTTTTTTAATGAAAATTGGAGAAGATTAGTTTAGCTTAGCATAAAATCTGTCCAAACATACAAAAACAAAACAGAAATCACCTGCTAAAACCTTTAAAGCTGATTACTTAAGCAGTTGTATCTCATTTAATTAATACTTACCTAAAGTGACTTACTGGAGTCTTGTAATCACAGCAGGCTACCATTGAATAGACAAAGAAATTATTGCAATATTTATTAAGAAATTACCTTGGCATAAACTACACTTTTTCTTATAGTAACAGTTCTATATGTAGTATTTAGTGCACAGGGGAGAGGATGGTATAAATCATTTGATTTATCTTGTTTCCTAAGATCACACGACATGTTTTACTTGAATATCAATTCACGAGTGAAAACGTGAGAAAATGTATGTATTGTGGGTTAAAGCCTGCCATTATCTGACAATATATTTTTGTGTAAAATGAATAGAACATGCAAGGCAATGCAAAACACACATCTCTGCATGAATAATTCACACAATGGTTTTGGCCTATTTTGTAAGTTGTACAAGGTGTCTGATGTATAAAACATTTGAAATGAAAACTAAATATGTAAAAGACAAAACAGCATTGTTCACGGTATGGTGTTGCTGTAGCAACCAGTGTAGATCAAACACAGTTGTCCGTTCCTCTGTCTTAAACATAACGAAGCAAACCGAAGATTGATAAACCTGCGTTCTTAATCTCTGCTGGGACATTACGCCTGTTTACTTATCTTGCAGTTTTGTGAATGAGGACACACACACACGCACACACACACGCACACACACATGCGTGCATCTGCAGCACCTATTTTTAATTCATGCGGAAAGACCACACATGATTAACCTTGATCTATCCCAGAACAAGAATCACAGTACTGCAAGTCATTTATCGTACTGCAGCTTCAGAAAGCATTTGATACATATTGTATCACAGGACACAATTTGACTCCAATACAAATAGAATCCACAGACTCTGTGTCAGGAGAAATTATAGAAGAAGTGGCAGAGGAGTCTGTGTTGGAGGTTGTTTACATAAGCGATGTGTACAGTGAGGACAGATGAGCCTTCCTGCATGGATTGTGGATTGGAGGACTGAATGGGTGTTCTTACAACAAGAAATAGGAAACGGACAAATAGGATGATTCGTGTTTACTTTCTCAGCCAAACTCAGAGATCTTTATCATAACGCAGACATTCCTGTTTGAGGAATTATCCACTTATAAATGCACCCAAATTTCAAACAGACTGAATTAAATCAATAAAACTTATGTAGAGCAGAGAGAGGCATTATTAAAAACAGACGTAGCCTGCACAGGGGACTTGGAATAAACCCAGGATAAGAGAACATGAAGGAGCCAATATTTCTGCCCTCCAGTATTTTATCTTGTTTTTCTATTTGATAGCTATTTTTGATTCCTTTCCAAATTATAGCTTCAAAACTTTACAGTATTACGTAATGGGATTGATGCACATCAATAGGATGTTATACACTTTAATGTTAAGTATGATGCTAATGTTGCCAGGCGAAGTGGGGGTAGGAGGGTTTTTGGTACTGTCCCTGATAGATATGATCTACATACAGGGTTAGTGGCAGTGACAGCTGCTGCTTTTATTTTGGTCGTACTGTCACTTTAAGAGCAGAATCACCTTGTAATTGGGTTTGCTCACTGTTTTGAGACATTGTGTTAAGTCCTATGCCTCTGCCTCGTTTAGAGGGGAGAGGAAAGCTGCCGTGAGTTCCAGGTGTTGGTCCGAGCACACAGGAATACCAGTGAGTTCATCATATTCTTTAAAAATGTTTGTGTTCCTGTAGAAATTAATGCTATCTACATATGTCAGAGTTCAAGAGCATGAGACAGATGCAGAGGTTCTTTGTTTCTGCTTGACAGGAGGAAGCCACTACTGTTGCGTTCTATATAGCTTTCTCATCTAGTGTTGTTTCCAGTTGTCATCCCTGTTATATTGTAATCCTAATTGAGTGAAAAGCAATTGTTTCATTTTGCTTTCAATTGTTCTGTACCTTCAAAATTTGCCAAATTAACTCTGTGCTCCAAGAGTGCAGTCGCGGGAAATAAATGACCCACATAAAAAATGAATTCATCTTGGTGTCCGGTCTCATCCTTTTAACCAGGCCACACTAAGAATTGCATTTGATTTTCTAGTTATATTTTCTGAATATGTTAAATGCAACATCTGTGGCTTTGACATTACAAAATAAAGATGGAGATGAGATGGTGCCGAAAATAGACCCTCAGATTTTAAATGAATAAATGAGGACATAACAATTGAATGACTAACTAACTACGAGATCAGCATGAAGTGAGAGACACAACTCTGTAAAGACTTCACTTCATGCTAATCTCGTAGTTAGTTAACTAGCTTCTGTGGACAGGTAGCAGACTTGATGCGGCTCACTGTGTTTATTTAAAGCAGGTACCCTGGAATGACTCGCATTGTTGTTGCTCTTGCTATCCGGAGCTGAGTGGCAACATATGCCACCAGTTAGAGGCTGAGGGCAGGAGATCAGCTGAGAGGTGGAGGTATGGAGGTTGGGGTGGCGGGCACTCGTGACATTTCCACTGCCGTTACAAGTGACATTATTAAATAGAATAAAAGTGATATTCTGGGAAGAAAAAAAAATGTCATGACATTAAAACATTAATGAATTGAATAAGGGTACAAAATAATATTTTACTGTAACAAAGACAAGTCTTAATGATTTCTATGTAATTTACACAAATTAAATTGATTTCTAAATGTCATTACTCAATTATTATTGAACACTTATGGGCTCTATAAATATACTTTTTCTTTTTTCAAAACCTATTTCTTTTAAAACCTATCAACATTCCAGTTTCCTTTAGTGGATCAGTCAGTCAACACGAAAAAACATGTTCTCATGTTAGGTTAGCGCAGGTTAGTGCTTGTGTCGAGCCCAGTGAGAAACTGAACCTCACACCATTGTGATGTATCTCTGCTACTCTGGTTCCTTTTTCTAATTTAAATTTACAATGCAACCTGTTTTATTTTGTTAAAAGTTTCTGTTTGTTCTTCATTACTTTCGCTCACTTCGGATCCTGCAAAAAGAAAAAAGAAAGTAGCTTTGTTTAGACTTCTCCAAACATCTATGTCTCACAGGAGTTATACAACACTGTCTTCTCAGTTCAGTAAACACCTCTGAACAAAAAGAAAGAAGGGGAAAAAAAACAGTTTAGGGCAACACATCTCTGGACATCCTGCAATTTGCATTTGAAGATGAGTTCACAATTGCGAGCCTGTAGATATATTGTAATGTCCAGAAAGCATGGAGTGGAAAGAATGAGCCCACCCAGCTGTGCTCACCTCCTTAACATCACCTAACAGGGAAACTGAAAGGCCCGAATGGGAACTTGGTTCTTCTGCCTCTTGCTCAGAGGCTTTCCTATCATTACAAATACATCCATTTTCATTGTCTTTCCCGACAAGTCCGTTAAGAACTACTGACATGCATTCATCTATTCAAAAGCTTCTGGTGTAAAGATTCATTCAGTCTGCAAGATCTGGTATGTTTCTTCTATAAAAGCTTCTCTTCAGACAGAAAACCCAAGTCATTATTGGAAGTCTACTCATTCAGGCTGTGGACACGACTAAACTCAACCCCACCCGCAGCTAAAGAGATGAGACAGCAAATTCAAACACAGAAGAAAATGAATGCAGCTGACAATCTGCTTCAACATTGCAAGCATTTCTTATCCTTTTCATTTGGCCCTGTGCATTCAAATCCCTCTGTTAGATTTGTGTTCATTTGTTGAACCTCAGCAAATGAATTGGCCAGAATGTGAAATTCAAAGCAAACTTGGCAGCTTGTGTAACAATTTATGTTTCGAAGTAACATAATTCTATCTGTGCATGATCTTTTGCAGTATATTCTGCAAATGCTGATGGAACTGTGCGTTTCTCTCCTCAGCTTGTGTTTTTACACACTCAGCTCACAAACCATCTGACCATCTCCCTCCAGTGGGATTAGCTAAAAAAAAAAAAAGACATGCTGGTGAAACTGATCTAAATTGATAATGCGGAGATGTTTAATGAAGCAGGGATTTTGTTAATATGTCTCAGTTGCCTTAGCCTCCTTTGAGAAATACAAGTGTGATCTATAAGCCTAACAAGTCAACACAAGAACATGCCCAACACTATAGTAAGACATAACAACGGCACCGCAAAGTGAGCATATGGCTCTCCTCATCTGAACAATTAATCAGATTTAGCAGAACCCGAACGAACACACAGTGTGCGTGATGAATACGAGGCTGTTGCTGATATTTCACTGCAGAGGGCACACGAGTATGAGTGTACAACATCTCAGTCACGCAGTTGAGCATATGGAGCTCCTTATCTCCATGTTATACTTAAAAAGTGAACGTAAAATCAGCATAAAAACATAGTCTATTACTGTACACGTCAGTACCTTTGTAAATATATTTTCTTTTTTTTTTTTAAGTATATGATCATGTTTATGATTTAGTTTGGTTGTTAAGGTAAACAACATGTAAGGTATGGTAGGATTGTCACTTTTGGAGCCATAGTTTAGTATGTTTTTGGTACAAGAGAGAAAAATATGTTTCATTTATTTTCATAAAATGCACATTTTCTAAATTGCCCAATATTTCTGACTAACAATTAAAGGACTCAAATAGCGCAAACTCTAATCCAAAAAATAATGTTTAAAGAATAATAAATAATTTCATAAAGACAAGTGCAACAAACAAAGTGCAATAAACTTAAATCACAAATTTAAGTCAGCAGTGCAATTTAATCTTTATATAATGCATTAAGTAACTGCCTTCCTCACTTTTTGTCAACACTGAGGACCCAACTTTTTACACTGTGTAGGGTGAGTGGTTTGCTACTTGATTGACACGTACACTGTGAGCAGAGAAGCACCATGCAGGAAGACACACACACACACACAAACACACACACACACACACACACACACACACACACACACACACACACACACACACACACACACACACACACACACACACACACACACACACACACACACACACACACACACCATACACCTGTCGAACAACGCCAACACACCATCCTCGTCCGATCCACAAGCCGCTCTCCATTGCTGTTGTTGTTCACGGGAAACCTGAAATTCTCCCACAGACCTGATTTGAAATGGTAACTGCCTGGACTCACAGCTCCTCCGTGTCATTTGCACTGACCATAGTGTAGTGTTGCATAGGCAGACCTACTTCCATGCTTGTGGAGCACTAGAGAATGGTCTGCCTGCTCACACATATCATTCTGGTTTGGGGAAAAACACTGCAGCTTGTTTGTATTTCACCATCTTCTTGGCACTAAGTCCAGGATAGAGCAACGGTGCCCCTTGTTCAGACAATGTCAGGGGGGGGTGTGTGTGTGTGCTGAAACACTCCAAGCAGGCCGGCCTTATTGCATGATCCAAATCTGCTTGCAGGTTGTTGTTGATGTTTCCAGCTGTGATGAGGATTTTGCAACACGGATAGCAGAACTCCAGAAGAATGTCGACTTAGCTTGTCGGCCAATGGCAGGTTTATAGCAACATTGTTTATCGGGTGAGCCACACTAGCCATGTGTGACTAACTCATATGCCATTCAGCGGGAACCATGCTTAGCATGGACTGTTTCTAACTTACTATCTTCTTACAGCTTAAGGTTTTTGGGTCAAACTTGTGAACCAAACTGGTTCCGCATTACATTCATACTTCACACAGATACAGTATATTGGGTTTTATACTGTGGGACGCATGCACTGGACTATCATGTCTGGAATGTACTGGTTCAGTACAAATACACGAAGCAACAGTCTTGATTAATCACGTTTATGAGGGACAAACTTGTAAATTGAAGCTCTTCTAATCTAAAATGTTCTGCTTTTGGGCGGTAATCAAACAACACAACGATCTGTGTAATCTATTGTACATCCACTGCTTTAAAAATACAAGTCATGTATATAAGCTGTATGGCAACAAATATTCTGTGTTAGACTATTTACGTTACAACAATATGCAAATTGTACACTGAGCATGACCTCCTTCTTTCACCCATTACTCACACCAGCACGTTAATCAGAGTTGGCACCCGGTACAAAAGGTGTCTTTTTGCACGTGTGCTCATGTGAGAGTATTTGTTTTTCTTCGTCTTGACAGGCGCATGCATGAGTGCCTTGTTTGAGTGTAAAGGAGAAGTAAACAGCACTTGCATATAAGATGTGACGAAACGTTTCACGGTGCCTTCTTTGAAAGGATGCTATCAGTGCACTGTTTCTTGGTGCCACTGCAGCAAACCTCAGCTCAAGCCAATAACTGCATTTATTTTCCTTCAAAATAAAGAAAAAGACATCTAATAAATATTTAACAAACTTCACTAACTTGTTGTTGCTGGCGTCATAGTCCAAAGCTACGACATGTTTGTCAAACGAAAAGCTTTGTGTGCGCTGTAATCATTTTCAAAGGCTTCCTGGGTGCTAGTCCTCTTTCTTACCCTGGAGTCGCAAAAGACTGTGAAACGTTCTCCTGAATCTGCCTGAGGCAATGCTTTTAAATGTGACTGGGAAGGTGTTTGTTTTCTCGCTCTTCCGAGTGATCCGAGACACCTTATGTCACTAATTTCTGTGAAACTGGATGAGATGTGAAATCGGATGTGGCAAAAGGTATTCCATCAGGAAGCATGGAGCAGAAAATGTTGAACATTTACATAGAACATTATTGAAGCCCTATCAACTTAAATAAAGCTGTTTTGAGAGAAACTGTCCAGTCACTGTTTGGGGCTCATATATGCCTGAAGACAAACAAGGGTGCTGATTTGCAGCACAGACTGCTTCTTACAATGCTAGCGAATGTTAATTCATGGAAATGTAGTTGGTGATTTGAATGAGCTTGTTACGGTATGTTCGACGAGAACAAAGATCGGCACCGCAATTGCCGGTCTCCGGTAACGAACTAGCTTTTAATGTTCTCCAACGAGAGATCTTGCATCAGAAAAATCCACACAAAAGTTGTAATCATGTCTCCGAGCTGTCTTTTAAGAGACAGGATAAGAGAGTGGAGTGTCTTACGAATAGCAGTGTTTGCCTCTCAAAACCTTGCACAGTTGCAATGCCACCTGTTTTTATTCTGTTTTATAAACTCTATTTCTTTGAATTTCATAAAACTGTAATTGTGCCCCTTGTATATGAAGTTTGGGATTGTTTCTGGAGACTAACTGTGGTAAGGGATGCTTCGAGATCTTTGGATGTGTCAGCAGTTGTGGTCTCACCAAAGCCTCCTCCTTACACTGGGCCTCTGAATCAAACTGAGCGGGAGGAGCAGATTCAGGAGAAAACTTGCTGAAATGATGATGAGTTGAATACTGACTAGCAAAAGTTTGCTTCCACACTTGCACTTTGCATCAACACAATGGACCTAGTTTTAGAAGAAGCATTATTTCAGAATCACTGCGTTGGTGCACATTCTGACAATGTTTAAAAATGCAAGTGGCTGCACTGGCAGGGGGATTTTACTTGAGGCACTGGAGAGACAAAGAAGTATGTTCTTCCAAATCCAGTTTGAATGATAAATCCATGATTTTGAAGGCTTTCCATTCGCCAAAATTCTGCATATTGGTTTGTAGTTCTGGGTATGTGTATCTGATTGGCTTGTGCAGCATCTTGCAGAACGTTGCAACACATTCCAGCTAAAGTTTTTGTCCAAACGGTTACATGATGGTAACCCCAAACATTGAGTTCAGTTGTTACATTAAATTTCATTTAGCTGATGCTTTTATCCAAAGCGACTTACAACACACCGATGGTACACCATTGGGAGGAATTTTAGGGTTCAGTGTCTTGCTCAAGGATGCTTAGGCATGTGGACAGGAGGAGCTGGGATTGAGCCACCAACCTTCTGATTAGTGTGAAGCCCACTCCACCAACTGAGCTACAGCCTCCCTTTGATTGTCTCATCAATGTTCACTTCTGACCTGCATTTTCCATGAGGCACAGGTAAGTATTTCACATGCAGTGCCTGCAGCAGGAGGATAATGCATTTCTTGGGTAGACGTCGACATAGTGATGTGATATACAGTGGCAACCTCTGTCCTGCTCCTGTCAAAAATAGACTTTGCACTCATTTTTAGCACAGTGGCGTGCTGACTCTTCTGGGACGCTGCTGACACACGCTGAGGCAGGACCGGTGGGATATGAAGCCTTGACTTGAATGGTGGCAGTCAGCTCCAGTGGCCATGTTGGAGACAGAACACAACACAGACAACTGGTGGAAAATAGCCTACCAGACTATTACTCACAGCTTCAGTTGTCACTGTGATTTTAGGCTGGACATCCTGCTTGCATTAATGTTCACTCTGAAGTGAGGACCAATCAGTGGTTAAGTTGAGCGTTTTTTGGGGTTTTTTTTCTCCTACATGTACTGTAAGTGCAGCGGTAGTAGGATTTTGGTGCGTGCAAATTAGTTAAAGCTGCTCCAATATTTTTAAATTATCCCAAAGTCTGTGCCCACTAGGATCTGGATCTGGTACACTGCCACTTCCTGTATTGTAGGAATATTTTGTTCCTTAGTAATGAGCTTGCAACAGGCTTTCTGAATTACAGTATAGCAGCCTGATTTGAAAATGAATAGACATGTACATACAGTCTACATACAGTATTGTTTGTGTAAGCACGAACTTGTAGCCTGACAACAAAGTTTGTGAGTTTTGGGAGAGATTATGGTGATGTTGGCGTCCCTCTTGTGCTCTAAAATTAAAAATGTCTCTCTGCTCAGACTTTCAAAATTATTTAGAATTTTGAGTATGGACCAGCGAGTGAAAATTTACATTAATTCATTTCTGTACACAATCATCTCTCTCATCTTAAAGTGGTGCTGAAGCAGAGCCAGTGAATTCCGGCTGCACTGGAAAAAAATAATTTTAACTTCAACACGATCTTACCATTCTGTGAAATTGTTGTAAAATCTCAACTGTTCCCTTCTCTTCATAGACCTCTATATACAATCTTACTTCTCTACCTGCAACCATTACTCATGGTAAAGATGTGGCATGTGAAAGTGGTGTAATTAAATAATAAGGCTTCGTTACAGTACTTTTTGGGAGTATCTGTACTCTATTTGAGTTGTTATGCAAATAAGTGCTGTCAAAGCATGAAGTTTCAAACTCCACTCAAATCATACATGCCAGCGAGTTGCAACAACATCATGGGCAGTAAAACTCCATGCGATGATGAGATAGATTTCACAATGGAAGCGGAAATGGGGGAAACACCTGCTAGAAGTGTTCTCCAATGTTAGAATAAAAGACTCTTTATACCTAAAAAAGTGCCTCTCATGCTTATCCAAAGACACAAAAATATCAGCAATTAGAAACTCCATGTCCAACTTCAAGAAACACATGGAGGTCAAAATAATCCCATGAAGCCATGACATTAATGTTATTTTGTTAACATAGTTTGCATTAACCAACCATCGAGCACCGAAACTGGTGCAGATTGGTCCGCCCACATTAAGCCTGGGACACACTGTCTGTGTGGCGTGTGCGTTAGCCGTTGCTGCGTGACGTGTTTTCATTTTGGCGTCCATGATAATAATTTAGAGAAGCCACACTGACTGCGTGGTGCATGTCATGCGTGCACGGTCTAATTTTGAGAATAGAGCCGACGCCTTCTTTTCATGCATGCCACGTGCGGTTCCCAGCAAAAATATACAGGGAAATGATCTGTGATCACATGTGCACTGTGTAATGATTGTAAAAACACAGTGTAGGCTCTAATTATAGATATGATAGGACTGGCAGCTGAAGCACCGCTGCTGACACGCAGCTGATGTGGACAAACGCACCAGCTGTGCAGCGTGTGACATGTAATGCCGCGCAGGCAGTGAGTCCCAGGGCTTACAGTAGCTGAACATGTAATGTGAACAGCATTTCTAGCCTATACAGTGAAGGCAACTGAAGCTGTAAGCAACAGTGTAGGAGAGCCAGGCTGGTGATATACTATACTGGAAGCAGACAGGAGCTGAAGCACATCTGTGATAGCTCTGGTAACAGCTGTTTAAAAAAATATTCAAATTGCATTTTGTGGTAGATTTAGAGTCCACAATTATTTTATTATAGCTGTTATGTGCATGATATGGTGTCAGCGCCTCATCTCAGAAGAAATATAAAGCAGTCAGAAGTATTAATAAAGCATTTACTGATAAAACAACCATTTGATGAAAAATGATATGTGAATGCTTTGCTTCAATACATGGTCTTCATATTTCTATTGTTTTGTTTCAGACAGTGAGGTAGAGACTGCAGAGAAAGACTTTCCTTCTTTTTCTCCTGTCTCCTGGGATGCAGCAGTTTGGCAAAGTGAGAGAACAGTGGGTATAACAGAGCAGTTGCTGGCCCTGGAAACTCACTCAGTGTCCTCCAAAGCAATGCTCCAATTCCCCTGACTTATATTCTGCAAATCTGTCCTCAGCCTTCAGTGTGTATCGCTGCTCACCCGCTCTGTGACCTGGACAGAGTGAGTCACTCAGTGACGGAAATTACCTTGTTTAAAAAAAGAGAGAACAGAAAAGAAACATGGAATTCTACTTCCTCAATTTGAAAAGTAGGTAAACTGAAATATGCAACTGAGAGCACGTTAGCTGAAATATTCATTTGAATTCGCTGGTGACGGTAGTGATGCAAAGTGCAATGTGAGCCAGTGACTGGAGAGCAGCTGACATGACACAAACTCTCCATCATTTTCAGAATGCCTTTGAGCAAGGCACTTCATGCCAAGCTGTTCCAAGGTCAGTTCACAAAGCTGAGTGTATTTATAGGCAAATGGAGCATGAAGAACTATTTAGCGCTGGTCATATAGTGAGAATGACGCGTGGCCAAATGCTGGCCAGGGCAATAAGTAGTGCAGCAAACAGTATTCAGCATTTGACCAGACACACTGGGTCCTCTAGTACTGTTTACAAATATTCTCATACACGGTAATAAGCCGAAGACTGGAGGAGAATTTACTGAGGACTGTCTGTGTCACCCTGTAGCAGCGTAGGAGGACTCAGAGCACCAGTTTATGCCAGATTGAGGATTACTACCTCCACTCCATACACACACTAATTCATAGCTCAAAAGCTCTCTATTAGATTAAAAAGCACTTTCTGTGTCATCATGAAGGTTTGTTGCGTGTTCTTTTTTTTTTATTTAATTTTTTTTTGCTGACTAGATTCTCTTCTGATCCTTATTCGTGACTGGTGTTGTCCCTCTTTTAGTGCGTGTTCTTTTCAGTGTTTTGGAAAAAAAAAAAAAGGCTTCTGAGCCAAACAGTGCATCAAAGATTGACAGGAGAGCCTGAGACATGTGAACTGAATCAAAAGCAGTTGGGCCGAGACAGATGGATTAGTTTGTGTACTGCAGAGTTGATGCTGATCTTGGAACGTGAAAGAAAACGTGAAAGTGTAAAATGTGGATTATATGTAGATTCAATTTGGCATGATAAGGGTCTTTTTTAAATGCTACTACAATATGTGTGTATCAAATTGGCTCTGCTAACCCTACCCAGCAGTTTCTGTGTAATTTATCAGTTCAACAGGAACAAGTCTACCAACATTCTAAGTATCTCCCTTTTATCGTCTTTGTTGAATTTGTACGTCAACACACACAAATCCACAATTTGTGGTTTTCTGGGGAGTCGTGTGCTTAACATATTCCTCACTGAAGAGTAGCTGACGTCAGTGACTGTTCACAGCATCCATTAGTCTTGCCACTGTGAGGTTGCCAGGTTTGGTACGACTGTGCTTGTATTGAGACAATAAGAACAAAAACAAAGATCAAGGAAATAGAAGTTATGGATGTAAATACAGTTTAATGAGAATGTGGGGAGTCCATAACACCAGTATTAAGTCATTTTCAGCCCAAAAAAACCTAAGACATTTTAAGTCCAGCTTTTGAGTCGCAACATTTGAGAATGGCACGTGTTTTTCTTGTTTAATACAGGGTTTCCTTCCATGTTCCTTGTTACTGTCTGATCCGTGCTGGAAACACAACCTTCTCCACGCGTGTTTTTGGCGAGTGTATTTCTGCTCCGAATCAGGTTTCTGGCTCCAAATCTGTCAGCAACCCTGCTCTGCTAGCATTATCATTGACATTACTGCAGCTCCCTGTTCTCTCTGCTTCAGAGCAGCAACTAACACGGAAGATGATTCAGACCATGTTTACTGGCTTTAGTTTGAGAAGGGAGGCAAAATCTTTGGATAACATTAGTGATATTTCTTCAGTGAACATCTGGACAGAGTGTCGTCATTAGTCCTGGAACAATCCTCCTGACAGCAACACCATAGATATTCCACCAACAGTGACCTTGACGCTACGTCCACATGACCTGATAATGTTGAATTATCTTCCTTTTTATAAATGTTGGGCTGACAGAGAAGCACCATTACTGAATGTAAGACGCGTCTTCTTCTCGGTACAACCGCTGCTGCGGAACAAGAGCCATGTCGGGTGGAGTACATAACCGTTTTAATAATCAGGGAATACGTGACTGCAGGTCACAGGATACGTCTTTGAATTCAACCAGCGGTTGATTTACTCATTCATCATTTTTAATATGATTGTTTATTCATTCGTGAAAAGTCAAAAACATTTTGTAATTTTTTTTTTTCCTCATAATTGTCATTATTTTTTATGTAGTTTAACTTTAGTTTTCATCACTGTTTAAAAAGTTTTTGTCTTATTTGTTTAAGAAATTAACACTGCATACCAATACATACATTATACTGCAATTTTTCATTTTCATGATTTTTATGCATATGATGACAACCCTAAATAAATGACTTGTACTAACTATAATTTGTGCTAAAGTTTGTCCTATAATTTATATTTTACATATTTCTATTAATCAAATACATTTGCAAACATTTGATCATTTTTTCATCGAAAAAAGGCCACAAATTGTTGTGATTGGTTTGTTGTTGTTGTTTTCCATACACATTTTCTAAATCTGGTCCTGAGTATGGAGTTAACAAAATGTCACCAGGGTTTCAGCTGAGTGTTTGCTATCAGTATATATATATACAAGAGATTGGCCTGCTGTTGAAGTTCGTACATGCCATTAGCAGGTTTTTCTTAAAACAGCCACACTGTAGTTGTTCTGAATTGACGACCTGCTTTAACCATAGTTCCATCTCTCTGCCTGTTTAGCATTCATTTAAAGTCATGTCTTTGTCATCACATCTGTAAACAACATTTTCGCATTTGGATTACATAAAACCCAGAAAAAGACAAACACACACACATCCTGTAAACAACAAGTTATTATAAAAACAATTTAAGGCTTTAATCACCTTGTTGTCGTGAGCAACACCACTGTTTGCTGAGCAGATCTGTTTGTGTGTTCTGCATCAGCACGGCAGCAAATGCTCAAACTGGTTGTTCGACAGAGTTTGGTCTTATCCGTGATTTGATATCTAAACCCATTACGTCAAACTCAAACTGTGTAATTTGCTTTCCTGTCATCTTCAAAGGATTCTATTTGTGATACTGGGCAGCTGATGAGGGGTTTGATTTTCTCTCCCACAAACGATGTTGAGAAATATTTGACTCAATGTGTTTTCAAACTGTCATTTTTGAAGCCTTTCAGTTGTACTGCTTTTCTCTGATGTGGAAACAATGGGCCAAACAAACAACAGTGAATTGATGAATGTGTTTGTTCTGGTTTTGCTTTTGAGTCGCTGCGAAACCCCCACCACCCACCACCCACCCCCCTCCAACCACCAATAACAAGTACACGAAACCAATTGTCATAACATGCAAAATATGAGATCTACTTCCACGGTAGAATTCCCGGCAGTGTTTCCCCCCACTTTGGCAACATAACATATTTTATTTGAGCAGTCAATATCTTGGGTTATTTATTTGACTGATTCCAGATATTCCATTTACTGAGTACATTGCAGGCTCTAAACAGCCACAATTGTACAAATGTTATTATTAGCTATCAAAATTGTCCCAGAAATGTCTTTCACAACATGCCCAGTGCGAGGGCAGTGACAATGACTCCTGAAGATTTGACCGGACTGAAAACTGTTTGTGACTTTACAAACTTTCAGAATGGAAACACAAGGCATGCAATGGATAGGGCTGCTGAAAAATGGACCTGACCTGACAGAACCATTGATCTGCCTACAGGTGGCCTGGTGAGGGAGGGGTCAAAGGTTGTAGAAGGCAGTTTACTAGGGTTGCCCTCGACTAAAGATTATAATTTACTAATAGTTGTTAGTTCAAGCCAATAGTCCAAGTTGTTGCACATTCAAGACATTAATTATATATTCTTTGGGTGTTACGAAAATGGCCTGAGTTCCAGGGCAGAAAGGAAATGAGAGAGCATTGTGCTACATTACAGGGAAATACAAAACCATAATAATGAGCCTTTAAATATAACTTTTAGAATTGCACACGTAAGATGCCTTTTAACAACGATGCTAACGGCTAAAGCGCAATGATTTCAGAATATGTCAGAAGAACCAGCAAGGAGACTGAACATTTTGTTAATTCACTTTAACACAGTACATTGTACCTCAGCCTAACAGCATCTGTGTCTGCGCTACTCACAGATTATCGACAGCCAGGACATAAGAGGACCTGCACCCTCCGGGGCGTGCGTGTGTGTGTGTGTGTGTGTGTGTGTGTGTGTGTGTGTGTGTGTGTGTGTGTGTGTGTGTGTGTGTGTGTGTGTGTGTGTGTGTGTGTGTGTGTGTGTGTGTGTGTGTGTGTGTGTGTGTGTGTGTGTGTGTGTGTGTGTGTGTGAGAGAGAGAGAGAGAGAGAGAGAGAGAGAGTGACAAAAAGAGGAAGAGAAGGTGGACAATTCAGAAAGTCTATAGCCCAAAACCTGTTGCGCACGATGTTCTTCTCATTGAGTCGGGATAGGGAGACGTCTGGTTTTAGGCAAAGTGTCTGTACTCTAGTCTGGCTCTTCGCTAGTAACTAGCCTTTGGTGTCCTTAACAACTCTCCAATGATGACGAGGCAGAGTCACTGTTGCAACACTGCATGAACCGAGCCTTTATTCCCTTTACTGGGGCAGCGAACACGGTGCACAACATTTGGGTAACTAATCTAAACATTTTATGCCTCATTACAGTAACTTAATCTGCGCTGCCGGCATGTACTATAACTACCTGCTGGTAACGTCACTTATCACACTCATAACAGAGCAAGAGTCCCTCAATTCCCACAACTGTCTATGTCACCTCCATGTTACAAGCAAAGCCACCTTCCCAAAGCAGAAGGCTCAGCCAGTAACATATGTTTCTGTAGATTATTCATTAGGTCTCTGACAAGATGCAGCTCCTAGATTTGAAACGTTTTCTTCTTCCTGCAACAAAACAACTAAAGACAACTTGGTCGACAATGACTTTTCTCATCGACTAAGGTTTAGCCGACAGTTTAGGGTCAGTTGCATTGTTCACCTTCACCTTCACCAAGGCAACAAACATTGTGAGATCACGAGGCAAAGGATGAAGAACTAACACCATGTTCTCTTGGACAAGTAAACAAAGCAACTAATATCCAAATATCAGTCAAAATCGCATCTCGGGACATTGCTTTGCAGGCCGCAGTCAAGTGGGATTTTATATAATTTTATGATCACATTTAATTGTATAATCAAGCATTAATTTATTCAGATACCAATGAATAGCAGAATGATAATTACAACAGCACAGGATTTGACCTTGGAGGATGTTTATTTTATTTCAGCCGGTCTTCGAGTGAAGAGCAAGAAACATTGTATTCCAAATGTCATCATTCACCACTGTTTTTTTTTTTTTTTTTTTTTTACATTTGCAATATGGTTTTCAAGGTAACTTGTTGTGATCAACAGGCCAATGAAAGACTTTAAAGTTGGTGTTTATGTGATTTATACCATCATTATCGTGACATTCCGCCATAACTGGGTCTTTGGAGAGAGGACTGGAGTCAGTTTTGTCCTGATGAATGCAAAGGAGGTTGGGACCTCTGGCACAGACTGTGAAAAAGTAAAAACGCTCATCAACACCAGCGTCCCTGACAAACACAGAACGAGCTCAACTATCTCTGTCCTGAGGAGAAGTACGGCACCAGCAGAACATTGCTAATTTGGACTGAATACCTTCTTTAGATTTGGATGCAGCTTTAGAAGACAGACTGGCGGCGTTTATCTGGGGCCGGGATCCTTAGTTGGAGCCTCCTGTCCTCCCCTGTGATTTCCTCCTCCCCTTCTCCCAGTTAATAATGCTGCACATTATTTCCCATGCAGATAGCCATAGAGCGTGAAATCAATTTAAGAGCAGAGGAGTGTGAGAACAAACTCAACTGGAGAGGAATGTCTGAATTTCAACATTTTCTCATTTAATAAAGCATTCATGTGCTCTGTAATTTAATAAACACTGAGCAGAGAGGGGAGGGCTCAAGGTAGAGGACAGGTTTCTTATTGTTTGGTGTGAAGGAAAGGAATAAAAGAGACCGGGTGTACATGCTTTTGTTTTATACAGTTACGGTCAGACACACTTGCTAATTTCTCCTCGTTTTACTTTGATAAAAAAAATATAATAATAATAATCAAGAATGGAGGAGGTTTTGGAAACAGCCGTGAAGTAAATTAATGACTTTTGTAGAGACAAGTTCAGGTCCAAATGTCTAAACAAGTGATTTGTATGTTATTGAGCACAGGCAGCGTTGCCTCTGGCAAGCAGAGATAGAATGAGTAGGAGAGCTGAGATGCAAGATGGTGGAGGTGGGTCAGACCGTCAAGTCACTGAGCTGTGCCCACAACAGGCACTGTACTACAACCATAAATAAACCACCTTGACAAGACAGCATCATTTATCAACATTAGGTTCTTGTGAAGCGAAACCAGATAGTCCAGCCGACAGTCATTTACGGGAAAACGTCTTTGCTGAGGTGTTGAAATAAATCTCATGTACTGGGGCCTGTGTTTTTAATACAAGCATTGTTTTTATTACATGAAAAAGTGAAACCCACCAAGCAGAGGCTGCAGTAAAAAGCCAGATAGGAGTCTGGGATTATTAGTAAAGCATCCCTGCGATGAGCGTTGTTAGATGAGATTATCTCTCTGTTTATTCCTTGGTCGAGTATTCTTCACTTATTTAAGTCTATAAACAGTATTAGAAATATGAACAGTGGCATTAAAGTGCTGAATATGGCATCGCAAAGACAAAGCAGTAGAATTATATTATGTCACGCCTGTTATAGTGCAATAAAAATTGCTGATGTATTTTATTGATGTCATCGTATTATTTATCCTTTTGCTTTTAACTCTGATGATTAAGTCTATAGGAACTCTATGGGACTATAGAGAAAAGTATGCATAGGAGTCACCCATAATGCATTGCAACAGTAAATCCAGGTGAGCTACCAAACAAGGCAACAAAAAAAAAAAACAGCATGGAATTTAATGTGCATGAGCGTTTCTACTGAGTCCACAATCAACTTTTAAATTCAGTAGAACGACAGACAAATAAGTGATCATCTCGGTTCAATTTCACCATCTGGGAAATGGATTATTTTGCTGCAACTGCCGGACTGTTCACTAAGACTCTGTGGACCCAAATTACATTCTCCCTTCTCTTTGACTGGATTACCCCACAGCACACTGCACTGTCAATAATTTACATAGAATGAACAGATAGAATATGATCAATCCCCTTTGTTGTTTTCTGCATCTGATTGGATTTGGAGCTCAGTCCCTGGTAACACCCCACAGGATTTGGACTGCACTGATATTTTTGCCGGCTCACTCCGTGAATACAGCTTTATGGTGCAAATGCTGAACTTTGTGCAGCCTGAGAAATGACCCTCGCAAGTCTGGTTATACTATCGTGTTAGGCAACATAACGCCTCGAAGGGTTTTCTCTGTTTGCAGGGTCATTAGGTGGAAATAAGCAGGAGGAGGTTACAACTGAATTGCAGCAGGGCAGCTGTAGTATCACTTCTTTTAATATGGAGGGTGATAAATTTCATCACATATACAAAAACAACACATGTTTGTTTTGATACAGTGATCTCTGGCTATTTGGATTGTAATATTGGAAAATTAATACTTGGACTATTATAACATTTTTGATACACAGCGATGTGGTTTTAAAAACCCAGGAAACATGATTCGGCTGTTTTTTCCAAGACAAACTGGTATGAGTACAATGAATGAAATTAGAGACTGTATGGGGGATTTCTAGTGATTTAACCTAAAGGAACAGAAGTATTTTCGTGCTGAGGATGTAAAATATTACTACTATATTTGAACATCTCTAAAATAAGAGAAAATGAGTAAAGAATTGTATTTGCAGTGATGTTCACAGATATAATAATTCCTCTATGATTCCCTTGTGAGTTTCTGTGTAAGTACACCCACTGGTTTTTAATTCCTTAAAAAAAATTAAACAAAAAGTTCTGTCTTCTCTGTAAATCACTGAAACGTAAAGTGAATGTCACATTACTGCAAATGACAAAATTTGAATATATTTGACATTTAAGAAAATGATTCATGTATAATAAGGGAAATGGAAGGGTGGGCACACTTAATTAAAAGAGTACATGAGTGATTAGTAGTACATTGTTTTAATTACATTAGGTGAAATATTTCATGAAGAAGTGAATCTCGGGACCTTTATGATTTTGGAGGCGGATGACTGTGTTCTACAAAATGTGATCTGAGGAAAATGAGAATCTTTTTTAAAGCCAAACCAAGATAAAGGTTGGTGGGTCAAACCCTTTGCGCATAGTAGCTGGATAAGAGTGGTTGTCAGGATGAAGGCATGCCGTGTGAATCAGACTGCGAGTCACTGTTTCGATTGGTTTCCACTCATTTCACTTTAAAAAAAAACAACAAAAAAAAGGGGCTCCAGAGGAACAGGGCAGCCTCTGTTTATGAGCATCAGCAGTGCAGAGTGGAAGTGGGGAGGTGTAACTTTGCCCGGAGTGCAGAGCAGTTTTTTTTTTTTTTTAAAGTAAGAGTGTTCCTTCAGACTCAAGGAGACTGCGGCTTCCCACAAGCAAGCTGTGTTCAGATGCAACTTGTCTCGTTTTATTTGCCCATATTTGACAGCTGGACTGTTTTTGCAGTCCATCGTTTGGCCACAAATAGCCAATAGCCTTGTTCCCTGACAGCACCGACATTTGATGCAATAACACACATCCAGTTTGTGAGCGGGGCTTGTCTGGTTATGTGTACGTGTGACAGCTCAGACAGACAGATTTCAAACTTCACTTCACTTGTTATTTTCCTCCACTGCGGGCCATCTCTGGTTCGCTCTCACTCGACTTTACGTGAAGGAAGTTGCGTCATAAAACTGTGATAACGGTGAGTTATTTATTTATTCATTCACTTTAATCTTTCATGGAACATGTTCAGCTCGAGCTGACAATGCCAGCAGTGAGTTTTGTGTTTGTTCACTTTCACACAGCATTGTTTTATAGATTTTGTACACTTCAGTCATCCAACATCAGGTAGAATTCAACACTTTTCTTCTTACTAACTAGAACAGGTCTTCTCCCAGTTTTACAATAGCCCCAGTGAAGAGTTGAGGTTGAATGCAAAGCTACAATTTATGCGTTGATGTCAAAGAATAGCAACTAACCGTGACATCACCCAATGGTTTTTTAACTGCCGTTTGGAAGCATCAAGTTCATCATTTCAGCTGTCGCCTGCTTAGTTTTTTGGAGCCAGAAGTGACAATTTGGATGAGCTGGGGAGCAGTGAGTGGTGCATTTGACTTGATCTGACTGAGAACTCAAGGCCACGACACTTGGCATCTATAGCAAAAACCTGACTGCACTCCAGGCCTGTCAATCAAACCAGATACGCCCCAAACATACTTCTTTTTGAGGCCTAATATCTAATAATGGAATTATTTTCAGGACCACCAGAACACTGATGAGGAGCAAAACTGCCTAATCACACCGTGCTGACTTGTGTAAAACATATACTGACTTTGTATCTCATGAGAGAAGCTGAATGGGAGTCAGTGGAGTAAGAGGCTTTCCGGGAGCCAGCCCCTAACGGCACTAGGTGGTATTGCACTTGAAGACACTTCTGCATTGTCTCCACCTCTCAGACCCAGAAGCTATGTCCACTTTTACATACAGTCTATGTTCATGTGACAAAAATATGTTTTCAGCTCAATACCTGAAAAGGGTGGTGATATTAGTGCAATTGCCTACTCTGCTTCATTTAGCCCAAACATCCAGAACATTCTTAAAGTATGCTAAAGGATCCAGATTATAAATTAGTAAAATTACTTTCGTACATTCTCTCCCTATAAATTAGCTTCTTACAAGAATGATTGCAAAAGTTTCTTTATGCATTGCACTCTTAATAAAAACAGGTTTTATAGTCGCAATTTAGTGCACGTTGCAAATTAATGGTCTACAAAGCCACTGAAAGGCCCAATAGTGAAGCCACCTGTTAGTATGTGTGTTCCAGGGTTTAAAGGATTTCTTTCTTTGCACCTTTGAAAATTTTGACACATGGCATGCGAAGATGTTTTGACACACTTGCTGATAGCAGATCACAGATTCAAAACGCCCACGTGCATGCATTGCAGTAAATGCCCATCTTGACAAATGGTTCAGTCGAATACTGAACACTAACATGACGGGGGAACATTGTTAATCTAAGAAAAACCTGGAACAAGTTGATGTTGGAAACACGTTTCCTTTCCAATGGCGCATTGTATTGATTATAAATGAAATAAGATTTTAAGATCCAATTTATTCTCAGTGACTTCTGTGTCTGTGAAAGTTTATGTAACATGCCAGATTCCATCAAGGCATTATTAATGCAGTGTAATTTCTCATTTAAATGAAGATAGAATTTGTGTCATTTTTTTTTTTTTCATTCTAGCATATTAGGCACAAACTCAACTACATTTGAATTGGCCTCTGATGCGCAAAAATGTTAAATTAAAAAGATAGCAGAATGAATTAACGATGAGGAGGTGAAAACTCAAGATAAATTAAAGGCTGAACCACTGATGGGAAAAACAGTCCAAGAAAATACCAAGACTCGCAGCGTTTTGCTCTTTTCAAAACCTTGTAAACATCCTATTTCACTCTTAACCAACTGGCGAACAAAAACAAAAGATTATCACTGAATGCTACTTCCATTAAAACAGACAACAGACGAGAAAACTGAAAAATTGCCTGAGAGAGCATAACTGATTTTTTTCTAATAGGCTGATCAGCAAAAAAAAATATATGCAGCAATTGTTTTCTATTACCCATGTTTAAATTTGTCTCGTAAGGATTTTACAGAGGATTTTTTGCAATCAAAAATGTTTAGTTTTGCAGCAGATTTTCTCAAAAACTGTGATGCAATTTTATTTTAGTTTTTGTGATATTTTTGCAGTAAAATTGTGGGTATTGGCAAAACAATTTTTTTTTTAAATGTATTACCAAAGAAGGTCATATAAAACCACTCCCTATGATAATAAGCATATCTAAATATTTTAATTCTAATCTTTTTTCCTATTTTCTGAATTTAAAGAACAATACAGCCAAATTATCAGGAAGATGAGTAATAAAAGTGAACAAGCTTTATAAAACAGTCTCTGACTGTAAAACAGAACACAGTCTATTTCTTCTGTAAAAATAAGTGCTTTAAATCTCTGAAAGGTTGTAAATAACTCATGTAATTTAGCACATACTGTATTATTACAATGACACAGGTGGTTATAATTCTCCTGATGAGATTACATTTCCCATAAACTTCATTCCTTCTATCTTTGTCACATTTTCCAGTGGAAGGAGAAGTTGAATAGTCTTGCTGACTGTAAATGGCGAGTTATTTTAGTTGATAAAGCAAAATTTAGTTTGGAAAGGTTTTCTTTGTGTCATAAGGCCTTCAGCAGAGCGTATCTTGAGCACCTTTATTGCAGAGAAATTGCAGAGAAATTGCAGGAATCTTTCATAATTGCAAGCTCCTGCCAACTTTGCGTCGATTGGTTGACTTTCCATGAATTATTGCGATCCCAAATTCCTGTAGGGACTGATCAATATTTGAGGCCTTTTTAGACTTCATACAGACTATATCATGCCGTATTAGCAGATCTTTCAAAATACTTAAGCACTAGTCTTTAATTACAAGCCTCTTTGAATGCATGAAATATTTTTTTGGCTACTCTTCCATTCTTTTCAACAATCTCAACATGACTATGTGAGATTGTCCTGCACTCTGTTGCTAGAAGCTGGCCTCATAAGAATACACATTGATTGGTTTAGCTTGCAGATATCTAATAGCCTCACCAAACCGTACACCACTGACCTTTACTCCAGAACGAACCGAGCTGCTGCAACAGAAAGTGATATGTTTAATGGTACATGTAGTCATTACTCTAAGGTATATACAGAATTATACAGCACATCATTCAATACAGGATATTTAATAACGCAATATGCCATAGAAGGTCCCTGCAAAGCTAAATATAATTTTCTTCCAAAATGCAATTTTTCTACAAAAACCCAAGGGACAAAGATGTTTCCACTTGAATATGTTCAACACTGTTTGGATTCATTGAACAACTGATGCGTGTCAACATGATTGACCTGGGAACTTTGACATGCTGTGTATTCGCCTTCGATTGGTTGAACATGAATAAGTCAGCCCCAGTCTCCTCCATCTTATCATCAGCGGTTAAGTGATGGAATAGAGGTCAGCCTGTGCAGCAAGCAAGACGTGAGATGTTTCTATTCCAAAGGATAATAAGCAAAGGCAATTGAGTCCCAATGTTGTCAGGGAGTCACTATCTGCCTTCCGCTGGATAACAAGAGGGGATCAGACCACCGCTTTTCCAGGGCAGCGAGTGAGGTGAGTTTAATGTCACTCTCCAAAAGCTATTTCCAAGAGCTCACCTAACATGGCCTTTTCAAGGTCAGAAGACGAGGGGATAACAGGAGTTGGATGTCTTCATGGGCTGACTGACACTACCAGTTCAATTTACCAGGCTCAGTTAGGGCATACAACATAGTCCTGTATAGGCATTGAAAAATAATGCAAAATCTTTGGTCTCTTATGGCATGGATAAAATAATAATCTTTACTTATCACTTAGTTCATGTAACTTTTCAAAAACAACAATACAAAGTATGCCATAAAGACTACAGGTGAGTATTGTCCTTATTATTGAAGTTAGATCTGAGCCTAGATGTTAAAGAGGATTCTTGACTTGCTGTGCACGCAGTCACGCAAATCATTTTCCAGTCAATATTTTGTGTTCCTCGGTCAAAGAGCCTTTTGCCATTTTTTTCAGTTTTCTTGTGCAGACCTGCTTTTTAAAGAATGAACCCAACTGTAGACTTTGGCATACCTTTGATGTCTCTAATAGATTCTTGCTCATTATCATCTACTTCACTTGCACGGTCACCTCTTTACTCCTCATATTGACAGGCTTCTCCACCTCAATATAAATGGCAAGTCTGAGTCAACTGTGAGCTCTTTTGTCCATGAACCAACATAGATATGACACTCAGGTGCCTGAGAAACATTTAGCTTTTAGTAATTGGTGTCCAATTACTTTTGAGCCATAGCAATCTGGGCACTGTTGGTTGAAAGGGTTGTATCTCCCCGACAGCCCTTTCAACATCGACATAAACCTACTACTGTTAAAGCCGAGACCTGGCCCTTGAATCCATTGTTTTATTTTAGTTTGAATGTGCAGAAGCAGAGAGCCTGAAGAACAAAAACTATGTAACTGCCCAAATATGGAGTATGTTGAACGAAAAGGAACAAGAAATAGCACTACAGAAATACCAAAGACATATTCAAGTGTGTCGTTGCACAGACTCCTCAGTAATCAATGTGGTCCAAAGTCTCTACCTAACAATTTTAAGGGAACTTTATGAAAAGTTTGACACACCCCCACGAGAAAAAAACATAATAAAAAAATGCTGTGCTATCTATAACCAAGATAAATAATTGAATGGTTTGGATTTCAACATTTCAAAAGCTGCACAGATAAAACATCTCCAAAGCAACAGCGCTCTGGTAGCAAAACCGCAATCACCTTTAGAGTTTCAGCTAAACAAATTTCGAATGATGCAACAGCAGACTGTGTGTATTAAAGATGTAATCATGTCTATGACTAAATACTTTCCTACATTGGATCTACTGGACCTTTGCTGCCTTAACCCGAGTGCTTTTGTCTGACTTTTATGGACCATTGCTGAAAAATACGGCTTTATTGGGAAGTTACTTCTTTGTTGTGATCGTTTGACAAAGGTGTTGACTGTACCTGCTGTGACAACTGTATCTGGAAATGGTTTGCATCAATCGAATCATATGAATCTCAGCTTTCCAAAGACATTTCACGAGTACACACGAACTGTACAGTAGATGTTTACACTGAATATGTTAAAACACTTTTTTAAGGGGTTATGAATTTGGAGTTTTGTGTCTGTGGAACTTTACCACTTGCAAAGCTTGCAAGACAATCAGAAAATGTATTTCTCCAATGAGCAGCCACTGAAGAAAAAAAAAATCTAGAGAAAAAGAGGCGCTGTCTGCCATCACTATTGTTGCATTTTAAACCTTCTGGAGCCACACCTCTGCTTCTTTCATTTATTTCCCTTCCTTTTATAGATATTCATAGCAAAAGTGACCCTGTAAAAGCTACTTAGATAAGAATCGTATTTCATAATTTATCATCTGATAACCCAAAGCAGTAATAACAAATCCTGCATTATCAACAAAGCCACTCCATTTCTTTACTGTTAGATTGAAACATTGCAGTCTCATTCTCAGTCGGTAGTCTTGTACTTTGTAGCTGCATGAGTGGAACAAAGAAATGCGTGTTTGATTAACACCTGTCACATGAGCAAATGCTTTGCTGGCCTGCCAGTAAACCTGTCAGATGAAAAGAAATGTAAGAAATATTTGCAAACAATTAAATTGAACTAAAGTCTTAAAAAAATGTCAGAATAGATTCAGAAGGTCTGGGTTGATGTGTGAAAGCAAGCTTTCTTGGTGGGAGCTACATCCCTCTTTTGTGTCTGAGGCCAGCAGGCATGTGCTCAGTATCACAATGACTTGTGTGTCATTAGTCCCCAGAGTCACAAATGAGTTCTAAGTGTGGCGCAGCCAGGAGCAAGGTGCAGGGACATGGAAATGAATATTGCTATATCTGTCAAGAGGACAGGTAGACGGTCAATAACATAATTACAGCAATTTATATTTTTTTCCCCCTTATTTTCTCTGGGAAATGTGTCTCAGTGCATACATATAGATAAAGAGAGTGGAAGTGTGAAGCTTGAATTAATCATTATTGCTGCTTCCTGACCTCACACACACACACACACACACACACACACACACACACACACACACACACACACACACACACACACACACACACACACACACACACACACACACACACACACACACACACACACAAGACACACAATGCACTTTATTATGCAGGCATTATGTTGTGCGGAACAGAAAACTCTGCATGTGTTACCTTTGCTCACTGCTCAAAGCAATTTATCAGTTGAACATGCGAAGGGGCTGTTGTTTAAAAGCATTACATTTTAAGTCCATTCCTTGCTCTCACACTCTGACCACCCACCACTCCCATCTTCTTCAGCAGATAAAATGGATCTCCACAGGGCTCCTGTTCTTAGAAAAATACATGCATGCAGGGCTATTCACCAGTTTAAATCACAGAACAGCAGTATTTTAACAGACGCCAAGACAACAAAGGGGCACTTTTTGACTTGTATAGCGTTTATAATGTCTGTAAGTGTAAAGGAGAGGTAGATATTAGTGTTAAGACAATTTTAAGCATACATCTTCCTGAACTAAGTGAGGAGGAAGTAAGCCTGGCCCCATCTTAAAGGTAGCCAATAACTTTGCTTTTTCACCCGATGATTTGTGCTCTTGAATGTTCTGGCAGAGTTGGAAGTTGTTAAGATAGATAATATGGTAAGTATATTGAATCAGTACTGTTACTACAAAAGCATTGTCATTTCTAATCCTAAATCAATGTGTAATTACACATGGCAATTTCATGGAAGCAATGATTGTCACGTGTTTATTTGAACAACTAACTGTTAAGGCTACTATAACCCTAAGAAGTAAAATAAGTATATTTAAAAAGGTCTTATAGTTCTAGTCAAATTATTTTTTTGGAGCAATAATGATCCATTTCAGGATTAGAAAATCAAAAGCACAACTGTGATGCAGTCATATATTTTAAACTATGTGTTCTGTTTTGTTGTTGTTGTTGTTGTTGTTGTTTCCCCTTATTTCCACATAGAGCAACATGATTCACTTACAGGTATGTAAAGTACTTGTTCATGTTGTTCAATTCATTGGAATCCAGCTCAGGGCACTAAAAGATCTATGGCTACCACTAAATTATGTGCATAATCTGAAGGCATTCAGAAGCAGCCTAACTCTAGAAAACTGAGAAACACCACGAACCCAGATTAAACCGCACTATCGGGGTACGATTAGATTTACGGCAGACAGATTTTATTGTCAAGATCCACAATGAACTGGGAGGCTTCTGCGACAGTCGCAGTGCAAAATGCTGTGTGCTGCAATTCCTCCATAGAGGACATACAGAGCTGTGTGTACTGTTCAGTAACGTGCAGTCCCGTTCTAACACACCTGTTCTAATCCCTCATCAACCCTCCGCAGTTCACTGCAGGTTTGGGAGGAGGCGGGTGGTTCAAATGTGCTTGAAGCGGACTTTTCTCAGGGGACATTGTGGCTTGTCAAGTACAGGTGTAACGAATCACACTATGGATACATTCCATTTAAGCATTTCATTGCCAGAACTCTGCTATTGTTCATGCTGACTCACTGCAAGACCTCACTGAACATGTTTTAAGTTACACCTGTAACACGTGACAATTCAAACTGTCTGTCATATGAAAAGGTACATTTCCACAAGCATCAAGAGAGACCGTTTGAATATTTAACTACACATTCCATGTTGGTTAACTACGCTTTATGGCCGGAGACATACATACTTTGAACTACATGTTTGTGTGCATATAATGGCTGCCTCAGGCATCCTGCGTCGGTTTGGAGCATTGGTTGTGCGCATCCTCAGAAATTAACACATGGCCAGGAAGGGTGAGGGTAGGGGCAGTGGAGACGTGACAGGGTTAGGGATATTCAAAACTAAATGGTGACAAGGACGAGACCATTACGTTGGTGCACAGTGTAAAACGCTGACAATACGGAGTGGTGACAGTGATGATTGATGATGAAGGTGTGTTTTGTCCCCCATGTAATCTCAGAATCAGCATAATGAGTGACCCTCTTGATTGTTGCCATGGTTATTGTTAACATCAGGCAAATCCAGGATGTTCTAATGGTATTATTGTTTTCCTAGTGTGCCCTGTGATGGAGTCCTCCGGTAACACGCAGAGTACAGAGGCCATGTGAGCGACGTAAACAATGCAAATGGTCAAATCAACGTGAACACATGGTTCAAAAGCAAGTACATCTCCGGCCTGTCTTTAATTTCCAAAATAAGGAGCCTGTCTGGGAAAAAAAAACATAAATATTTGTAAGGAATTGATTCCCAATGTCCAATTCCATTGCTACACCTCACATTATGTTGATGTTATTACCATATTCCACCTTGTGAATACAAATCTATTGTTATTAGAGCAGAGGAACATGGATTTGTTTTTAAACGTTTAGGAGAGCCAACATGCTACTAAATACTATGGAAGTGTTTAAAAAGGTTCACATTGACCAGACTAGAATAATTCAATAGTATTGTGGTATGTTCACTCTGCATTTTTTTCCACCCCAATTAAAAACTGCGCCTCAGCTCGATAGTAGCATCATTCATATAATGTAGAGAATTGTAGCTAATGCTTATGTTTTGCTCAACTTTGTTTGTTTATTGGTGCCATTATGAGTCCACTTTGGGAGCAAAACAACACAACTGGCTGAAAATGAGCTGTGTAAAACAGTTGGAAGTCCCAGTAATGAGTGCAGCAGAGGCACAATGACACCAGCAGCCAACACCGATGTGAACATGTGAATATTTTACAACGCCAACTTCCATCCAGCACAAATTAAATGCAGAACAAAAAACTTGACAGTGTTTCCCCTCGGCAGGCGTGCCACTAAAGGACTGAGTTGGTTTTAATTTGAATCTTCATTTAGATTATAAAACAATAATTCTTTAGCATGAAGGTTGCCTGCAGAATGTTCCAACATTTCCACTGTGTGTGTCTCTGTAATGGGTCACCGTGCATGCACACACACTCTTTATCTGCATGGCGATACACTCAGCTGTAAGCAGCAAATTTATATTTGTATCCCACTCTCCAACACACCTGGGTGATCCTTCTCTTGGGACAGCTAACAATAGGCCAGTCAACTATGCCTAAAGCAAATTAAACTACTCCATTAATTCACAACCCCAAAGTGATTCAATTCTGTTTTTGTGGAACACCACTGAGACACAAATCTTTCAGGGTTATTACCATGAAAACATGTTGCAAAATTAGGTTGAGGGTATTTAGGTGAACAACTGTTAAATTCTTATTTAACACAAAATAAAATGAGTTTATAAAATAGGTTCTGTTTGGTATTTCTATAAAGAAAAACATATTTGTGTGATATCAGCAACATTATGCTATAAGTACACTGGAAATGTATTCATTCCGACATTATGTATCAATTTCTGCATCTTGCTTCTACCTTTTTTCCCCAAAAATGGTATGTGTACCCACTCTCAGCTTCAATTACGGGAGAAAATCCCTCCTGCCAGAGAGAGCTGGTTAGAGCTCCTCATTCCGTGGCCACTGTGCATTGACCATTAGCTTCCCACTGGGTGCAGCAGCACGCATGGTCTCCCAATCTGCCAGACAGCTCCACAGTGTTCATTCCTCGGCAGACACCTCTCCACACCCCATGCAAATTCCCCCACAGAAGTCCTATATTGAAATCCCGCATATTAAATCGCCTCCTATGGAAACCAACCTGAACCGCCACGGTTCCCATGTTGGCATTGTAACTCTTTTAGCACCAAAATTAACAGCATGTTAACAGAATTTGTGTTGTTTGTTATTAGCCGTAACTGCTGTTGTGACAGTAATTGATTGAATGTTGCCCCAATTATAAATGGACGTTATTTCACGTTCTGTGTGTATTTTGATGGGATTTTGAACAGATTTCCCCCTGCCAGTTGGTTCTGTGTTGTCTGAAACTGCAGGCAGAAGATTGCATCAGCATATTCAACATAACCAGGGAGTGCTGTAAATACGGTCTGCATAAGTGTTAAAACAACTTTTTGGTGAAGTGGAGATAGATTAAACATGATCTTTGTTTTGTCAAGAGTGAGGTCAGAGGTGCACACCCCCAACTAAAAAGCTCCAACATTGTTTTTGCTTTAAGACATAAAAAGCTTTGTCCGATAAAGGAGCAGCAGGAGTGCTACTCTTCACTGAGAAATCTCGCAGTCTGATTCAATTCTCCTTGCCAGGGGAATTGATTAATATTCATTTTTATTTGATATTCATGGAGAGAATCAACACAGTGTTTGTCTGAAATCCAAGAGGGAGCACTGAACATAGGAAACAACAATGCAAAATTAGGGCAACACAATGAGAGGAATGCACGCTATTCATAGAAATCAATTCATTTTTTGCATCTGAGGCTTCAGTTTATAGTAAATTGAAAATTATGTCATATGTGAGCTGCTTGTGGCAAATGAGAAAGGGTTGGACAAAAAAATGCGAGAAAAATGTTTACCTGACACACACACACACACACACACACACACACACACACACACTGGGATACGACATTGATCATCCAGAGCTGAGTCTTCCTATCAAAAGCTTTAATGGCATTAAGTCATTTTCAATTTCCTTTTGTTGGTGTCAACATATTTGACACATAATGGAACAGAAACAGTTGTAATAAAAACATTTGTGTATCCTCATTTGCATAATTGAGGAGGCCTTTTTGCCCATTTGAATGCCAGTGTTGAATACCATCCTAGGGCATTGAACCATCCGAATAATCCAGATTTTTAATTGGAGGGGAATGTATGAGAAAATTAAAACCGTTTCCTGAAAGTGAATTTGTGGCCAAAGAAAGCCCACCAAGCGTGTTTAGTGAATATTACAGAAAGCCCCAACCATCGATGGATTCTTAGAAATGGAATCATGTTAACATTTAGTGGTGTCAAAGGGAAAGCTTAAAAGTTATTTCCAAAATAAAAAATAAAAAGGGTTAAGGGTGCTTCTGTAAAGCTTTGATTTCAAATTAAAAAACAATTGCAAAGATGGCACATCATTTTCCACCGAATCAAAGTGCATGCCACACCTTTTTCAGAGGATCTTCCTTTAAGGCTGTAAAAAAGTCAAAGCTTAATCTTATTTGATGTCTTGGATTTGCCATCTCATCATACATGTGTCTAAGTGAATATGATGAATTTGAAAGTTCTAACATGGCATTTGCAAAGGGTCCTCCTACAAAAACACGATCCTATGTCTTTTGTGCAAGCAGCTTATTTAAATTATTTATTTGAAAATGTGTTATCCCAGAGAGAAGTGACAGATAGATCAGATAGATAGTGTGAGTTAATCCTGATTGGAGTGTGGTGGGAGAAGTGTGGGGGGGAGGGATGCATTGACACAGCAGCGGACTTGAGTGCAGAAGACCGGTGTTTGCTTACCATTTCCAACCACAAATTGAGGCAGTGTTTTTTCCTTTTGCCATGAAAATGAGAGTTAGCTGGCTTTAAGGAAGTAATAACTTCTTAAACGCACATCACAGTTTATTTTTCAAATCTAAACTATTATCTTTCCTTGACCCTATGCATGTTTTTTTGTGTGCCCAAACATAATCAGTGGCGCTAAAAAGGAAAATCTCCTGTGGGTCGTATTTGAAGTAGGAACAAAGACTTGTATGATTGTATGGGTTGAAGGACTTGTTGGGCATTTGTCATGGTTCTGACATTAGACAAATTCAATCATGGAGAAACAGTTAACACTCAGTGGTTCCCAACCCCTGGGTTAGTACGCCTCAAAAGTTTACGAGAAATCTAGGATTTGCAAGATGATCAAAAAGATTAAAAAGCAGAACTTAAACATTTATGCACATAATTGTATTTATTTTCTTTATATTTCTGGAATCTTTATTTTGTTTTGTATTAACTGCACAATCTGACATCTACAGGAGTCTAAACATGATTTATATAAAACCGAATTCCGTTGTAGTGGAAGTACCTCACCTCACCAAAAAACAACAGCAAAATCAGTGGAAACTAGGAGAACAGAAAAAGTAATGATAGATTGGAAAGAAGACATTGCTTCATTGTTAGGGGTTGTGAAAAAAGTTGTCACTCAAACTAAATATTTGCTGTCACTGCCAAAGATGTGATGGATGTCTTGGTGAGCTTTGATTCAACCTTGGTGTTATTTAGGTAATATTGTGTTGTCTGAGATGGAATGGACATGAATATAACTAAACAAGGATTTATCTTTTAGAGTAAAGGGGATTATGGAAGAAGAAGATTACCCTTTTATGACCTTCAAACCTTTTTTCTTGATTGAGAAGTTCATTGTCATGGGCTCAGCCTCAGCCTCAATTATAAAAACCACAATACTTATAAACCAAATATTAAAAGACGATAAATCGAACACCATGAAAATGTGCCTCCCTGCTGATAAAAACTGCACTAAATTGGTGATCATGCTGTGAAAATACAAATATCCCTTTGGGAATTAATTTAATTTTATGACCCAGGAACTTGCCGTTGAGTTATTCACTATCCTTTAAAAAATAATTATCATATGTTTTAGTTTCTATTTGAGAGGAGGAGAATCCTTTGGTTTCGAATGGAGGAATATAATATTAATCTACCATGCAAAGCGTCAGTTGCAGACTGTTGGATTTTATAGCCTCTCTTCTCCCCTGTGAGGAGATCACAGCTCCAAGTGAGAACACCAGATATTGCCTGCAGTATGCCAACCAAACTGTGGAGTAATGATCGGTCCCCCAAACAAAGGGAACAAGGGGATGTTTTTTTGCTGTTTCATTGGTTGTGTAGTAATACTAATGAAATTGATTCCTCTGGGCTTGTAATACTGTTGTTCATACCACCATTTTTTTTAATAGGTTTGTTGTTCTTGTGTATCCAATAAATGGAATCAGTCCTTTGCTCAGCTGCAGCCTTGAGCTAGATGTGCTGTATAAACAACAGCATAATGAAGAACATCTGTTGTTGGATTCCAGCATCCCAACTTGATAGATTTGGAGGAGGCCAATGAAAATAAATGAATCAACTTGTTATGTAAAATTTCCATTCATTTGACGGTATTTTTCCCCAGATATATTGTGACTTTATTTATTACTGCTCCACCTCTCTGACTAACAGTCACAGAAGAATGCAAACATAAAACTGGTCTTAATCATATGAGACAAAAACTGGGAACATTAATATAGCAATTGCATTTCTGACCAAAGTTTTATAGTCGTGTGAAAAAAGAATTAAATCCTTGTTGTTTTTTTGAAAATATTTTCTCTTATCTGTTGAACAAAAATATCAATAGATGTAGTATTCTTCTGTGAAAAAGTAAGTGCACCTTTGGCATTGGAAGCTGGTATTGCCCTCCTTTAGCAAAAAAAAAAACGTATTGTAGGTGCTCTGCACAATTGTCAACACGTCTCTGAATATGTCCTTCATGAATGTAATGGTAATAACCACTCTTCCTGCAAAATTCCTTCAGTTGCAAGATGAAGCTTTTCTTGCATGCACTGTCCATTTCGAACCCCCGTAAAACATTTCAACGGGGTTCAAGTCTGGACTTTAAGTAGGCCATTCCATAGTCCTCATTTTTCTTCTTTCTCTGTCATTCTTTGGTGGATTTATAGTGTGCTTAGGATCGTTATTTTGTTGAAACGTCCACTTCTACTTCAGCTTCAACCTTGGGGAGATGGCCTCACATTATCTTCAAACCTTCTTTGATATGATGAGGAATTTGTAGCTGAATCATGCAAGCTGCCCAGTCCCCAAAGCAGTGAAACAAATAAAAACCACAAGTCCACCAACATAAGGTTCTTTAAAAAAACGTCTTTGGTCTGCACCAAACATATCTACTGTTGCTGTGGCCAAAGGACTCTATCGTTAACGTGTCTGTACAGTGCACATTATTCCAAAAGGAGTGTTCACTGGCAAACTGTAGTTTATCTCTAATGTTATTTTTTGACTGTAAAGGCTTTTACCCGACACGCCTCTCATGCGGGTAAAATGTTTGCAATCTCTTTCTGACTGTAGACACATGCACTTTGACACCAACCGTTGCAATAGTTACGTGATGAAATTTTGTGGCTCATGGAGTCCTGTGTCTGCTTTAAGTGGTCTGCTCTTGCGCTGTATAGTCTGGGACAGCCAGTCCTGGACACATTGGTGCTCATTTGAAATCTGTGCCACTTGTAGAAGATTTTCCTGACAGAGGAATGCCAGACGCTCCGGCATTCACAACCATTTTTCTGAAGGCCTTAGAGATGGTAAATGGTCTGAACTTACATGCCACCTTTGCAGTCTCAAAGCGCTTTACAATGTTTCCCATTCACAAACACATCTGTGGTGACAGAGCTGCCATGCAAGGTGCTCGCCTGCCATCAGGAGCAACTTGGTGTCCTGAACCTCTGTCTGGCAAACGAACAGGATGAACCAGGGATTGAACTGCCAAATTTACAATTAGAAGGCAACCAGCTTTACCATTTCAGCCACAGCAACCCAATAGCATGATGACACCAATGACAACAACAAAGAGAACAGCAGCACCTGGATATCAGAGATTAGGGTTAGGGTGAACTTGCTTTTATTATGCGAGTCATCTGAATTTTTTTCGTTATCTAAATGATCAAAAATGAGTACAAAATGCCCATTTGAGTGTATCGCCTTTATCTGTGGGTACTGTTTCAAAGAAGATCAAATGTTTGCTTGTTTAAATATGCTGCAAAAGTCAATAACTTCCATGGGATGTACTTGACTGCAATTCTTATTAGTTTCGGTGTGATATGACAGTATTGACGCAATGTGGATAACTGTTGAGGAGATTAACGCATTGACCATAGCTCATTATCTGTTACTGCATTAAGTGCATGTTATTCACATGTTAGGAGCCACTTCAAGGCTGGCCTACAACAAACCAAATTAAACTATAAATCAAAAGCTCAATTCAATTATATCCATCTTAAGTGAAATTCCAACATATTTCACTCCACAAAGGAATCTGTAGCTTATTTGTGATACATTAAGTTTCTGTCTGCAAATGACACCAGGTCTGAATTTTGTGCAGCAGTGGAAAGCATTCAATAATATACCCCTGACCTGTTTTCAATTGATTAAATTTCCATCCTCCAAAAGCTTTAGGAATATATTCATTTGTCTGCGTTTGAGATGGAAGCCATCCAACTCAGTGCTGTGACTCTGCACTGCTTCATTTGGTATGTGGAGTGTATTAAGGGCAGGGATATCAACAAGAGTGGATGGCAGCGTATGAGAACGATCCGATTCCCAAAGACTTCACACCAAGGTAATGGGCAATTGCCCATTTGTTTCTTTTCAAACAGCTCAAGCACAAAGTAAATGTTGTGTATCAGTGAGAATGGCAGATTGATTAGATGCCGGGACAAAACAATCCATTAATGGCAGTCATAAATGCTGCGCAGTGAAATGAAACTACAACGTAAATGAAAAAAAACAAAAACAAAGGGAAAGGGGGGAATGTAAAGCTCTTTGATTTTTCTAGCTGTGATAATCAATTCAAGAGAATGTAGTGAAGAATCGCAGAGCTGTTTGTGCCACCAACAGGATAATAATTCACTTGACCTTTCCTGAATACTTAGTGCTCATACTGCTGGATTTGCTTGGACCTTGAGAAAAACAACATCACATTCACTACAACCCAGATTTTGTCTGCATAATAAGCACTTTTAACCAAAGGTGTAGCAAAAAAGTATAACAATGTGCTTTAATAATGCACATAATCTTGTGCTTAGTGTTCATACTCATCTTCCTGCTACATTTTAGCCCTAGACAACCTTGTGGCACTCATTAAACCTCGCTTCGTTGCTTTTCTTCCTTTTTGTTGAATGTTTGCGAATGCATATTTTTCCCCACTGGTGTATTTAGGGAAGGGAAGACATTGAAAACTTCTCAAGCAGAATTCACAACTCCTCCTCACCTCAAAGATGAGCCACATATTGGCCTTAGAAAGGCAGATGCCCCAAGTCTGACCTTGTGTGTTTTTTCACACAATGTGCTATTAAGAATGTGATGTGTTAATGACCACTCAGCTGAATGAGGCCACAAAGACAGTTCACAGCTGTCTGAGGGTCAGTTTACACAAAGGTACACTCACTTTGATTAATATGTTGCATGGGTGTTTGTAACCATCGCAGGCAGCGATAGAAATTCAGTTTGTTGTGATGCCGCTGTGGGAGATACACACCAACACATAAGCTGGCAATCTTAGAGGGAGCGCTCTCTATTTTTAAATCTGCTTTTTAATTTTTCATAAATTGTTTGCTGTTTGTGTTGTCTGGTATTCCTGTCACTGTGGCAGTGTTGTTGCAAACACACTTTCATGGGGCAAGGGCAAAAAGCAGGACCAAAATAACAATGGGACGTTCCTTCAGACTGAAATATAAATTTGCCTCACCTTTTGTATGAGGAAGAATGAATCTCTGCTGTGCATATTTGACACTGTCTGGGCACCAAGCCTCAGTGAGGACTTCTGTTTCATCTTAGTTCATTTATTTGACAAAGACTATTGATCAATATATAAATAACTGTCAATGAGACACCTGAAAGTGGGTGTTGTTTGGAGACAAGATGTCAATCTCCACAGTGCATCAGTGCTAAAAATGTCTTTTAGACCACACTACAGACTACAGAGTCTACATTTAAGATTTTTTTTTATTATTTATTTTACTTTTATTGGATATTTAATAGTGCAGATACAGACTGGAGATCACAAAGGTTGTGACTGGTAGCACTGCAGTTATAAGCATGGAGGGTGGTTTTCCGGGTGGGGTCAACATTGTGTTCAAAAACTGTATTATCTTTATGATTTTGTTCTTATTTCCTTTATATTATTTCTGCACAAAGAAACAACAGTGCTCTTTGATCTCTGCTTGTTTAAACACAGTGACAAAGCAAAAATGTTTGCGTCTATCTGCACTCACATTAGAGAACACCAATTAGCATACATGCATGTAGATGCACTCTGACACTAGTTTGGACTACAAAGGAATTATGGGGTTTGCTTTTATTAGTATTTTGTGTCAGTAGTTGTAGGTTATCACAATTAAGACTATCTACTGATTATTATATTGATATTGCAGGGTGGCAGACACTGGGCGGTATAACTCTTGTTATCTTAAGTGAATCTGAGGGTGAGGTGCTGACAGAGGTTATGCTTTATTCTGCTTATTTAAGCGGCAAGCATGAGATTTGGTGTCATTAAGCACAAAGTTGATCTGATATTTTGAAGATAAAGGGATTCCCATGACATTTTTCACGACAGCCAGAAACATTCGCTGTTTGATGTCCCCATAAATAATGATATTCATAATAATAATAACAATAATAGGGGAAGTTACGCATAACTTTTGCATGACATCAGCAGCGCAGCTGTCACTGGCGCAGGGTAAAACCTACCTGCCTCCTTTCCAACTGAGTCCCGGCTGTCATCACACGAGATGCGTTCACAATGTGCCGTACATCTGCAGCTCCGTGGTGCAAGGTATAACTTCTAAGGCACAGTGCACAAACCATGTGCAGATGTAGGAGTGTTTATCCCCAGGTTGCAAAAAAAAAAACTCCATCCTGGTTGGAAAGTAGGCCATTAGAAAAAAAAAAAAGAGGCCAACAGCTGACTAGCCTGTGGCTGAACATCAAGCACTCGGTGGGACGACACTTTGTGCTACAGGAGGAGGGACAGAGGGAGCAGAATGGCTCAGTGTGCCAAGTGATATTTCAATTTGATTTTGGGGGATGTGTGCTGCAATAATAATAATAATAAAAAGACTCACATGCTGCAGTTTACTGATATACACTCAGCAGCCAGTTTGTTAGGTACACTTGGCTACAGCTGATGCAGGCCAATATACTATGACTACTTCAGTAAATCCTACATTTGTTTGTGAGAGGTGTCATGTTTCTGGTATCATATCAAAGGTTTAACAGAGAATAAAAATGAGAAATGAACATGTTGGTTAAAGGATTTAAAGCACATGTGCAGTAGACAGAGGGTTAAATGGTTTGGGAGTAGCGGAAAAGAAAAGGAAATTCCTTGATTGGTTTGGAAACAAACAGGAAGACTTTAGGCTTGAGGGAAATATTAGACTGTGTTATGAGAGAGTCGAGGTGCAGCATCCCGGTTTAACTCCCCCTTTACAGTAGCTTCGTTTGCTTGGATTGCATTTAGTTTGAGCCTGCTGCTCTTACTCAGCTAATGGCATAGCAATCTTAATATTTGACTTTCCCGAGATTTAAAAATCGCACATGCCGCTGGCAAGTGGGCAAGGATTATATCCAGTCTTGTATTTATTATAATCCACTACATGTAGCAGCAGGAGTATTGTAGCCAATGGGGAGACAGTCTAACCTGGTTTGTTTTAAATCATACTTATTCACTTGAAAAGGCCAAATAAAATATTATTTCTGCTATAACTAAATTGGTAAATGTCAAAACATATAGAGTTTACTCATTGTGGATGCTGTTTATATGAAACCATTTTCCATTCCATTACGCTGACAGCTGTACTAAAACATGATCACTCACCATTGTTTTCAGACAAACACAAGGCTATGAAGTGAATCACCTCTGCAAAGACATGCAATGTATAATTTCTAACAAGCAATATATAAAATATATAAACCATTTTGCTTCTCAGGGAGCCTCTGCAGTTTATCACATTGCACTTTTAATGCCAGCACCATTACCAAATATTGAAAATCTCCGAAATGAAACAAACTACTTTGCTTCTCTATCTTGAAATGTGACGGTTGGCTATTGTCCGTGCTTTTATGTTTGGTGCGTGCCTTTTAGTAATAGCTTTTCTGATGTGAAAGGAAGTTATCTGTCAACAGCAGAATGTCTATATGGGCACACTTGCCCCAAGGAAAAGGAAACACACACACACACAGACACACACACACACTCACACTAGCCATAAGCAAATACTGTAAAAAAAAAAAAAAAAAGGTTAGCTTATGGCAAAGCAAATATGTTTCATTAAGGGCTCAAAAAAAAATTTGCTCATTTGAAGGGACATTTTTAAAGTAAATACTACATGCTGCTGTGTGAGAGAATTTATAACTGTCACCTGGTTTGTTTAAACATTCATTTCATGGGTTTATTATTTCTTATCCTCATAGTTTATCTTCCTTTAATTCATTTCTCTCTCTTACATGATCAGTTTAGGCTCCCAGCAACACTGTCAGGTCTCCATTACTCTAAATCTTAAATAATTTACTGCACTCTGCTTGTAATACAGGAGGATCCAGGAACTGAAGCTTAATCTGCTTTTAAATTTGTAAGTAGGTATGAAGATGTGCATCAGTGAAATGACTGATGCCAAAATGAAGTGGGAAAAAAAAGAGATTATTAAGAAACAGAACTAATTTGAATGTTAAAAGCCCTGCTTGGAATGATTACAAGTCTTAACATTATGAGCTGCGGTAGCAGTAATATTAAAATGCTCATTTGACAGCTTTTAATATGGCTCCTCCAAGAGCTTTTAAATCATTGTTACTCTCAGGATAAAGATAAAGATGAACATGCAAAATGTCAACAATGGTAAAACAAAATAATAATATAAACCATAAAAATAAGGGAATGCTTCTCTCTTGTTCTTTATTGGATCTTTAAGTGTGCAGTCTTAGAACCCATCAATTTTAATGTCCTAATATTTTCCTTAAATTCTGATTTTATTACATCAGGGTTATGCTGTTGACTTGTGAACAGTACCAGAGTAAATAATAATGATGCCTGTTTCATAATTGTGTGGTGGGATTTGAAATACTGTCACTCAGTTCAGCTGTTGATTCAGCTGACCTGGATGTCAGCTGAACATTGTACTGTGGGTGCAATGATACGATATGTGAAGTTTCAACACTGCTTTGTTGCAAAGGAACAGAGCTCAGTAATGTGCGTGGAGCAGGGGGAAGCCATAACGTTTGTGAGTATTTCAAGTTTGCAATTTCACCATGGATCTGAAATTTGAGCAGGGAGCACAGATCAGATTTTTTTTTTACAAACTCAGGAGACCAATGCTTTAGAAAGCCTGTGGCAATAAAGCAGTGTGCCTGGCATTGTTTTTTTAGAGTGCCATTTGTGTTCCAAGAGGAGTTCAACATCACTGTCCAAGACCAAAAAAGGCGCATCAAGTCAGAAGAGCAATCAGGTGGGTTTTCCTTGTCATTCGCGAGGTTGTGCACTGATAATTTGGTCAAATCTATCAATGCTCAGTTGAACTGTCACGTTCTAATGCATCGAAGGGAAAAATTAGGCACAAGCGCCCTGGACTGTGGTGCAATGGCAGTTGGTTTCTTTAGCTTCTCATCCGCAACAACTCAATCGTCAGTCCCCACCCACACTGCTCGTCAGATTTAAATCCTTGTGACTCCTTTCTTTTCCCGAAAAAATTGGACAAAAATTCCAGTCCATGGTAAAGTCTCAGATGGACACGTACCAGTCGTGAAAATTGTTGCTTTCAATTTGTGTTACAGTGTTGCACTCCGTTTGAATGTAACAGGAACAGCCTTGACAATTTTGATCACACTTTTTTTGTTTGTGAAAGAAATTCTCCTTTGTACTCTGGATTTTGTCATTTTATTGAGAAATTAAAAAAAATACACTTCTTCTTCCTCGACAGAAAACTATATCCCCAGTCAATTATTTGTATTTGTGAGAAACCAGTAAAATCAAACCTTTATCTGTTCTAATAATCTTCAACACCTCATCTGTAAATCATACATTTTGTATGAGGTGCTCAATTTCTTTCTTCTGGCTAAAGTTTCGAAGGAACTCTATTCACTATAAATTAGATACATCAAGCTATCTATAAAGTCAAAAGTCATGAACAGCTGGACATTCTGACTTTGAGAATAACTTAGTCCTTCATTTCTCTTGCCTTTGAGACGGAAAGGTTCATAAAATGTACAAGTATCACAAACTCAAATTTCTTTGAGTCTGCCGTTTCTTTCTTTGATTCATATTGGTAAAAGTGGTTTACTTTCACAGTATCTGCTCTCCCCTCCCCCGTTGTTCTTTTCATATTTTAATGCTTTCTCTGTATTCACACGTTGTTCACAGTTGATCTGAAGAAGTGAGGCTCAAAGTGCATGTAGATGTGCACATGAAAGTCTGCTCAAATCCCCATTCAAGCATTTAGGTAATGTGTTTTTAATCAACTTGAATCAGTCCTGTGGACTGTATATGTTAAAATTATTAATTTGCACAGATGTCCATTATTATTCTGCAAAAATGACAACTGAAGCAGAAATTGAGCACATCAATAAGACAAACGTTGACAAAGTTTTCTTAAAAAGAGTTTTCCAAATGGTATCTACCCATGTTAGATTGTTTTGCATGTGCTCCTGCTGTCAGGAAGTGAAACAGATTAGAGCTCCATCGCATAAGGCACATCAATAGACTTGTGAGGCTAAGGTCTTAATGAAACAGGCCCCCCAAAAAGCCAGAGGCCTGTCACTGTGATGGACATGCATTATGTTTACTGCTCATTCCACCTGGCAGTTTTGAAAAGTACTGAGTGAGTTGAAGAGCGACTGACACCAACCGTGTATTAGTGCGCTGCATTGTTGATACATCCCTCTGGGAGTAACTTAAATGTGTGTGTCACAAAAGCTAAGACTGACATTTGCCAAATTGTGGAAAGCTCATGGATATTTATATGATTAAAAGTGTGCGACGAGCACATTTCAAAACATATAGAGTTTTTGAAAAACAGATGTCAAAAGGGATGAATGACTTAAGGGATTAGAACCTGAAGGTCACAAGGATCTTGACTGACTTCAGCAGAGAGCTCAAATACTTATTCCACTCTTTGAAGAATGGTTTCAATCTGCATTTTTGTTAATGTTTTAACTTTCGATTCAGTGATGACCTCAACTTTGCCATTTCATTAAAATATTGAAAATAGGAGTAGTCACAATGTTTAGATTTGTTTCCATCATCCAGGCATCAAGAACCACTTTATCTAAAAGATGAATTAAAGGTTGTCAATATCCATTGTCAACATAGATTGAGAAGATCACTGTCAACATTGATTTTGCCAAAATAGAATTGCCCATTGTGTATATGGCTTTCAATCACAGTCCATAGGCTCAAACTTAAAGCCATAGTGCAGGACTTTTACATATAAATTAATGTTTGTTAAAATAAAGCTCTGACCAAACAAGTTTACAACATGCTGATTAAACCTTTCAGCACAAGATAACTCTGTATTTCACAGTATACAGAGTTATTACATCTGTTTTCTTTGGTGACATTCTGCTATGAACAGAGCTTGTGCAGGAGAAACTTATGCCAGCTGGACCGGCTAACTTTTGGTTTTGCACCATGCCAACTTAAATGGAGATAAAATAATTAAATCCTGCTTCTTTTCTGAACTTTCCAAATGGTAATGGTACAAATTCTTATGGTGAAACTGGTCATTTGGCAGAGGTAATGATGCCTTTAATTTAATGTATGTATTTAATGTATTTAGTAGAATGAGTCGTTCATGTCTACATACATCTTCCACAGAGTCCACCATGTTTCCTCGGTAGCGTTGAGCTGACAGCTCCAACTGCAGACGAGTTGCAGTGGTGGAGGCAGGGATGTATGAATCAGTATGTACTGGATGAAGGCAAAGGAACTATATCCAAACCACCTTAAGGCATTAAGGGATTTTTCACTCTGAAAAAAAACTTTAAAATATGTAATTTTGTTGAACAGAGATACGTTGTTAGATGTTTAATCAATGCCAGAACAGGTAGGACTACTTTAAAATACCTCTATTTCATATCCATCCCATTTTAAGTAGTTTTAATATTTCAGTGGAAATGCAAAGTACCCAGACCTACAACATACAGCTATTACATATTTAGGGATGTGCACTTCCCAGTGAATATTTTTACACAACAATCATGGTTCTATTCTGCATGAACCATGTGCACATGCTTTTTTTTAATGTTGTAAATTGTCTGTATAGTTTATCAGTGCTTTAATGTCACAAAAACAAATTAGCTTACTGTTATCCTACTCTGCTTTTAAAGTGTGTCTGACTCTGATAGCGTGTAGTGTCTGATAAGTCTCCACGCCATATCAATCTAAAGCAAAATTATTCCTTTAAACCTGAAACAGATTATGTTTATCACCTGGATAAACACAAGATGTACTCATGAGCTCATGATTCAGGTAACTCCACAACTGTATCAGTGGTGTCATTCATGGGAAGAACAATAGCTTCCTGTCAGACAACCTTCTCCTCTTATACACAGAAATACCAACCACCGTCACTACGACAGACAGCAACTACGTTAGCCTCCTTGAAACGCTGTCAAAACACTTAAAGTAACGATCTGAAACATTCTCACACAAATGCTTTTGGTTGCTTTGACATGGATTGACATTACACAATATCGACCCAAGCAAGCAAGAGTGGTTTGTTCGGAATAAAATGAGGACGAGTTAGGGAGAGAGGAGGCAGGCAACATGGTTGAACAACCAAAGAAACAAGGATTTCCTGTTCAATTAATCAAACTATTCATAGAGCGAAGCATTTGACTTTATGAAACACCGGACAATCCGAGCAAAATTCACTGATTAACACGAGTTACATCAGTAGTCAAGATATTTCATTTCCAACCCCAATCTATATTTAGATTAGGAAAAGAATGGACAATTTGAGATAACCGGTTAAATGAAAAAGTTCTAACATAAACTACAATACGGATCAATATATTTTTATATTTTATACAGTCTTCCAAGATTTTGGGAATGTTGTCAGAATATTGGAGGTTGTTGTTAATCAGTCTGTGGTTTTTTAAAGTAATAATCTTGAATACATTTAAGTACATAAATGTTAGTTAAGTCACTATCGCTGAATGAGGTACCACAGTGGTGATTGAAGTTCGCCTGACTCTCCATTTTGCCACTCAGAGCTTAAGTTTTCTACGCTGTGATTATAGTCTGAAAACCCTGTTTCTATTAACGTTTACACAGCCATTCTGAAGGGAAGACCAGTGTTTGTGGCTAAATTGAAGTCAAGGATTTTTTTTCTAAATGTAACTGCAGTGTTGGTATAGTTTTGCCACAGATGGTGGTCAAAGCTGATTAGGTAAAGGCTGCTCCAATGGTTTCAAAATAAACCAAAGGTCTCCACCCAGTACGTAACAACTGGAAACATTTCCCAATGGCTGACAATATATTAATGCAATGATTTTGGGTCTGGTAACACCTGGCTAAATGGCTCTGATCTACTAAAGGAAGTTGTTGCATTTGCAGTATTTTGAACTGAATGAGCTGGGTGTCTGTGCTGACATTCACAGGGAAAACCACAAGCAGCACACAGTTAATTACTCCAAACCAGGATGTTGATCTACAGCAGGCTCGCTCTTCAACTGCCAACTGACCGACATCACACAGGCAACACTGTTTTAATCTCAGGGCAATAAAGTCCAGAAACACACCATCAATCACTGCTAATCACCAAAGATGAAACTACAGAAACCAAATTGGAGATCTTCGAGATTCTTACTTTGACTCAAATGTAGTAACGATTCATGAGATGCGCTCACTAGTGCTGGATTTTCAAATTATCTTGCTCATTTATACTCTAAAAATCATGCCACAATACATGGCACCTACTGATGAATGTATTTTCTTAATACCCTCAGTACTCAGCTGAGTTTAATACGTAAAACAAAACATGAAAGGTCTGCACAGGAATCAGCAAAGACTGTGACTTCTCTAACAGTCAGTGTTTCAAAAGCAGACACAGTGGGCCTTGTGCGCTTCTTTGTAGTAACTTAAAAGTAAAAATCAAATTTTTTACATTCAGTATCATTCATGGTGGACGATGAGTACAAGCCCAGCATGGATAGTTGCAGACTTCTCTGGTTTAACGGATCAGTTTTAGTAAATAAATCGACAACACAGAGTAGAAAGTACTGAATGAGCACCTTCAAATTCAATACTACTACAGTGGTTTAATAACAGGTGATGGATGACTCTGCATGACAGCTCAATGTAGGCAGATTACCTCAACACCCCAACTGAAGATGCTTAATATTTCAAATGTCTGACTTTAGGCTACAAAGTGGGATTAGCAGCTAAATCTGATGGTTCTGTAAAATATAATGATCACCCTTTGTCCAACAGTTAACATCAATATTCATGACTTAGAACAATCAGATGTTGCTCTGAGCTATGATTCGTTTTTCTGTCAAGTCAGCGGACAGGTCCAAAACATGCAGATTATGAACGTGCATCAAGCAGAGCACAGAAATTTCAAAGCATTCATTTTGAATACCCTTATTTAAACATGGTCTTGATGTTCACAGAGGTACAGACTCTCAAGGCTTCCACTCAAAATTCCTGTCGACTCCCTTCCTTCTCCTTTTCTCATTTCTTATATTAGTTACATGGAACAGTAAACAAAACCAAATGGTGTGTAATTGCTGAGTTAATCTGATCTGCATATAGAACAAAACAATACAACATTATAAATAAGGAACAAGACTGTTGAATGCATTTGAGAAAAAAATAATAACCCTCACAATGAATACAAAATATATGTTCCTCATTAGCTCAAGTACAGCAATGGGATAAAATCCAGTTTCTAAAGTACACGTTTTAGATCTCACTCATTTGTATCTGGTTAAAATATGTACGGAAGAAACAGAAGAGAGCATAAAGATCCTTTTAAAATGCTCGTAGGCACAATTGCAATTTCATATTATATCCTCTACTGACCCAAAGAAAGCTTTAGGATCTGTTTAATAATTGATATATCTGTTTGTATAACCTTGGTGCATATGAATAATATGTTCTGAGGTAGAATGAAGGCGACTTTAGAATAGGAAGATTAAGTTAATAAGAGGAAATTTACTTCTATAGCTTCAAGGTAAAAGTAAATGTGTGCATGTTTTCAGTAATCAAAGCAAAACCAGTCTGACATTAATGTTGCAACAGAAAATAACATGAAATGCTGAAATAACATGGCAGCTCTGTGGGACTGCAGGTCATCGTGTTAACGATTGCACAGGAGTTGATGAACTTTGGGGCTGCTGCTGGCAAATTCCATCAGTCACAATAATATATACAATATGTCCCTCCAGTGTTCATGTTCCATTTCTGATTATGAAATACATTATTCAGACTCAAACATCAGCTAAAGTATTTGCATAGCATCCCACTGCTCCCTCCAAGCGAGAGTATAATCTGTTTTATTTGGTCTTGGTCCTGTAAGGAAAATGCAACTTGTAATCAAGGTCGCAAAGCAAAGTTAAAATTAGGCTTAATTCAGATGTTTAGCTAAGTGTTGTCATGTTTTCCTGACTGGCAGATTATTGGACCAACACTTAAGCACCTTAACTTTGCTCAAGCAATTTAGCAGCATTATGACTTTGCATAAACCTTGAATAATGCTACTAGATGGAGGGGTGTGCGGCACTTCAAGAGGTGTAAGGAGAGCAGCATTTGAGTGCCACATAATACCTTCGGAGTTGGCATCGCAGAACTGAATGTTTGGCGAGGCTTTGGGCATAATATCCTTACTGAAGGGCTGTTTTATGAGAGTGTGCAACCACAGACAAAGTTACTGAACAGGAACATGGAAGCCTTTTCAGGTCATGACATATTTACCGCAAGTAATGCTTGCTCACTTTTGCGATTATCCCTGTGTGTGTTGTCATAAATTTGTGTTTGTTTTGCAAACAACTAATGCAATTCGTACTTCACTTTGTTATTTGTCTATGGCTCTGGGCTTGGAAGTTTGTCCCACATAATAATGTTCTTTCTGCCTCAGCTAGCACACAGAGCAATCTCTGTTCCAATTAGATCTCCTGAATTAGGAATCAGTTATTGATTAAAGAAAATGGATTCAATCTCATATTAGGACGTTCTCTAATTTTATTTTTTTTAATATTTTTTATTTCATTGTTTCTTCTACCCCTAGGTACAAACTGCTCAACCCAAGTTCAGTTCAGTTTTGAAGCATAAGCACTGTAGCAGTTGAGGATGAAGTACTCAAATGTTTTACTTGAGTAAAAGTACAAATACAGCACTATAAAAGTAGTCACACAGGACAAGTGAAAGTCCTGTATGGAAAATTCTACTGAAGTAAAAGTATAAATCCATTACCAGCAAGATGTTGTTAAAGTTTTACAGTAAAAGTCCTGCTTTGATATATAAGTACATATGACATCATAATATTATCAGTAGTGAATCATTATCAATGTGTAAACAGCATGTTAGTAAAAATTGTGCTACACAAATCTGTTTCCAGTGGACTTTTGCTCTAAGCTTTAATTTGTAATGTATATAATATAATGACAATGACATTTGAACATGATCCAAATGATAGACAGAATAGTGGTGGAGTGGTGAGGACTGTCACTTACATGTTCGCACCTCAGCTCGGGCCTTTCTGTGTGGAGTTCGAAAGTGGGTTTTCTCTTCAATACTCCAACTCCCTCCCAGTGTCCAAAGACGTCTGTGTTGACCCTGTGATGTGAAATATAATGGACTGGAAGTATAAAGGAGCAGTACATGGAAATGCTCAAGGAAAGTACCTCAAAACTGTACTTATGGATAGTACTTGGGGAAATGCACATAGTTACTCTTCACTACTGCACTGCTTTGGAATTACACATTACGATTTATTTACTCCTGAAGTCGAGGTGCCCGAGGGTTTCTGTTTTGATGGAGATGAAAAATGTTGAAGCTTCATTGACCGGCCCCCCTTGTCAGATATTGAAGGAAACATAAATTAATATCATTTTTATGACAGGCTGCATTGAAGTTAATCAGTGCCGCATACGGTTTTATTTTATAGTAAATTCCTCACATCTCAGCATGGAAAACTTAAACCTTCTACTACAGGATCTATAGAATAGGACGCACATCTGTCGGAGTAATTGCCTGTGAACACACAGCGTTGTATTTTCCTGACTGCTGAAATATTTTCCTCACAAGCTAAAAAATGAAGGGTTTAGCTGCAACTTTCTTAGTTTTAGCCAGTTCTTGGCATGCATTATTTTGATATGTGTCATTGGCTGCTGTGTTTAATTGTGAGCTGTCTCCACAAATATAAGCCTGAGGAAGAGGGATGGGTTGACAGCAAAACAACATTTCCCACTGGAGAGCAAAAAAAGCTGTCACTAATAAAAGATGTGATCAGTTCTTTGTGTGTTTTCATATGACAGTCCATTAGTAGGAGGGGAATATGGGTTCAGGATGGCTACACAGGATATGTACACTCTGTAATGGCATTATTAGCATCTACGGCATGGACAAGGACATAGAATATGACAGAAAATAGGTTCCTTTATTTCCTTGTGAGTACCATCAGACTATAAGTAATGCAATAATTCAATTCAATTCAATTCAATTCAATTCAATTCAATTCAATAATTCAATTCAATTCAATTCAATTCAATTCAATTCAATTCAATTCAATTCAATTCAATTCAATTCAATTCAATTCAATTCAATTCAATTCAATTGAACTTTATTTATATCGTGCCAAATCACAACATAGGTTATTTCATGGCACTTAACACATTAAAGTCCTTACAGCAAGACGTTACAATATTATACAGAGAAACCCAACAATTCAACAATTCCCACATAAGCTAGGAGAGAGAAAAAAAACTCCTCTTTAAGGGAGAAAAACCTCCAACAGAGGGAAGGAAAAACTCCCTCTTAACAGGAAGAAACCTCCGACAGAACCAGGCTCAGAGGTGGGCGGCCACCTGCCTCGACCGGTTGGGGTGAGAGGAGAGCAGAGAGAGAAAAGGACAGCATAGAGACAGAAGAGAAGAACTGTTGGTGGAGACGACAATCACAGAGCAGAGACATGCAGCTCCGTCCATGACGGGACATCTGCAAAAGAAAGAAGAGAAACTATGCGAGCAAGGGAACTGAATGAAATAATGAAAACACAAACACATGTTCACAATTACACAGGGTCAGTCATATTTCAACGTCAAAGACTTATAAATCCAAATGGATGTGAAGGTCAGTGGCAATGAATCAACGCCTGACTTAATCCACATCACAGTGGCCGGTAGATGCCCCCCACTGTGCATTAGAAAGGTCCCAGAGGACCATCAGCACAGGTGTGATTAATTGAACTATTACACGCAGAAATGTACCTTTCATATATACAAACTGGACGTCAGCATAAGATTGTTCTGCAATTGAAAGAATAATGACATAATGACAGATTCAGATTACCACAGGAGATACAATTGGAACCCACTGACTGGGAATAGAGGTGCTTTGTGTTGTGTTTTTCTAACCAAATTGCAAAAGTCAATTGATCCCAATTATTACATAATTGTAGGTTAATCACATTTGTAATAATGTCTGTCACTGTCATTAAGGTCTGCTTCATTACAGAAACATTTTAAAATCTCAAGAGTGCTAATTTCTGTTTTTCTGGTCCTCTGACAGTCTAAAATTTTAGGCTCATAATTATGGTCAAGCTACGTTTTGACTCAGTGATGGCATAAATCAGGGGATCACCAAAATCATTCGGAATCATCCTCCATTAATCACAAATGGGGTAAATGAGATATTTCACAGGATCTATAAGAATGTGAGAAACACTAGAGGAAAGTTTGTGGAATCATCAACATCGTTACATCATGTGTTGATTCACTTCTTGTTTATTGTGACTGATGATACGTCTTTAAAACTTTTGCATGGCACTGCAAAGTCAGATTCCTTTCATTTTCTGGATGAAAAGTAGCTCTGACTATGGGTGGCATTCAGTGCAAGTGGAAATTGAGCAGAGTAATGACTTCACCTCACTCGTTGTTCTATGTGTTGTTGTTTTTTTAAAGTCATCAGACTTTGTCTATGCAGATCAAAATTCCAACTGAATTACCAACTCAGCAGGAATTTTGGAGTTACTTTACACCATCTGGGGCTATTTTCACCCTATTTTGGAATGACATTGAATGTTTCACAAATTTACTGAGTTGCACCTATGGCTCCTAAATTAAAGGAAAATATCACCCATGATAGGTTTACACTGACATCATTCTTACATAAAGGCATTACAGAAAGATGTCTGGTTTTGCTTTAATGTGGATAGAAGTGTGATATGCAAGGAATAGCCTTGTTCCTGAACTGCCAAGGTTCCCTCTAAATTATTTTACAGCCTGGATGAGTGACTGAAATTTCCAATTTGCATAGGCAAAATCAAATTACCAGCCTCCTCTGGTAATACTAATGCAGCCCTGAGATGGCTTTAGTATGCACAAATTATGTTTCTTATTCTGCATTGCATGGGTAACAGCACAGTTGAAAGGATTTGTTGTCGTGTGGTTTTGGTAAAGTATTGTTCAAGCACACATGTCTGAGTTTGAGGGTTGTGAACAGAGGCATAAAATGTGGTAAATATGTTCACGGATGTGCTTCCTTTGATTCTTTAAAAATATAGCATTTCAGACACACTGATTACAAGAATACAAAACTCTAGGCATAGATGCAGACAGGTGGTTCACTCTTCCCGCTCATTGTTGTCCTCCTGCCTCCACAATACCAGTCCCTCATCAGAAATTAAAATGGCTCACCGAGGGTGTGAAATAAAGATTATGGCCTTGAAAGCCCTGAACAGCTGGTCCTCCCAGAATCAGCCATATGGACCACTAGGGTTGGTGTTATTTTTGCATTCAGTCCTGTCGAACATGCTAGGGGAAATTAGAGTTCAACCTGCCTGTCTGTCTGTGGATGAGTCCACCGAGCTCTGATCCCCGACAGGAATTCATCCTGCCTGTAGTCATAGCAACAAGCTTGGTCTAATGTGCTCAGTTTGAAATGACCAGGAGGCACTTTTATTGAAGTTCACTTCCTCACACCTTTGTCTCACAAGCCTTTATTGGTGAGGGAAAGCATCATTATTATTACTATTGAATAGGAAATTACTGGCTATGTTGTTACATGTGCTGATACCAATGCAATATTTCCTTACATCTTTCCTAAACTCAACCAATGGAGAGTAATTCTCCTACAATTAACAAAACTACAATGCATAGACTGTATATAAAAATGGACATGTAGTTAAGGTCGGCATAGAGAAGCCAATACAGAAGTGCCCTGTAGTCCAATACCCCAGGTCAGCCACTAGGGTGCTGGCTCTGCAAAATCTACAGGTCATTAAGATGTCATAAGCTGCATTCACTCCTTCTGGTCAGTATCCTGGTGGGTCTTTTGAATATAATTCCATAGTTAATTAGATATTAGGCTTTAAAGAGAGGTAGGGCCTTTGTTATGGGGTGTGCCTGGTTTGACTGACATGCCTGGGTGCAGTTAGGTTTCCGGTATCAGTGGGCGGGCAAAGTGTTCTCAGGTTCTCAGTCAGACCCATCCCTCGCTCCTCCGCAGCTCCATCATCTCCAAATACAGTCACTTGGCCTCAAAAAATAACAAGATGATGGCGGCCAAAATGTCACTTCACAAACCGATTCAGTGACGTCGCAGTAGGTTGCCACTTGCTATAACTACAACCTCAAGATTACAGCCACACAAGCAGCTCTGCAGGGCTGTACACACAGCAGTTCTTTGAGCTCATGACTACCTTCAACAAACATCCCAATGACAATGCCAACAAGCTGCTGTTTATCAGGGTTCCCCCACCTTAGTTCAGCACATTAGCACAAAACACAAAGTACAGCCAAGGTATGGAAAGTCTATTGGTCAAATTTAAATGTTTACTTTCTGTCTGCCTTTTCATATTTTGTTGATTCACTACCATGAAAGTCTGTACAAAAATGTTACGGCAATCCTTAGACTGTTGTTGGGATATTTCAGACTCAAGTGTTAGAACAACCAACAGACCAACACTGCAATCTCTCAAACCTCAGGCCAGAGCATGGCTAAAAAGATTTAAGGGTTCCTGCTTTGGACAAAACAGAAGCAAGCTTCTGACTGTGAGGGCAACAGTTCACAGGTGTGAAAAGTAGAGAAGTGTCATTCCCCTTCCCCGCAGCCGCTACTGTCTAGATGCCTTTAGAGTCCTAAAGTCCTCATAAACTGTGCACTCAGACTTTAGCAGTAGCTGTATGAATATGAAGGAGGCTGTTGCCGGAGAATGCCTTCTCAGTTGACTTTCCCTGGTTAAATAAAGGTTTAGAGAATGATTGGAGAGCAAAGACAGGGAAAAAAAAAAATCTTAAGCTGCACCTTCAAAGAGGAAACTGATTCAGCTTCCTTGACCTGAAAAGGCAAACAGTTAGCAGAGAAGCCCACCCACCTGCTGTGTTTTCTTCTAATCCAGAAGACCCAAGTATCCCATTTGTCCCAGAAAGGAAGATGTACCGGGAATGTGAAGAGCAACAGGGGCAGAAAGGTAGGATGGAGATACATTGCCTTCAAAAGATGCTAAAAAAGTTGGAAATTGTGACTGACTGCTGAAAAGTAACACAATAAAGCTTGGAAATTCCAAGACTTTGGCTGCGATTTGTGAGATCGAGGCCCCTATTTATCCAGAACATGAGTCTTAACTAGTCAAAAAAATGTCATACAGATACTCATTTATCATTAAAATAACACTGCTGTAGGAATGTAATACTGTCTCTACCAGGATGGGGATTTTCCAGCAATTTCACAGAAATAAAGCAACTTAAAATATATATCTTTTTAATTCAAAATAAAAAAAATACACAATACAGAAGGAGTTAATAGCCCATATGAAGAACAGAAAAAACAAGTTCTTCAAATTTCTGTTTTTGTCATTACGAAAGTACAGCTATGTCAACAGCGATTTAGATCCTTCACATTTAAAATACCACACATACTCCATAAGCTAAAGGTTTTGTCACAAAGGAGGATATCTCATGAAGCTGTATAAAAGGACTGATGATAGCACCAGAAGAAAAGTCCAAAGGTTTATCATTCCTTTAGTGGGAATCTTGAACATCCACAGAAAACTGATCTACAGATGTTGATAATTTGCTCCGAACCAAAGTTACAGAGAGACCAACTGACAAGGCTGACACTATCTGTATGTCATGCCGCTAGCAAAGCCAAAATGAACAGGGATACTGACAAACTGCAGTAAGACAAAGTTTTGATTAGACATAAGAAAATACATATGTTGTAATCCTCCTGAAGGCCATTTTAGGACTTCTTTTATTTTTTTGGCAACAAAGTAAAGTTATTTAGGATACTTGTCTTCCTCCCCACAGAAGTAATACATATCTAATGGCATCAGTATTTTACGTCCAAGACTGAATTTCCATCTGAAGGAGCAGTGAGTAGGATTTAGTGACCGTGAGGTTGCAGATTGCAACCAACTGAATCCCTCACCTCACCATCGCAAGTGTGCAAGAGAATCTACGATTGCTGCAAAAATCCCTCTCAAACTGTACATTCTGGACTCCTGCGGAAACATGGTGGAGCAACATGACAGGTTTCGTAGAAGATGCGAAGGCCTCATTTGAAGGTAACGAAAACACAATAATTCTTAGTTTTAGGTGATTAAACCCTCATTGAAACATAAAATCATTTCCGCCAATCAATCCTCCTAAATTCTACATGCTAAACCTTTAAAGCCTTAATAGATATTAATTAACCAGCTCAAGATCTGAACATGTTGAATATGTTTTTTACAATTCCTCTCTAATAATGTGTATGGCTAGCAGAGCACTCTAACACAGTCCATGATTAGAAACTCTACACTGACAACGAAACTGCGCATCAACTCCACGTGCACTATTGAACCCCAGAGATATAAATATAAAACTCTGACTCCTAAAATCTGGGAACATCATCATTATGATCATCCCATCCAAGCTCGCACTGCTAGTGACTCTGCAAACCAACATGACACTGTGCCATTCGCAGACTCTAGCAAGCAAAGCCTTCCTTTCCTTTATCACAGCCGACGGTGCCAGCGCAGCTTTAATGCAAATGAAATGCTAATGCTATGAATTTCTAAAGATAATGAGATGTAGAAAGATTATGAGATGCACCGTGACATGCCAACACCCTAACCTCACTCCCTGTACATCCCGCCTGCATGTGTTGTGTTTACCTGGTATGTGTGAGAAAGTCACATTTGTTCTGACGAAGTGTGACACGACTACAATCAACAGGGAGGGAGTGTGCCAGTTGTAATGGTGGGAAACAGCAGGTTAGTCGGTTTAATGTTAATTGTATTTACGTCTATGCAGTATGTTAAATATATAAGCACGATATTAATAGAATTATGTGGTTTGTGTTGGGTAAATCTCAACATATCAGAGGCTATATGAATGAATATTTGTGGAGACAGAGTGTAGGAAAGGTTTTGGCGCTCATTCAGTGTTACATGTCTGTTCTGTTATTCTAAAAGTGTAATAGAAGACTTCCTGAAAGACGTAGGCTGGGGTCAGCGCTGATGTGCCCTCCACTCCCAATTCCCCAAAAATACCAAACACTCTGAGATGTGTTGGCTTTGTGTTCTTCTTATTATAGAACATGTTGCTGTACTTTAATACTCCAGGCTGCCTGTGTGTAAAATTTATGTTTTACTTTCTGACAACACTCATGTGTTTTTCAGCTGTAATAGGCTGAAGAAAAATGCAGCACATGACCTAAGAAAGGGGCCATGAACATGCTCACAGAACAATATAATTCAGTCGTTTAAATGAGGACTTTGATTTTTGACCCTACCCTTTTTCTTTTTTCCAAGTTGAATGCTGAATATTCTTCCGAGGCTATTTTTGAAATAGCATTATTCATGCTGACTCTACAGCAGTGCCTGCCAAAGACCTAGACATCGAACAGTGGTGGCCTATTGATCAGAGGAGAAGTCAGAGGAAAACAATAAGTGTTTTTGGTGTGATTTCAACTCATGAGACCTCTATATTGATGTTGTTTTTGTTGTTGTTGTTGTCTGGTTTTATTTTATTTTTTGCTCAAAGCTTGGGAAGGGATTGCCAAGAGGCTCTGTCCCTTTGAATCATAATCAGTGACAAATTAATGAGGCATTCTCAGTTTCTCGCTCACTCAATACGTTTTAAGTGGCAGGATACATATGAATATATCATTTCAGAGGTGCTACATCTGTGGCTACTTTTCTGTGTTTATTATTTTTTTTACGGGAAATAGACTAGAGGAGATGTTTTGAGCCACCATGCACAATATCCAAAAGTACTTTTCTAGTTCAGTAATCTCACTCTTAGGTCATTAATAGTGTTATTTCATACTAAGGCTCCCTCCCCCTGATAGATCAATAGTAGTTTTATAAAGTTTACTTTTAGCTTGCCTGTCATCTACTCTTAATATCCAGTTGTTGAAGTCATCATTTTGTAGCCAAAGCTCTTAAAGTTTACATTTTCCTGGCATGTTTACCTCCTTTAGCAGCTAAAGAATAAAGCATATCTTGACTGAAGTGATCGGTGATGAACGTAAGGAAGATAAAACCACTGGGGAGGCACGTGAAATAAAACAATATTGAATGGAAAATAATATATTTTGATGAATGGCAACTAAAATTGAAGCACGGTACAAACAAACCTGGGGAACATCTGCACCTTTGCATGTGCATGAGACAATTACATCCTTTGTAATCACAGCTTCAACCTGTCTTTTTTTGCCATACTTGTTACCAAGTTGATCACTTGTTATGAGCTTAGAAGTTTTGCTTCTGCCCATTCTCTATTACCATGGTGGTCACAGCTGCAGGAGGGAAGAGCCTATATCCCAGTATGCTGCAGGGGAGAGGAAGGGTAAATGCTACCAGTCTGGCCACAGATGTGAATGTGTTTGTTTACATGTTCTAGCTCCCGACAGTTTCCAGTGGTGTTTTGAGTAAAAGTACATATCCAGCGGCAACCAACAGTGACATCACCCATTGGTTTGTTAACTGCTGTTCTGAAGCCTCGAGCTCGGATTTTTGGCGACGCCATCTTTCTATTTTGGAGCCAGAACTGACCATATCTGGACGAGTTGGGGACGAGCGATCTGACTTGATCTGTTTGGGAATGGAGAACACTATGCCCCTATGCTTGAGCATAAACCTGATTGCACCACAAGCCTGTTAATCAAACAGACACCCCCCAAAAAATATCTAATTAATGATGGTATTATTTTTTGATGGACTGCCAGAAAACTAATAAGAAGGAGTGACTTTAGCGAAAAATATCAAATTGAGTGGTGGAAAACAAATTATTGACTTTGTATTTCATGAGACACGAATGAGAGTCTATGGAGCCACAGCCAGAGCCAGAGCCTTTTTGGAGGCACCACCAGTAGCTGTCTGTGGTATTGCAATTTAAGCCCATTAAGCATTGGCCTAAATCCCAGACCCAGAAGCTACGCCCACTTTTATATGCAGTCTATAGTACACATATCTTACCAGAAAACAGCTATGGTAAAAGTCAAAGTCACCTTTTCAGAAAATTTCTAAAGTAAAGGTATCTAAAAGTATCTGATATTTACTGTACTTAAGTATCAGTAGTAGTAGTTTTTTTGAATATTTAATGTACTCAATTATTAAAGTTAAATCAAATGCTGTGATTGAAAAAGCAAGCACTAACGACTTGGATAATTATGACATTTTGCCTTTTAAAACAACATTGTAAAGTTTGCTGAACAGTGACAACAAGTGGAAATTAGAATTAATGTTATTCAGTTATCATGACATCACAAATCAGTACAATCACTCAGCAGACCTGCTTCCCTGCAGTCTGCATCATTTTTTTCCCGATTTGATTTTGTAGTGTTGAAGAAACTTTGTGGAAATGTTGAAGTAAAAGTGTATCTTTTATTTTGGAAATGTAATGGAGTAAAAGTAAAGGTTGACAAATAAAAAGTCCAGTAAAGTCCAGATACTCTGAAGTACAACAAAGTATCATTACTTTGTTACATTACACTGATTTCCAGGACACCTAACCTGCATGTCTGTGGACTGTGAGAGGAAACAGACATGAGGAGAACATGCAAACACCACTGAGAAAAAACTATTATCTGCCTGCTGAATGTAGTGGAAAACAAAGTGGACAATTTTCCTATGAAATGCAATGGAGGAAAAGTAATACATTTCATTAGGTGGAAAAATCTTGAATGAAGCAGAAGCACCTTACACACTTAATTACCTCAAACTGTAGGCTGTACTTTAAAGAAGTGACGCCTGTGCTCTTGGGGAGGAGGCATGGTACTGACTACATGCTTAAAGATCACTGAGTCCCTCTAATCGCCTGTGGTTAAGTGTAACCCACCATGTGTTTGAGCACGTGCAGCGGCGTGTCATCAGAGCCACAGTGTGAAGATGACTCATCACATATGCGCTCGCTCTCTGCCAGATCTCCGACGAGGCCTTGCCTGCGGGTGCACACACTTACACACAAAAAGAGATGACACTGACTGCAATGCCGCTGCCTGGAGACAAATGCCTGTTCAAACACTCCACTAAGTGCACAGCAAGATAATTAGGAAATAATGCACCGATGCTGAAAATAAAGCACACAGGAACTTTTGGGAATCGCTTGCAATTACCGGCTCTCGTCTGTTTACATGACATATTCATTGCTTTTGTAATGACTGTACTGTACACAACCCGGTCTGGGCGGGAACCACATGGGGAAGGGTGATTTTAAGTGAGAATACGTTTGTTTGTTAATGTTACTGGTTCCTGATTCATTTATGCACATTGTTTAATTGGCTGCTTTGCATGCATTTATTAGAATGAAATGCTGGTTATATTTTTCTTTAATAATTCAAATCTAAATATATTGTATTATACAGAACTAATGAACTCTGAAATCAGCATTAACATCTGAAACAGCAGATGCACAGCACGAAAAAAATACTGTTTCTGTTCAAGTATGACTTAAAGACTATTACATTTTTTGTCACCTAAAAGTGAAAAGACTCCACAGTGCATCTAATCAGCTATTTCATACTTTACTACACTCACTATGTTACCACTTTAAATTGCACAGCTTAATGTGTTACATCTATTCTTAGACATTAAAACACTCAGTGGTGTGTACACATTTTTTTTTGTTTGTTTACTCAAAGCTCATTAACAGGCTCTAGCTATACCTCACCAGTCAATTAATTCCTCAAACATGTTATGTTTTTTGTTTTTTTTTATCCAGAAAAATACCAAAAAAGCTGTAGATTTGTATATATGGCACTATGTTTTTATTACACCCTTATCACACTTTTTATTCATATCAAAAGGGGAAGGAGATTCAGATGTAATTTTATATATTATGAAGAGAAACATGTCCTGTTGAGTACTAAGTGTGGAGTTGGCCTAATTACAAAACAGCAGTTCTAAACCCTCAGTCAAGCCCTCTCTGTCTCCATAATGCATTCATGATGGAGTGATTCATTGTGTGCTGAGAGAGCTGCTCCTGGTATGATACTGAATCCGCCTACTGTTGTTCGCACAGGTGTTTAATGAGAAGTCCCAGATCTCAGAAACTCGTGGGATTAATGGACATTATTTCCATGTTTTATAAATAGGAGCACAAACCTCATTTTATCGGCCAAACACTTTAAGGTGGTAGACACGGGTTCATTACGTGACCGCACACAAACTAGACTTTTCCTTCTGACCACTGACAATGACAAATGGAAGATGAGGTCAAGGAAACAGGGAGGTGTTAAGTCAACTATAATGGGAAGTGAGACAGAAGAGACAAAGAAAGGAAAGGTTTCTTGTATGATAAAATACCTATTATTATATATTAAAATATTATTTTTTAATTTCTTATTTAATTTGAGCATCATATAAGCGTCTGCATGTCAGCAGGCGAGAATTTAAACCCAAGGGGATCATAATTTTATTATTTCCACTACGTCCCACTTTGCGAGATATTAAATTAAAGCTGTCCATATAAGAGATGAAGAGATACGTCAAATGAAAGAATGCTTCAACTCTTGAAAAGAACCTAATATAACATGAAAGGAGATTTCTTGAAATGTTGTCGCTGTGGCTTTCAAAACAACAGTGCCCCAGAACCTTTGCATTAGGTCTGTAGAACCTACAGACCTAATGAAAAGGTTTTGACTCGGACTGTGTTCTCGTGCTCAGATCGCTGGATTTCTTTTCTTTTGTATGAAGTGAACCGATCTTGAACCTGTTGATCCGTGTATATGTTCTCGACTGTCTTTGCTGCATGGTAATGGTTGAAGGGGGATTATTGCTGTATTCAGACCCTGTTCCTTTACCCTCTCTTTCTCCCCCAAGAGGTGTCATTGATTTTCTGAAATGCGGTTGAGAATCGCAATCATTCTTGAGAAAGAAATAGCCCAGAACATGTCAAATGGGTGAAACAAAGTCCGCCTGCCACTGCTGAGCTTAGCTCACCAGGGAACCCAAACCAGCATACCAAAGGCTGGTTCTATTAAAATAAAAACCCAAGGAGAAAATGTAGTGTCTCAGAAACACAGACAGGAAAACACTACCTTGGACAACCAACGGTGGCTGTTCAAGGGTGATAACAAAAATGCCCTGTGGTCAGCGAAACAGTGCTTAAAAGCACCATTGAGAATACTGCAGTGATGAACCTGTAAGTGAGATCTGTTTTTTTTTCCTGGATGTTGCTGTCACACAGAATTGCTTGTGTATATTAATGAAAATTCATAGAGTTAATTTTGAGAAAATCCCCACCATGTAAACACGTATTCATCTCAATAGGACGATTTAAGGAAGCCTTTTCTGTTTAAGCTGCTCTGTCACGCAGCCAGTGTTCAGTAATACCACAGCCACCGTGGACGTTTTTTAATAGTTATTACTAATTCTGTTATCACTGTGGGATGTCCGATTACCTCCCAGGCCTATTGTGCCATGTCGAGTGGGTATACAATTTACAGCGCAGGAAGCAAGGGATCCAATGACACTGGGGGTAATCTGATGTAATGAAATAAAAATAAAAATGATGAAAAGGGTAGAGGCAACCCGGGAGGGAAATCTTTCTTTGGCATTTGATACTGTAGGGGTCGTTTACATATGATCCCAGTAAATCTCCAAATCATTATGGATGATCCCAATGACTTGCTCTCCTTCTCTTTCTGTGAAACCCCCCTTCACCCTCCCTGTGTGATAGATTAGCTAAGCAGTAATGATGTCTCTCTTGTGGAATGGACAGTGCAAATCGTGCTAGGTTCGAAGCCAGCCAGCGGAGACAGGGCTGGCTGGGCAGAGTGATAGATTAGGGATTTTTAAATACTCCTCCTGGTGAATCTGCCACAGCCAAAAGAGCAGCTGGGGTTTTTCTCACTCTGCAAAAGGGAGGTGGGGGGGCGAGAGGGTGGAGAAGGGCCACAGATGGCCACGGGCCCTGCAGGTCAGCGCTATTCAAAGATGCATCCTGTAGTGAACGAGTACGTAAATTAATCGAGGCCTGCGGATGCATTGGAATTTACTTCCTGCAGTAATGAAGCCTGTACTTTAAATCCATATTATATATGACACATAAGCTATTAAAGAAGATTTTGCAAAACTATAACTGCTCTGTCAAGCTCAGAGGAACATTATTACCCCTTATTGATTTGAAAATACATATTACTTCACACACGGCACACAGAATAATAATGTAAACACTTCAACTTTAGAGATAACTAAATCACCACTAAAAACACTGGCACAAGGAGGCTTCATTTCAGGCTGCATGCCAGTGAGCAGTATTTCATCGCCCTCCTCGTAAACCCTGCACGTTTGTCATGTTCCTGTTGGTCACATCAGCTTGTGATCTCTGCTCCACTCTGTCAGTGTTGGGGCTAATAACCTTTGTTTAAGGCGAGCACAGATGATTTGGCCTTTTCGGAGCTGTTAGTTGTCACATGGCGGAGCGGAAACATCACAGAGCTGAATGTGAGACACTTTTATGGCTGAAAAACGCCATTCATGGCATTCAATCTTACATGACCTGAACTTCGTTGCAGTGTCTGTCATTGTAAATAAAGAACCAAGTGTAATAGCTAAGTGGGTCCACGGTGCAAAATGTATTAGTTTCACAAAAACAGCTCAAATTGTATGAGATGCCAGCTTTAGAGACTGGGTTTTGGAAAAGGGAAGTCAGATAACAGAGTATCACACTGGGAGGTGGTCAGGTGTGGTTTGAAAATACAGGATGTTCTCCCAGGAGACCGCTGTTCAAGTCTGTGAAGAAGAAAAGTCAACATGGGTTTATTTTAAGTAACATTAATTAAGGAAAAGTATGTTGGTAATGTAAGTTGTTTAAGTAACATAGTTTAACCCAAACTGACATTTTTCCTAATCGCATGGTTTTGGGGATGAAAACCAAAGGCACCCTGCATGCTGTGTTGGGAAGTGTTCTTGAGAGGTTACAGATTACCAGTTACCCTGTTAAAAATTGAATAAGTAATGCTATTTAATTACTTCATCACAGTAACATATATGTATATCACAACTGACTGCAGTGAAGGAAAATGTTCTCAGAACCTCAAACCAAGTCTACATTTAGGACTACATGATAGGACTATCAGCAGGGCAGAGTACTGTTCAGTTTATTGACACGGGCTCCCAAATGCCTCTTCTTAAATACCTCATAATTGTATCCAACACTGCCAACCACCAATTTACATTCAAACATGAGAACCAATCAAAAATAAGGCTCAGCATTTGAAAGCACACGGCCAAATGAGGGGTACCTGTTTCGACAAAGACAGAAGACATTTCTGCACTGCAAAAATATACGAAGCAACAGAATGAATGTTACATTCTACATAAGCTTGTTACCAAAATAATATATTTAGATTCAACCCCTGAACTAATTATTTCCCTAGTAACAGTAACAGATTACAATTGCATTCATTTAGTAATGTATTTACATGTAGCTAGTTACTCCCCAACGTTGCCTGTGTGCATATCTGAGATGTGAACTGGCTCTGAGGGATAAGAAAGGGTTGGACAGTGTTGTGATGTGGATGCTGCCCAATTGAATAGAATAGGCCAATACAAATGTAAACATCTCACAATCTTTGAGCCTTTATTGTGAAACTAATAAACTTTGTGCAGTGGACCAGCGTTGCTGTTACACATGTTGATGTGAGACTGCTTTGCATAATGGTGGTGTGAAAACATTGAAGTGCTGAATGCAAGACCCTTTTAGAGCTGAGAAAACATGTTCATGGTATTCAACCTTACATGACCTGAACTCTGTGGCAGTGTTTATTATTCGTAACAAGAAAGTCCTTTTACATCAATTGTTTACATTCTTTTTTTCTTCCACCTCTCCACTTGTTTGGTACAATTCAAGGAAATGATGTTAGAAAACCTCTGCTGAAATCGTGCCACCATTTCAAATGTCAGAATATTACTACAAGTGATTGTAAAGGGAGTGAAGAGATGACCACCACGTAGTAAATTTGATTTTTCTCATTAAAACATGAGCCTTCTCTTTCAGATAGCACTGAACCAGAGGTCATTTCAAGTCCAGTTGGATTTAATTCCATTAGAGGAAGTAAACAGGTTGTCAGGCTGGCTGGCTGGTTTGAGTACTTACAAAGAGAATGAGGCTACATTTAAACACTAACGCCTTCGACAGATTAAGTATCTGCATAAACCTGTACCCAAGCAGGCTGCTGGGTCACGCAAATCTGGTTTTAAGCCAAAATATCTTTCTGAACGGGCTGCAGAGGTGTGAATCTGGCACGGATTACTGAGGTTAGTCACACTACAAAGGGGGGCTCACTTCAAGGTGGATTTTAAAAGCTCAGTCAACAATTGTTGTCTTCAAACTTTGGCTGAAGTTTGAATAAATACATTCAGGATTTTATGGTATTTTTTTGCTCACTTCAGAAACAATATATTTTATGGTTTTATAGTTTATTTGGGGGAATAATTGCCCATCAGAGAGTAATTTCTAATGTAGCCGTGCAACCTTTTCTGACGGACAGAATTGATTCCCATACACATCCTAAAAGTCATAAAAGTAGGTATTTTGCACCTTTTCTCTGTCTTCACCTGTCAAATCTGTCATAACCCAGTGTTCTTTCAAAAATAAACAAACTCCTATTTTTCAAATCCCTGGGTGCACCGTGACCCCACTGTGAGTGACCTCTTCAAGAGTTTTGATATGTCAACTGATTTCTGTGGGTTTGAGGCACGGAGCGGTTTATAGTAGCAGAGATATGATCAAATGCGGTAGCAGACGACACATCTGGGCGTGTTCAGCGAGAGCGGAGGCCTGTTCATGTCAAGAGACGGTGGAAAAGAGAGGCAGGTGCACAGCATCATCCCTCAGGCACCTCCATCTCGGCTGGGTGCATTTGTGTAACAGTTTTGAAGTGTTTGACTCAAGATGTTCAGTGTAAAATAGTTTCAGTCTTCTCTTTCTTGTTGAAAAGTTAAACAAATGACAGTGTACTTCTACTTTAGTACTCTAAATCTATACAGATATACAAAATATAATAATAATAATTTACTGATACTAATGGATGGCTCTGTGAATCAGCGTGACCCTAAAAGATTTGAAGCAGTTTGAGGTGTTTACATTCCTGATTTAAACAGAAGACGTATGTCGATCACCAAGTCCCGAAGTAAAAGTTGGTAAAACCACAAAGGTTGCACACAGCGCAGCGTATCAATCCATTCCTTCACATGCAGCCTTCGCCTCTGAGAAGTAAACGGATACCGAGTAAAGCAGACTTAACATGCAAATCGTTAATGGTCAGTCGGGGCAAAAAGGCCCTGGCTGAGTGAGACGACGTGAAGGTTATGGTGACTTGTTTCCTTTCAATGATCACAATGATTCACAGTTAAAGTGGTCTCATATCTGTGTTAACATCGATGTGGAAATAGTAACAGTGTCCTATTTTCACATATTGATAGTATAAGATCGTAGTTCGCTGTGTACAACGGATGTTTTAAAATATGTATCAGGTGTCATCTACACACGGAAATGCACAGTATGTTACTCAGTAAATGGTAGGCTGTGAGGTTAAGACAATATGGACAGCCCCCATCTGCACAGACAGATAACAGCTCCACACTGTGTTCCTCATTTACACCAAATTTATTTACTGCTGAAACAACTGCCGCTGCTTGCTTTTCCTCTGAACATCAAATAGCCCTCAGTGTCCAAATACAAGCAACGAATAACGTCAGAATGCATTTGTGGTTATCCTTGAGCAAAAGGGATGAATCACTTGAAACATTCGCTGCTGCTGCTTCCTGTGCTTTACTTCCATCTGCTGTGTGCCACGTCACCTGTGTGCACGTGCGACCTTGTGTGCAATCACAATAACGAAGTAAATGACAGCCTACATGTAAATGATTGCGAGCAGTGATCAGTAACTCTAGAGGCTACTTTTAAACCTCAAGTATTTGCGTCAAAATTGCACCGTTTCCGTCTCAGGTTTCAATTCGTATCAGAGTGCACCATGACAGGCAGTGTTAACTATAGTATTGTGGGTGTCAATTGGCAGCCTATGATGTGATAAAAAGTAGAGTTCAGGGGGGGGGGCAATCATGGAGCTCATGCAGAGAGCAGGAGGAGCAAGTCAGAGACAGGCAGATCTCTGCCTCGTGTTGAAACCGAACTCGACACGATGGGACTTATTGATTAAATGTTCTCTTAAAAGGCCAGTTGGATGGAGAAGGTCACCCCAAGGTTTTCACAACAGGGGAATGGAGATGCATTTGACCTGTCAGCTGAGGATAGGCTCAGAGTGGCGACTGAGGTAGGAAATGGTCCGGTGATCTTCTTAAAAGGAATCTATCCAAGCTGAAACTCACTGGGCTCAACCCCAACAGACCATGCTAAGTGTCAATACATCTGAAAAGTCTTTCAAGAGTTTTCTACCAAGTAATGTTCACAGACCTTTTGAGATCCTCCCATAAATGTTCCAGCTCGTCTGCAGACCTGTTGTAAAGTCATGATTAAAATGGTAAAAAAAAAAAGTAATTGCAGCTTTGTCAATAATGGGACGATAAACGGAGAAATAATTTCAGCTAATTGACCAGAGAGCATTGTTGTGAGAGCAATCATTATTTTAAGACTCTTTCAAAAGGTTAATGTGAGAATCATTTGGAAAAACTGCTTTCTATTAACGTGAAGCAGGTCTAAAGGTGTGACTTACTTAAATTAACAACAGTGCAACAATAAAGAACAATTTAACATGTAATTATCACACCAACCTTTTAGATGGATGTTAACAATAAATGTTTATTAGAGTAATTTGTTTGATCTTTCTCTATTTTCACAATCTTCTCACAGAATTACAATGATAAATCTGCTCTTATGTACAAATTTTAGGTACTTATACTTTAGTTAAGTATTTCCATTTTATTGTACTTTTGTATTTCTACTCCACCACATCCCAGTAGAAATGATTAGGCTTTTTACTGCACTTCATTATTTTGACAGATATAGTTAATTGTTTTTTTTTTTTTTTTCAACTGAGTGTGTTCACATAGGCAACACTGTTTGGATCTCTGTGAACTACAATCCAAAAACACAGCGATTACCACTATTGCCACCTATGGTGCCAAAGAGAATGAAACGGAGATCTTTGAGGTTTTCAATTTAACTACATAATGTTATGTTAAATATTTCAAATCAGCTGCAACTTAACCAAAATAATAAAATTCTGCTTACACGTTCATACTTCAATTACGGTGATCTAATAGATATAATACATAACACTCAGAGGGGTAATTTTCCTGCTTTGGGTACTTTTACTTTAACAATTTAAGTACATGAAGCTGATAATTATGTAATAGACTCAAAATTATAATATAAGACCTTTACTTGTTTACGTTTTGTTTTTTTGTAGGATGTCAGAGTTTCTTTTACTAGGGTCTTTCACCACTGCCAGCTGCTAACCTTGTACACCATTAGGTGCAGGGTAGATAGTGTACAATAATTATTTTATTTTTTTCTGAAAAAGAAAATCCCCTGATATCGAGGTTGACTTTAGCAGTGAGACTGAACCAAAACACTTGTGGGCCAAAAATAAGGTGAAGGACACTAAAATGAGCCACTGAGCTGAGGGGATTGAAAAAAAGTCTGTGTCTGTTACTATGAACGACCTATTTCATTAGTACAGCTTTTAAAACAGCACTGTATATCCAAAGTAACATAGAGCACAGAGAGAAAGTCCAAACTAAAGAAAAGAGAACAAAGCAAAATAGGAAAAATCATAAATTATGTATTCTCTACTGCATATAGAAAACTAAGATCAGAAAAACGCTTGACCACTGGATTTATGGGAAACAATCAGGCTGTTCCATCTTTGATGAAGGACTGTGACTCCTTCAATTGTGGGATTAAGGCTGGCGGCTCCCCGTTCCAGTCACCTCTACAGTCGACCCTACAGAGCTGAAAGCAGCAATAATTGGCGGCAGCCGGCCAGGGAGGAGTCGTTTGGATTTGGAGGAGAGCACACGCTGCGAGGTTCCCTTTCATGGTGACCATGTTCACTGATTTGGCACAAGCTAACAACAGCTGGGCAACACACACAAACACAGACACACACACACCTCCATGTGCAGATCTTTATTCCCAGTACATGTGCTGACTTTCAATCACCTGCTTTGACTTCAATACTGGAATCAGAAGGCTCACATTTAACCGCAAGTGTGCACATGGATATAGCTGGCCTAATGTTCTCTTGCATCAATTGAAAATACTCTACTTAAATGAACAAAGCTTGGTTTCTGCTGTTACCAATCTATAATATCACTTTTGAACTGCAAGACATTAACATTTAATAATCACTTGAACCGTGCCCCACTGTGCAATGTGTTAGGAAAAGGCTTGAGGAACTATTATGACAGTTGAAATTATATTACAAGGGAGGACTAACACCCACTAGAAAAGTCAAATTCCTTAGGGTGATGTTAAATATTTCCCGCCAAAGTCTGACACGATGTTCTCTGCCATTTAAAGGCAGAAATACATAATTCCTTACATTCAAACAACCCCTGCGTTTGCACCGTAGCAACACAAGCAAACACGTCTAAATGTTATTTCCTCTATTATGATAGCAGCTTGAGAGCCACGACTCCGGTTCAAAATTTGCAAGTCAAAACAGGTGGAGCTGCTCCCACCTGTGTTAATGCTATCCATCTAAATGGAATTGGCCAAAGCAGGGGTGGTACGTATTTACCCAGATGTTACTGTAGGTCGAGTCAAATCACGCCGGCGCTCCCTCGGTGTCGCGGGCCTCACAGGAGCGAGAGTGGAGGAGGATTAGCCTGTATTACATGCTTTACTAGGATGCTGGCTTGCACAAATCCTTTTCCTTCCTCTCTTCTTCTCCTGCTGACTGAACAGTGGAGTGGGTGCCATGAACCGACACCACAAAGCCCAGGGAGAACATCTGTCCTTGCAGTGAGTCATCACCTTCTATTGGGGGGACTATTTGCTTTTTAATCAGATGTAGACGCAGGGACATTTGACAGTAACGCTGACCCCACAGTACCATTTATTTAACGACCATCGCTCTCGGACTTTCATCGTGTCCCCGGGGATCATATTGTCACCCGAGTCCTCAAACGCCCTTGGCACTTAATTAATCAGTTGATGTGATTGAGTGGCCCCTGTGTGTGAGACATAATGAGCTCCTGATTAAAATCATCACAGGAGGACCTGTAGACTCTGTCATGGCTCAGGGGTCTTGCAGTGGTACTCATCTCTACAGTAATGTAACATTTTGTAAGTTGGCTCGAAAAAATTGAAAGCATGAATGTCATTATGATGATAGCAGATAATGTTACATCGCTCTTGTTTTTTTTTTAAGAATTCTCTTTTTAAATAGATAGCACAGAAACCAAAGAGTGTAAGATTTTGAACTGGTTTGTAGTCCACTAGATAAGGTATCTTAACCCGGGACGACAATAGACTAAATCAGTACATAGGTGATTTGAGAACACTTTTTTTTTTTCTCCTCCCATTAGAGTTTTTAAGGTCAACCCTTTATTCACCGTGAGCTCACTGAGGAACATTGATGTAGTAGTAACATTTTACATTTAGCTTTAGTTTTTGAATAAATGAGGAAACATGATGGGTTTATGGGAATTATCAGGATGAACATTCTTTTAAGACACAGATATGTATTTCTAAATATGAAAATGACCTTAACTTACTCACTTTACTGTAGTTGAAGGTGTGCAAGCAAGCAATTCATCCTTTTATGCACACATCTATCACATAAACCACTTATTTTGTCCAGGATCACACAGAGCTTATCCCACCATGCACTGGATGAGAGATGCCAGACGCCCAGGACAGGTCACCAGTCAAAGGTCAAAAGGCACATTGTCCTAATTTTTTATTCATGGAAATGCACACATATTCAAACACAGGTTAGGATAAGATACAGCTGTGTTATAGATTTAAATATATTCATAAATAACCTTAAATCTGTACTTCATTGATTTGAACATTCGGATTCATTCTTAAACAACACATAAAGAGACGTACTTTTTGCTCTGATTTTGAGTAAAACCTTCTCCATAAAGATGAACAAGTATGACTGATACCAGATATGTAGGTATGAAAACTTGGAATGTCCCTAGCTGATCTCAAAGATCCGTGTCAGGGCCAAAAAAGGCATTTTTTTAATTGATCGGCCTCGGCTATACTGAGCTCCGATCCTTTTTTTTTTGCTGTCGCACAGGCATCATAAACAGAGAGCACAGTTTGTGTCAGACTGCAGAAGTGTACATGTGGCATTGGTGCCGCTGAAATGTGTGCAGTGTGCTTTTTTTATTTTTAAACAAAAGCTGCACAATAGTCACTTGTAATGTCTGCAAAGTAAGCTTTGTGCAAGGTTGTAGTTACAGAGCTGTGTTCAATACAACTAATTTGATCAGCACCTGATAAAGACTCAACAAAATTAAATTGGCTCACTCAGGTAACTGTGATAAAGTGTGGCTGTGATTTAGAATTTTTGGGACTGAGAATGTGAAAGTGAAGCTATAACACCAATTCAAAGTTGAATTGTGATTATAATATTCATTTTAAGTATGCTCTTACAATTCTGCGCTAAGTGGAATTAACAAGGACTATCTATAAAGACATTTTTTTAAAAAAAATTTTTAATCGTTTTTAACAAAACCAACAAACAGTGCTGCAAGCAGGGGAATATTTGTTCAAGCATGTACATTTGTTACATTTTAATAAATGCAATGAACTTGAAGGTGAACTGTGCGGCTGAGTTATCAATGAAAATACAAGTATCAGATCATATCTGCAGATATCAGAGTGCTGTTTGGGTGAAGTCAGAAGGGTTGTGCTCCCTGACATTGGATGCCTAAAGATATTAAGTGCAATAATAAAATTCAGAAATCAAACATGCTTTGCTTTAGGTCTATAGTCATATTAGTCCAAATAGTATAGACAAAGCTCGTGCCTGACTGATGCTTTTGGGGTCGACGCTGATTCCAATAGGAAGTCAAATAATTCTGCCATCGATGTAGCGACTAAGGTGTGGTTATAGAAATGACATAAATATATTATATTTATATAGGCTATATATATTTTATTAATAAACCTCATTGTCAAAAACGACATTGGTGCAGGGAACTTCACTTGAAATGTAATAATTATAAATATTGTAACAATAATAATAATACAAAAATACAAAAAGAAAAATCCATAAATTATTCCAAGCCTATTTTTCTGCATTGTGTTCTGTAAGAAAAAAAAGTTTTCATTTTAGACTACATATTGTATACGCCGGTAGTGATATATCTGTGATAAGCCAATATCTTCTAATAATATCAGCTCTACACAGAATCAGCTCTCGGTTTAGGTTGTTTTGTTCCCTCCAGCTTGAAAGCTCCAGTATATAGTGACGGAGGAGCTTGTAGAGCAGCTGTAAAAATGTAGATTCTGTGGTGTTAATTGCAGTGTGGTGTATGAATAACTAATCTCAGCTCATGCAGTGAAAATGGCATGGTTTTAATAAAATGTGTAAATTACAGACAGTAAATGTCCCCATTTAAAGTCATTTCAGCATGGTTAATTCACAGATAATTAACAATACATAATGAACATAATCATATTACTTGTATTTTGCTATAACTAGCAGCTTCTAAAAAGGTAGAACTAAGTCACTGAAATTAGTGCTAAACATTTTTTTGAGATGGACGTATGGTTGAAAAGAGTTAAATAATGTCTGTAAGAGAGCTGCATGATAAGAAAGGGAACTTTTACTACTTAAAGACAGAGATAGACATAGTATGTGCTAAGAATACACTGGCACTCTGGACCAGACAGAGATTCATTCTGAGACTGTAACACAAGGACAAAAAAAACACCCCATTCAATGCATTACACCATATTGTTATATCTGCCTGACATACAGCTGAGGGCTGAGAGTTAAGGAACCCTTTGGGACCAAAATCTCAGTGTTCTTGGACTAACCTTAGTTATGGCTCCCACACTCGGCACACAGAAAGCCGACATATAAATGATAACTTTTAATGAAGCCACCAAGGCAGCCCCCGGGGGACACTTTTCCAAAACTGTTTCTGTTGAGCCTGACATCTTTCCAATAGCTCTGCTCCAGTCAATACATCTCTGTGTGGGTCATTGGCCACAGACTGCATCAAGCTCCATCAATTGCAAGCGCTCCCCTAAAAACTTTGAGGTACCAACAGTGGTCAAAATACACTGGTGAATCCCCCATCCGTGTTAAAATTGAACTAATGATCACAAATCCAATTAGGGTGGTGTTTCAAGTTATTAATACGTCTAAAAATCCATTTATATTCTCACAATACCACACTGATGATGTGACTTTAAATTTAAGAAAGGAAATGATTATATCAATATCAATGACTGTTCATTTAAATGTTTCCAACCACTAAAATGAATTACTACTGTTCCCCACAGTGCCTCTTATTATTTCTGAGATCAATAGCAAACCTTTTCTTATTGTTTCATTTTTATTCAGGCACTTGCTTGAGACATCACAGCCATTTGTGTTAAATAAAATGAGCTACGGAGTTTAATATTGCAAAATTCACGCTGCATCTTGAACTGTCTGTTCCGCATAATTTGTTTGATTTCAAAGTAATTTCCATTAAAATTATCTTTAAAAAGTGACTAATTCTTTAAAAAGAAGCCATCCGCACAGTTCAAGTGAAGAAAATATTAAATTAAAATGCAATGTTCTGCTTGATGAATCAAATTAGAAAAAAAAGAGACATTTCTGTATGTACAGTCAATTGCATATCTTTCATCAAGAACAATATAATAATTATCCCAGCATGGCAAATGTTGAGTCAACATTGCAACATCCAGAGGCATGTAGTAATCACACATTATGGCAGACGGCTCTAGTTTCTGAATATATTGTTTTAATTTTGGACATACTCACTTCCTATTGTTTCCCTCCCTTCATAATATTGTCACAGAAATATTTCACTGTTAATTGCTTTGTTCAATTCTGTCTAAACAAAGGCTTTTCAATAGACCCAATACAAAATTAAGAGAAAATCAGAACTAATTGGTGGATTTGAAGCATCGGCTACAAACATGTTTTAACCAAAATAGCAAGTAGATTTGAGTTCATTCCTTATATGATTTTGTATTTCTCATCTTAAATAAGTTACTCACATTGTGTCACCTCTGTCACAACAACGGAGACGCATTTACCTCTTATCTACCCTCGCTGTCATTTGCTTGAATGCATCTCAACCCTTGACTTGTTTTAACACACCATTACAGATGAGGAAGAAAAAAGAGGATTGCTGAAGTGAATGGTGTCAGAACTGTTTGCTTTTTGCTCCATCAAGAAAAGCCTGGAAGCGGCTTTGGTGCTTACGTCTACCGGTTGACATCTTTACCACATTATGGTTCATGGGTCGTTCTGAGGTTGTTCAGTGAAGATGTATCAGGCCCCTCGTGAGTAAAACCTAAACCCCCCTTTTTTTTTTATCTCTTCATTGCAGCTTTTTTATTCCGCACTGGCAAAAAAAACAAACTCACAACCCCCTGACATTTCAAGCAATTGCCATATCAGCAAAAAGACCTGGAGTAAATATACTGTGGTATTGATCGGTCACGCATTTGCATTTTAGTAGATTAAGTGGAAAACCGTGGGGGTGTTCAGTTTTTCCATACCACCGTCAAAGTGTCAGTCATTAATCTCTTCACACACATGCACACATACATATACACTCCTGGTGTGGTATTTTTCTAAATGAAGAGATTGAATTGTCGCTGCCACCATTCTCATATTATCATCTTTGACGTACACAAACAACATTAATTTATCTTTCTTGCTGGCATTAGACCAGGTCCAGGCAGGAGTTAAAGCTCACATAGCTGGTCAACACTGCAGCTTGGTTTGAAAAATCACATGCCACAACACAGCGGTTATGTTGTGGTAGTTAAGAAGCAGTTACACGACTGTAAAGACAGATTGAGCAAATTGTAGATGTCAATGAAATGTAGTCAGTCTTAAACAGAAACACACAAACATGGAGGAAAATGGCTACACAAAGGCCTTGTACTCATCATTTGAAAATGACCAAAATAATTAGAAAGCTAAACTGAAGTGAATTAACATTTAAATATGAATTTGAACTAATTAAACATTAATTAAAAATACTTTTGTAAAATAACCAAAGCCATTGTTTTTTGCATTGACGTCTTTGTTTACATTTGGGTCAGTCAGATTTTCAAATAAAACTAGAGTCTGGTTTCTAGTTGCAACCATGTGGTCAAACAGCATTTGATTCTACAGTTGGTGTAAAATGATACAGTAATGTAGTTTGACATATTTCATTTTCGTCTATGGGTAAGGCAGATGTGTAGCAGTAACATGACTCCATCATTTGAACCTGAATTATGACTTTAAAATATATAATAGTCTGATTATATATTTGACACATCTGTATAAATACGATGTATGCAATAGTGCTATAAATCCATCATCACTAATAATGATGACAAAAATAATGATAATATTAAGTATGATGATATTAGTGCAATAGGAGCCTCCAAAATAAAGTGAGATGTATTGTTAGCAGCAACTGCTATAAAATACTTACGCTGATGAGAGAAAAACAGATTCCCACAAGGAGCCTGTGTGACGTTCCCCTGAGAACATCTGAAGAATATGAGCACAGTTCCTTTTCTTTTAGTCAATCACCACACATTATAGAAAACAACTCAGACGCTATAATGAAATCCGGTGGGAAAACCGGAGGTCATCCGGTTTAGCGGTTTAGCTTTGGTGCAACCTTGACCTTGGTCTCTAAAAAGACTACAGAGAGCAAAACAAACAAACATGCAAAAACACTTGGATTTGTTTGGTCATGGTCTTGTTAAACAGGAACCCATGAAAAATGATGTAGTGAAATTGATTGTGGTTCACAAATATCTTTGAATAGTTATTCTTTCTTAAACCTAATTGAACCTTGGTACCCCAGCATTGGGTTCATTTCACATGATTTGCAGATAGATCAATAACTCAATGTTTAGCTTTAAAGAAGATCAAATGAAATAAAAATGAATAACTACTTCAACCAAATATACAACAAGTGGAATGAGTTCATCTACGCCCACCAGGGTTAAAAGACATGTCCACCCAGTATCCCATGGATCTGTGATGCATTCAGGCAAATGGGAAGTGGACAAGTTTGGGAACCTCCCATTTTTCAGTTAAGAGCATTGCCATGACAGGTGTGATCAATTACCTGCTTGTGTTCTGTTTGTATGTCCATGACACAAGTAGCAGCAAGTTAAATTCTTTCTAATCTACTGGTAGGATTTCTGTCAGTTACAGTGACCATAAGCAGCGAGCCAGAAGGCTGACGCTACGTTAGACCCACAAAAATGATTTACATGATGAAGACAATTTTATGGAAGTAATTACAAAGTATTATTAAATGTCACAATACCCAGCTCTAATTAGAATGATCTAAATTAACCATGAAGTAACCTATTTTGGCTCTGAGGAAGTATATATCTTCCTTTCATCACAAACAGTGCCATGTCAAGTGATGTCAAACCTAGTTCTTGGAGCTTTCAAAAACTTTCCGACCGACTTTCCAAATGGTCATATTATTTAAGAAATATTAAGCTTTTTAATTATGTCCAGTTTTTAGCTATTATGTAACAAGGCTGCATCACAACATCCAACTTTGGTACAGTATGGTGAAGACAAACTTTTTCTTTAGTAGGTGAGGATTGAATCACTTCCTTAGACACTGAGATTTTTGGAGAATTCACTGGAGATGCCGAAAAAAAATAGAAGGAAAAATAAATAAATAGAGGAAGCTGTTACTGTAGATCCAGGAATCAATGTGTCCCTTGTCTCCAAAATTACAGCAACCCAGCAACCGGTATTTTGTTGGAGTATGTGGTGGTTGGCTTTTTTTCCACAACATTTGCTAATGGGCAAGCTACTCAGTTTATTGCTGATGCATGCAGCACAGCAACAAGCAGTAGTGGAATGTACATTTACCCAAATTCTACTTAAACACATTTTTTTAGGTCCTTGTACTTCACTTGGGAATTCCTCTTTGGTGTTCCTTTCTATTTCCACTCCAACTTTTCAGAGGTAAATATTGGACTTGCTTCTCCACTACATTCTTTTGACATTATCTGACATCTAAACTAGTGGTTTTGAAACTTTTTAGCTTTTGATGTCTTACAAAAAGCAGTGTCTTGTCGGGGTCACATTTCAGATGTCTATGAGTAGTTAACAGCTCCAAATAATTCCTCTAAGCTTTTCACATGGTTTATCTCCAGTAAAATGTTCAAATAATCCAATATCTCACAAACATGAAAAGACTATAGAAAAAGTCCAAAAACTGAAAACAGATTTGTGGATCAAAATGTTGTGTTATATTCTTTCCTTTCCCAGTAATCATCTGATGTCCCCTCACATTTATCTCCAGAAGATAAAACTGGATATAAAGTGGGTCAAACTACAACTACTTTCACATATCCTGACCAAGTGTTTCTAAAACTGCTTAGTTAGGGTTTGGAAAATATAATGGTTTGGGTTACTTAAAAGAAATCCATGCTGAATTTTGCTTTATCATGACTCAAACACCGGTCTCCTGGTCCCGGGTTTATTCCATCCAACCACCCTCAACCTCCGACCTCCACGGACTTCACTACCGTTGTACTCCTTCACCTGACCTTTTTCAAACCACCTCGTCACACTGCACAACACATATAGCACTTTGTGTATATTTCACTGATGCCAACGGTTGTGACAAAACATGAGTATCTAATGCCCTGAGAATGAGAATGGGTTGTGAGGTTCCCATGCTTAAATTATGTAATACTGAGCATTACTAAAATAACAATATTGTAATATTGAACATTATCTGGCATTTCGCAGAATTCAATATTCTGTCTGATGGTTGCACAGAGAAATGTAAAGTCAAATTTAAAATGTTTCCAAAATGGAACAGCTATTCTAAGAAAAAACTGTGTTCAAATGAATGGCGATGAAAATCACACACTGATTGCCTTTCATCTAAGTACTCTGAGCTCACTATAAGTGTCACAATGTCTGCTTCCACATGTGGGTGTTCCCGTCATGGCACGGATCAATCTTATTTTCCCACACAGGCATTGTTAACACTGATTTCTCACACCCCTTTCTCACAGATATCCTTGGACCTGCCATGATCATTTGCATGCCGCGTCGAGCGCTGAAATGACAGTTTTGAGTTATGACAGATAGTAGAGTTGGCATTCCTGGGAAAGTGACACAATATTCTGCAGTATGAGGTGTAATGGAATCTCAGCAATTGGATCCTTTTGATGCATCCATAAGGCCCACAGCCACTGAGACAGGAGAACGAGCACCTTAAAAATGAATGAACTTGAAAATGAGAAGGTTAACATGATTTATGCTGAAACATAGCAGGGGGAAAGCTCATTGAAATGATGAGGAGCGCCCTTGGAATTCATTTGTTCAGTGCGACATTCGGCAGGGCAGAATGCCATTCATCTTCATCGTTCATCATCTGTCTATTGTCTTCCAATCTATGAATGACAGGAGACCCACCGCCGTTTGTATGCTTATAATTTCACTTGCGGTATTATGGGCTGACACACATATAGCAATATTCTGTCAAATAGAATCCCAGCAAGGTGGCTGGCAGTCTGATGGTAGAGAGGGGCCGTAGCTTCAGATGGAGAGCCAAGCTTACTGTTGACGGGATATTTTGGACTACTGGTAATTTGGAAATGGACAATTTCTGCATCCTAACTACATGACATGTTTGTGCAGCCAAACAATGTGAACATGAAGACAGCGGACATTAGGTGGCACATCTGCACGCTGTACATTCAGTTTATATGTCTGTGCAAATACAATTACTTGGCTTATTTGCCTTGATTCCCTCTGGAAAGAGTTGCTGAACAAGCATGTATTTCAGACATCATCCTGCTCCATGCCCGTACATCAGCATTTCATAAGCTCTGCTCGGGCAGCCTGCCTGTGTAGATTAAAACCCGCTCAGGTAGAAAAAAAAAAAAAAAACACTCTTAGAAAAATCAACAACTTAAAAAAAAATCGTACATTACAACACCTTATTTCACTCTATTCAAACTAACACACTTTTAGCCTGATACCTATCTCAGTTAAATGTGCTTCAGTAACTGAGTGTGGACTGAAGGCTTCTCTGTGCACAGCCACCTAGTTAGCATCCACTGACAGCCAGCATGTGAGGCGTTTAGGTGATATCTGTAAATTGTAGCATCTATCAATAGTCTGCATATAAGGCATTTAGGTGACATCTGTAAATTGAAGCATCTACTGATAGTTTGGATGTGAGGTGTTTAGGGGACATCCACAAACTGTAGCGTTTACTGATAGTCTACATGTGAGACAGCCAGAGAACATCTATAAGTTACAGCTTCTATCATGTGAGGCCTTCAAGGGACATATGTGAATTCTAGCTCCAAGAAAATAACCTGGGTTACACACTCTTCCTCTCAACTGCATTAGTGTCTGCATGCACATCGGTCACACGTCGCGATGCCAACCAGAAGTAAATTCACAGCCTGCGGGGAAACACTGTGTATAGTTATACCTATTCTCTCCTGAGAGATGACCTGTATAACTACAGGCGTTTACTGTTCACTGAGCATTGGTTCAGAGCTGCAGTGGGTACTTTGTTTTAATGGTGCCTTGCACCTAATCATTCATTAGTGTCTGAGTCCTGCACTGCCTTTAAAAAATGAACGGTGAAATACAGTTGGTTCAGGATGTAGTTACTGTATATTAGTCAACATTTTGGTTTGCAGGTGTAAATCGTTTCATACAACAAATACCATATACCTTTTTTCCCCATCCACACTTCTTGAGTAATTAGGCCAGAGAGATTCCCAATGCTTTCCTTGAATGGATGAAAAGCCCAAAAAATATCATTCAGGTAACTTGCCTTTTGCACCGTTTCTGTACTTATCTATATGTTTGACCGACAAATTCATTTGACTTTGCATCCCACATTAAAGTGCAGTTTTCACCAAGTGCAGGCATCATCTGGCATCCAGTGAAACACGATAGTGCTGCCATTGCATGCTCAACACTTTAGGCCCACTGGCAAGTTGCCGTTCTCTCAAGTCAACCATTTAACGATTCTGTCAATCATACCTCAAACGCCTGAGAAGTCACTGATGACATCTCTATGAATTGTTCACTAGTTCCCCAACACAACAATTGCCCATATACTTGGCAACACAGCACTCTTGAGATTTCAGGTTTTTACACAGAGGCTTCTGATGACTCCAATAAACAATTTTGTATTCTATATAAGGTCTGCACTGAATCCAGATGATGGTGACTTCAGCTATTTTAAGTAGGTTCCTCTGCCCAAACAGCACAGGGGTAGCCTGTGTGTGCCAGCTGGGCAGAGAGGAACAAGCACCCCAGTGTGTAATCCTTTGACCAATCCACTGCTATCAGCGTGCAATGAACTAGCCAGGCTGGATGAATGTGCATATTCTTCGCCAGTCACCACATCAATAAGCATCTCTTTGTTGACATCTGCACTTAATCCACCACCCTTGTTTACTATGAACAAAGTGGCTTTTGATTGTGACTGCATCCCAAGGAACAAACAGGGAGAGTGATATAACTGAACTTGTGAGACAGAAAGGATTATTAAAAGGGATCTGGCAAGAGTAAAAGAGGGACCAAGGCTGTTTGATGAATTATTTGTGTTATTTGAGTTATTTGTTGAATAATGCATCACACTGTTGTTTTCTATGGTATCAGCACTGGCATTCTTTGTATTTTTACAAAGAATCCGGACGACAGCTCTCCGCTGTGGAACTTTACCAAACTTAGATATCCCACTTACGGTTACAGTTGTGCTGACTTTCCCCTCAGTCTGCAGTCATTTCATCACTCTTACCTCCTTAGATATTCCTCTGAGCTAAGAGCCCGTTTTCCTTGCACTCAATATGTCTTTCCCAGTCCGGCGTCCTGATACCACTGACAAGTGGAATGGTTTTGGACAGCCTGCAATTGGCTCAGTACCACAGACGCAAGACAATAAAGCTGCGGGCTCTGCAGTCAATGTGAGTGCATTTTGGTACAGTGAACATTCAACATAATTCTATTTGACTCATTAGAATACAGATAAGGATGATAACTTGTGTTTCCCATTTCAGCAGTTGTTGGGCTGCGACGCTGAATTAAATATGATTTGTTCCTTTGTTATGTGTTCAGGGTGAAACTAAATTCACGGTGAACCTCCTGTATAGCCCCTTATATATTTGTGAACAAAATACACTTAAAATATAATTGAGACTCAACTCAAACCCTTTCTACAAATGAGTGAGTGAAGTGGACCCAAGACAAACTCATTAAAACACACTGTTGATACATCATTGGCTTATATTTTTTTTATAGCTAACATAATAAAGACAATTGCCCTACTAACACAACCAGCTAAGTATCACAACATGAGTATCCTAATCCCATGGTTTTTATCCACCTTATTAAAGTGTTGAGACCAGTAATACGCAAGCATGCAGTCTAAATGAGAGCCAGGGGAAAACAGAACTAAAAGATGTTTCAAAAAAAAAAAAAAAACTTGAGGAGTTTAGTGTTGATTCTCAGCGGGTTTTGCACCATGTGAAAACCTTTCTCACAAAAATAACTAATTTCATTTCATGTTAATATAAAAATGCAGATTCATGAAGCCCATTAAAGTGAGGATGAGCCAAAATGTACCCAAAATCTGGTTTGTCACAGACAGTAAATGGCAAAATTTAGTATATAACCCATCTGTTCCATCTTTACCATAAACCTCAACCCCCAAACGCACACATATATATATCTCCAGGTCATCTTGGTCAGCTGCCTTTAAATGTGAGGATGAACATGAAATAGAGCCTGGCTTGCAGATTTGCGAGCCTCTGCATGCACACAGGTCATGTATTTCTCTCCTCACATGTGAGTGAGTTATGTGCAGGGTCTCATATGGCTATGTACAGTATGCCCTGATCCCCGGGCGGGGCCCAGCGTTGTATAAACTGTGATGTTAGCACACGTGAGCGCTGGCGGGTTGAGGCATATGGAACAATAGCTGGTGCTGATAATGTCCTCAAAGCCTCACGCATGCTTGTTCTCTTGTTCTGAATGATGGCCAAATGTGACCCTATATGGACAATATAAGATAAATGCATGGCTTTGATTGACTTGTGCTCAGGGACGGATGTTCTAGTGGGCTTTAAAAAAAAAAAAAAAAAAACACTGAGATGTGCATCAGTGACGGGGAGCGTGTAATATATGGCTGACCTCTGTTGGGAGTCATGTGGATGTATGTGCTTTTAAAGCAGGTGTGTTTGACCTCTACCCTACACATGTCATTTATATTGCAGACTCCTCTTATCATGCTGCTTTGATCTTTGGCAAAGTTGTGTGTTTTTGTTTGTGCATTTGCATTTCCATGTTCGCATCTGTCTGTCAGTCAAATTTACATGAAGTGTACGAGTATATATTTTGCTTTCAGGATTCGTGCAATCTCAAATCCAGTGTTGTCTCTAATCTTTCTCTCAAGTGCATTACGCTGCCTCCCAGTGAATCGAACATGGCTTCATCTTCAGAGAAATACGCAAAAACTAATTTTTAGTGTCAGTTGAAGAAGAGCAAATCCACGGCTAAGCTTAGACTCCAAATCAGCTTTTTCCCCAAAATAAGCAGTTATGGCATTTTAATTTCTACAGATTCTAAGCAGAAGCAGCAAACACAAGACAAGAAGATTTATGCATTACTTTCATCAGAGTCGCCCGAGAAGAATATTACTCTCTATCAAAATATTTGATGCCTCTCACAGCAGTACTCATAAATCAGTGCGGGAGCAGCTTGAGAAGTGTTAAAAGATCAACTGTATCAGGAGAAAAGTCTCAAAGCGTGAAAGACTTGAGCTTGCCATTTATCCAACAAGTAAGGAAACATTATTCTTTGATGGGGCCTGATTAGCTGTTTTAGAGTAGGATGGTTTTAGATCATTAGATGAAGCGTTCAAGTGACCTTGGTCAACTTCTCGCAATGAAATTGTAAATCATAATGCATATTAGGCAGAGGCGGAGCTTATGTGGGCAGCAAGGTCAAACATTTTGACTGCAATTTTAATCACAATGGGATTTTGAAGAGCCTGTCAACTTTAGAGATATTCCATGTCACATATAGAGTATATTTGATTTTGTAATGCTCTGGGATATTTCCTACTCTTTACTTGTATGACATTGTGTCAATCTGGATTCCTTCATACTGACAGGAGCCAGCAAGGGGTGGTTCAGCCAGAGTATTCAGTGAACAGCCAATTGGTAGAAGACCCTGGAGCGGACCCAGGACCCTCTGGTCTGGGAGCACTTACAGCTTGGCGGGAGCTGAAGAATTCAATACATTACATGCAAAAAAGGTGGAGGTCCAGGTACCACTTCTTTCTGTGTGTGTTTGCTCTAGTGGGTGTCCCCCAAACATTAAAAAAAAAAAAAAATAGATAAATAGCATTTGTGATACTATAGGGAATTTCTGAAGAGACATATTGAAGCTCACCACTACCTTTGTGAGCATTGGTTGAGTTAAGCTGGGACAGGCAGGTGACAACCACCACAACTGACTGACTGACTGACTGACAGGCTGTTTGTTGATCCTGTGACAGACAGCATCTGTCTGGAGAATTGGTCTGCATTTGGATGGATGTAAAATGTCTTCATGGAAATTATGAGGGCAAGAAAGCCTAAGTTTGAAACAAAAATTTGTCACATGGAGAAAATAATGTGCCACATATTTTATAAGTGACTTTTAACCTCTTTCTTCTGCATCCAGCCTCAGTGACAAGATAATGAAGATTAGGCTCAAAGTGACATTTATCTAGTCTTAAAGGCAGCTCATGAAATTGTCTTCACTGGAAAACCTCTGACATACCAACTCTGAAAGGGAGTGAGATGAAGGCCTCGAATATACTGGCATTTTCAGCCAAACTAGCAATAAAAAGTTAATTCCCTTTCATGTCAGTATTATTCATCTAGGCTGTAGAGTGAGCAAATCATTATTTTTCCAGGTGGGATTCTTACTATGCAGACATCAGCAGACAAAATTGTATCTGTTTTTACAGCCATTTGGGCAGATGGTTCTTGTCTGCAGGAAAGATACAGCACAAATTTAAATTGATCTTTTTTTCTTTTCTTTTTTTTTTTTCTCACTTTAGGACTGATCTTCCACCAGAGTCTCTGAAGAAACTATACATGAAACCAACAAGAACACCAATCCTCTGCATTTAATGGCATTTTATTTTTTCTGTTATTGTTTATATCAACAAGATAAATGGCTGTCACAAATGCCGTGCTGACATAGTTTGGTTGAAGCGGTGTCTCTGACAACAGGCGACCCATGCAGCTACAAAAAAATGTTCTTAATTTCTTAAAGTGACACCTATGACAGGGAGATTACAGAGCACTAAAAGCATCGCCACAACAAGGACACTAAAGTGCTTGAAGACGCAGAGGGAGAAAAAGAAAATAGAGAATAGAGTTGAAACTGGCGAGACAGTCATGGAACTGTCTATTATTTAGCTGTCTCCAGTCTCATAATTTACCAAGTGCTGTGGCTACAGTCACAAGGCACGGATGTCAGATGTCAGTCGGTGCTGTTTTCTGGGATCAGGGCGTAGACCACTTAGGTGGTCGCTGAGGGTGCCACCAGCTGGAGGAGCGCCTCGGAGAGGTATTTGACAACTGCTACTCATGTACTTTTAAAAGTCTGTCACTGAGGTCCAATGCACTTTAAAATGGTTAAAAAAGGAACTCGGTTCACACTCCAGTAAACACCTGGTGGTGAAAAGAGACCAAAACATATTGCAGAAGGCTGCTTTGTTGGAGGGTGACTCTCACGTAATCTCACACTGCTTATAATATGATACTTCTCTAAATAAATCACAATTGGGATACAGATTATACACTACTATATGTGCACGTTGTACAACGAATGTGAACAGGAATCATGTTTTCAGACAGTTTCATAAAAGAAAGCCTCTAAAAAGCTACTGGAATCAAAGTAATATCTTTGCTGCCACGAAGCAGCAAATCCAGGCATTTGGATATAGTTAGCCTTACAGCTATGAATCCAGATGTTTGTTCCTGCAATGACAGCTGTCTAAGATCACCCTACTGTGCTCCATTAAACTGCCGAAGGCACGGCTTTGTGAGTGAGTAACCCACTGAGCCAGGAAATCCATAAAAAAGCAGTTAGTTCAAGTTTAAGTGAGCGGCAGTGAACAAAGCAAGCAAACAGTTGTTTTACATCTGGTTCCGTGATGTGTAGCAGGTGAACGCACCTCAGCAGTGATGCTACCGGTTGGAATAGTTCTGTGTTGCTTCAGAAGAGTCACACCGACATTATCTAGGGCACTATAGAAAATATAGGGACAAAGTTGGTTATATTTTCTTAATGTTGAGCTGTTATACAAATCTAAACTCAGTTTGATATAGGCCCTGGTGTAATGTGTTTACTAGTTGTGAAATTTAAGGGTGAGAAACTAATATATAATAAATATTGTACATGTATTATATAACATGGTCGGAACAGTCATAAATGAAAGTTTCCTATTGACCTATATTGTCTAATATTGCCATATTGAATGATGTTAAATTTTAAAATATTAACCTGTATATTTTATAGACTTTTCTCATGAAAACATTTAAGCTCTCACGGGTGCCTGTGGACGTCTCACCCAGGGAACCAAGTCGTTCAGAAAGGGCCCTGTCTGGGATGTTACTTCTTAGTTTGACCCAGTTTTCGAATAACCCTGAGAGGCCTGTTGCAGTTGCCACTGTTGAAAAAAAAAAAAAAAGGAAACATGTTAATTGATTGATTTTCTTGAACCATTGGCTGTTGGGAAGCGTCCACCATGAGAGTGGTTCGGTAGTTCTGCTTCTCTCTCAAATCCCACAATGGAAGCAAGTCCACAAACAAAGAGAGAAATCAATGGACTTTCTTTGGCAGCTTTGAGAGAGGTGCTTAGCATCACAGAGTGCTTGCCTGAGGTGAACATCCCAGAGTGTATTATGGTGTTGCTCCATTGCCCTGTTCACATCCGCAAGCTGTTCTAAACCCATTTGAAGTGAAGCACATAGGGTTTTAACAACTATCAGCACTAGTGTGAATAGCCTCCTAGGGCTTTTGCTCTATTTGGCCGTTGAAATGGTTTTTCTCCTTAGTTGAGCATCTATATATTCCAGCGTGAGTGCGCTAAGAGGAATGTTTACGTTAAAGAAAGGTGCTTCATCCGGCACTACACTGTGAAGCACCATTAAAAATCTAGTCTCCCGTTCTTAAACTTGTGGTCTATGGATGTATCATTGTGGATTGGAATGATCACCGCAGAGTTAAAAATTACATCAGAGAAGGTGTTAGTTTTTGTTTTTTTCTCTCCCCTTTTATTATTTCATCTCACCACTGAGAGAGACTTCAAACTTTCATTGTTGCCCCGGGTTGAACTGAGATTCAAACACTCTTCCTCTGTGTGATTGAGGAGCCTCATAAACTGCACACATCTTGGAAACATCCCTTCGGTCCTCCGGAAACCCTACTTTCCTCTGGAGGATGGTGGAGGGTGTAATTCACTTTACAATATCAAATAATCAACGCTTGTGATTCTTGTCTCCTAGCTAACTTGTCAGCTGTGAGTTTATGGCTTTTGAAAACAGAGGTGAGCTGCGAGGAGGACAGTTTCCTCAGCTGTGGCCCGAAGGTGATGAGGCCCAAAGTGGAGCTTTGCCTCCAGGTCATTGAGCAATAATGAGTGTTATCAAGCAAGTGCCAGAAGACAGGTAACGTTGGTGGAATTTATGAGAGGCCTTGTAGGATGACCCTAAGCACGACCAGCCATTATTCACTGGTGACAGGGCTAAGGCTAGGAAAAGACTAATATGGCAGGATTGTGATTAAATAGGCCCATGATTTTATAGGTTCTGGCACCAACAAGCAAGTCAGTATTTATCAGCATTGATATAAATTGTAAAAACTGAACACCTCACTGATTACTGTACTCAAAGTGATCTACATTAAGGAAAAGTATCTGTTTCTCATTGCCTTTTTTTTTTTTATTCAGATATTATTTTTGTCAGCAGGTTAGCCAAAACCAGAAGTGATATCTTTTCTCTTTGATCCATTTGTCCTTACAGTGACTCCGTACAGTATAAATCTGTTTCAAACTACAGATTACCAACAATGCTCAGTAAGAGTGGGACAGATGCAATTAGTTTAGAAACAAAATAATTAAAATGAACAACAAGAGTAAGGTATTCAAATCTATTTGTAAAAGAATATTTATCATAATAAAAGTTAAACACTACATTGCAGTATGTATATATATATATATATATATATGTATATACAGTATTTTGACCATCAGATACATTAGAAATTTGTGATGAGAACACAGCATCACTACGGACACCAATACACACTCCAAAGTCACAAGAGTCTCTGATTGTGACCACAGCTCTTACCACGTCCCACCCAGCCTGCTGTGAATGCCCACCCTGCTCCCCGCTGCTCTTTTTATTCCACAAAAAAGCACAAGACAAGAATTCATACTTGGTCTAAATACAATAAAATATGCTGAATTTAGCTGGCTCAATTTGTCTTCTTCTTTTTCAAATAGAAAACTAAATGTTACTTTAAGTGTTTATTTAAAATTAGCCGGGTTGAGGAAGGTAAAAACAGTAAAACTTTGGAAAACAGTGAGACAATCTCAATAAGGAGAACGGGACTAGATCCTACAAAGTAGTGGTGAAACTGTTTGAATATAAACCCGATCCATTGGGGTTTGCTTGTCACTGTCAGGTTGTCTGTATTGTGGTTTATTTAAAAAAAAAAATAAATAAATCCAAAAAAAGAAAAAAACGGAAGAAGAAAAAAAAACAACAAAAAAAAACGTCAAATCACTCTTAGTAAATACATTAAAAAAAAAAACTAATTTAAATCTGCTGTCTGGGAGCATTATGGGTTTGGTGTTACTATGACGATGATAGAACACATTAGTGAATAAAATGGCGACTGTGTGTAAACCCTGTTCAGCATGTGTTGCTTATGCAAGCTGCAATACTTCAAATAGGATGAACAATCGAAGAGGACATCACCATGGTGTGTTGCCTGACAGTGCGAGGAGGAGAGACATGGCAAAATCCACAACTAAAGCATTGCTTGTGTTTATAATAAAACATATGCAGCCCTTTGCAGTTGTGGAGAATTTTCTAAAATATCCCCTCCCGCGGACAATCCAGCTGCACAGTAATTCCTGAACTTTATGACTAACGCGATGAGGAATTGTCAAATAATTGTCCAACACTGCCTTCACAGCTCTTAGTGCAGACAGATGGACCTTCAGGGCTGCTGAAAGTTACTGTGACTGTTCACTGCAGTCCTTTGTTTTGCAGAGACACCCCTCTAATGAAAGACACACCAGCGAGCATCTCTGAGGCTGCACTCAATTTTGATGGCCTTACGACTTTGCGCGTGGCCATTTTTATTCAAAAGTAACAAAGCTGTTATTTATGTTTATGTTCGTAGCCAGAATTTTGTTACAGCAATAAAAAATGTACTGAACTGAGCTGAAAACTGTGATATGAACCGAACTGTAACTTTGTGAACCGTTCCACCCGTACTAGAAAGAAGAATACAGACAAGTACGTCGGGATCAATAAATGTATTTAGCTCATGGAGAGAACCCTTCTTAAAATTACCCGAAAAGAAGCCATTCAAGTATTTCTTTGACAAGAAAGAGTTTGGCTCAATCAGGCCGCAAGTGTCCCCGCTTACGAAACCATGCCAGGCTCAATCAAAGGGAACTATGATTAGTAGCAATTGGACAGACCGATAGGTGGTGACCGCCTTGTCAGGACTATGGAGGGCAGCCTCCCATCACACTGTCATCCAAAGTCATTTCTTCCCGTTTGTCATCTTCCACTCCTATTCCAAGGCAGCAGTGCCAATCTGCACCGCCCCTTAAACACCGTCTATGAATCATCTCCTTAGCAAGATGGCATAGCTTCCTTTTAAATTCAAATCGATGATATAAATAACAATGCAGCGTTCCGCTGAAAATAAGGTTGAACATGCAATATTTCAAACAGTATGCATTTGTTATATGGGAGCCAAAGACTGCTGCTGCGGAGAGACAGAAAACGAGGAAGGGGATGGGGATTAATAAGATCACCGTGCAAGACATCAGTCTGCAGCGTTCTCTGATAATGAGATTGGCTAAAAGATGAATCACTTTACCGTTATTGTTTCAATTACAAATTTACATTTCAATTGTTAAAAATCCAGAAAGCAGGTTGTAGCTGTGTCGTAGAAGATTTCATAAAGTGCATACTATGGAACTTGACACATAGGTAACTGCATTTAATTTGAAGTCTACAGGTACACTTGAAACAAGCTGAGGTTGAACTTTGAGCCGTAGGTTTAATTTGAAAGAAAAATGGTGACATCAGCATGCTAAAATGGAAGGAATAACAATAATAATATGGTGTGTTTATCACTTATAATAGGTTCACTAACTTACTTTTAACATGTCAGCATGCCAACATTAGCAATTAGCACATAAATTACTCCTGGTATTTGGTCCTAAAAGTATTTGAGAAAATTAGTGTTTGACCTGGTGCATTCAAAATATACGAAAATAAGAGCCTGTCTATTTTAAAGAAAATACTCACAGCCACACGTGTTAGCCTCATGGTGGCGCTAGAGAAAAAGCCAGGGGATCACCAAAGTCACTGGGATTTAGCATCTGGTCACCATAGAGGGCTGTTTACCATGCCATGGCACTCAGTGGTTCATTTGAGTCTAGATGAAAAGGTGACATTACCAAGATTATCGTGAGAACAAGTGAGATTAAATATTTAATGTTGGAGAGTCCGATTTACTCGGCCATTTCAGAGCTACTTAAATTTGGATTTCACATCATCATGTGGCTGATTGCGGCTGCTCACCAAATAAAAGGAGTGCATTTGCTTAGTGTTGCTTTAAATTGTCTCCCTGCAGTTTACGTTTTTCAGTTCAATAGAAACCGTTACTCCTCTAACAGTGATCAACATTTGACACCGGCATCAAGAGGCCGGCCGACTGGTGTTTTAATCCACAAATAGGGCACTGAGAGCTTGTTCAAACGTCCACCAAGACATCAGACTTCCTCTAATGCAGTCAGCTAGTTTTAAAATGGAGTGCATATATATACAGCCCTGGATTTGTAGGATTTTGTAAAGAACAAATGGCTGCAGGTCCGTCTGAGGTAAAGTCAAAGAAGAAGCTTCACTAATGCGATGCTCAATATAGTTTATTGAGCAGAATGTTACGACTCCATGAATCTGAAAGTTGATGATGTAGCGAACCTAAAACAATGGAGATACTATTAGAGTCTGAAGGGATGCAAATTATCAGCAACATTACTAACAACAACTAGCTCACTTTCACTAAAATACCAAAGGAAAAATAAAACTATACTCATTTCTTTATTCATTCCAGTTATCGTTTAATGGTTGCAAACTTGTGGCTTTTATACTGTCCCTCCAGAATTTCGCAGTTTTTTTTTATGATTGTTGTGATCAAAAATCCTTGATTTTGCAGCAGATTTTCTAAAAAACCGCCATGTAAAGTTTTAAGTGAGTTGTTTTGCAGTAAAATTGCAGGAATATTTTTTTTTAAAAAAGCATGGTAATGGAAAAACTCAATTTTTTTTTTTTTTTTTAAACGACCTGATAAATTGTAATATGTAATCACTTCCTTTGATAACAAGGATGCTGCACATCACAGACATATGTATTGTTTTTTTTTGTTTGTTTATTTATTAACGTTACAAATATTCATAAAACTCAGCTTTACAAAATGGACAATCTCTAACTGTAATATAGAATATAAAGGCAAAATCTGCTGTAAAAGTAAGAGCTTTAAATGCTGCTTACTTAATATTAAACACACTGTACGCACGAAAAACAAAGTCGAGTCTCCCACAATTTTAAGTGGGTATGAAACTAAGACTAAACTAGAAAAACAGGGGTCTACTTGGATAGTTCAGGACTTCAGTCCCGAACTGTCCATATTTGGTTTAATCTGTTGGTTGCGGGAAGGTGGAGGGAGAACTCAGGAGGTGAGATAGCAACAAGGCACAAAACAAAACAAAAACTTGTGTTGCGAGTTTGTGCATGTGGGTGAGAATCAAGTGGGAGGTGAGGTTGTCCTTCAGGGTGTGAAGATTATAACGAGGTGTAGTCGCGGTTGTGCTGTAAAAGACTGATCAGGTTCAGGGTTTGGATGGTTAAGTGCTGTTCAGGTGTAGGATGAATGACAGGTGTTGAGTGCTTCTTGTCCTCGTTTCATGGTTTTCTGGAGGGCAGGGTTGTTTGTGGCTGATTTTATGTACTTCGGTGCTGTTGCTTGGTTCCTCTGTCTCAGTGTTTGGATGTCGGTTATTGTGCGCATGTAATGGTCGCTGATGACGAACGTGAGTCTGTGGGCCAGTTTGAGTGCTTTGTTGTGGATGGTTTGATTGCCGGAGCTGGTGATCCAGGCAGGTACCGAGTGTTTAAACGGTGGTCGGATGTATGCGAGTTACACTTTGATGACTGTGGAAGGTAATGCGCCGTGCTTTCCGCAGAAGTGCTTTGAGGTGGTTGAGTCTGCTGTTTGCTTTCATTTCCAGGTTGTTGATGTGTTCTGACCAGGTTATGTTGCTTTGGAAGGCGATGCCGACTGTTTGGTTGTGTAGTGTGAGGTTGAGATTGTTGGGCTGCAGGTTTGTGTTCGTTGTGTTTTGGCAGGGGGGTTGAATTTTATTCTCCACATGTTTGACCGGATTTCTATTTCAGTGATGCATGTTTGTGGTTTAATTTAACATTCTTCTGACATCTTCAGTCATTCACCTCACTTCTGTTTTTTCCGCTTGTTTTGTTTTTTTCCGGTGAGTTAGCATGGAGTTTGTTTTGCTGATGAGGGGAGCTTATGCTGACATTTTTTGCAGAAAAATCACTGGAACTTTGCAAAACTGCAAGCTCCCAAAAATACAGCTTCAGTTTTTACAAAATTATTGCAATACCGATTTCCTGGAGGGATCGTTTATCCCTTTAAAATATGAATTAAGGAATTTTGGCTCCTCTGTATCTTCATGGAGAATCAGCCAACAGGTGTCTTCCTTTGCAACAGTATCTGTGTTTGAATGTGTCACAATTTATGCTATCATTAGGCTTCGAAAGTGTTTGCTTAGATGGGGAACATGTATTTCCCTCCTCTGCTTCAGCCAACAGCAATCTGCACTGAATATTTGCAGGTTTGCCAATGTCCACACGTGTGCATTGTCACGGTAACAATGGCCTGATAGACTCGCCTGCGTCAACAAGCATGTACTACATCTGCCACATTGTTTCGGACTATCAACGGCCGCAGCCTTCCTTTCTAATTGGGACTGAAGTAATGAGCAGTCAGCGAAGTTTCTAAGGCACGTCTCAGTCAGTATTCATTGTCAAACTGATGTCTGCGGCGCCATTTAGCTATTACACAGCTGATGGACCAAACACTGGCACATTATTCCCAGCATGACAAAGATTGGAGGGATTCTGTCATGACTGTTTAGGATATCCATTATCTTTTAGCCCCAAGATGGTGCACTAGTGCAACTGAGTCACTGAGCTGGTGGAGTGCATTCAGTTCACTTTCATGTTTGTCTCGAACCGTGCGTCTTCTTAACAGAGTCATAGACTCGCCATGTTGCTCGTTTGACACGTTTTCGGTATTTGTGACAGGCACAATACATCCGTTTTTGTCCAAATTCCACACACCTATTTTCAAGGGGATTACTACATTGCAGCACAATGTATAATAATTAAAAGTGAATCTTCATATTCATGCTGTAAAGCAGGCTGATGAGATAGATTAGATGTCTCACCTGCTGGCCTGTATTCTCATTCACGATGATTAACAGCTGCCTCGCAACACAGGAAACCTGAGTGACACTTGACTTGCAGATGAGCTACTCGACTGTTTGTTCTCTTATCTCGCCGGAGAGGCAACATGATCAGGATATGACTCGAAGGACAGGAAACACGGCGGTCTTTCTCTTCCAGCTCAAACAAAATGGAAAATTATGGATCGGCAAGTTGTTGGAAAAGTAAATTGCCCTTAAATTTTAATGAAGTGCTATTCTTAGGGGGGGGATTTTGCTTGTGTCGATGCCTCTACAACAGCTGGACTGGGCTGATCGTTCACCCTTTGCTGGCAAAGCACAGAAAGGCCTTTTGGGTCAGAGTCGGCAACGATGTACGGTACCTCAGGGATGAGGTCATGCACTCATGACATAAATACTTCCATCACTGCCCTGGTATTTACACTACAAAACACTTTACACTGCTCTGCATGGTCGTATGCGTGTAACATGGCAATCCGAATAAAGTGACTGACAAAACAGGTCTCTTTCAGCTAAAATGGCCTGCCTTTAAAATGTCTGTATGTGCCACCCCCTCTCCCTCCCCCTCCGCCGCATTGGGAGGACTAAGCTGTAAGCACTGCCAGCCTCTGCATCCACTGGGAGGCTGCCAGCCACTGTGCCAACCGTGGGGCTCCTCTGATGCAAGAAACTAAGCAACCTAACTACAAGAGGCACCCGAGAGTGTCACATCTGCTAATTACAGCACTAGCATAAACTGAAATGGGTGTATGCGTAAGATGACACTACACTACAGACACACACCTCTCGCCCTTAATCAAGGCATAATCAGTAATCAAGCGCGTATAAACGTTCCCTGTCTTCAGGTGGTGCACCCTTTTCTGTGATGTATTGAACAGATCAATTGAACCTGGAATCCATTAGCTCATTACAATTAAGTTATATTTTTAAATGGCTGACTTTGGGAAAGGCCCGGAGGTTGCGGCAGGAAAGATGCCATCCATAAAATCCCATGTTGAATTAATCAACCCGGAAAAACGACAAGAAAATAATGAAGTATTTGTGCAAATAATGTACAGCAGCAATTTTTTTTTATTTTATTTGGAGTTGCTAGGTCTTACTGACATCTGCTCTGATGTCACGCTGGCTCAGGGAACATATGTTACCATGGCAATGCAAAAAATAGAACTGATGTTCCCTATATCCCTATGTAGGATGTCAGTAAAAAAAGATACATTATATATCAAACCTGGATTATTGTCAAACAGCAATATTTTTTCTAATGGTGGAAGTTAGGATTTTATTTTGAGTTGCATTACCTACACAAAATACTTACTTATACCTCAACCAAGCTCAATTGTAAAATATGGTGAACTCATTAAAGAGTAATACTAATCTATTGCATTGTAATAGTACAACAGTCACAGTTTTTCTGCACTGCATAGTTAATATTTGTAATACTTTTTCCTAATATCCCTATATTTAAATAAATAGCATTTAAATGCAGGATGTATAGTATTTTTACAGTGCGGTATTAATAGTCTTACCCAAATAATGGCTCTGAATTTACAGTCCACAACAGGATGGAAGCTTATTCCTTTCTCACCTCCTTCTTCTTAACTGAATCGACTGTAGCAGTATAACACTGAAGCAATATTAAGTGATGTCAGAAAACTTAACTCAAGCAAATCTTGTAGTCACATCATGGATTGTATATACAGGTGGACGTAGATTCCGGATCTGACAAATGAGGCCCATGCGGAAGTGTCGTAAACTGCGATACCACCGGGTGCCGCTTGAGGTTGGCTCCAAAAAGCCTCAACTAGTCTCATAAAATTCTAGGTCAATAAAATTTCTCCACAAGTTATTTTGGTTTTGCTCGTTAAAGTCACTCCTTCTTATTTGTTTCCTGGCCGTCCATCTGAAAACAATCCCGTCATTAATGATAAAATAAGCTTCAAAAAGCCAGGTTTTTGGGGGCACGTCTATTTGATTGATAGGCCTGTGGTGCAGTCAGATTACGGCTATCGGTGGGCTGGATGTAGTATTGTCGGGTTCCTAATCAGATCAAGTCAGATCCCCCGCTTGTCCCCCCCCAAGCTCATCCAAATATGGTCACTACCGGCTCCAAACCACTCAGAACAAGCAAACTGGCCCCAGCCAAGATCAGAATTCGAGGCTTTATAACAGCCATTCACAAACCAATGGGTTATGTCACTGTTGATGTCACTTGGGTCACATAGTTGCTGTTTCAGTTTTAACTCCACCTATAATACAGTTGCTGAATCTAATTGACAAATGTTACTGCTAAAACACTGATTCAAGAGACAAGAGTAAAATAATTACGTTCTAACAACGCATCAATGTTGAAGACATTGCTCACATCTAGTGGATTGTAACAAAACATTGATATTACACGAGGCTACATGGACTTTATGTTTTCCTTTTCTGATCTAGTCCATTCCTCTGGAGAGGTGGCACCACTTCGCTGAATCTCAATGTACTTGTTTATCCTCACTGCTCTGCTGCAGCAAGGACACACTGACCCAATCAGGTCACCAGTTTGGCCTCCCAGCTGTTAGCATGTAACCAGCATCCACGGCTGAAACAATTCTTATGGCTAAACATCAGGTGAGTCATATAAAAGAGACAGGTCTGGTAATAGTGTATTTATGCGTCACCGGTGATTAATTGACTGTTTTCCCATAGACGTGTCATACTTGCTGATATGATCCAAGTATCTGTGAGTTAACGCGTTAAACTGAAACCACTGAGCAGAAAGATTCTTGTCTGCCGATGATCAGTGTCATAGTGATTTCTCTGAGCCCCTAATGATGTCTGCTGTTGTTGACAGAGTAGACTATGGTAAGAGACTGCAGTGTGTGTGTGTGTGTGTGCTGACAGAGGGCAGAAATGGTCAGTGCCAACAACAAACCTGACATTTACTTGAGCATTTAAGTATGCTATTATTGTCAATCAAAAATGCTGTGAGATTGACAACAGGTTGAAATAGAGCTTGTTTTTCTTATTATTCCATGTGCACCTTAAAAAATAACTTTTAATTCCAAATGGCCCCTTTATGAGCTGCATGTCTCTGTGACACACTGTATTTAGTAAACAGAATCATTGTCCCAAAAACAGATTCATTTAAGTGCAGATTGGATCACAAATAAGTAGCAAGAGCATTTTGTTTATTTACTGTATATTCTATATTTTTAAGCTTAAATGCTGTGGGGGTTTACATTACCTATGTTAATCCATGGAGAGTTGCAGCATTATGCATTGCCTTTACAAGATAATCAGGAAATGGGCTTAATTCTTCAAGTCTCAAAAAAAAATGACCTGAAAATGTTGATATGATTCATGATACTGAATAATCCCACGTCACCCATGGGGAAAAGTGCGTGAGCAACATAAATTCAGTCACACTCCAATGGATCATTTGTGAACCGTTTGTCTGGCTTCAGGTACGAGTTCAGGCCCAGAGAGTTCTAAAGAAGAGCAGAACGAAAGAGAGAGCTTCCAGCACTGACGTTTAATTTGAGTGTTTTATTCTTTAGACTTAGTTCAAGTGTACTGTAGTGTTGCCATTTCAAGTTTCAATGTTATTTACTCAAGGACAAGGTCCCCAAGAAATGGGATTCTCAAATGTGTCTAATAAACTCTAGAGAATCAGTATTGAATTGAATTGTAAACTGGAGAATCACGTATTAAATCGAAGTGCTTGCCACTTGTACTTTTATTTTTTTTCAATAGCTGTTATTTTTCATACACGTTGTGAGCTTGAGTTCTTTCAGAGCTGCCACAGAAGGCTGCCGTGGCAGTGGCCTCTTGTATTTTTTTGAAGCCTTCGAAAGGCATCCGAAAGAAAAACAAAAACTTGGCATCAGAGGGGAGATTCCAGCAATCCGACCTGCCTTCTGAGAAGACAGGGAAATGTCTTCGGCCTGTGAGCCGGCAGGTAGAGTCTCAGGTCTGTTTGCACCAACAGCTCACTTCACGTCAAGTCTGACTCCTCTCTGAACCCTTTTTGAACTTCTGACAGCTTGTGTGATATGAAATGCTTCCCTCCCTCCCTGTCCAGAACTTTTGTCATGCTTCACAACGCGTCCGGCATCTGACGGAGACCTTGTTCCTCTTCGGTATGTGACAGAGATGGTGGGATATGCTGGTAAGATTACTAAAGTACGGCCAGCTTTTTTCTTTAGATTCTGCCCGTTCAGTATCAAGCAGCCGAGATGTCACGAAGCACTCATGTGGTTTCTGCTTTTAAAAAGGGTCTGGTGGGATTCACCATGTATGTTAAAACATTTGTTTGATTGTATAATCGCATAGGTGTACAGCAGAGGCTATTTGTACAAAAGTCCCACTTCAAATTAGGGATGTTTGTTTTCGGTTGGTGTTTTTTCTGCAGTGCAATAAAGAATTTTATTGCTGCAGTTATCCATATTTTTATATGTTTTAGGTATGCGTAATAGTAATAGACGATGGGGGAGATTAAAACAAAGAAAAAAACAAGTATTAGACTTGCAGTCTTATGATACTCACACATCACTACATCAATGTTTACCTCGGCTGGTCCTTCAAGCTGGAGAAGAGACGTGTTCTCCTCGAAATAATGATCAATAAAACTTGATGAATGCTAAAAAACAGCAAACTGCATTAACTGTGTCTGTAGGCTCCAGCACAACAAGTAGGAAATAACAATGAACACAAAAACAATCCATTTAACAAGCACCAAAAAAAAGGGGAAAAATAACCAAATCAGGAACTTGACAACATTGGCCAAACAAAACACTCCCAGTGGGGTATGAAACCGTACTGAGGACTGAACAACATTGCAGACATGATATTATAGACCTGTCCCTGATGGAATCCACCGGTAAATGAATGAGAATAGCTCTCTTTGCTAATATGTTTGTCTTTATGCAGTTTTAGAGGCAGCTGTGTTGCATTGGGAGAGTCCTCAAAATAAAGCACTGAATTTAAAAATGTAAGCTTCAAAAGGACAAAAAAAATTCTGATTGGCTTTGGACAAATCCCAATCAGTGGTGTTAAAGTGGATATTCTCTGACTGCTGTGAAGTTTAGGAAAATGAATGCTTCCCTCCTGTTTTGCTCATCAATACTGTTTAATTGGCTCTGGACTGTATTTTTTTCTCAGCCCCTCAATGTCTGGTCTAAATTGAGATCTTGAACTCATTTGAAATCAACTACGATGGTCTTCCTAACTACAGCCCTGCGAAGGATGTATGCACCGCAGTAGTTACTGTCGATCTCACTCCATCAGACAGCAGTGGGCTCAGCCTCTCTGCATGGAGCCAACTGTAGGCTTGGCTAAAGCAGAGGGGACACACTCCATCAAGTACTGCAGCTTCTCTCCACTCCCTTATGCCTCCACTCCTCTCCTGCTAATGATTAACATCATAAATCACACTACACTGTTTTCTCCCGCTGCCAGCAGTGAGGAAAGCAGCTCCTCACTGACCCGAAGCACTCGGCAAACGAGGTAGTGAAAACTGCTTTTTTTTTTTGGTTGGTTTATATCAGTATTTAAGTTGGAAACATATTTTGGAAGTACCAGAATTCATCTATTTTCATGTATCCAGTGTCACTGCGAGCCAACTATGTCTGAGATTATACTGACTTCCTGTCCAAGTAAACATAACCTGGTTAAACTTTAGCAATTGCAGATACTGCATCGGTTTTACATATGCAGCTTTGAATATTTTCAAACATGCAATGGTTAGCTATAGAAAGATAAGAAACAAAACCTCTGAAATTATTAAATCTTTATGAAAGCATGACCATAATGATTTGAATGCTTTGAACTCAGAAAAAGTATCTCACAGTAACATAATACACACTGCAATCAGGAAACACAGATGATCAAGCATAACATTTTACCTGAGAAAATCTTGTTAATTTGGGCTTATTGACAAATGAAGGTGGCGGTCTTTATTATTCGATAAGCTCAGCTCCCTACTGCTGTTTGTGTTCTTTGGCTTTCCCTACCAATGATGATTATTTTTATTACGGTTTTCTGTTTTCCAACCATTTGGCTAAATCTAGACTCGGCAAATAAAAGAGAGGCATATTTTGAGGCGTGCCTGGTTTGATTGACATGCCTTGGGTGCAGTCAGGTTACCAGTATATGCAGGCATAGTGTCCTCAGGTTCTCGGTCAAATCTACCCCTCGCTCTTTCCCAGCACATCCAGATATGGTTCCTTTTGGCACCAAAAAAACCCCAGGCTTCAAAAAGGGTAGTTCACACACCAATAGTTGGTTGGCCGTCTTGTGCCAAACCAGACTGTTCTAAATACATTACCAGGAACTCTGGTTTATTTCTGTGTTTTCATTCAGGCCCCTCACCGTTTCAACCCATCTTTGTACAGTAAGTTCATGCATTGGACCCATCATTTCTTGAGAAACAGGAATATTTCTGCACTTTATCGGTCTTATCTTTTCCTCAATTATGCTGACTAGGAAAGTTTTTGCAATGTGTCAATACATTGATATATCAAATTATCTTTAAAACAGTCTGAGCTGTCAGATCACACCTTCAAAATGTAAAGAAAACCTCGATCATGCTCTTCTCTTGGTATGTATTTAACACTCCCATGAACATTTCTAGCATAACTCAGTTTACACCTGGTTTGTGAAAAAAAACAAATGTCAATCTAAAATAAGCAGAGACAAAATCTCCATTATCGTTTCAGGTTTTGTATCACACGCTGCAGCGCATCAACAATCCAGCACTTTGGGAAATGTGTCGGTAATGGTTGGCTCAGGGACAAACTGTACGAAATATTAAAGGGTGAAGTCATCCCGAACCTCAGATGTTATGACTGTTAGCCCTCAGTTTTAATTATTGATGTAAACATCCACTTTGACACTTTCTCCGTCAGTGAGGACAACCTCAGCCGCTTGCCCGACACATGAAAGAGTAATGATGCACTAGTAGCCTTACTAGCAGCAGGGTTCTGGGGATTAGACAGAAATTTGCTGTCCAAGCAGTAATGCCGTAGTTTTCTTTCTTTCCCTCCAACGCCCTCCTCTTTCTGATAAGGCGCATTTTACACAAGGTAGGAAACTTGAAAGACAGGGGCTGAGAGATCAAAGTGACCCAACGCCGCTGATCCTCGAGGGAAGAGGCTGAGGGCGCATTTAAACGTTCATAAAAGTCAGGCTGGAAACCAGACAACGATAAACCTCTGGGACATGTACATATTTGAAGTCGGCAAACAACAGTCTACACGGAATTACAAATGAAAAGTGTAGAATTTTCAATAAGCCAAACTCAACCTTTTTATTTTACGATAGATTATGCAGGAACTGATTTAGCCAAGACCAAGTCACAAAGTACACGAATAACACTGAAGTACCTCTTGTCTGCTTGTGTTGCTGCAGCTCAGTTGCGCAGAAAGTTAGCACCAGCGCCAATCAGGGTTGACCCTGATATGGCCTGATTCAATCTTTTGCAATAGATAAGAATGATGAAGACAGTCTTATGCAATGTTCTGATAGAAAGTCATCAGATTTTACTTCTTTTTAAGCATATCCAATTTCAGCTAATTATTCTTTCGGAAGTCTGAAAAATAAAATAGTTGTAAGAGATTGATATTTGATTGAAATATTATTCAACTTGCCCTTGTGAAAAAGCAGCCCAGACATGATACCTGAAGTCCAGATGTCTCAAACTGTTGAAATATAGGATGAGTCTGCTTCCAAAAACAACAGTTACAGTCTCAGTAGATATGCATTAGCTTTCTTAATTGAAACATAATTAATAAAATAATTTAGTCACAATCTATATACTATAGTTATAATGTCTTATTCAAACTGCTCAACTGTAATCATAAAGATTTTTTGGTTTCACATGTCGGCCTTTTTCACAATGCATTGATATTCAGTGTACCAATAGTCTCCATCAGCACTACTGTACGCAGCTTCCTCAGTTATTTTGGCCATATTTTGTGTGTATGTTTAAGTTATAGCAATAGATTTGCTTAATCTAATTTAGGAATGACATACATTTCAGTAAGACTATATCTTGACAGTGCCTTTTTGAGATATTAACACTTTAAAGCACAATATAAATTGAAGGTTTGGGTTTTAATCAGCTGAATAACTGGACAAGGTAGCATTAGTATTGGTGCTGATACTCACTACTGAGTCTACATGCTCATTTCCTAAAAGAGTCAGTGTTCTCCCTTACTCCTTGGTGGGAAAAAAAACATGAACACTGTAAAATAATAACTTTGCAGGACTTCTGAAGATGGAGCATTGGCTTGCCAGATTGCAGTCAGCAATTTCTCTCTCAAACTGCATGAGTACAAAGCTAGAGCAACCAAAGACTGATAATCTCCTGTGAGGCTGCAGGCATCATAAAGCGGTCTTTAAAGGGTGTGCCGTCATGCCTTGAACCCCTTTTCACATACAGAACCAACAGCAAAAGGTTATTTGTTCAATTTTACTGACAACATTGAAGGTTACTGACAGCATCAATTGTAAATATTTCTATATAGTGTAGGTTTACTATATGACAGAACATCTATATCCGTGCTCTCAGGACTTGATCACAGTGTTGTGAATTCCACATCGGCTGCTTAAATAATTGTTAAAGCATTTAGTTAATTGGTGGTTTAGCAGCAGACACACAACGAGACTCAGATATCATTTCTAATGGAAGATACAATGCAATCAGTGATTTACAATAGCGCTAACAGGTGACTGAAAGTCTGGTGTAACGTCAAAGATGATGTTGCCCCCCCCCCCATCAACCTGCTATAACAGTCTTTTGCAGGTTATTATGAAGAAAACTAGTTGTTTCTATTATAATGACCTTGCTCTTCTTAAACATGTGAAAGTCCCATATTGTATTTGTAATCTTGATGTCCATAAGAACATATTTATGTGGTTTTAAGTACCAAAAACATCTCAATATAGTTTAACGTCTCCTCTCCTAAACTTCCCCTCTGGAGCTCGACCAAGTCTACAGACTGTTTTGCGTCTTGCTGATTGAGCTCAAGGACCCTCTCTTGTGATTGGCTGACTTTTTTCCGAGTCTCTTGTCCAGGGAATTTTCTTCCACATTTAAGGTTGGACAGTGGACTGTGCTGAGGGCAGACAGATGACATGAGTGCGAGTTTGTGACATCACAAATTTACAGAAGTCCAAACAGCTTTAAAATCAAATAATTTAAAATAGACTATAACTTGACAATGCGGTAAATAGAAGATAAAAGTTGCCTGACAATGCCACCTAGTCTGGGGAGTCTAGGGCTCCATAAAAAACAGGTTCTTTTAAAATTGGAGGGGGGGGGGGGGGAACGGCAGGATCAACAAGACATAATTTAGAAAATGGTAAAAATGTTTTATTTACAATCTAAAACCCATAAAACACTATAAAATAACTGCAATTAAGTTGTTAAAAGTCCAGTGGAAGAAAAGAACAAGTTAAAAAGAGTTAAATGTCCAGATAAAAAGGGACCTACTACAAAATTAAAAAGGAGTTCAACACCAGGTAAAAGCCTGCCACCAGGAGGGAAGTCAGGGTCCGGCTGGTTCAGCCACTCGTCCTCTTCAGAGCTCCTTCAACCACTATTGACACCACCACCAGTCGTCTTTACCTTCTCCCCCTGTCGTCTTTACGTCCACCTCCCATCCGTGGCCACTTCTCCTGGTGCTCTTTCCTGCTCTGCTTTCTCTCGCTCTGCCTCTTTTCCCTCCCCTGTTGTGCTGTAGTCTGTCCTTTATAGTGGCTCCAGTAATTGGTGTCTACCTGGGAGGGAGGGGAGATCCTGCCCTCCTGCGACGCTGTTGGCCAGTTTGGTACTGCCAGCACTCACGATTGGTCCCTTTATATCAAAAGAGCCTCTCCAGGTGCAGGGGATCAGTGACTGCAATCTGCCTTATTAAGGTCAGAGTAGTGTCCAATAGTATGCCTGGTAAAATCTCAGGTTATAAAAACATGCAACTAAAACACCAGAATTCAAATAAAAACAACCCATGCTAAAATCAATATAAAAGCAACAATGATTCACAGCAAATATAAAACAATGATCTACACAGCAAATATGGCTTACTCTCCTCCTGATGACAAATACAGGCTGTGTGCATTTCTCCAGGGACTGAACATTGACACTTTCACAGTATCTATATAGCACCTAGACATGCTGTATAATCAAAAAGGAAATGGAATTCTGAATGTATACAATATGGGCCTGTAAGAATTAAAACATATTTATGGATTAAAACATGGCAGAAGGCCTTAAATTATTATTAGAAATTATTTTAGCCAAATTTAAATAATTTACGCAATACTGATAAGCCTACAAATTATTAATGTCACACTAAATACTGCAACAGTCAGAGGAGAAACCTATAACCTCGTCAATTGAAGGCATTTATATTACAGAATAATAGCTTCTGCAGTAACTGCAGTTACTTGGTGGAACTGTGATGGATAACTGTAGTTATCCATCAAGTAAAATAACAGCCTCAAATGAGTTTTTCTAAATGTATACATTTCAAAAGACTGACATTGGGAGACGAACTCTGCAATGAAAATAAAAATAGAGAAATAATAATGGTCAAACTTTAGAGCTGATACAAAAAGCATGCCTTTAGTAGTGGTCTGCGTTGTTACTTTAACACTTACCATTATCATGACAGTAAATTGTTACACTTTTTGGAAATCTAATGTGTCCTGGAAATTACAATGTGGATGACCGGCCTTAAAAATCCGACTTGACGTCAAATGAAATTTGCCTCCTGTCAGTACAAAATGTTCCAGTGTCTGAGGGGACACAAGCCACGTCCCCCTGGTGGGTGCCGTGGGCATGCATTTCAAAGTACCTGAATGGACTATTAATCATCCCACACTGGTTGGGCTATGATAGTTTCTGTCCACAAAGGTAATACTGATTTGCAAACAATCTTAACCAAATTGAGCTGCTGCGAATAATCTACTGAAGCAGAGAAGCACACAGAGCTTGTTTTTCTGTTTAATATTTTTGTAATGTCTCACAATGTTAAGTGTGCTCTTGAGGCAGCAGTGTGCATGCGGTGAGGATTCTCAAAACTTTTTTGAATGTGTTTAAGATTATTTATTCAGATTTTCAGCTGAAGTTAGTTTTATATGTGAGATTTGTTTGTGAAGGAAATGTCATGCGGCCATCAAATCAAGCATTTCCATAAGATAATTCTTCCAAATCAGAAACTATTAGTGTACAGAATTATTGAGACATTTAGTTAGGGTTCGGGTTTGGATATGTATAACTTAATTAATGAAGTTTTTTGTTCTTCTTTTTGGGTAACTGGATTTTTTAAAATTTGTGTACTGGACACGCAGAGATGAAATATATATCAATCTTCACACCTGACTAGAGGTTTGAAGACCAACATGTGTCTTTCTCAAAATGCTGGACTGTTCCTTGAATTTCTACACTTTTTCCAACCACTCCAAATAGAAAATAACATCACCTTGACTTGAATAATGTATTTTTCCATCACAATCGCTCACTGAGGCTTGGCCCAGTTTTTCGTGGATTTGAATTGAGTTTTAATCAGCACACTCACAGATTCAGTGCCCCCTTATGACATCTCGGAAAATGAAATTCAAACTCATTGACTCACAAAGCAGCAGCATAGGATGGGCCAACTTTCTCTATTAGACAGCCTCGGAGGGAGGCGCTAATCCTCCAACAGAATCACACTTATAAGAGCTGCAAACACAGTTCCTCATATGATCATGCTCCTATAAGTGTGATTCTGTTGGAGGATTAGTGCGTTACTACCCTGAACCAAAGATACTGACATTCTCCATTGTGTGATGACAGAGATAACGCATCACTGTACAGTTTGTTACCTATTGTGAGCTTTACAGTATACATTTAATCTAAAGCTTTAAAAGTCTGACCATAATTTTCAATAATAATATTTGTATTACTTATACTTCTGACTAACAGCATGTTAACTTGTGTATTTGTTGGCTGACTCATTTAAACCAACGCAGTTTGTGCCGTTTTCACAGTTTTGCATTTAAACCTCCCAGGGGCGGGCCCCTGGGAGTTCCTTATGCTGCATGCACAATAAATCGCTAAAAGCTTTGACTCCAGTTGTAACGACCTATTTTATTTAACCTTAAATGTTTTTGATGTAAAACACAGCTGCCAGTAGCCCACGAGGAATCCAACGGCTTCTGCTCCCAGTCGCACTCTCGCAGAGATCATGTCATTTGGAATCAACATTTGAGTTAAAGGGCTCTAATAATATAGGATTGTGTGACTGAATGGGTTAAGGTTTATCGAGGATGTTGCTTAAAATAACAACCTGGTCTGAGCCACTTTATCAATAGGACAAGCTCTCTTCACATGCACCTCAGAATTCGTAGTAATGCTTGACGGCACTTACATCCTTGTTGGCACCCGGGGTATTCCACTGCACACTTGACATGTAGTCCCATCTGAGACTGCTGGTGTCACACTTTGGCCTGAGGGTTCTGGCGGGCCAGAGGAGCAAGGGGGGAGTCAGACTCTCCGCCTGACCTCCCTGTGGAATGGAGCACATGTCCATTGTGAGCATTGACTGACTGGGTTTGTCACAAATGCGTCCCGCACCCCTCCCATCGCCTCGTCTCGCACCCCCTCGCTGTAGCCCACATCCTCTGCATCAGCTCTTCTGTCACCGTCTAAATGCAGCTTCAAGTGCATTGTGAAAGTAAGCTTTAAAAAGACAGCTGAAGGAAAGCAGGAAGCAGAAGATAAATTATAGTTTTTGTTGTCTGCAGTGCATCACTGACCTTACTTCACTTGTGTTATTCTGGTAGTTATATGTATCTATTAATACACAGGCAAATTTCCTAATTCTTTCAAAATCTAAGACAAAGTGAGGGTATAAACTTGTTTAATATGAATATTACTGCATCGGAAATGATAGATGCTTTGTTCTTTAACCTGCAATGTTGGTGGCGAAAGTACACAGCTGGTGTCAAGCTTGCTGTACAGTCATGAAGTAAGAGTAACGGCTCGGAGGGCAGAATGACCTGTATATGGTCTGTTGGTTTTAAGGCCAGGTCACATGGCAAAGGTTTATGCCACAGTCTACAGAGTGTGCACAGCTGGTGCCTTACAGGGAGGCAGACAATGGTCAGTTAGATCCGCACGTAATGTGGAAAGACTCATGTTCAGTGCTATTACCACTGGCATGAAGTACAAGTTAGTCGATCAATACTTGCTCTTGTGTGTACTCATGTACTTGCAGAACAAGTCGCGTGAAAAACAAATGATTAAAAGGATGTGGATCACATTTAGCTCTTTTACACATTTAGCACATTTACAGGAATTAACTGAATACTGATGCTGCCAGAAAAAAAAAGTCAAAAGATTCACTGTCAAAAAGGCAACGCCTCATCCACTCGTAGTGTTGGTGAGAAACTAGTTATATTTAAATTACAAAATAAATTCAATTTAAATCAGTTACTAAGAAAAGATATGTAATTCAATTATAGTTACTATTCAAGAGGATGGTGTTTACAAAGGGTTTACATCTGGCTGTATTGTTTTCAGTAAAAAGCTTATTATTTAGAATATCATATATATTGTGTTGCATCTTTTCATCACACAGATATTCCCTCTGCCCACATCTAAACTGGCTCCATTCATTTGGCAGTAATGGGCTCAAATTTAGTTTTTGATTGGTTCTCATTCTGCCTCTCGTCTGCCAATCAAATGAATGTGCATTGCTTTAGGCAGGTGACCTCAATGTAGACTTGGTTTGAGGTTCTGGGAACATTTTCCCATTTTTCTGCAGTCAGTTGTGACCTGGAGACTTGGGATTTGTTTTAGTAGTTGAAAACATTTCAACCTAAATTCAAGTTATATTAAAGAATTGTTAATAACAGTTGGAAAGTAATCAGCGTTGAGTTCTGTTAGTTTACATTTATTTTTTGGGGATTGTAGCTTTATTGAGCAGTTTAAAGCATTTGTTAGAAAAGTAATCAAAGGTCACATTAAAAATCAAAGGTTACATTACTTTGATGAAGAAATTGACATAGTTACATTACTTGGCACAATTATAACAAGGTCACTAACAATCTGTAACCTATTGTCTTTTAAAAGTAACCTTTAAAAAGTAACACGGTCCACTGGGACATTGCTAATCATTACTAGTTAAAAAGCACACTCAGCACCAGCTATATCAGAGAATGTCAGCAGAAGTGGCTCTGAATGTCTTGAATATTAATCCAAAAATGGAAAAAAGACAAGAGGATGATCTCAAAGAACAAATTTCATTAGAAATTTAACGCACACTCAAATGGAGTCTGGAGAAGTTTTTAAGCAATAGTCACTGGAACATTGTATGAAACAGGCTCTATTTTTGAGACTTAAAGGGACGTGTGTTGTAAAATAAATGCCCAAACTCATGTCTTATTGACTTTCCTTTGCACAAGGAGCCACATCACCATGTTAAACATGGAAGCAAAAAGCCTGCTGTTCTACTTTTAGCTCTCCATCTCCCGTTAGCTGATATCAAAGGAAATAAAAAAAAAACATCACAAATAAGCAGCCAAAAAAGGAAATGCTATTTCATAGAAAGGGTAACATCACCAAAAGGAACTCGAACAGAAAAAGCATGTACTATTTATTCGAAGCAGAAGCCCTGCAGTAGAGTGTCCACTGCAATATAGTAACTGCTGGAGTTATCAATGTACCAATTATTGTATGATATGTACAAAAAATATCTGTGCAAATGGCTTTTTGGGAGGGTAATGGTTTGTACACTAATTTACCCTGACATTCCTTCTCCATTTTCTCAGATCATCATTGAGTATTTACAATGCAAGAATGTCATCTGCCAGCATAAATATGTATCACCACAAGAGAGTTTGATAAATGATGATAGGACACGCAACACTACTGCACTTACACTTCTTCTTGTGCCCTTTCTGTGCTAATTACACTTCACCTAAACTGACTGAGACGTTGATGTAATCTCAAGCAAAGAACCTTAATGACGTGCTTTGCATGAGGTGATTAAGAGCAACGTCACCTGAGGGTTTTATTTTCTGCTCAAGTAAGTCTAGCGTCACACTGAGCACCACCCAGCCTCGACAAACACTGAGCTACCGAGACAGAGTAATACAGATGATTCAAGACAAATCCGTGCATATTCCTCAGTTTACAGAGCGAATGCTGATAGGGATTAAGGTCCTGGAGGGAAACAGATTCGTTGCAAAAATGAAAGAAATTACCAATAAATGCAATGTTTGCATTTTCTATATGTGTTTGATTAACTATGTCCTGAAGATATGTTAAAGATAAGGAAGTGAGATGAATAGAGCACATACTCCACATCTCCACCATCACTTCCAAGAATATTTCCATTGCCAACAACTCGTTGCTCTTTGTTATTGCTCCCCATTGCTTATCATGACTGGTGGAAGATGCAAAGGGAAACTTTTGCAAGTCCCTATATGTATATTGTCTGAGGCAGATATATAGATCAACATGCATATTTAATCTAAATAATAAACTAAATAAATAATTAAGTCAAAGCATCATCTTTCAAAGCAGCACAAGCCTGCATTCAGATTAGGCAAAATAAGATATTAAATTGCATTCCAGGAATCAGGCAATTAAAATGAAGATTAATCAAGTAGTAAAACGATGAAACATTAGTACTAGGGTTAAGTATTTAGCAGCAGGTTATTAACACATGTTTCAAAGTTCTAAAACCAACATCAGTAACAGTAATAATAGTCAAAATGAAGAGATATGGCTCTTTGGAGCTAAATTCTTGGATGGGGCATACTTTTGGTAAAAATTAACCAGAAGAAGTGATATTTCAAATTGAATACTGCTTTCAAAAACCTTGTAAAACATTTTAATTAAAAGAAAAAAGCGTGCTGAATGTTTAGTATTTTTTTTTGTTGTATTAAGTTCATCACTCAGCCTTTGTTATAAATTGGGCCACGTTAGGACTGATGTACAGATAAAATATATTTACTCGTGGTGTTTTTATTGTGCTGAAATTTTGTGAATAAGAACTTGTTTGTTAGATGCCATTAGGGGTGCCATATCATATCGTTCACAATAATACTGATGTAAATTTTCGACAATATAAAAAAAAAAAAAAATCATATTGTGATAGCACGTAATGACGTCATACTTTTATGCAACTTAGTTTTATGAAATGTATGGCATACGTTTGCAGTTTAGCGAGGAACAAGCATAGCTGGAAGCCGCTGTATTCTACAGTGTTTCAGCTCAGTGTGAGTTTAATTGACGTAGGAGCAATTTCTTCTCCACTTCTGCTCCGTCCTCTCACACCGGGTATCTCCGCCCCGCTTCACACACACACGGCTCCACATACATGGAGCCCAGCAGACGCTCATGTGAACAGGTTGAGTGTGTACAAAATAAAAGTTCAACAAAAGCCCAAAACTATGTTGTTAATGGTCAAACGTCGACGCTAAACTTCAGAGAATCAGGCTAGAACATCGCTGAATCTGCCGTCAGTGGTGAGGAACTAATTAGAAGCTTTGCAAGTGATCATGTTAGTCGTCCTGACAGACCATCAGCTCTCCTGCACCGCTGCACCCCCAAAGTCCTTCTCAGCTCTGTCTCACTTTGAGTTACTGGTTTTTTTTACAAACTAAAGAACTGAGATGATTTTTGTTTGTTTTTTAATGAATATTTAAAGGCATTATGTGGCAATTGTGCTGACATAAATCAATAAAAAAATGTATTGAAATCGTATCTAACCCAAAATCAATAATGAAATATTTTTCAGGATTTTGTCATATCGTCAACAATATCGTGATCACAAAAATACCCAGAAATATCATTTGTAGTTTAATGGTAAAACCCAACACTTGGGTCAAACCAACCCAGTGCGTGTTCTGTCACATATTGACCCCGGGAAGGGGCTCAGATTGGATTAGTTTTTAACAAAGCAATTTTTTTGAGTGTATAGTTTTGTTTTCTTCTTTCTTTTCTTTTTATAAAAAAAATGTATACTTGTTTGTTGTTCATGACACAATTTACTTCAGATTCCTGGCAATCCACATCTCCGAGGACCTCTCCTGGTCCACAAACACCACGACAACAGTAAAGAAGGCACAGCAGCGACTTCACTTCCTGATACTACTCAGGAAAAACAACCTGGAAGAAAAGCTGATGGTGGCCTTCGACTGCTCTGTTTATCGAGAGCATACTGACCTACGGCATCACGGTGCGGTACGCCAGATGCTCCACCTCAGACAGGAAAGCTCGACAGAGGGTTGTAAACTCAGCCCAGAAAATCATCGGCTGTCCTCTGCTTTCCCTGGAAGACGTCTCCAACTCATACTGCATTCGCAGAACCCAAAACATACTGAGGGATACCGCCCGCCAAGCACACCACCTGTTTGACCTGTTGCCCTCTGGCAGGCGCTACAGGTCCATCAAGGTTCGCACCACCAGACTAAAGAACAGTTTATTTCCGGGGGCCACAGGAACACTAAACAACACAAAGTAATCAGTGTGCCTTAATCCTTTCCTCTCCTTCCCGTTACAATGTATATACTCGTGCAATATTCTGCTCACGTATTTTTTTTACTCAATTATTTAGTTATTTATCAAGATCTCATACTTCTACCTGGGACTTTTATGTATTCTGAATGTGTATTGTGGTGCTGTTGTTTTTTAAATGCACTGATCATGAGAAGCACTTAATCTCATCGTATTCTGTATAATGACAATAAAGCTTTCTATAATTCTATTCTATTCTATTCTATTCTATTCTATTCTATTCTATTCTATTCTATTCTGTTCTATTCTATTCTATTCTATTCTATTCTATTCTATTCTATTCTATTAAGCTAATATGTGGCTTGTACGACTTGATATCTGATAACATCTATAACATTGATATCCTATCATTGGAACCATCAAAAACGAGTACAAGATAGGACACTACATGGCAAGAAAAAAAAAACTGATTTTACTCCCCCTGATGGAGATTTACCAATTAATTTTCTCGATCACCATGTTATGTCACTTGTCATTCAGAGGGGAATGTGAATGGCTCTTCTGACTCCTCTTGTAGATTTTGATTCTCATTAAGCTTCAGGGCAGCAGCTTTCCTTTCAACTTCAAGTAATGAAGCGATTGTCACTCAGGTCAAACTTTGGAGTGGTTTGAATGGGCTTTCTGGGAGTTTGACAGACAGTTCCCACAATGCAAAGCCAGCAGCAAGCCAAGCAAAGCCAGATAATGGGAAACACCATCACTCATGTCTGTTAAACATCAGTGGCAAAGTTTCATGTTCTATTTGTTGCCATGCACTTTGATGACACCGGATTGCATGCATTCGTTGCCTGGTTGAACTAACTCAGCTTGAAAGCCACCCCATCATAGACATGAGCTGTCATGCTCTCTCCTTCTCCACCCCTCCTCTTCTCTCTCTACGTCTTCAGCTGGTGTGAAGCCGTTGACCCCGTGGGATTCTGTAAATGGTTTCATCTCCCAAAAAACTGGGAAGGACTGAATTATGTTGCTGACCTTCCACATAGAACTTCTGCTCTCGTCTCCATGAACACTGAAAGAAGAGACTGAGGCCCTAATCAAGTGCAAGCACTTCATTTTGATTTCCCAAAAGTTCTCATTCTTTTATTGCCGAAGAGTTTCCACAAAAGAGTTTGGTTGGTGTCTTGTCATTTGGGTTTATTGGTCTTGCAGCACAGTCACAGCCAAAGGGGTGTGGTGATTGCTCTAGTTAGATTTCATCACGGAAAGTTCTACAGTCTTATAAAATGAGAAAGTGTCAAACTTAGTCAGCAGGGCTGAGAGAGACTAATGAGAGAAGACAGTGTTACAGTGTCTTGGCCACATTCTTTTTAGTTCTGTCAGTGTGCTACTACATAATCCTTTGAGGAAAAATCGTTCTCAACTGACTTCCGTGCTGTTAATTTCCTGACACTGACAGACAAAGAGTGGTTTGCAAATACAAAACACCATTAATTAAAGTTTTACATGCACAAAACATAGAAATAGAAAACATATTTTTTAACACATTAGGTATTAAGAAAGAGAAGAATATCCTACAAAGACCACCTTGACTGTGCTGAGGATTTTCTAACACACCCCAAGTAATTCTAGAACAAAAGGTGGTGCTGCAAGTTAGCCTGCCGGCCTAATTGTGTGCCCTTTGTGGGACTGCACACAGCTAAAATAGAAAAGCAAACATTGTTTTGATTTGTAAGTCAAAGTACGTCTTTTCTGTTCTTGATCAATAGGTTTTTGGCATTTTAGACATTTATAGAAAAGTGACGTACAATTGTATAATTCTTTTTTTTAAATGCGGGCCAATGAATGGGTGTCAGATTCACTCAGTCATGTTAAATTTGATCAAATGGAGTGTGCCAATAGCACTGTTTGATTTCTCTCAGTTGCATTTGATGATTCCTTTCTATGTGTAAGAGGTGCATGCACTGCTGATTATAGCTTGTTTTAGCTTTGGTCGTTAAATGTCTTTAATTCAAACTGCTGAGACAAAGAATTTATTAAAGCGTTAGATTCATGCATCCCCGAAAATAAAGTCATAACATTAACTTAGATATTTATTTATCTAGGTATGGGCTCATAGCACCACCTGTTGTTTTGGAGGGTGAACTGTGACGTCACCAATTGGTTTGTGAACTGCCATTCTAAAGCCTCAAGTGGCATTCCTGTTAGGATTCCTGTCTGATCCTAGTGTGTTTTCCTCTGTTTTACCCTCGATCACCTCTCCTCCTGTGTCCTGTCATTCCCCTGTCTGTTTGTTATTGTCTGCCATGTGCTCCTGTTTGTTTTTGTCTCTCCTGCAGTACCCTCCTCCGAGTTCCGTCATCTGCCACGCCCACCTCAGTAGATCGAGCTGGATCGCATTCCACTAATCACCTCCAGCTGGATACAAATACCCCGGTCTCCCGTCTGTTCGTCGTCAGTCCGTCCATTTACCTGCATGGTAGCACGTCCCGTAAGTCCGTCTGTCTCATCATTGAGAGTTTCCAGTTCTGACTCCCGTTTTGTTTCCTGTCTACCTGCCGTTCACCAGAACGAAGAAGATTACAACTCGTTCCTCGGAGATCATCTGCTGCAATCTTGGCAATCCTGTGTCGAGCTTCGAGCGTCACACAGTCGACCCTGCCTTTCCGTCCAGTGTCGAGCCTCGGGTATCACCTGTACGAAGAAACCTTCCAGTTCGTTCCTCGGCGGAAGGTTTGGCCATCCTGTGTAGAGTCGCGGACGTCACACAATCGATCCTGCCAATCAGCCGCGCTGGTAGAGAAGCCTCGGGATTCCTCAGCGAAGCTCCGCCCACCCAGCTACGTCACCCTGTCGCTTGCTGAGGAGAACCACGGGATTCCCCCAGCAAAGCCACGCCCTGCTGCGGCCTGCAGAGGAGCCAACTTCCGGCTCGGATTGGGACTCAGACTTTTGGTGTGTTCTCCTGTTTGCTCTCACTGCCTGGGAGAAATAAATACCTGGTTCCAAAGAGACTTTGCTGTGTTTCTGCATTTGAGTCCGTTCATCTACACATCCCATAACAATTTCAGCCACTGCCATTTTGCTATTTTGGAGCCAGAACTAACCATATTTGGAAGAGCTGGTGGGAAGTGAATGGTGGATCTGACTGTCTGGTTGGGAACCTGGGGACATTTCGCTCCACCACCACCAGAAACCTGACTGCACCCCGGGCTTGTCAATCAAACAGACACGCCCCCAAACAGTGCTTTTTGAGGCTTACTATCCATTATTGATTGTATTATTTTCAGATTGACTGCCAGACAACTAATAAGTACTTATTCTAGCGAATGACAGCATTTTGAAATGTGAAAAAAAAATGATAACTTTTGTTCATGAGAGGTAGAATGTATGGAGCCAGAGCCTTTTTGGAGAAAACCCCTAGCAGCCCTCAGTGGTATTGCAGTTTATAGCTCTTCCACACTGGTCTCACTTTTCAAACCTGAAAGCTACATCCACTTTTATATACAGTGCAAGCACTAGAAATACGCTGTGTATTTGTTTAAGTATGTTCTGTATTTGCAAAACAACATGCATTCATTTTTAATGGGGTTTTGTATTTGCAAACCCAGCTGTGTTTGTGACTGGATCGCAGGGCATTTGCAAAACATGTTTTGTTTGTTTTTCACATTTTGTAGGAAATTGGCTCCATAGACTTCCTAAAAGATGTTTAATAAAATCATCAAAGGATCAATTAGTCTGAGCTTTGTGAAGTAGGTTACGTATTTGCAAAGCTGAAAAATATAAATGCCCTTCAATGATTTTTCTTCCATACTCAGGAGATATTCCACTATACAGTCTGATTAAATCAAGCTCATCTTAATTTTTCTCTGAGGCTTAGAAAGGTTCAAGATTTCAGCATTCACTGCTAATGAAATGTAAATTTAATTTGGTTAGCACTGTTTACAAAACATTTTAAGTGTCTTCTGCGTTAATGAGTAATACACGGTTGGTTGGTTGATTTAGTCATTATAGTTTGATTTAATGGAGATGCAGACATCAGGTGTCAGTTGAGGGGGACAGACCTGCTACCAGAGCAATTAAACACTATTTTTGGAGTTGTTCTAAGCAGAGGCAGAAGATTCACGGCACCAGAACTACTCAGAGTTGTGTCTTTTAAATATATGCCATATGTGTGTTGTCACTGCCTTAATAATATGGGTTATTACATCTCATCTAGCAGGCTGAAACACGGTTTTGTAGCATGCGGAGCAGGAGTGGAAAGGTATTGGACAGCTGAGAACCACGTCTCTGCCTATGAGTCACACAGCAGTAAAGCAATTAAAAAAATTGTATTCCCTTATCAGCCAAGGTTACATCAGCCACTGTGGTGAATTCCAAACAATTTCAGTGGAGCCCTACAATGCTCAAACCAGCAGTAAAAGCAAAAGTTAGCCTGTCTCATGTATGCATGCTATTCCTGTGAAGTATGGCATATCGAGAATGCTAGTAGCTGTGCAGAGCTGATTTTTGTTTTATTTGAAAACAAAACAAAATAACCCAGCTGCCAGTTTATTAGGTACACTTACATGTAGCTAAAACTAAAGCAATGTAATTCAATCAAATTCAGAAAAGGCCATTGACCAAATTATAAATTGTAGTGAAAAGTTAGTTCTACTTTTTTGCAAATCTGTTTATATCAACAAGGGCCGCCTGCAACTCTCCCCTGACAGCAGCACAAACGACAGTCTCAAAAATGAACACAGTTAAAGTAACACCTCTTTCAATAGAGATTAAAATGAACATTCAAACTAGTGCTGTGCACTACAGGGTTTGTCACGGTGATTATAATGGAACCCGACAACATGCCATCCTTTATGCAGGCTAAAGAACATAACAGGCATTATAGTCTGTAAGGAAATACACCAGTAAGGCCAAATATTATGACCGCTCATAATGAGTAGTGCTAATTGTATTATAACAACAGCGCACGTCAAGGTCCGAGATACACTGTTTTAAGAGCTGTTTGCCTTTATCCCCGAGTGAGTCAATGTAGCAAACATTGTGAAGTGAGCGAGTGGACAAGTGGACAAGCGCACAATCCGAACACAGCAACAGTGAACACATGTCAGCCCGGATAAACTGAATTAGCTGACAACTCTTCCCTGTCAGCCCACTGCCCTCTGAGGTATGACCGCCTCCAACACAGCAGGAAGGGTGTCACACTACCAACAGCAAATGTCAGCAGCAAACATAGCTCTCATGTGGTCTTAAGTTGCTACTTCAACCAAACATCACACGTAATATTCGCACCAGATCTCATGTATTGGGAGATGTCAGCCATATTTAGGCAGGGAACAGCTTCTGTGTAATGATATACTGTGTTCTGTACATCTCAAGTACATCCAGTGAAACTGAGATTAGCTCAGCCTTGGTTCGTGCCAACTCTTGCGTGCAAGTGTGAGTCCCTGTGTCCCAGCCTGGCCCACAGTCACACAATCATCAAACGTGGCCCTCTCATGCATCTCTGCATGGTTATCAGGTTTCTTAGGAGAGAGCAGGGGAGGATGTTGGCTCCTGGTGACTCTGCAGGATGCCTTTACCCCATCAACATTAGCCGTCTAATCCTCCGGCTGGATGCAACCGGAAAGATCTGACGGAGGAGTTCTGTCTGTGTCTCTAGTGTCTGAAAACTGCCCTTTGCTGAAGGTGAGGGTGAAATTTGTCCCCCAGACTTTTTAATCTCAGAGCCCCTGTCAGAGAGGCAGTTTAATTATGACTGATACAGCTGTGTGTTTGTGTTTGTGTGTGTGTGTGTGTGTGCGTGTGTGTGTGCGTGCGTGCGTGCGTGCGTGTGTGTGTGTGTGTGTCTATAGAATATCTGTTTCACTATGGCTGTGTGTGTGCTGTTGTCCAGGTGTGTGTGTGTGTGTGTGTGTGTGTGTGTGTGTGTGTGTGTGTGTGTGTGTGTGTGTGTGTGTGTGTGTGTGTGTGTGTGTGTGTGTGTGTGTGTGTGTGTGTGTGTGTGTGTGTGTGTGTGTGTGTGTGTGTACTGAGCTTTTCAATTAAGAAGCCAGTCTGATGGACATGAACTGAGCCCTGTTCCTCACTACACTCATCTATTCAATAATAAAAAATAAAAAAACATCTATAAGGCTAGGCTTAATCCGCCTGTAAGAACATTCTATGGGTCATTAGCCGGCAAATACTTCCAAGTGTCTTGTTATCTTTGATATTTAATTGCATTTATGTGATCGCTTCTGTTTGTGTTTGTGTGGATTTGCACAAGTACATTTAAAAAAAAAATAATAATAATTCACCACCACCTCTGATTTTCTTTTTCTTTTTTGTCTGAATTATTTGTGCTTCATCCAGTCTTTAAAAATTTAAAAGGCGAAAGAAGCAGCTTTTTAAAAAAAAAACGTACCAGAAGAAAGATGGTGGCACCTACAGTATCCTACAACACTGCCCTTGTCATTTTACATTTTATTGAGTAACACAACAAGTAAACTCAACATCCCCATATGTTATGTGTCTGGAACAGCTGCTTCACAGAAGAGCACATAAATTAATGTATACTTTGTTTTGTGGGCGGTAGTTGGAGGCATGTAACCTTCACAGAAGTTCAGTGAGACTGAAACTGCAGTTTACTTGAAGTTCAGGCAGATTTAAGTTTGAGAGGAAAATATGTAAATCTGAAACATAATGACTCAGTAGGTTAGTCAGCAAATATACTGAGTGATTATGTTTCAGATTTGCAGATTGTGTAAAACCTTTTAGTCTGATCTCATCCTAATAAAAATGTTTTACTTACCTGCAGTTAATGGATTGAATCCACCAACAAGTGCATTAAGTCTGCGATGCTCCTTGCAACTGAGATGGATTCAAAGGGATTGGTTTGGCAAAACCAGTTGAACATACATTTAGTTGGGTTTTATGTGTAAAAACTACAGGATGAAAAAATACATTAAACAAAACATTCCCATTGTCCTTTTGTTTGCGCTCCAATTCTTTATGAGTTGAAGTAAAAGATCGGAGACTTTATACACAAAGTTATTTTTCTTCTGTTTACTAATTTTTTTTAAAAATCAGTTTTATGGAGCACGTGGTCTTTGCCAAAATAATCCATCCACCTGACAAGTGTGGGGCATAAAGATGCTGATTATTGCACATGTGTGCCTTGAACTGGTCACAATAAAAGGCCAGTCTAAAATGTGCCGCTTTAACTTGAAAAACAAAATTACAATATTAGGCACAATTTTATTCTTGAGCAGGAGGAGGGGAGAGGCAGCGTTAGGTCAAGACCCTGATAAAGACAACGAACACTCAGATGAGCTTCATTGAAAGGTTCGATTCCCTTGTGCAACCCAATTGCTGCTTCAGTTGTCTGACTGGCTGGTCTCAGATGATCTTGCTGACGAAGCCGCCGGATGAAGCGTCCTCGGCTGGCGTGATTACATGTGGTCTGCGGTTGTCAGGCCAGTTGGATCTACTACCAAATTCTGGTGGACATTCCTGCAGCTTCCATGCCAACGGCACACTTTCTCAAAACTTGGGACATCTGCAGCGTTGTGTTGTGAGATAAAACTGCACATTTTAGAGTGGCCTTTTATTGTGAACCAATCAAAGGCACACCTGTGCAATAAGCATGCTGTTTAATCAGCCTTTTGATATGACACACCTGGCAGGTGATAGGTTCTCTTGGCGAAGGTAAAGTGCTTACTATCATGGATTTGAACAAATTTGTCAAAACAATTTGAAAGAATAAACCTTTTGTGTGCATAGAAGTCTTAGATCTTTAACTTCAACTGATTGAAAACAAAAGTGTTGCATTTAAATTTGTATAGAGTTTACACACAAAGACTACACCTCTACCATATTTATCCTTTCCAATGTGCTGCTGTGTCATGGCAGCTAACTTTCTCATCACCTTTTTGTGGTGTATGTCTTGCAGAGAGAATGAGAGATACACTCACTGTGACACTGCCGCCAGCATCCATCTTCATCATGTCACCATGTACCTAAGAGCAGTAGACACTTGATACTATATGAAATGGCTATTGTGTGCAGCACCGGATGTGTGCAGTTGTATGCTGAATCCCTCCTCCGCTGTTCCATTATCCAGGTTCTGAAAATTCACTTAAAGTGCAAATATTATTTGCTATAAAGTGAATCTACATAGAATGTGCAGGTGCAGTCGACACGGGGACTGGGGCGTGAGAGGTTAATGTGAAAAGGAGCGTATAGCAACAGCTGCATTTTGTCTGGGGAAATATGGCCAAGGTTCTTTAGGATTAGCGAAAGTGGATTTAATTGGAGAGCAAACAATAAGGGAAGGCGCAATTAAAACTGCTTCATTAGACAAATGCCTCTCAACATAAACATATTATTAGCCAGGGAAATGGCAGGGATTTTTTTTTTTTTTTTCACAAGGCGACTTTATTAGCAGTTCCATTGGTCAAGGCCTCTTGAGGTCAGACAGCTTTTAAAATTTGCACAGCTTTTCTGGTGATACTGCCGGCTTTTCAGTCTTAAATTGACTTTCTTGGTACTTGTTGAGGTCACAGTGCCATAATAAGTGGGGAAGAGGCTAATCCCCATTGCTAATTACACGCCACATGGCATTGTTATTCTTTGGTAATTGCATGCTGTGAGTTGCTAAAGGCGCCTTGCCTTGGAGATTTTTGATCTATGTATTAAGCCCATGAATTTGGCATCGACGCTGGCGGCTCCACGGCAGTCAATAACGCTGGTCCCACTATGACCATACAGTAAATCCTCTGACAGGGGTGGAGTACTTGCTTTACTTTTATTAATCATTGAAACAAACTATGGTTCCTAGGAGACAAAATAAAATACTGGTGTATATTAAGAGGGAGAGATATAATACACACACACACACACACACACACACACACACACACACACACACACACACACACACACACACACACACACACACACACACACACTGTAGAAAATTTGCATATAATGTAGGCATAAGGAATGTCTCCATGGATTAAAGCACATGCCTGTCAGTTGTTATTTCTGTGTATATGGGTTTGTTTCTACAGGATTTGCATAACTTTAGTTAGTCTAGTTATATCTGCAAATAAAAAAGGATTCTTCCGATATCTTTTGTGAACTCTTGCTTTGTATGTTGTTGCAGAGGAAACAAACATCTGTGAATTTTAATTTTTTGTTGTTTCAGTGTAATCAGACTACAACAAAATTAAATCAGACTGCATGTCCAAATGTATCATGAATATTTGTTTAACTTACATCACCAACTAGTATCTATTGAAAGCATTGACAATACAAATAAACATTTTCATAATTTATTTGAATGGTCCTATCACTTTACAGAAGTGGTCTGAACCTTAAATGCCTGATTTGGTTTGTTTGCTGTATTTTTCAGTCATAACAGAGTCCTCATTATATGTGTCAATTTGCTCCTTCAACTTAACATTACCAAGCTCAGAAAAGGCACAATGAAGTGGCGTGTGGATTTTTGTTGTTTTTATTGAAATAGGGTTGGGGGTGAGGTTATGCAAATGTCTTGTTTTTCCCCAATCTGCCTCTGAACAAATAGTGATTTAGCCCCAAAAAAACAAACACAAATGACACTCAATGAAAAGTGCATCAGTGTCAGCAAAGCTGTGACAGACATGTCTTTGAGAAGCAAATCATTGAAAACAGCTTTGATAGCTACAATTTGAACTGCCAAAAATGTACCTTTTGTAGCTTGATGTCATCTAAGAGGCTTGCTGTTTTGGAAGGGCAAGTGTTTCCCCCGTGTCAACATTTTTGCCCCCCTGCTGCTTGACGGAAACTGATCTTTTGCGTTTTCCAGAGAAAATACTACTTAATTGTCTGAACCAGGGCAGCTCTTGCATCAGATTGCATTGCCGTGGATCATGATGTGGTAGAATACTGATTCACTATGTTCACTCTGGGTGAGGAGGCAAATCACAGCATTTACTCGATCTATTCACTTAGATGCTCAGGCCTTCTGGTCTGGTGTGTGTGTGTGTGTGTGTGTGTGTGTGTGTGTGTGTGTGTGTGTGTGTGTGTGTGTGTGTGTGTGTGTGTGTGTGTGTGTGTGTGTGTGTGTGTGTGTGTGTGTGTGTGTGTGTGTGTGTGTGTGTGTGTTCAATTTATTAAGATGAAAATCTGTGAATGTGAAGGAAATCACTACAATTAAGGAAATATGTCAAACCAGTCAGCTGAATCACTAGAAAAAGATCACAAAGATTTCAACTGTAATGTTGACACCACTCTGAGGGAATGTTGATACCACAGCTAAGGCAATCGAGACATCTTCTGGCAATGTCTTTAGGAAATGGACCGTACAATTCAAAAGAGCATTGACACAAGACATTTAAGTTGCGCAACTGACTATAGAGTCTGTTTTTAATACCATTGTTCACAGAATGCTCATTGATTAGAGAATGTTACTGTGACTGTCATTTATACGTTGCACAATGTGCACGTCTCTAACAGACTATACTAGGAGGAAACAGGTAAGTATTTTTGTCTGGAGCTGATGTGCTGGTTCTGGGAAACTGTCTTGTCTGCATGTTAGCTTTGCAGCAGCAATAATAACAGCAGGTTGCCAACCCACAACCGAGCTCACATTAATTATGTTACGTGTGTCATTGTTCGCTGTCTGTCATGGTATGTTTCTGTACATTTGCAAAGGGTTTTATAGCTACAAAGAACTTGTGCACAGTGGGATTGTTTAGATTGATGCACAACTTTGAATGCTAGATAATGTTACCCTCCATGTTAACTTAGTTACACAATTGGAGTTTTACACCGTTCAATTTTAGATGCTGTGTTTGTGTGCCTGCATGATTTTCATTTAATGGTGTTATATAAAATAAGGTTTGTTTGGTTTCAACTATGAGAAAGAGACATCCACTTCCACAAATTATGAGGCTGGAATTCTTTCTCCAGAATTTCTGACTCCCCTTTAATGCTGCAATCCATCCAATGGAACAATGTCTGGATCCTGGGTGGCATTGCACATGCGTGCTGAATGTCATAGGGGACAATAATTGGAAACCATGAATGTCTTTACAAAGTCTTGTGACAATCCACTTATATAAGAAATTTCTTTGGAAAAGAAAAAAATAAAGGTTATCTGTATCAAAATTCATGTCAATCCATTCAATACTTGTTTGCATTTTTTCCAAAAAGATAAAAATGTTTGAGCTGGAAGAAAAGACGATGGTGGACCAAAGTCAGTAGGTTTTGTCCTCTGAAGACCATGAATGTGTACCTCATCAGATTACAATACATCCATCTGGACCAAAGTGGTGGACCAGGAAACACTGCTACCAGTTAAGCTAATGTGGCTTTACTCAAAGTGAATTTTTACCTGGAAAATATCAAGCCCTAACATTTGCACAATTTATTCCACTATTACAAGAGTTAGAACCATGTAACCGTCGTATGTCTCACATGTTCCATGTGGTCTCAGACAACATCTTCACCTTCAACATGTCTGTCTCTAACCTGCTTCTGTCTTCTTGTCATTTGAAAACCAGTGCCTAATGAATTCCCCTTCAGTACATGCACTCTGTCTCTAACCAGAGTGTGCGCTCTGTGTTTTGGTTTGTGCCCGTGCTCTTTTGCTGTCACCACTGTTGACTTGGCTGACAAAAAGCTGGACGTTTTATCTCAGCTTAATCTGGCTGGTATATGTGTGTGCATGCGTGAGTGTATCTGTTTCGATACATGCCACAATGTGTCTGTGTGTACATGCACAGTCATGGCAGAGAGGGATTTCTTTTTAATATTGAAATAGGTCAGACATGTGTGTGTGTGTGTGCGTGTGTGTGTGTGCGTGTGTGTGTGTGTGTGTGTGTGTGTGTGTGTGTGTGTGTGTGTGTGTGTGTGTGTGTGTGTGTGTGTGTGTGTTGGGGGGGAGGGGGGATGGGGAGGTGTGTGCAGCACAAACAGAAATTCAATTTCAAGTCACGTTTCAATACTAACAAGAATGACATTTTTCTGTTCTCATCATGACATTTTATCTCAGTCATTTCTTTGACCTGAGGGCCGCTGCAGTGATAATCCAGAGAATGGCCAACAGGGAAAAAGCAGAGGAGACTTTGTATTTCGCGAGCGAGAAATAAAGCCCATCTAATTGGGATCTTATGTATTGTCTATCAGTGAGTCCTTTTCCAGAGGCAGTTTTTCATACCAGCGTTATTAACATTTTTTGTTTCGCCGGTTCAGGATCATTTCCATTCCGGGAGGGTTCTCAAAGTATTCCTGCCATTCCCCATTTTAATAAACAAGTTTCTTGGTGAAAATGCATCTGTTTGGAGTTTTTGAATACAAATGCTAACGAGGTCATTACCATGCCCAGTTTGTTTTGATTTCCCAGCTGTACCTTAAGTAACTAGAAAAATGATTACCAAAATGTACCAATATTAATGATAATTGCAGAAAATAACAGAGGAGGTTGATGTGGCTTAACTATTTTGACCAATAGTTATTTGTTAAAACATTTTGTAAGGCATGCCATGTAATGATATAGTCAAGTTCATTTGCACATATGAAGCGATTCAAACTGCTTTATAGAGCTATAGAAAATGAGTTTGCACTGTTAAATAGAAATTCATGTGAGATATATAATAATGCTGTTTATGTCAGTGCATGGGCCAGATTTAATCTTTCACCCACTCAGCTACTTGGATCACAGCCAATTTTAGACTAGCTATCATTTTAAAATATCTATACAACTGACCACAAGGGACAACTGAATATTTGTTCAGTTCCTGAAATACACACCTAATCCAATTGTCCCCAACGTTTCTCTGTTCTTTGGGGGAAATCTGTTCATACTGTTTGTCAAACAGGACAGTATGGTTTGCTTGATGCACTTCTGCAAAGAAAGTGGAAATGACCAACACATGTCAATCACTTGTGCCTAAAGATTACTTTGGTTGACTGAATCCAGCCAGCCACCACTAAAGGTTTTGTGTCCTGGACTGAAACAATTTAAGCTTTTTTTCATCTTATGTAAAATTCATAGACACATCTGTGTCCCCTCATTGTGATTATGTGCAGTGAAAAGAGCGACGACACAGATTCAGTGGTTTATTTTTAATTTGACTACTCGTTTGTTGAGGCATTCACCCAATTGTGCATAAATTTAAATCAATTAAAACTGTTTATCAAAAAATATTTAAATTATACAGTGGGTTAAATGCTAATAACAGAGCTGAGAGGCCTTCGGTGGCATTCACTGGTACCTGCCTGCAAAACACCCAGGAAACTCGACTGATGTCAGTACATGGGCGATATTTAAAATTCGACGGAATCACTTTGATTACAAACAGTTTCATTATGACATTTAACCGTTATTTTGAAATCTAATTGAAAAGAAATGACAGGGATTTTGCATAACAAACAGTTTTTGGTTGCTTTATACTTGTAAAACTGAAGATGACAGCCTGTCATTTTTGGGGCCGTGGGGAGCAAATTCGACTTTGATTTGACTGTTTGGGATTTAATCCTGGCTATGGCAGTAAAAGTTTGTTACTCAAGAATATAAATTCTCCAAATTAGCCTCTTGTGAGCTTTTATACTTGAAGTCACAGGGTCCAATATTGTGTTTTTTGTTATTAATTTCCCATTTCCTCTTACACGCACGGGTGCTAATTTCCTTCCTGTGGATCCTGAACACTGTTAAATGAGTTCTGAGAAAGCACTGCAAGCTGTCAATAAGTGCTCGACTTCTGTTTGCTTCCAGTTGTCTGTAATAAGAAACCAACTGCCAAGTCTGTATCTTCACTAAAAGAAAAAAAACTACCAGACCATATTAAATGATAGTTTGTCAATGGTGTGAAACTGGCCTAAAATGTAGGTGGGATGAAAGCTTAAAAAATTAAATATAAGTTGAGTTGATGCTCTGATGACAGAATGGGTTTTCCATTATTTTCATTCTTGAAGTTTTTACATTTTCAATTAACCACATCCTAATTTCACCATCTACAAACTGCTGAACAAACAAATATCTACCAGATATGTCAGGTAGACTCAATGCATTTCTTTTAATTTTACATTCAGATCATGACATATAATTGGTAAAACTGATAATGACAATGAAAAGCATTCCTGATCACTGAAACTGTTGTGTGGTCTTGTATATCCTCCCTAGGGCCCTTACAATTACACTTGCCAGCAGGATTTGAAATTGGCAGAGATTCAAAACGCAGTAATCAGTTTAGCCATCTACTCCTTTATTCTTTTACCCGCTACTAAATGCTCAAAGTTTAAGAAATCCTTGACATAATCAATCAAGGTTGTTGCTTTAATTTTAAACCCATGGATAGACGGAGATGAATAAGATGAAATGAACCCTGTCTCAAAAACAGCTTCTCTTTTCAGTTGGGTGACATTTGTGTTTCTGCGTTCATCTGAACTCTGCGTTATGTAACCGGAGTCTCCCACTTTCCCATTGTGCAACATTAAAAGAAACCTGTGCTCTTGTGTCTTGCAGGGTCAATGCCATTAAAAGCACTGTGCCCACCTGGCAACTAACTACTGTGCGAGGACCCTGGCTGTTGACACATTTGTGCTCACTGGGTTCACTGTGAGCACCCACGCACGCCAGAATGAGTTATCATTCCCTGCAAAATGTAGTCGTCATTTCACTGATCACGACAGCAATTGTGCACTGCCTTTGATGCAGTCTTGACCCAGACAGGCTCATGATTTTCCGAAAGCCGCTCTATGAAATGAGCTCAAATATGACAGGGTTGATGAATCCCTTCATTGTCTGTTGATATAGTTTGGTCATGGTGTTTAGGGGACCATTTTAGATATAATAATCTAGATCCGTGAGTTCTTAGCATTGTCTTCAGGCCTGTTCATTTAATGCCGCTGTGGGCTTTTAATGAGGAGCACACTGTAGAGAAAGAAGTAGAAAGAAGTAATGTGATTTTAATAGGCACACTATGGTCCACTGGCAAGGAAAAACAGTCATTGCATTAGTTCTCTCAGAGCGCATAATTTAAGTAAGCGTGGAGAGCCGGGATGTTGTCTGCTTGTTGAAGTTCAGTCTTTTCGCGTTGGTATGTTGACGAGATGCCACTTCGTCTTTCAATGTAGATAAGGTGTTTGGAATACGTTAACCTTTTCCTCATTTGTTTGGCGTGTGCATCCTTTTTTGTTCCACCGTGAAATGAGAAGTCTTTGCTGCTATGGGGGCAAATCGGAGCTCACATGGGGGCTCACGAGGTAGAGACATGTGGCACCTGAACATTAGCCTTCAATCGAAATGAGAAAAGATGAGGGGAGACGAGCGAGTGTGTGTGTGTGTGTGTGGGGGGGGGGGGGTTAGACAAGAGATTGAGAAGAGTAGGAGGGGAGGGAGGTTGGGGCAGCAGCAGCAGCAGTCTGTTCGGGGTTTGGGAAACAGCTATTTCTTGTCTCCCCAGTTCATTCTATCTTTCTGTTCATTCTCCCGCTCTCCGTCTTGCCGTTAAAGCTCAGTACCTCAGGCACTGCAATTATTGGTACGGTAAAGATGAAAGGTCACAACTGTTAGCAGAGGAGAAGGAATGAGGAGGAAGGACATTCCAACTTTCTAACGCTTCAAGTGGACAGGCTTGGGGAGGAAAACAATGCGGTAATGGCTGCCAAAAGTCACGCTTATTGACTATGCAAAGCAATGGTCCCTGACCTTTTCCCTTATTGCAGCCCAAAACTCTAACAGTTTATTGAAAAATGTGCTTACAGCCAATCTTTGACCTCTGCTGGAGACTGCTAGAAACCACAGTATCAAATGTTGTTCTTCTACCAAACATTGCAATGGCCTGTAACTGACATGAGAGTTCACCAGTAAGCCACCTGAGGACAGATAATTTATTCCAGTGTTCAGAGAGCTGGGGTCTTATTTATGAAGCAGTATAGGATCCAACAGGATTCTACCTAAAAATTACAATAATAAAAGATCAGTGGTACAAAAAACAAAAGAATTGCATTCCAATGTTATAGCATGTCTGCTACTGGCGGGGACAAGAGCACATTCGAGCTGTCACCACTGCAAACCCAAATGGCCTCTATATTCAGGGACACAATTGTGTTTGGGAGCCACGTCGGTGACTGTGGTGCGCTCTGTGCACCCGACAGGACAGTTGTGTTTATCGCAGCAATTTTACACACAAAAGCTATATCAAAACTGATACATGCAAAGAATTAGATCTCTGTTCTGTAATTCTTCATTGTTATTTGATGTTATGTTCGATAAGCGGAAGATGATGGATGTTGGATTTCTATCACTGATGAAAATAATAGCCTATGTGGTTGAGGTGTAAAGGACTCAGTATATTCACTTATATCAGAGAAAGCTGAACCAGATTTTCTGAATCCTGCCACCTGCCATATCTTGGCATCGTCCTACCATTTTCAACAGCTGCCGTGCGCTCCATAACTGACCGCGAGTGTCAGTAACATACAGGGCGGCCTTCCACTCTGCGCTCTGGGTGTTGGCAATTTGAGACAGCGCTAATGAAATATTGAGTGCAATCTGATTTGAGATTTGAGTTAGATTATATCTTTCACAACTGAAATGTGCTTCTGGGATGATTGTGGCTCACCATATAGCGCAAATAACACGGCTGGTTTTAATGTTTATGATAAAGTGGATCTGTAAGTAACGTGTGCAATGAAGGGAAATTAAGTGAGTGACACATTTAATTTCTACAATCTGGCTACAATTTACCACCTCACCATTTACATTGCCAATTTCCCCTCTCTCCAAAATGTTTGTACGCATGGGTCAGTGTTTCAGGACAGATGTACACATTCTCCATTCAACTTTGGGGTATTTTTTGCATTACAAGTGGAGTACACCTCTTTCACAGCCCATTTTTGCATAACCAACAGTTAAAAATGAGTGCCCAGTAGCCAGCCATGGTACTAAATAAAAAATACTCTGCTTTCCAAACAGGCATCTATAAAACTGGGGTAATGGGTCAGAGCAGGGATAAGCAAGAGTAACCTGGTGTTACCAGACCTAATTTAACAGTATGAATTTATGGGTCACATCTTTCTAATCGTTGCGTCCTTTTGGGTTTAGACCTCAGGTTAATGTTGAAACATTTGGAACAGCCTTTTTGCAATCAACACTGACCACCACATGCACAAAACAAAACCTTTGCACAACCATTTTGAAGGGCAAGTGAAGTTGATGCCTACAGGGTTTCCAGACTATAATCACAGCAAAGAAAACTGAAACTGTGAGCAATAGTCTGCCAGAGCCAGGCTAGAAGCAACAAGCCCAGAGAAATAAACACTCATGTGCATGTGCAATGGACTAAAACACAACAGCAAACCAGGAAGGGGAAGACAAAAAAAAAGCGCTCACCAATGCACTGCATGAGTACTTTTAATTTGAAGGAATGACGACAATGTTTGGCTATAGTTTCCAGCTCATCTATGAGTTCAACAGAAAGATGCAGTGTAGAGGGTACTGCACAAAATGGTGGACAAAGTGAATAAGCCCATTTAGTGATGTTGATGTTTAGTATGTTTACGTGTATTGTCCGCTCTGCTCTATTATATTTAGATGACAAAGCCGTATGAAGACTTCTGTGAGATCAAAACGTTGCTCTATTAAGTTTATTATGAGCTAATAGAGTATGGATCGTTTGCCCGAATCTTCCCTACATACCCGACATATCTTTGTAATGGTCACCTAAGTTCACCATTTATAGTCATTGTGATGGGGGGGGGCATGTAATTTGTTCATTTTTTTGCTATCACCTTAGACTGTAAATTGTTTATTGTCAGTGGCCGGTTGCATCTGCACGGCAAATGGGCAGGCACCTTTATGTTTATTTTCTTTATTACAGGACTTTATAAACAGGGGAAGTGACGTCCCTGTGAGAGAGCGCTCGGGTGGATGGTGAAGTCTGGTCCGATGAACAGTACCTGGCAACGAGTCCAGGGATCTTGTTGAAGGGAACCACATCTTCCTGGACTATTTTTCTTTTGGATTATCTGACGCATGGATGTCTACTGCCAGAGGAAGAGTTCAAACTTGTGGATGAACAGCGGTGGGGAGATCTGCGCGGCTTTGTTTGGAGGCATTAAGCGGCTCGCCACGCTTCACCAGGTATCACACCTTTTTTTTTCTGTTTGGAGACTAATCTTAAAGACCAGAAGTTTGTGCACTTGGGGACAGTGGGACTTTGGTTTGTTTGGGGATATTCAGCGTGTATTGATTGTGTGTCGGGGTTGGCCTTTGTTCGTTACGGCCACCCCTCTTTGTTGGATAATTGCTATCCAGGTGGGACGTTTACTAATTTGTAACTTTTCTTTAATATATTGCACAATGATAACCAACCTGTGTCACTTTCATTGATACATATTTTTGGTTGACATTATAGGAAGATAAAAGTTAGGATGTTATGTTTAGTTTAGCTTTCGCCTTATTATTAGGTGTGGTGAATTGTTACATCTTTTTTTTTTAAATTTTAAAAAAAATCATGCAGACTCAGTTAATTGAGTGAAATTAGCTAAAGAGACAATAACTAAATATTGTCCCAACTTGAATGGAAGCGATCCTAAACGGAGCCACTAGAGGGCAACACAGAAAACATCTGCCACTTTTCCAACGGTTTCAATATCCAGCTTTTAGCTGCTTTGTGAAGAGGTATAGTAATGCAAAGTACTGTAATTATGCTCATTAGTATGGTCATTTTCTTTTTTGGCGTGAGATGGAGGTTCATTAGCGTTTATGACTGAAATATCTTGCGATGCTGGTCACTGCACTCCATGTTGAGCAGTTGAAAATGTGTGTGTGTGTGTGTGTGTGTGTGTGTGTGTGTGTGTGTGTGTGTGTGTGTGTGTGTGTGTGTGTGTGTGTGTGTGTGTGTGTGTGTGTGTGTGTGTGTGTGTGTGTGTGTTTCTCTGTGCTGGCAGTCAGAGCTGGAAATTCAATCCTAAACCCTTAGCACCTTGCAAGGAAATGCATCAAGCCTTGCAGATGTATTACAGTGTATTCATTAAATACAAAACACTTACTCATTCATATTCTTTTAACTGCACCTTACCTCCCTACTGAGGCAAGGCGGCATCCCCAGAGACTCCTGAGAGTCCCCGTTGGGAGTAAAAACATGGCAGAAGAACAAGGCGAGCGAGCGAGTGCATGTGTAGATGGGAGGATAAAACAGGATGGATTTGGGCTGTAAATGCCTGGGCAATTGGGTTGTAAGGGGAAGATGAAAGACAGGGACTGCAGGCAGAGAAACAAGCAGAAGGACCATGAGAGTATAAGAGACAGCAAATGAGGAAATTGGAGGGAAAGTAAAATTAAGCAGTGATGTTGAGAAGGGAAAAGCAAGGCAAAAGGGAGCCAGGGAGATCTATATGCCAGCAGAAGAGAGTGTTGTATTTCAGGCCCAGTGCTTTTGTGCCATTCGAATCACTGCAGGTTTCTCATGCCCAAGGCTCTTCTATATAAAGCTCAGACAGCTGCTGGATTTTCCACATTATTGCTATGGAATCGGATTAATACAATGCCCGTCCATGTTTTCACCGTCATCTGCCAGCATCCAGAGGGATCTGCTCTCACAGGTCGCTAGCCACCTGTCTTCTTCTGCTCATTGTTGTGGGAGATATTAACCAGTGTGGGCAATGTATAACACACTAAATCTATTGTTTGTGTCCCCTTTTGAAGATCTGTAACCGCACTATTGGCTTTATTTATATATATATACAAAAAAGAATAGGCTGTGCAGGGTATGAATTAAACAAATACATTTAAATAAACACTATACACAGCTTACAGCATGTGGACAATACACCTTGGTGATTAATGGCCGTGTTGCTACAACAGCCTCTTTTCTTCCGGCATGACTTTGGAACCCAGATTCATGGTAATTCTCTTCTTAAACCAAAAAGCTTTACTGAGGTTGAGCATTGATGTTGGGCAATAAGGTCTCGCTCACAGTCAGAATTCCAGTTCATGCTAAAGGTGTTTGGCTGGGATTGAGGTCAGGGCAGAGCTGAGCAGGTCAGTCAGGGTCTTCCACATCAAACTAATGAAAGCCTTGCAGGAGCCTTCTCCTAAGTATTACCACAAAGCTTGTAACGTAGTTTTATCCCCAGAACAAAAGTTGGTCGCCAAACAGGAAAATAATAAAACATTATACCCTGTCAATTTAAGAATTGTATGTATAATTAAGTTCTAATGTCCAGGAAGATGAGGGCTAAAGACGAAGGGATAAGGTGAGGAAGGACAGGGAGAAGCCTGCAGAGTTTCTTTAAAGGAGATTTGTCTTACACCCAACCAAAGCCAGGGAGGTCCTCAGGTGCAGCCACACAAGTCCAAGAGGGAGTTTAACAATTTTAGCTCAGTCCACCTGCTCCAGGGATCAACTCATTTCCATCAGGCCTTGGTCTCCAAAAAGGTCAAAGCAGTCCAGCCGGTTCTGGGATAATACAATGCTCTTTTATTTGAAGAATATCTAAAACTTTCTTTTTAGAGCAACTAACTCCAGAAACTGAATTATACTTTTGAATAGCTCCTCTTTCAGTCATTCCCACTCCTCATCAGTTCTCCTCTATGCTTTCTTTGTCTGTTGATTGCCCCTCCTCTGCTCACAGGTGTGCTTGAATTATCACTTCCTTGTCAGGGTGGCAAAGGGCTCTTCCCTACTTTTTTTTGTTTCTTTTTGTTCTCTCTCTGCTACAAGCTGGAGGCAGACATTGGTCTAAAATATCACTGTATGCTGTAGAATTAGGATTCACTTTCCTTGGAAATAAAGGGCACAAAGCAATCAACCTGTGCTCATCCCAGGGTGTCAAATATGTCTGTTTTGTCACAGCCTGCTGGTGTCCGCACAGGACACTTTCAGTTTAGGCACCAAATACCACATGGTTAGGTTCAGGAAAATCATGACGGGAGTTAAAATAAAGAATTTTATCGATTTCCAAGGTGCAATTCCTGTGTTCGTCCTCATCCTCCTCTCCACGTAGGCTTTGTCTCTCTTTCTACTCTGTCACATGGCATCCTTCTTCCAATTGGATGGCTGTATGATGGCGACAAAAAGAGCACCTTGTGCGTATTTCCGTGACGCCAGTGGGTTTGACGAAGACGGCAGTATTTGCACTCTTGTAATCAAAAGGGGCCGGAGTAAACCATAATGAACAGTCCCGGACCAAAAACACCTTAAAAGTATGTGGACATGGTGTTTTCTTTTCACATAAAAATATGCATCTTGAAATATGTATTAACAATTTAAAATGCTTAATAATGCTTAATAAGTCAGAATTGTATTTATCATGTATATATCAGACATTGTCTGCAGGCTGTGATAAAAACAACTGGGACAGACATGGATGCACATCTTTTCATGGTAATACTTGTTGGAAATAAGTGCATTTTAAGTAAATGTTCTATACAGCTGGTTAAAGAAGCAGAATGATAACCTGTATTACTGTGCTTTTATCATCTATCTATGCAAGATGTAGAAGGGTCTTTTATCTTGAGTCAAACAGTATAAAAGTAGTCCATAAAAAGCCCTCATTTCTTCAGATTATAATAGTTCTGGCACATGTTGAAAGTGAGTTATTTTATCAAGCATCCCTCACTTCCTTCCATTACAAGTCTGAAGTATCTAGATGTCTGGCCAGGGTCACATCACACAGCTCACATCAAGGCAGCCTCGAGTTCCTGCAGAACACCTCAATTACCACATTTCCATCATATCTTCCACATATGTACTTTCTCACACTGGTCAGTGTCTTCACTACGCTTTTTATAAACTTTTAGGTCTTGATGGAATCACTTTATATAAAATCCCAACCGGGAACTGGCAGAAACTCATAAACGTCTAATCAGTGAGGGTTTTCTGATTCAGTGGCAGTGTTGAGAGGCACAGACTGGTGAGCTAAAGCTTGAATGTCAGCAAGACTCACATCATGAATCCGTGTTTGCATTTTCCTTGCTAAAGGATGAAAACCTTCCCCTGCCATACAGAAATTATTGCACCACTGGATAAAACATACTAAAAACGATAGACCATAAGCACAACACCTGCTGAACTCCAAAGAAACCATCAATATAATTTGCATGCTTCCTTTCCATCCCTCTCAGATATCACAAACCAGTAGGGTGCACAGCAGTACGGGAAAAGAAAGCGTGTTGTTTTTTTGGCTGATATGGCAGTTTCTTCGACTTCCACTGTATCTATGCGTGTTTGCATAGCCTTCAGACATCCATCAGCCAAGTGGTTCATCAGGTCCTGGAGGTATTACTTTTTTAAAAGGGTGAAAGAAGAAGAAAAACTTTGGCACTTCAATTTACCCCATCTACTCCTGGGTGCTGGAGCGCTGTAAAAGCTGATAGGAAAACACTCTTGACATTATATAATGGCTTTCTTGGATACGCTGGTTATTTCTTTTGGACAAACAAAATCTCAAATAACCTCCACCCTATCACTGGCAGAAAAGTGATCACCATATAAACCAGGCTGGCTGAGCAGTCCCCCCTCAGCTAAGTTCAACAGGAAAAGATTGCCCGTGTGCTTCACATCGTTTGCAAATTTGGGCCAAGTTGAGGCACTTTCTAACGTGCGGCCAGTCAGATTTGGACTTAAGACATACCTGCTATAACAAATTAAATGTTCCTATTAAGTATCATTATCTTACAATGCTACATACGTGATACAATACTGTTGTAAGGTGACAACTACATCGGAAACCATCAGTTAAGAAATTAGACCGGCAACTGAATATCCTTGGGTTTTGAGTAATCAGATGCTAGATTAAATACACTCGTCTCTGTGAAATATTTCACAATATTTTTCACTGTTTTCATGATGAAAAAAATGTTGTCTTTGAGGCTCCCATGCCAACTATGTTGACTGTTTTAGGTTATGTCTTTGATGGTTCTACAAGAGGAAAATGTGAAAATCACAGAGGAAAATGGATAAGAAAATCATAAATAGTCCTTAATGATGGATGGAGGGGTTGTGAAGTTGGAAGGGTTTGTTAACTTTTTAGTAAAAGAAAGGGTGATATCTGAGACTGAAACCGAGACTGTTAGAAATATAATTTCTACTCAGACAGCCCACACGTGTTATCACATGAACACGGCTGTCCTGACTCAAATTAGGTCCATGACATGTGTTTCAGCCACCAAGTGTGACTGTAAGAATAGTTCAGAAAATCTAGTGTCCTGTCCTGGCAAGTGTCATGTCCTGTCTAAATAAAGGTCTTACACCGTACATGTTCCCACATTCTGTTCTGTCTGTTTTCATGTCTGTTTCTGTACAACACTGTGTGCCACATAACTTTAGGCTGTGACTAGCTGTCGTGTTCTATCCATTAGGGATGAGTGATACCAGACTTTTTAAGTTCGATACGATACTGATACTTTTAGATAGAATTTTACCAATACTGATACCGATCAGTTTCTTAAATGGGTATGTGATTTTTCATAATAATTATAGTTTTTAGAAGAAAAATTCATTACACTTACATTAATACATTCATTATTCTCATATTGCACCTCAAGCAACCAACTGTAGAAGTTTCACTGTGATATCTATTCATTTATTTATTACTCTATTAACCTGTAGTGTCTGGCCTTAAAATAAAATTGTGATAAAGATGTTTTGGATTTTAGGACAGACCCCTGGGTTGTTTTTAAATGCATGAAAAGGTTACTAGTGTTGCAGCTGTGTGGCACCCTTTTGTCACAGATCGTGCATCTTGCTGTGTTTTTGTCTACCGGTGAAAAGTAGCAGCACACCACGCTACGTTTTCTCTCTGCCATTCTGTCCGGCACTCACGTCGAGTAAATTCAATATGCGAAAGAGAGGTGTTCAGTTGGCACCTGTGCAGTGCGGCGCTCTCTCACGCTATCCTCGTGTCTCATTGGTTCCCATGGTCATGTGACACGGGGCAACAACTTTTAGCATAAACATAACAAACTTACGAAAAATAAAACGATTTGGAAGTGATGCAGCCACCCACGCTTTGTATTTATCGATAGTTAAAAAAAATATTCCCTACCAAATGAGTGGCTTGTAATTATCTAAGTATCGATCCCGCAGAATCAATACGCCCACCCCTACTATTAATTCCTGATGTGCATTTGTCACAAGCAAGCTTATTGGAAGAGGGACCATTATTTCTGCAATCTAATCAAAGTACTAGGTATACTAGGTAGTTTGCTGCTCGTTTAGTGTGTGCATTACAGCTCGATAACCAGCAAGATGGCAAATTAAAAAAGTAAATGTGGATAATATAAAAAAGTTTTAACCAGTAATCGAGATATACGGTCTAAGAAAATGTACTGCTCTGTTGGGGAGGGATGGACCGTGGGGGTGGGGGTAGTCCTTACCCAATATGCTTTGGCCAAGACTACCTGCATTCAGCACCAGAGCTTCTAACGTTGGCATCCATGTATGAAATGCCAGTGGGCTTTTAATTTGAAACTAGGGCTTTAATTTTGAAAGGGATAAAGGAAATCACAACATTCAGCAGACCAATGATGATCACTCATTCACTATGTCAGACAGACTTTGCATTTATAGGGCTGGCCTCGCTGTTGCGGTCCACTCAATAAATTACTCTTGTTGGCTTTTATTGCACTTACAGTAACGTAACAAGAGTAGTTGTTGGCAACTTGAGTGATGTTTCCTTCACTTTCCCTCTCACTCCTCTGCTCTGTGTGTGTGTTGCGCAGGCTGAGCCTCACCCTTTGTGAAAAATACATAAAAGCAGCAGAGAGGAAAGAAATTAGCGTGACCATCAATGACAACAAAATGCAGTAGAGACTGTCACACCGAGCTGGCATAAATCAGATAAACCGCAAATTAAAATACTTTCTTTCCTTTGGAGAGGGGGTGGCAGAGTCCTGTTGGGATGAACTGCCGCCCCAAGCAATGGTAGGTGGAAACACAGTCGTGGGTCTCTTCATGAGCTTCTGGTTCATTTCTCAAGCCTTGTAAAATATGTCTGTCTTATCTTCTCTCATTGATTTAAGTGGTTCATGTTATACTCTGCCAGTACAATTTCAACTTCTCTAGTGTATTGATTTAGTCATTACACATTTTATCATTATACAACAGTGGGTGCTCAATACAAAGCCATTTTGAATACTGAATTGGGCAAAGGCCTACATAAGTTATTTTACAAAGACAATTAATCTCCTTGGAATTCCCATCTGCAGGTCAAAACACAAAGAAGTTAATCTTCAGATTCAAGATAATGTTTATTTAACATGAGCAGAGGACATAATGGAACACTATTACGAATAGTAAACATTAAACTACAATGGTACAATGAAATTGCCTGACTGAAACAACATTTCTCCATTGCATTACTTTTGTGTATGAATGAGCTATATAAATAAACTTGACTTGAATTTGTGTGAAATACATTTGGTCAAAGTAAAAGTATATATAAGAGGGGGGGAAAGAAAGAGAAATGGTTGTTTGTCTTTTCTGGTTGAGGAATTCGTGCATCAGTCGATCATTGCTGAACCAATTTCTTGTCTTTCTTTTTTTTTTTATATAAGATGAATGAGACATTGCGGACTGCCAGTAGATATGTGGGTTGTTTAGGGATGCTTGCCATGCTCAGTGTCATTAGGAAATCAAAAATATCCAGTTTATCTAAACCTTCACCTGTGCCTATATGGCCTTTCTTTGCCTCTTTATTTTTATTCAGGTTGGCACTGCACCAGACTACTTTGGGCAAGTGTCAAGGAGCCAAGAACAGGGCAGCTGTTCTTCTAAGGGCAAACATGGGTAGGCGAAGGCACTCACATATATGAGGGCTATTCAGTGTCCTATGATAGTGGTCTTTTATTGGTAGGAAGCAACCTACACTAACACAGGGCGAAGATTAAAAATGTCCACACAGTAACAAGTACTGAACCTTGTTGCTGTGGAATGACAGTGCTAACTACTCAGCCACCATGCCGCCTCCATACCCGTGGTAAGGATGTGAACGCTTGGCAAAGAGTCTGTCACGTTCAGACTGAAAGGGTAAATGTTTTTCAGGCAAGCACAGCCATCTGGTGTGTGGTGGAGACACCAGCTGGAGGGAGGCAGGAAGACGGGTTCAGTCAGCTTGCGAGAAAATGGCAAGAGTGAGAGGGTGAATGCTCTGAATCAGGTGATGTTTCACGATCAGGGCGAGAGGGCCGGTGATTCATGGCAGTTGTGGATTGTATCTGCTCAACCCAATGCTCAAGTCTCCGTTTGGGAGACAACACACGTGAATGTGTCTCAGTGTGCAGAATGCAGTGTCTAGATTCAAGGTAAAGCAATATCTGAATTTCAAAAAGATTTCCTGTCATTACATGTTAAACAGTAACATTATATCACATATGGGAGGAAAATGCATCTTGATTCCGAGACTAATGACACTCCACTTCATCTGGAAATGGTGGAATATGGTGTCTACAATACAATGTTGAACGCACAACGACTAGTCAAGGATACCAGGGCACATGTCCAGCTTACAATGAAAAGTTGCCAAATCAACTGGATTCAGTGATGTCAGGTTAATTAATTTACAGGATATACAGGACTCACATTTTTCCACTGTCATGTTGAAACCATGAAATAAACAAAGAAACGGCAACAAATGTGGAACTAGGGCTAAAAGCCCAATGGAATCAAAAGATAGACTTTTGAACTACAGGCATATATGCTTTTCAAACAAGTTTAAACTGGTTTCGCTCATAAAGTTTCAAGAATCAAAATTGAATTGTATGAATTATTAAAATAAAATGGCAGACTTAGCTCAAATAAAATTAAAACGCCCATTAAACATGTTTACAAATGTTTGAGTAAGAGCAAGCTACTGATGTGACATTGTTATTTTAGGTCGTTACTGTAATGACAAACTGGCAGCAAATGGGTACTGAATGCCCGCTGTGTCATGAGAAGCATATGCCCTTCAAAATAAAAGCACAGCAAAGAAGTTCCTGTAGACTTAAAAAAGAAAGTTAATTATGGGAACTATGGGTTCACATATTGCATTGTTCACAATAACATTACAAGTTCATATGATGATAATGGCAGTGTTTTGATTTGCTGAAGTAATGACGTCATACTTTTACACTGTGTAACATTATGACGTAACTTACTCACATCAAAAACAAGTATGGCAGAAAGCGGCTCAATGGTAAAGGAGGTGATTCCAAAAAGTGGATCAACTTCAGTAGTGGGAAATTGATTTGCACCCTAAAGACAGATTTTCAACAAACCACTGTAATATGTTAGTATACACAACGAATATTTGAACGGAAACTGATGCGTATATACTAATATTTAAAACCATTACACTTATTTTGTTGCAATTATATGTTATTGAAATTCATAATATAGTATTTTTCAGTGTTTAGTCATACATCAAGAATATTGCAGAAATGCCCTGAAATATCATATTATTTTTGGCCACATCATTGAAATGAGATTTTACAATATATTTATTTTAAGTACAGCTATAAGAAGTATCGTAATATCCATAATATTTTTTTTTGTACTGTCTGAGTCACTGGAATGCAGGCACTACCAGTTCATAGACTAACATTAAGTTACAACCAATCAGTATTCTAGTTCATTTACAGTGATGTGACTAAATGTGTTCCATTATTACTTGCATAGAGAGAATTGCATGGAAGAGTATAACGTAATGAGAATTGCTAATAGCATAATGTAGACTGGAAGTGCACTTATACTCTGGCAGAATGTAATGCAATCAATGTGTGCTATGTGGCTCTTTGAGGAGCAGATTTGTGTGGTTAAATATTCAGTGCAAAATGGCAATTACATCCAAAAGTAAATGTTGCTTTAGAGGGGTTATCTGATTGTTTTATCATATTTAATACTCCAATGCGCTCTATTTGCCTTTGCCTTTCTTCTCCTCGTTCCTCTCTCTCGTTTTAATGTGCAGAGCAACACATCTGCAATTGTCCTCACAGCAGAGTTCTTGTCAATGTGAAATTGAGAAGTAGGGAACCTTTCTGCTCCTGGGGCTATTGACTTATCCAATAAGGAGGCTCCCACATAGATGCATTCGCTGGCTTGTTGGTGAGAGCGAATGTTTTGGCAGAAGCTGCTGGGAGCTGCCATTGAAGATTTATCCAGCTAAAACAGAGTAGCCCACTAGCCCATACCAATGCCCTCCATCACTGCCACCAGTTGACACTTGCTCACTATGACATCTTGACTGATTGCCTCATTGCCAATGAAGCAGAGGGCTATGACTGATATGTTACATGTGCTGTCAAGCTGAGTCTCTGTGAAACAGAGATGACAGTGTTGGAAACACTACAGATTTATTTTGTTTTGTAGTTTATTGAATTTATCTGTAAGGTTTAGTAACGCTTTCACATTCATAGTGCAATTAATAGTCTCATTTCTTCGCTCTCAGGAAGGTTATTCTTCATGCAATAGTGTGAGGACAAGCTGACAAATTCTCAATGCATTGCCTATCATACTCTGGATGGGGGGTGGGGTTAAAGGGCACCAGCGACACTGGTCTTTAGGTCTCTACATCAATACACAGAAGAGAAACTAGCCAGAGGCAGCGAAGGATCCTGGGAGAGGGAGGTGAAGCTGGCCATCATTTATCAGCTCTGGATAACAGCACCAGTGACTGGGACACCAGTGCATCAATAACCTGCACACACATCCTGGAACCCACATGCACAATGGTACTAATGAGGTACAATAGAAAAGGTCACACCTCAGAGCGTGAAGTTGGTGTGCAACCATGTGGCTGATGCCGAATTCCCAACCGCATGCGATTCACATCCTGACGATTCCCTCGGTTTTCAATCTGTATGATAAAGAGCTCTGGAGTAAGCACAGTGAATGAGGGATTCTGGCAAGAGATAAAGGATACCCAGAGTAGAAAACGGTGGGGAAGAAAAGCAGCCAAACTCCTCCAGACAACCAGCTTGGAAGCTGAGGGAATTTTCATTCACCCTGCAAATATTGATTTGTGTCTTTGCTGCTCTTTCCATCAATGCTTTAAACCAACCCCCCTATCCCCAACCACCAGCACCTCTCCATGCCCTCTTCTGGCACAGGGCCGGCTCTGTCCTGGGTGGTTTTATGAAAGTAGCACATTGAAGTCATGATGTGGTTCACTCGCTCTTAACTACAATCTCCAGTGACTTTGGCCGTCAACTGTACCATCTCAATGTTTTCAAAATTGTTTCCATCAAAGTCAAACACTGAGCCAGAGGACGATTGTTTAGCTCTGGGATGCACAAATCATCTGGTGCTCAACATTGTATTATTGTATTTGTGTACATCAAAATGACGTGTGCACATACTGTAGTCAGTTTAACACTACTTGTGTAAAAAAAAAAAAAAAAAAAAAAAAAAAAAAAAAGGTTCTCTTTGTCTCTCCTGAGGGACTGAAAATTAATTGCAGTATATCCCACTTCATCTAACATGCTTCACTTTCCCAGAAGAAAACAAGTGCAACACATCTATAAAACAACACATCAAATTTCATGTCCATTATGGTTTATTTCGGCCTCCAAGTTATTGAAAATTGCTCATGGTGAAGAACTTGCACACCGACCACGTGTGTGTGCAGTGGTGCAATGGCCATCAGTGCAATGGGCGTCGAGAATATAGTGACAAATTCAGACAGTTCGTCACAGCCAGCATTGTCTATCTCTTTACCAGCTCTCTATGTGCACATGAGAGTGGGCTGCAGTCGACACAGTCACAGTGGATAAGTCCAGGGCTGAATATATTTCCCAGTACACCTATATGAGTCTGCAGCAATGACCTTAGTTTATTTGCCGCTGTGTGTGTGTGTGAGCTATGTGAACCACTGTGTGACATACTGTATGCATGTAAATCTGACTGGCAAAGAATCTGCTATATCTGAGACTGGTCAGCCAGTCGATCAAGCTAAAAACCACCTGACGATGTATCTGGACTGGGGCCGGTTGGAGTCAAACTGTTAGGCCTTTCAACACGGCTCTTGCAGGCTCTACCACAGTTTGAGAATTACTGCACTAGAATATGGGCATGAGCAGTTAAAGAAGTTTACATAGTATGTAATATGAAACAGTTTCCAGTATTTAGAAATAATGCTTTTAACATTATGGTTTTGAGGTGAATTTGACACTTATTTTTTCCATTAGAAATATATTTTTTTAACCACATGCTACCTTAAGAAGACATCTGCCAGCTTTAGGCAATTAACACAACACATACTAAACTGTGTTTCTCAAGGCAATTCTTACAGTGGCTCGTTGTAATTATAATGCAATAAGAGAGATTTGAGAGAAGTCCGAATTACTGCCAAGTAAGTTTTTACATTGGTATGCTGGTGCATAACATTTGGAAACATAGACTTTAAAAGAAAAGACAAGTCTCTAACCTATACAAATCAGGAAAAATAAAACTACAACAAAGAGCAAGTGGTATGAATCAATAAGTAAAATGTGGATGACAAAGAATGACAACATGTAGAGTTAAAACATGTATAATGTTCAAGATATTAACTAATATAGCACAAGTGTTTGCATATTCACAGTATAAACAGTAGTGTAATAACACAGAAGAATACAAATAACTGCATAGATGTAATGTGCCGTGTTCGATGTGATGTGTTCACAGATGTGCAGTATAAGATTATATGACCTATGTTTCAGAAAACATTAAGTAGCAGCAGGGGTTATAGGCACAGAAGGCCACACACAGTTAACTCAGAATAAAAAATAACATTAGCATGTTGTTTGCTGCACAAGTTAGGAGCTCTGGCAAACTCATTCTGTTTATATTGATTACATTAGTATGTATGAAAGTCATGCTATTTCCTCAAATATATACCAGCCACGTACACCAGATGTGTTACATCAATGCAGGAACTCATTATAGGTGGCTGCAATGTAAAAATGCAAAGCCACTTCAGCGATGTCAATAGCAGGTTCAATAAGTATTATTGATCAGTCAAACAGGATCAAGAAAAATTAACCAGGTGCACAGAGTCTCTTTTCATTTCCTCTGAAAATTGATCACATCGTGATACATTTTCAATCCAAAGCCGTTTTTTTTCAATCTCCTCTTGAGACATCTCCTCTATCAGCTGTCACCAATTCCCACAGGGAAACTCGAAACACACGGCAAACACTGAGCCTGTCAGACGTTCATTAAACAGCCATGAACACACAGTGACCGTGTGACCTGTCTGACCTTCAAACATTTACTCAGTTTCAGTGCAAAACTATCAAACGCCTTCATAAAAATTGAGACTGACCAAATCGCTGCAGCTAATAGCTGCATTCTAAAACAAATCAGCAGGTATTCTTCTTGGGATAATGAAAATTGTTCACTCACTACTTTTGTGATTTGTGCAGTTTTTGGCAAAACAATAACATCCTATGTTGATCTCTTCTCACTTATTTAGAAGCCAGTCTAAAGAACACATAGTTAAATCACCTGTTCTCTCAGATGGCAGGGAGACTGCAAACCAATAAACATGTTCTTTGTGTGTGAGATTGAGTTCACTAAAATAATCACGCTTGTGAAAACCTTCTTAAATCCTGGTCCAATTATAATTGGTTGGTTCCAAACCCCTATAGATGAGATTGTCCTTATCAAGATATTATTTCCGAAGTTCAAGAATGAAAATTCACAAAGAACAAAAGGGATAAAGGTAGAGAATAGGAATAGATTAAAGGTAAAACCTATGGAAGATACTTCATTGTATAACTAATCTCCAGCACACAGTGTAAAAGTAGCAGAAGCTACTGACTCAGCTCCACACTGCTGTCACGACAGAGCAATATAATATAGTTTCCTTTCCCAAAGTCTGTTTTATTTAATCATGTCACACCTCCAGTTTCCTACGTTACTCACTCATCCACGCATTCCATGAGACTGCGCCATCTGGCATCTACAGCACCACCATGAAAGCTACCTCAGTCTGCAGACAACAGAGACAACCTCTTCGTCAGAGATTTGGGGCAGAAGCGCTGTGGGTTTGTGAACGCTGCCTGTCCATCCAGATGTAGGCAACCTCTTCGAATTCCCCAGCTGAGGAGTATTTCTGTTGACTCGTATTGATGTTGGCCTATATTTGTCAGCACTGTCACTTCAGTCAAGCTGTTATGCCACGCACAAATTCATTACGCCTCTGAGAAGGGTTCTGCGTCACAACTGTTCGGGGGAGGGACACCTCAGCGGGATAGTTCTCAAAGTGCAACCCAAAGTGAGTCTTGCAGCTGCTTTGGTGAGAGCTGAACTGATCTCACAAACTATTAAAGCACGATTTTATGGCTGACTTGACCGGCAGAATGTCATCCTCTCTAAAATTTGATGCTATGATTCAAATTCACTTTTACTTTTCTTTAACATGCTTACTTTTTTGCCATTATACACCTTAACACAACAAAGACAATTTAACTCTTTCATCCAAACAAGCCCCTTAAAGTGCATAAATACGATAGGCGAAATAAGACAGATATTAATGTTACTGTTCTGATGCAGCTTTCAGTCTTCAGGTGAATAAAAACATCTCATAAGTCACACAGCATCCATAGTCTCAGACACCGACCTTTAAGGTGGACCAGCTTTTCTCATTGTAGTGACAATCGCAAACAGAGAACAGAAGTTCAGCTTAATTTGTAGTGTTTATTAAAACTATAGTCAAACTCTTGTAAAGTTAGCCCGAGATGCCAGCCCCCCTTTCCAAATCAGCCCCCAACCCCCTCTACCTGCAAGAGAGGAGGACAGGAGGACAGGAGGAAGGATTGATACTGACCTCGATGTTCTTCATTCTTTCTAAATTTCATTCAGTGTTTTGAGATCAGAACATTATTTATTTTACTGACATTTTTAGATTTCTTTCCAGTGAGAGGTTATTTAGTTTATAGTTGCTTTACTGTTGTAAATATGACTGTTGCTTCTATAAAATATTAAAACTGTTTAGAGTTTGCTCTTTTTTTTTAATGAGAATTCTTTAAAAAAAAATTTTTTTTTTTTTTTAAATAATTCATTAGCAATAAAAAATAATCAGTAAGAGTTTTGATAAAGAACTGGACTGACAGTTTATTGATAAGAACAAATTAAAAATGTTGTCCATGATATCACTACAGCTGGCTACTGGATACTGATTGGCAATATGGTCACAGTAAACCTATTTTACTAATGTTTTGGGATTATTATTTTCATGGCTCACAACATACTTTTTAAATATATATTGTCATGATAATAGTACAAAATTATGTGAAAATGCACACACACACACACACACACACACACACACACACACACACACACACACACACACACACACACACACACACACACACACACACACACACACACACACACACACACACACACACACAGGCCAGTGTGAGTGCCTGTAGACATAGTATTAGAGAACTTATAGTAAGTTGTTTCTAGTTGTCAGCCGTTAAACTGCATGCCATTCTTCATCTTCTTTGCCTCAATTGAAGCGTACAATCAGTATAATGTTGCTCAGACGTGCAACATGTCAGTTTATAAAGATGAAGAGGGACATGTAAGATGTGCATCTCATCTTAAAAGCCAGGCAACAACAGGTGCAAAGCTTTGTTTACTAGATGTGAGTATAGTAATAGAAGGGGTGGTTATAGTAATGGTGACAGTTCTTTCCTTTGATGTCACTGAAGCCTGTGTAAATTATGTTTCTGCATGGACAATAGCCAACGGTGCTCCTCTACCTCCTGCATTTATTCAGCAGCAGCATATTTCTCCCTCCCTCCCTCCATCTCTGCCAACTGCTAGGTGTCATAAAACACTTAAAATAGCGGCAGACTAACAATGAGACAGATGCTGGAGGCTACAGATTTTGTGAAAGCTCCTGCAATCTAAGTTGAAAGCGTGCAAGAGTCAGGCAAACACTCGAGCTGACTCTGCTGCATTATAGATGGAAACAAAATAGGCACGGCTGTTTTTATCATTAGCTTCTCTGTGTGAATGGGGGATCAATGCAATCTGTGATCTTACCTGGAGATAGAGCTTTACCGCCGCGGACAGTCTGAACTTTCAAACGTTGTTTGAGTACAGCAGTGATGGCGAGGGCTCAGTGGATGGCTTTGTTGCAATATTGATAGCACAAAAAATATCCCTATATATTACAAGAGTATTTACACTGCAGGAAAGTTTTAAGGCAGGGTAGAGTGAGGACTGGCTGCAATCGTTTTCCCATGCATGCACTAAATATTTTTTCCTCAATAGGAAAAGCCTTTTTAGATGCCACGTAAGCAGTCAAAATAATTTGAACAAAGAGGAAAACATGGCTTTACAGACACACAGTCACAGTTGGCGGTTGTCTTTTGTATTTGTGAGCACAACCAGCTGTGATGTAGCATAATGTGTCAGTGCCTCTTTACATCACGGTTTCAAATGCACACTGTGGATATATAGTAGCTATAGCTATACAGTACCTGCTGTTCTTAGTAATTACCATCTCAAGAAACTGACAGAATGGAGGAAAGACAAATAGCAGCAGTGGTACAGTTACTTTTAAGACTGCTGACACTGAGAAAGGCTTCCTGAAACATGAGTTTGTGACATTTAACATGCCTTTTAACGTACTAAATATTAATCCTTTCAGTAACAGTAAAGCAGACCATTCTGGGACCATTCAGAAGAGCGCCTCTGGAAGTCTTTGTGGAAGCATCAAACCTTGTTGGAGAAGTTAAGACACAGTTTAGTTTAATGGTCCGTACGCTGTCGAAAACTTTGCTATTTTCACTCCAAACACGTCTCGTGGCTTCTTCATTCACACTACTTACATTTGATTAATTCACAGCTGCATAATAAATAGAATTGATTCCAGCTGAGGCATTAAATTACCTGCAATTAAGCCATTGATTGAATGTTCTGATCTAGGTAATTGATTTTATTGTCCATTAATTTAAACCAAAATCTTCGGCAAAGGGACAAGATTCAATGGCGAGTGCTATCCTTAAGGGAGAGCTATTTGTCTTTCAGGTACTGCTATGGAACATCTTTAATGTGGATGCAGTAATGGCAGTCGAGTTATCACTCACTATCTAGATGTTTCAACACTGGATATACCACCCTGCATAATTTCAAGGCTGAGTAAAAGTGAACGAGACAACCACTAATAGAGTGTCTGTCTATCTACATGAATATTTCCAGGGTTTGGATAACACTGAAGGCTACACTGAACAATACAATTATCATGTTACAAAAGCAGACACAGTAGCCTTTGCACTGCCACTACCATTTGAGTTGCTATTTTGAGTTTTGTTGGCAAAAATAATTCGGATATTCAGAAGTCATGATGTTTTTGGAGGCTCCACACAAGTTACCATCTCTTCTGTATTTTTTTATAACCTTCTACTGCTTTGAATACAGTTTAGGTCCCATTATGGAAATATTACTGCTCAGTTATGCATGCAACCTCCCCGTTTTCCACAAACTACATGACATTCCTTCACAAAAACACTGGAGTTGAATAATTAAAGAGAACTATTTTGTGTTAATGCATTTAATTATAATGTTGTCATGATGAAATAAATAATTCATGATTTTTTTTTCTCCTTTTGCTTTATCAAAAGTATCTACAATTCAAATGCAGTCCTTTCATATTTTTTTTTTTTGCTTCCCACTTTAGGTTCATGGAGAGTTTTTCATGACCAAGGGGGAACAGCTCTTTAATGACTACAGGCACCTGATGCACTTGCAAGATCCTTTCCTCAAACCACTCTTTTCCTAGAAGTTTCAGTAAAAGCACCCATGTTTATTTGATTGCTTCTATTAACCCCTAAGAGTGAAAAGGAAAAGAAACCATGGTTAATTTTGAGGCTGTTACATAATGTAGTTTCCTTGTTCCCACGCTGACAGCAGGACTCAGAGCACATAAATGTTTAAAGTACGCCATGAAATAACCATTTTTCTTGCTAATTAGGAGGCCACCTCGGTGCCACTTCCCTTGCCTTTTGTCACTGCAAATTTCTAAAATGCAATCTGGTCAGTGATGACGGGGACAAGTTGTGATTGGTCCACTTTAAAGATCAAAGCACCATGAATTGGCTGAATAAAGAATAATTTGTAACATTTGTTCCCCTTGGAAAATTCATCATGCACAGACACTCTGACTGAACTCATGGGTGAATGGGTTAAATTAATAAATATGCATTGGTGGAGCTCTAAAAATGAAAAGAAGGTGCAATGGGACAGACACAAACACTACAGTCTGGCCGGTCTATTCTTAGCTCCTAAGTTATCAGTTGAGGTTTGAAAACTATGCAGCAAAGACATTTAAAGTGTTAGACAATAAATTGTAAACATAATGTTTGTATAACTTTACACTAGAGAGAAATCAAAAGGATTTTACCCCAAAGTCAGAGGCTAATTGTGATCTCTAGATTGCACATTGGCCATGATACACTTGTCCTCTAATTCTATTATTTTATTCCGAAGTCAGCAAAATAAAGTTGTTGTACATTCTCTATTACATTGTGTGGCCTAAGTTTCTGTGGCTAAGTTATGTTAACACTATAGTTCTGTTAATTTCAGTCAGTCAGGTTAAAGGTCCAAACTGTCAATAACTCTTTATGGTAGGGGGATATCTGACTTGTGTACGACGTTGGCTCAATAACAGAATAGACTTTTAAACGCTCTGAACACTGTTAAAAGTTTGGGGGACAATGATAATAAGATGTGATTGTTAATTTAGTTGTTGTTGTTTTGCTTTTTTTTATTATTGAAATGCTAATTACTTGTCTTAACTAATAGATAACCATCTACGGTTTGTACTTATGGGAGGGGCTGGCATGGAAGCGCGTTTAAGGAGTTCACTGTTGCGCTTCACTGCTGATGTTTGTTCAGTCACAGGCCTTGTCGAGGTTTTCTTTTTTGCTGGTTGCCGTAGTTTCTGTCTTTCTTTCTTTTTTTTCGTTTTATAAGATTTTGAATTATTATTACTAATAGTTTTGTTTTGTTTTTGTTTTTCTACAACCTCACTTACATCAGCCTGAACTGTCTTATGTGGTGAGGACTGTAAATAAACCATACACCAAATGAAAATGGTTCTGCCTCCACGTGTACTTCCTCCACCAATTTTATTTCTTGCAAAGTTCACTTTTTCACTCAAGTTTTATGATGATACCCAATTGCACTGTTTTGTGCAGTCTTAGGTGTAGTTTATTGTTGCTTGTGTACTTTGAAGTCCCGTTTAGGGGCACTTTTGCAAACTAGACTACAGTATTCTATAAATGCTGTAGTATTTATTGGTCAAAGGACTATATATGTACCCATAAAAATAAACGTTAAATCAGGGACCAAACACATTTAACATATACACTTTTTTTAGTGTCTCTGCTTTTTTGGTATTGTATGCAGTTTGACATCTCAACAACATGAGCAAAAGTAGAAGTAAAGGCAATAAACTTTTGTGCTGGATTGACAATTTTCATCCAACAGTCAAGCATATTTCCATTTAAATAGTATACCAGATGCAGTCTTTTTTTTTTTTTATACTGCAGAATGTTGTTCCCGGTAAAAATTCAGGACACAGAGTTAAGTTCCTTGTAGATTAGAGACCTGAGCAGTAAAAAGGTCTTTTTTTTATCATAGTAGGGGAAGCCAAACATTGCACTGGTGATTACCACTACGACAGGGAAGACAACATTTTATATTTAGAGAAGACGAGACGACAGCAGACTTGAGGATACTCAGGACACGTCTTTGAGATGACCACAGCAACAAGATGGCCTAAGTTTGGCACACAATGAAAAGAATCTTGCTGCAGCATTTTTCGAAGCATATCAGGAGAGTGAGAAGTCCTAAAAGGATAATATATAAAATCACTTCAAACACCCATCTGGGATGTGGTCTTATTCGCAAAGTTGCTGCTAAAGCAACTCAGATCTTTGAATGTGGTTTAAATAACTTGCTTGAAAAGAAAACAAAAGCACAAACTAAATCCTGCTCCACCGTGTATTTTGTTGCTTCAAATGACAAAAACTTGAATGCACATGTCACGCCAAAAGACAAAGACAAAAGCTGAAGAGCTGTGAAAATTTAATGATAGACTTTCTTTGAGAAGTTGCTAATGTAGCACAAGACTCTGTTAGTACTCGGCACCGTGCTGCAGTGGCTTTGACTTGTTGTTTTGTTGTTAAATATTGTCATGCTTGCTATTCACTGAGCTCCACTGCACCAAAGAAAAGTCAGAAGGTCAGTAAATGAGGTTTACATGTTCTTATTGTATCAATGGGGCGGGAGGATCTCTGTTTGCCCTAACAGCTTACTTGGTCAATGAAATATTCCAAGATGCACACACACACACACACTAAACTGTTTTTTTGAAGTGTTTCTAACTGTGCGTATCAACATGAGAATTCAAACTAATGGAACAATCAACTTTGTCTAATTGTGCACACATAATTACACTTAAATATCCCATATGCATTCACACGGTGTAGATATAGCTCTTTACTGTACCAGCTGGAATTTAACTGCATAAAGCTGCACCACTATCCTACACTCTCTAACACATACACACTCACGCATACTGGTTTAATGCTTCTGTCCAGTTTTCTTAGCACAGAGAAGAAAGACACAGATAGGAACTTCCTATATCTTAGGCTTTTCTCTCATCTTTCAGCCGAGCGCTCTCCTCCAGCCTGCAGTAGCTTAGGTGAGAACTTCCGTCTGTACTCCCACCTTCAGCATTTCCTCAAAGTCCCAATCCAAATCCCAACCAGGATAATCTCATCCCTCCACTCTGATGTACTTCCATTTATCCTAGCCTTGTACTACTGCCAGCTCAGTCCCGTGTTAGGGAAAAGGAGAAAGAGGATTTCTTCTGCTTTCCCTTGCTCGGGCACTTCACTGAGGTTGTAAGTCTGTATTGCCTCGCAGCCCCACAGAATCTGCTCAATGTCACCCTTGCAGCGTCTCAGGACACAATGGCCACTCACTCGTTATCGTGCTACTTCCAGCCGTGGGTTCATCTGAATGACTTAAGGACCAGAAATAAATTCCTCCTCAACATTAGCAACCAGAAAAGACTCACAGTACAAGTGTGCCACAATGGTAACTACCATCAAAGGCCAACTACATGTCTTGCATCAGTGCATGGTGGTAGATATGGTGTGCAACGCAACAAAAAAGGCAATGAAAGAATAGTAAAGCAAGGTGTCACATGGAATCTCTCGCTAAGGCTCGGCTGGCAAGGAGGTGTGTGGAGATGACGGACACACAACAACCTATCTTGTGTGAGACAAAGGCCACATTCCATTTCCATTAAGCTAATATAAGTAGGACTGTCATGATCATGAAATTTCAGCTGATAATTAATTGTCATACTAATCATTTTAATTATGGATTTAATTGAGTTTTTCCTGTTCATTTTAAGCCACTTTTAAAGTATAAACTTAATCAGAAGCTTAATAATGCACATAGGAAGAAGAGCCATTTATTGGCATTGAACATTGAAAGTGAAATACCACCTTCGATTGCCACTTTTTTGCTGTAAATGCACCAATTTGCCTCCTCTGAGTTATTATTGTCTCCTTTAAGATCAAAATGTGCCGACAGCAGTGTTGTGGTATTTGACTTTGCAACTAAATCCACAATGTTAATGTCGATAGATGCTAATCTAAATAGTCGTTCAAATATTAGAAGTTAAGCACCTCAGGATAACCAATTGGTGGCACTAATTATAGACTCGTGTCTTCAAACCCCATGAGAAGGGGGCTCAAATGAATGATGTAATTAAAGAAATGTCAGTCAAACCTCAGAAGGTGTAATATGTTGCAGAAATAGTGAAGAATAGAAGAAAAAATATTATATCAAAGAGCTGCCTACATTCCAAAAACTAATATAAAGTATCACAGGCAACCATTGAGTCATCAGACAAGCCCTACATCACTCATTGAAAACAACCACCAGGGAAATATAGATGTGACACTCAAACATGAGTATCCATACTTCACCACTAATCATAACAACACACCAAAGTATTAGAATACAAGTCCTGCAACAAACAAGAAGCAAAAGATAAATAAGCTCAACCACGACATAAAATAATTCAAAATTAAAGCCACTGCACGCACTGTGAAATACATGACAGCTGCCGAGTTCAGCACCGTGCAAAGACATGCAGAAAAGCAAGCAAAGCACTTGTTGTCAGGCTTAAAGCTGAAACACAAACACAAACTAAGCAAAGATGTCAACTCATGAAATCATTAGGAAAAACAGCAAATTGGCACTTCCCCCGGTCATCTGTTCACAGAGTTCAGTCTTGAAATAGTTGCTACAGTTTCAAACATCACACACAGGGAACTCCAGGGGACAGCTGGAGTGAGTTGACAGATATTCCTCCTTAAAGATGTTGAAAAGTGAATTTTTTTTTTAAAATGTTGGCAGATTGAATATGAAGTGTGAGGAAAATAATATGAACAGTACACAAATGTTCCATTTCTAATGTGAAGTCAGTAGTATAGTGAAACACATGTGTGAGCTGCATGAAGAACTACAGTAATATTTACATCCCTGATGCCAATGTACAACAGTACTCTATAAGAGACCAACAACCAATAATAATATTCATACTTCATCAATGCATACATTACGATCATGACAGTAGCAGAATGGATGTCAAAAAACACAATGACAACCAAAAGAATAGATTGATAAATGATATCACAGTTAATGCTGTTGTTGCACACCTATGATAGCAGCAGATACTTATTTCACCCGCTGTATGTTGTTTAACCACTACAACCAGTAGCATCCGTACAATTCAAACATGGGTTTTCATATTTTACTTCTGCATAAATAGAATAAAATAAAATAGTAATACAACTCAGGGATGATACAAATCATAACAACAGCGAGCACAAAGCAGGCACGAAACATCATCGTGGCATTGGAAATCCTGTTGTCAAGCACACAAACACCAGCTGAACTGAACAAAAATAAGATGACCATAACAGCAAGGATATGGTTTTACAAGCAAGAATGAAAAAATAACAGTGACATGTCACATAGTCTGCTGCTTTATGTGAAATATGTCTAATATTTGGCTAAATATTATATCAAAAGAATTAGGTAACACATTTAAATAACCACCAAAAGAATAAGCTGAACCAAAACAACAAAAACACAACAGAAGTCAAGCACCAAATTAACATAACACTCCACAGTATCATTGTCAGCCATATTGTGAAGCAGCTAAGCTGCTTGACCAAAGCCGAGGCACAACTCACAACATGCTGGGGAGCAGCAAATAACAAACGGGCACTTACCTTTGTGAGGAGAAGTGTAGCCAGTCAATGAACCGCCACAAAAATGGCCTGAAACGACATCTCAATAGCCGTTAGCTGATGTTTATGTAGTCTACTGCGTTGCACAGATATCGTATGAAGTAAGCGTGCTGACCAGCTGGCTCCATCCCGTCCTGCGTCGTAATGCCGCCCCGCACCTCAACAGGTGATAGCGAGACAATGTCGAGTTGGCCCTCAATCCACCACACGAGGAAGACCTCGCGTTATGATGAATGAACCAGTAAACACGATGATGATTTAAGATGAAATGATGCTCACTATATTATATTTAAGTGTATGCGTATCCCAGAAAATGATTGATAGCGTGTCTGTGAATGTAGATTGTGATATGTATTGTATTTCTAGAATTGCCTATTGTGGCGGCGGGGTGTGGTTAGCTCAGCTGCAGAGGGGAGAGCGTGGGGGAGTGGTTCAGGGAACGGTGCCGGGAAGAGGATAATTAGTCCAGCTGAACCAAATCATGGCTGATTGTCTCTCCTTTAAAAGTGAGCAGGACCTGGAGAGAGGAGACGGGAGGCCGAGACTGAACCGGGCGCTCAGCGGTTACTGCAGGAGAGAGCGCAGGAGAGAGAGAGAGTGGCTCTGCCGGGAGAAGGAAAAAAAACCCGCTTGAACCGAACTCTGGCTAAGTGTGTCGTCTGTGTCCGAGAACCCGCACCGTAGCACACTCTCTGCTACACTGGCACATAATGTGGGGCATGGAAACGGACGGGCAGCACAGTGAAATGCGAAACAGCCGGTCGTCGCGCTGGGTCAGATGCTGGGCGGGATCGCGGCGCTCCTAGGGGCGCTGCAGGCACAAGCGGAGCGGCAAACCCGCGCATTGGAGCAGCTCGCGGCCCGGCCAGCTGCGGCTCCGCCGGCTCCGGGACCCTCGTTGTTTACAGGGGTGGTGATGCACAAGATGACGCCTGCGGACGAGGTCCAGTCATTTCTGGAGATGTTTGAGGCAATAGGACGTTGCCGCTCCTAACGGGGGAGGCGCAGACACATTTACGCGGACATCAAAAGGGCCATCATGGACCGGCTGGGCCTGTACCCGGAGGACCACAGGAAAAACTTCCGGGAGGCTAGGCTGGGACCCGGGGACCGGCCATTCGCATACGCTCAGCGACTGAGGGACTCGGCGGCCAGATGGCTGCAGACGGGGAGCGCGGGAGGAGCACCGGCAGTGGTGGAGAAGATCGTGGTGGAGCAGTTCATGGAGGGGCTGCCGGCCAGGATTTCGGCATGGGTCCGCTGCCAACATCCGGCGACGATGGAGGCCGCCAGCATGGCGCCCTGATGCAGCGCCGTCATATCCGCACTCTTCATTGATTAGGGACAGGCTGCATAGAGTGAGTCGTGACACTCAAACAGTTCAGGAAAACATCCAGTTGTTGGTGCCAAAAAGCCGTCAGGAAATAATTTTCCAGGCGGCTCTCTATAATCCGATGGCGGGCCACATGGGATATGATAAAACACTGGACCGGATAATGGCCCGGTTTTACTGGCCGGGCATCCGGGGGTATGTGCGCCGCTGGTGCGCATCCTGCCCGGAGTGTCAGCTGGTAAACCAGCCGGCCATTCCGAGGGCGCCTTTGCGTCCTCTACCATTAATGGAGGTCCCATTTGACCGTATTGGCATGGACCTCATCGGGCCATTTCACCGGAGCACACGGGGATATCACTTTGTGTTAGTTCTGGCGGATTACGCAACACAATATCCCGAGGCAGTGCCGTTGCGCAACATTTCTGCAAAGAGTGTCGCCCAGGCTCTGTTTCAGGTCATCTCTCGAATGCGAATTCCGGAAGAGATTCTGACTGACCAGGTCACCTCGTTCATGTCACGAACACTGAGGGAACTTTATGGATTACTGGAAGTTAAATCTATTCGGACCAGTGTTTATCACCCACAGACTGACGGGCTTGTGGAGCGTCTGAATAAGACTTTAAAATCAATGATTTGTAAATTCATACACAAAGATGAACGCAATTGGGATGCTTGATCCTCTGTTGTTTGCAGTGCGGGAGGTCCCCCAGGCCTCCACGGGATTTTCTCCCTGCGAGCTGCTGTTTGGCAGGAAACCGCAAGGGGTGCTCGACCTGCTTAAGGAAAACTGGGAGGAAGGTCCGAGCCCGGCAAAGATGAAATTCAATACGTCCTGGACCTGCGAGCAAAACTCCACACACTGGGTCAGATGTCACCTGAGAATTTGCTCCAGGCCCAGGAACGTCAACAACGGCTGTACAACAAGAGGGGCCAAGCTGAGGCAATTCGCACCGGGAGAAAAGGTACTTGTATTGCTTCCTTCTTCCAGGTCAAAACTTCTCGCCAAATGGCAAAGGCCCTTCGTGGTCACACGGCAAGTGGGGGACATCGACTACGAGGTGGTGCGATCTGACGGGGGCGGAGCTACACAGATCTACCACCTCAACCTTTTTAAAAGCATGGAGAGAGGCGGAGTCTGTTTCTCTGGTGTCCGCGGTATCTGAGAGAGAGGAGCTGGGGCCAGAGATTCCAAAGTCCACCAATCCTGCCTCGCTCCCTTTCGACGCCCATCTCTCCGGGACTCAGAGAACAGACGTGGCCCAGTTGCAGAAGCAGTTTGCTGATGTGTTCTCCCTCCTGCCAGGTCACACGGACCTCATAGTGCATCACACTGAGACGCCCCCGGGCGTTACGGTGCGGTCACGACCCTACAGGTTACCTGAACACAAGAGAAAAGTTGTTCAGAGGGAATTGGCTGCTATGCTGGAGATGGGAGTAATAGAAGAGTCCAACAGTGCCTGGTGTAGCCCCATTGTTCTTGTTGTCAAGAAGGATGGATCTATTCGGTTCTGTGTGGACTATCGCAGGGTGAATGATGTGTCATGATTTGATGCGTACCGACTGGGCACCGCGCGTTTCTTCACGACACTGGATTTAACCAAGGGCTACTGGCAGATTCCTCTCTCGCCAGAGTCCAAGGAAAAAATGGCCTTCTCCACTCCGTTTGGGTTATACCAATTCACCACACTTCCCTTTGGGTTGTTCGGTGCCCCGGTCACTTTCCAACGCCTCATGGACAGGGTGCTGCGTCCACATGCTGCACATGCTGCCGCCTACCTGGATGATGGCTCCCCGGCCTAAGTCGGGCGGTGGGGGTATGTGGCGGCGGGGTGTGGTTAGCTCAGCTGCAGAGGGGAGAGCGTGGGGGAGTGGTTCAGGGAACGGTGCCGGGAAGAGGATAATTAGTCCAGCTGAACCAAATCATGGCTGATTGTGTCTCTCCTTTAAAAGTGAGCAGGACCTGGAGAGAGGAGACGGGAGGCCGAGACTGAACCGGGCGCTCAGAGGTACTGCAGGAGAGCGCAGGAGAGAGAGAGGTGGCTCTGCCGGGAGAAGGAAAAAACCAAAACCGTTTGAACCGAACTCTGGCTGAGTGTGTCGTCTGTGTCCGAGAACCCGCACCGTAGCACACTCTCTGCTACACCTGTTTTGTCACTTTTGAATTTTAATGCCATCTACTGGATTTTAGGTTGTAAGGCATTTTGTGGGTCAGATGCCCTATCTTGCATTGTTGATAAAAGGAAAAAATGTATTTCTGGATCCGATAAAAATTTTTGGAGTTTTTCCATAATCTTGCTAACAAAGAGACAAACAAAGAAACAAACATACTGCTCCACAAAACAAAACATCCTTGACAGGGCCATACCTTATCACAAAATATGTCTGAGTTTTCTATTTGAATTTTTTATGTATACATAACGTCATGTAAGTGCTCATGATAGGAAAATATCTAACGCTCTTCTCTGCTTTATGTCTTTTACCAAGGTGCCCTTCATTAGGGCATTTAACCCTGCTGCTCCAGTGGCAATCAATTGCCGGCCAGGGGTTTAATTTATCATGTGTGAGTATTCATAACCATAGGATTATAGGAGTGATGCTGCCACAGAGGACAAGAGAAGCATAAAAATGGTTGAAAAGGACGTATAGTCAATGACAAGTTTGCCATAGAGTTAACGGTGCTTATGGTGACATCAGCCATAGCTCAAGCTGTCAGTGACTCAAGCCGCCGATGTTAGCTGACATTCATGAGGCCTCTGGCAGATGCATTGTATGCGGTGTTGACACGTATGGACACGATGTTGGTGGATATATCAGCAACTGCATCATGACACAGGGACTTTACTGTCATTGTGTCGCTGTCATGTTAACGCTATGTTTGGCAATATTAAAGAGGTCAAACTAATATAGGACAGAATGTGTGTGACAAATAAGGATTTAACTATAAAGATCAGGAGACAAGGAGGCCGATGTTGTTGTTGTTTTTTTCATTTTCACTTTCAAATTAAGAACAGTAATAATTTCAGAAGACTTTAGTTCAAAAATAATTTTCTGGCTTTCTGTAAGATTATTTTTTTTTATCTCATTTCAAAATATGAGTCAAGGCAATTTTAGGCTTAGCTGAGGTTGGACAGAATGTAAGAAGGTCAGACACTTACTTTTCTTCCATTCAAACTTTACTTTATACTTTTTATAAGTTAGATTTCTTCAATGCATCCACAATATCACTCATTAATGGTCAATTCTACGTATCCCTGTGTCACTCACCTATTTAGTATTAGGTTTTGGGTATGTTTACCTATGTTGGCAAGTCAAAACTGAGAGCTCACATTGTATTTTGTTAATAGGATACTTTACATCATGGACTTCATGCTGGGAAATAATGGTGCAGAATATGATGAATTGTATGTGTGCTTGTTGGAGCCAAAAGGTTTTGAAAGGATTAGTGTTGGCATGGATCCAGAGGCCATGAAATAAGGAGCAGGCAGAGGCAGAGCATGAAAGCAGAAAATGCAGGAGGTCTCATGCCAAACCATGCAAGGCCAACATCAAAGCCAGCATCACTGTAAAACTAGCAATTTATCTCAAAAATAAAATAAAATCAGATCCCACAGAGACCATTCACTGCAGACAAATGAAGAGAAATATCTGCATCCTTATTGGAATTTATTTATAGTGGCTTCCAGATATACAAAGAAATAAAGATTTCAGACCAGACCACATGGCTACATCTGACCTTTGAGTCCAGATGAAAAATTGAATGTGTTCTACATTAAAGCAGTCCTCCTAAATTGTGCTTTTGTTACCACATGTGTCCCATTGCTGCAAAGATAACAACATAACATACAACCCACCCACTACTACTGTCATTTGTAGGCCTGAAACAATTGGTGGATCCCAATTATTTAGTAAATAATTGTCATCATTTTGCATATCTGTTGAAATGGTTTCCATATATCTGTATAAAAACAGCTAGATGGATCATGGATCAAACAGGAATGATGTATTTCCAGCAATACCCCCCCCCCCCCCAATCACTTTCCACCATTTGATGTTTGATTGGCGCTTTTGCATGTAATACACACACACGTCCACTAGAGGGAAGCGCATCATTGTCAAGTCTTTGTCTCATGAGACGAATTAGTGTCACGTGCTTTAGGAAAACACAATTATGTTCAAAAAACGTGGTTACATTTGGGGGGAAAAAATACAAGAAAATTGAATTATCACTTCGCAGGCTTAAACCATGTAAGTCTGTGACACACCACCAGGACACCCTTTTTACATCCCACCAATTTTAGCAGCTTTAGTACTTGGTTTCATTACTTCTACTGAGTGAAATTTGTCACATGACCTCTGTCACGTGACCTTCCTTTGTTTATGTACGTGTTATTCTCAGGTCAAGACGACGTCAGGCATGTCAAATGCACGCTTCTCTTTGGGAGACGAGCACGTGTACATGCTTTGCAGTGATACTGGGCTGTTTAATGACGTCATCTCGTCTCACCTTCTTCTTCTGCTGTGGTTTAACGACACATGATGACAATTTGCGCCACCAACTGTTTGTCTGGAGGCGCTTCATTTATAATATTTAACCGATGACATTTCAATGCACATCTATTGACATTAATAGTATTGATTTAGTTGCAAAGCCAAACACCACAGCTGATTAATTGTTCTTCTTAATAAGTTGTGTTTGCATTATTATTCTATGTTAGGGCCGCAATAGCGGTGTTAGACAAAAAAAATAACCAAAAGTATGTGTTTGACTATTCATCGTCATTGCACATATCTCAGTAACTTGGTCTAATTTCAAATGTCAAGAAAAGTAAACAATAACAAAAGGTTTGACTGGAAAAGACTTTAGATTTTTAATGACATGTTTTGGTTTCAAAGAACACATAATATGCAACGTGGACCCCTGTGACTGCACTTCAGTGTCTCTGTCACAGGAATATATCAGCATAAATCCATATTGCAGGCTCGTTAGTCGAGCACACCCCATATTGTTTTGTTGCTCATTGTCAGTTCATTTTTTCTATTATTAATTACCTCAGCTTAATACGAGAGGATTTCTCATTTTAGATGGTCATTAGAAACACATTACTGCACCGCTGATGCGACGTGACTTATTTACTCCACAACAATTTCCGCTCTCGTGTTGCCTCAAAGGCTCTGAAATGAGCCTGGGAAAAAGGGGGACAAGCGCAGGTTACGGTGGAGAGAAAACACACAAGATTTTGTGTCATGGCAAACAAAGCACGTCAGTGCTGCTGTGTGCAACTTGAGCAGCAAGAAATGGATTTCTGAGTTTTCCTTTGCAGCCCTCAACAGGGCACTAACGTTCTATTACTGGCTGTTAGCAGCTCTCAAGTTTTTCTATTACCTTGGTCCGTGACTTGACATCACTGTTAAATAGCGGCACAACATGTGCCTCGCAGCTTGTTAAATTTTTTCGACCCCGTTAACCCTCAGGACTGAAGGAAATAGCAGGGAGGGGGTGAAGAGAGGTCAACGCCAAGGTGATCGGCCTTTGGAGAGGAAAAGTGTGTCTGCGCCTGCACCTGTGTTTACAGTACTGTGTGTATTTAACACGAAAGTCTCCCTGCCTGTGTGAACATTGAGGCAGTCCAGTCCTCTGTTATTGAAAGTGCATTGATAGTTGCTCAGCCTATTCTGTATGATGAATGGCTGTGAGCTGTGAGGACAGATGAAACAAATAGCCCTCTTTCCTCTAACTATGTTCTGCTGGCTGATGGTGCTTCAATAGCGAGCAGCCTTTAGCCCCTTTCAGCCCAAACAGCAATAAATATTCTGCTCTTTTGGTCCACGGTGCTGCACTCAAATGTATCTTGTTTATTTTCAAAATGTGTGAACATTTTAAGAAGAGGGTCACTGAAGTATCTGGGGATGATCAATAATCCCTGGCTCGAAGCAGTACTTGCCCTCTGCTCGGATCGAGCCAAGATGCTTCCGTTCACACTATGTGACTACAAAAGTTTCAGCATCAGTGTCCTCATACATTTCACAGCACTGTGAAGTACAATAATTTAGCAACATCCATAATGAAAAGGTTGATATGTATCAGTCAGTAATAGCCACTTTATATTTACACAGAATTTTGCTAAAATATGTTTTATTGTGTAATGGGTCAGGAATCTGCAGGCTGGAGTGAACAGATCAACTCTAAAGTCAGCTGGATATCTGGAACCTTTGTGCATGGTCATGGTTGTGATGGTGTGGTAGACTCCAGCATTTCAAAGCCCCTGGACATCTGCTGTACCTGTGGTAATCCCATTCAATGGATTTACATTCACAGTCATTTAAATTGCAAGGAATGTGACATTTCACTGCATCATGCAGCAGCCTGCTTGAAGAGATAACACCAAAACCAAACAGGCTCGATTAAAGCTGCAACTGCCTCATTGTTTGAATACAGTAATATCCAAAACCGACTAACATGGGTGTGGAATTTCAGGCACTGAAATATTTACATGTGTCAGTGTGAAACTGATCAATAACCTGTAGGCTGTAGTTGCAGACCATCTGGGACTTCACTGTTATCTACCTGCCAAAGGCCTGAACCGATGATTCCGCACTCACCTACTTGCTCATAAAAACTTCAGGATGTTTCACATTGTGGACCACAGCACAGACTACCACTCCACAAAAGAAAAAAACAAAGGTTCAAACCAAAAAACATTTATTGTTAAGCCATATTAACAATCTATTAAATATGGAAAGTGTTGTCATTATCTGACATGAGCTAAAATGACTTGATTCACACAACCAGCAGATGAATGTACACAAAAGCTACATGTTTGGTTTAGTGCTGTGAAAACAAAGCTCTCAGACCATAAGAAGGGCTTCTTGGCAGAGAAAAACTGTGTTAACCACAACATTTCAACTACTACTGCACATACAACTTGAAACTAAGTTATACTGCTCTGTATGTTTACTGGATAAATGTTGCCTGAGATTGTCTTCTGGGAGAACGGCAGAGGTCCTTTTAGGTTTTGAAATTTTTCTATCTATCTATCTATCTATCTATCTATCTATCTATCTATCTATCTATCTATCTATCTATCTATCTATCTATCTATCTATCTATCTATCTATCTATCTGGTTTGTGGGATAGATTTAATAATGCATTCTAGACATGTTGTGGTCCTGATTATATTGTCTCCTGGGCCTGACCTGGCCCCCGGGCCGGTAGTTTGAGACCTCGGCATTGAGAGTCAAACTTGAATCTATGACAAAGCAACAGTTCTTACAACTATAACCCAAGTAATCTAACTGGTCCAACAAGAGCTGTACCTTCTTGGCTCCACCTGTCAACTGCTCACAGCTTCAGTTTTTGATCACAGTCTGAAAGCCCTGTTTGCATCAAGATTCGTTAAGCCACTGCAAAAGGGGAGGACCAATCAGCAGCCAGTGGGTTGTGGTAAGTATGAAGACACTGAGGTCAACTGTTTGTTTCAAACAGTAAATCCAACACTGCTGACGGTTGTATGGCTAGATGAAGCAATATAAACAATTGTAGCAACACTGACAAATATTAAGGAATTGAAACCAGAACAAGGCCTTTTTATTAAGTTTGCAATGGTCACTTACTGACACGCCATTGAACTCGGTTTACAATGAGGGGAACATGTGGGTTGTTTACCTTTTGGTGAGATTCAGTGCTTAATATACGTCAATGCCGACTGGTTAAAGGCTGTTCCAATAGTTTTAAAATTAACCCGAGGTTTGTGCCTAGTGGGATGCAACAACCAGAAACAATCCCCAATAGATCGTGGTCAGACCGCAGCTATTCAAAATTCAATATGGGTCTGTTAACACCAGGCTGGTCCATTTGTCTTGCCTTACATATAGACGTTACAAGTAACTGTTCAACAAATAAAGCCAATTTTTATAATGATTTTTGCTATCTAAATAAGATAGGTAACCACTCGGTATCTGCTGTGGTAACTTGGGGCAACATTTATTCAGTAAGAATTATGCTGATTCATTTTATAACTCTGTCATTCTGACTACACTACAGCTTCTGATATTTCCAGAATTTTTATGTTTATGTAGTGATCAGTGACAAGGCTGAATACCATGTTATAATCAAGGTTCTCACTCTGGTGGTTATATAGTACAAGTTACACAATAGTAGAAGGATGCAAACAAATTTGGCACATGACCAGATGTAGGACAAGGTAATAGTTGAATTAAGTTGAATGGTTGCCATATTTACAGGGAACCACGTGTTTGGGGAAAAAAATAAGTTTTGTGTAATCTTACAAATGGAGGAAAGATCTGAAATCAGTCCTCTTTCACATTGTGGGGAATGAAACTACCAGGAACATTCTGTGGTTTTCAGTTAGCTATGACAGTTGGTGAGTAGGCGTGTACCATCAGGACAATGGCCAAAGCCTGTGGCCGTTTGGTAGGCTATGTCCTTTATTTATATCTGAACATGGAGGACCTCTGTGGCACTTCCTGGGGGAGCGGTCACTTTCCAAAGAGGGTCACACTAGTTTGCCTTTGTGGTGATGATGGCTGTGAATGGAAATAGTTAGATTTATCCGATTCAACACGCTGAATAACTGCTGTACCGAAGGAAACACTACTGAATGGATTTGCATTTCAGATTTCTCTGTATCATGCTGCAACTGCCTCAAGAGATAACAAAGAAACCAATAAAATCTGACTAAATAGACTTTTTCTGCATCCGTCATGCTGCCTGTATGACCAAGACTCCAGTAAAATCCTCAATAAAAGGGCCTCTGAGATACGCATGCCCCTGCGAACATCGGATAATGCAATGTAAATGTACTCTGACTTGAATTGATTTGTCTTAAGACTGAAATTTCACATGAGCATGAAATCAGAACACGCTGCTCGTGAACTAAGCCGAACTGTCAGTCACCCCTGAGACGAGAGCGTCGAGGGTTTTCCTTCACTACCTCGGGCAAGGGCGCTTCATGCGTACAACGTTAATACATGCACTCCTGAGTGAGCAACTCGCAGCTTTGGGCTGTGGGTATAATGTCTCGTTCCATTGGTTTGACGCCGCTGAAGGGTGCACTTAAAAGCTTCGTTTTAGTTCTGTTCTTTGTCCCAACAGCTGACTACAGACGCTGCATTTTACATGTCAGCGCAGCCTGGCTTGATTCCAGTCTGTGAGCTGCTCATGAGATATTAATAACTCACCTGTGTGTATTTGTGCCCATGTGTGGGCGTGTGTGTATGTACATCTGCGTGTGTGTGTGTGTGTGTGTGTTTGTGGGTGTCTCTGTTTATGTGTTGTCAAAGGGAGAGAGACAGAGAGGGGAGAGGAAGTCTGAATGTGGATATTAAACACCCACAGCTCCCTCTAGCTTCTTCTCCGTGAACAACTAAATGCTCCAGATGCAGAGGGGGGTTCGAGGACTGTATGTGTCCATGCATCCAGCTTCAAGCAGCTCATCTGTCATGATTTAAAAGTGTGATAGTGATCTGGACGAGAGCAGGGCTAAAATCAAGGACCAATTTGCCAGACTGGTTCCCTTGGTTGTCTGTCTCGTTTCCTTGAAACAAACTAATAATGCTTTCAATTCGTAAACACCAAACATATTAAATCCCAGCAATTTTCAACCCATTATTAATTACAAGTGAGGATATTGTCCTGCAAATCAGACATTTTTTTCATTTTAAAAAGCAAAACTCTGTGTCCTTTTTTCCTGCTGCAGCCACTGAGAGAGCCACTGGTACTGCTGAGGAACTAACAATGTGAAATATTCGGAGACAGACTATCAGAGACTCAGCCAATGAGCTGATAGAAAGAAACAATGAGACCGAGTCTGAGCCGCTGAGGAACAAATGAGACGTGAGAAAGAGAAAAGTTTCGACAAAGGGTTTTTTACTGATGGATTTACTGTGAGAGAAGAGAAGTAGAAGTCTAAGTGAGTAGAGACAAACTGATAAACACAGAGGCAGAGGGAGTCACTGCTACTTAATAGCTCATACAATTACGCTCCGAGATAAATGTGTTTTATCAAAAGATCAGTCAGTTAAAATCTTATCAATACTGCAGGCGTGCTGAGGCATGTGGAGATCATTTCTGCAGATCATTACTTTATACTAAATGTGACTTTGTGGTTATATCTAAGGTCTCCCTCTGTGAGAAAAAAAAAAAAAACTTTTGTGCCCTGCATTATTTTCATATAGATAAAGGTTTCTGATATTTTGCAACAACAATAATGAGCATAATTGCATTTTCTTCATCCAATATACAGTATATTTATATATACACAGGTGAGCTGATAAAGCAGTGGTTGGAGCAAATACAGATTGTTATTTTGTTAATCTACCAATAAACCAATGAGAAGTAACTAATATGACTCAGTCTGAAAATGAGATGAAAATAATGACCTCTTTGCTTGCATTTTCTTCATCCAATCAAAGGTGAGCTGATAAAAAAAAAAAATCTGAAAAAAAAATATGGAAACAGGATGAAGCAACTGCAATCTATATATGAGAGTATAACACAATATGAAATAATAGGATGACTCATGCGCTGAAAACACACAACAGAGAAGAAGAGAGACTCGTGACTTATGTTTATGTATTAGGTCTTGTCGAACAGAGTTGTATAATGTTTCTGTTAGCTGAACAGAACAAATAAGATTTACTGATTAAATTAAATTAAATTAAATTAAATTAAATTAAATTAAAGATTAAATTGATATATCGGGAACAGTCCAAGTCTGTGTATTTAAGCTAATATCATTTTATGGCAGACAGAATTTGGTGCAACAATTTCACCTCAAACACAGATTTAAATTATCAAAAGGCGTGCCAGTGATTTTCTCATTAATTATATTTAATATATAGATATTACAATTAACATTTTGTATTTATTCAAATTTCAATTTATTTTCAATTGTCTATTTTTTTTTTGCACAAAAAACTAAATTTGCACTGCATTACTTTGCACAGCAGCGATCTATAAATCGACTGTGCTGGCTGCAAAGCGTGTCACCCATCCACTCGAGGGAGTTGTTTCAGTTTCGCATCATTGCCTCAAGTAACGTATCAGTGTCAACGAAATGTGACATCACCAGTTTGTGAACTGCCATTTTTAAGCTTTAAGTTTGGCATTTCAGCCGTCGCCATCTTGCTATTTTGGAGCCAGAAGTGACCATATTTGGACAAGCTGGGGAGATAGAGAAAACCTGACTGCACTACAGGCTTGTTGACCCCCCAAAATACAGCGTTTTCAGGCTTAATATCTATTTAATGAGGGGATTATTTTTAGATGGACCGCCCAGAAAACGAACAAGAAGGAGTCACTTTAGTGAATGACACCGTAGAGACATTGTATTTCATGAGAAGTTGACAGGTCCAACCCCTAGTGACCCTCAGTGGTATTGCACTTTAAGGTATTACTTCATTGGCCTCATTTTTCAGAACTGGGATCAATGTCCACTTGTATATACAGTCTATGGTGTCAACATGCTTTAGGAAAACAAAACCATGTAGAAACCCATGAGTTTGGGTTTGGAAAACAAAACTTTGGGAAGGATTCAGGAAAAACCACGTGGTTACGGTTAGGAAAAAGATCACAAAAAAAACCCTCTTAATCCTTGCGGGTGAAAGTCAATGACTTACACTACCAGCCCACCTCCGATGAGTGACGTCTGACACATGACCTGCCTCTGATTACGTACATTCACGTCGAGATGATACCAAGCGTGTCAGATGCACTCATGCATTTCGCCGATGTGCGTATGTATTACACGCTTTACCGTGATACTGGGCTGTGTACTAATATAGCACTTGTTTACAAAGTGCTTTACAGTTTTTGTAACCTATTCACACACATTCACACACCAACGGCGACAGAGCTGCCGTCAGGAACAACTTGGCGTTCAGTGTCTTGCCCAGGGACACTTCAGCATGTAGACAAGAGGAGCTGGGGATTAAACTGCCAACCCTAAGATTGTTGAGCAACCCTCTTTACCGTCTGAGTCACAGCGACCCACTGCTTAATGTAACGCTGACAAAGAATTGTGAATAATTACACAACTCAAGCATGTGACAATAGTTTTCCCTCTTGGTCATACATGTAAAGCTGCTTGGAAGTGTGATGTGTTGTGATCAATTTTCAGCATCAATGATTTGCAGTAACTAACTGTTTACAGGTCTCGTTGCGCACTGATGAACATCTGAGTTTAAGACTCATCACTGGTGACTCATTACTCTTTAACCCCACGAATAGAAACGCTAAGGGGGAAAAGCAGTGCCAGGTTAATTCCCACTGAGGATCAGTATTTACTCTTTTACAAAAGCTACCACAGAAGTACCCTTGATTGTCATACCGTTAACCTTCCCTCATTCAGCCAGCTTGGCAGTAAAAACCTCTGGTTCTGCAGGGAGGCTCCCGATTCCAGTCCATGAATGTGAAGGATTGGCTTGTTGAAAAATGCATGTGGGAAAAACTGAATAAAAACAGGTCGCAATGACATCTTTTACCTCCCCAAGCCTCTGACACCGTGACCCGCAAAGCCAGGAATTTGACTTTTAGCTGCATGTGCAGCATCACACTCCACAGCCATATGGAAGGCAGTGTGTCTGTCCGCTTGGTGTGTCTAAAGCCTCATCCTCATGGGACGAGTTTTACTCGACGTTGAGTAATGCAATTTTCACCAGCCTAATTCTGTGGTTTTAGTCCCATGAAGAACAATTTGTTTGTAATTATCACGGGGGTTGTCACACGGCAAGTAAATAACCCGATGTGTTTTTTTTTTTTTCTGGCACCCAGACGGGGGTTGACTGCAGATTTCTAATAACCATGTGGGTTGAGTTTTTTTTTTTTTTTTTTTTTTTTTTCAAATCAGTGTGTGCTGATTTTAAAGAGTAATGATCTAGTGATGTCATATTTTTGGTGATAATTTATGAAAAACAATCAACACTCTAAACACGATTTTATATCTTTCTAGCATGTGTGTGTAAACAGTCAACACATTATATGAATTTGTATCAGTATGCATATGCATTTACAGATAATTTCCTTCTGAGTGCCAAACAGGTACTAAAAAAAAAATGCTTTTAACCTCTTACATTGGACTCACTGACGCTTCACACAAGCTGAGCTGCAAAGCTAGTGAGAGCAACTGTCAGGTTGTGTGCCTTCTGGCGTTCGGTGGTGGTCTGTCAGTGCGGCGCAGGATACAGGCAGGGCCCTGGCACACACCATCAAAGCAAAAGTCAAAACTTGTATGCATGCGTATGTCTCCCCTTTAAACTATCAGATGAGCGTCTGAGTGCTGCGTGGCTGAGTGCTGCGAGGAGGTGTGTTGAATGCTTAGAGGCCTCCTGCAGATCCCCTTCTCCATACATAGAAGGGAGGGGTCTCTTAATGCACATTCATTTCCTTCATCTGGAGAATGTTTGAATAGTCGGGAGAGCGTGATTCATTTTTAAACTCCAATGCCCTTCACACGCAGTATTATGTATCTTCAGCTCCTGCTGTTCAGTTTAGTATCAAGTGACTCCATCCAAGGTTTGAAAGTGTGTCTGCTGAAATAATGAGAGTTGCAAGCTGTTGCTTCAGCAGGACCTCATGCAAAGAAACAAACAAATATCCAAGCAAGGAGGGTATTAGGAACTCTTTATACTCCTAAATGACTTAAGGCAGAGCATAAAGTGTGAATATATTGAACAAAAGCTAACTCAAAAGCTCGGAGAGTCTTTCATGTTGATGTGTTGTGTGGAACCAGCAGCAATGTTATATATTAATTTGTATATTGTATGTATATGCAATAGTAATACTTAAATATCTTATAGATTAAATATATGTCAGGAACATAAATAGAAATGGTTTAAGAGTTGAAATCTATTTAATAATCTTCTGAACTAATATATAACAGTTTTTGAAGAGTAGAAAGTCCTACATATTGATGTGGGCACAGCAGGAATATTTATATGTGAAAGAGAAGGAATATTAATGAATATTTATATAAGACTGAAAACATCTGCGGGATGAAATATGCTCCATTACAAAAACATCCTTCCAACCAACTATTAACTAATTATTTTATATGGTCCTCAGGAACGAGCTTAAACTGATCCCAGTGTCTTGAGTTGTGCATTTGTGTGCATTCCCAGTCTGTTGCCCTGTTGTTACACAGGGTACCCTCTGAACAGGTCACCAGTGACATACACACACATGCGTGTTAAAATACAGACTGTAAGTGCAGTGGCAGTCAAATGCTTGAACAGACCGACATATTCAAGGTTTTTTCTTTTTGTCTTACTATTTTCTACACTGTAGAACAAAACCACAGACATCTCACGCAGCAAATTATTAAACAAAACATTTGGATTTATGTAGTATGTTATGTAGTAGAACATGTAGAGACAAGACCAAGTATATTTTCAATTTAAAATTCTTCAGAGTAGCCACATTTTCCTTTGATGACAGTTGTTATCTAAAGCAGCTTCATGAAGGTCGTCATCAGGAACGCTTTTCCAACAGTCTTGAAGGAGTTCCTACAAACAGTGAAACCTTTGCTTTACTTTCCCCTTGTGGCCCAGCTCATCCCAAACCCTCACCAGGTCAAATGTTTGTGGAGGCCAGGTCACCTGATGCAGCACTCCATCCCTTTTCTTCTCAGTCAAACAGCCCTTACAAACCCTGAAGGAGTGTTTAAGGTCATCGCCCTGTTGTTTGTGTCCTTGTTGTGGTAGCCATGCTGGTTACGTGTTGCCTTGAATTCTAAATAACTCAACATTGTAGCCACAGCAAGCCACCCCTGCACCATGATACATATTCCACTGTGCTTTACAGTGGGAACCCCATGCAGATACCATCAGGGATGGGCTTTTCATCCAAAAATAATATTTATCGCTCAGAAATAATCCCTTACTAATCGACTATTCTTATGTTGTTTAATGGTGACTGGCAGCCATCCTTTAGGTGCATTACCTATTACCCTCTGGCAGTAGTAACACAGACACCAAGATATTACCAACAGTGTGCAATGCTGTCATCAAGGCAAACAGTGTCCAGACTGAAGCGTCTAAAATATGAAGTCTATTTTTTTTTTTTTTAACGTCATTTTGTTTTCAAGATTCCATATGTATTATGGAATAGTTTGGATATTCTTAATTCTTTTTCCACAGTGTAGAAAATTGTACAAATAAAGAAAACGCCTTGTATGAGTAGGTGTTTTTCTGAACAGAAGTGTACATATATTGATCAAAAGTCATGAATGCTTGTAGATTTGAAAGTTTCACTAATTTTTTTTTACTCTGCAGTCCATTTATATAATGTGTATCTACCACATGTCACACACAATTTACATGTTAGCAGGGTTTTTTTGTTTACTAGGACTTGTATAATTTCTTATGTATAATTATGTATAATTTCACATGCACAGTCATTAAAGTGCACATTATACAACCTGTGACTGATCTGTTACATGTGATTCACCACATGTTGGACGACGTTCTCAACATGCTTTCCTGCCACTTAAAAGAAAAGAAAATGCGACGATTGATATGAAGCAGTTCCCTTCATTCACCACTGCTTCACTCTGGTAGATAATGTCGCTGTTATTGAGTATATTGCTCTGGCTACAGATTTTTGCTTTCAGCTCAAGCTGCGGGTGAGATGAGAGGGAACAGGAAGCCGGGGGGGTGGAGGAGGGGGGTGGAGGTGGAAGGTATTGTTCAGGTCAATTGGCCTTGAAATAGAGGCAGATTTCACCTCAGGTTAAGATGGGTTCCTTTTCCCCTCAAAATATTCATGAAGCAATTATAATTCATATGATTAACACGGAGGAACACAGAGAAACTGTGATGAGCATTGTAATTATGGTATTTGTGCAATATTTGAGAGATAAGGGTGTTTATTTATTTATTTATTTTTACTCAGGGCTGTGTATGTGTGCGCACATGTATGTGTGCTTTGACAGGCATGCAAAGTGCAATTGACTTGATAGGAGAGGTAAAAGCTGAAAATCCTTGGGTTCTTGCTCCCAGAGAACCCACGCTGAGTCGCTGACATCAATACTAATGAAGCGGATCAGTAACAGGTCTGCTTCCGACCGCAAAAGTATACTTTCATCATAATAATCTACAGCCTGTGTTTATTCTTCATAACTAAGGATTCGCTGGTGTCCTTATCAGTAAGAAGAGCGAAGAGGAAACACGTGTCTCAGATGCAGATGGTGTTATTTGCTTCTGTCCAAATATCAGCTGTTGGCTCACATTATACTGTTTTCAAATGAGGAGAAAGAGAACACACCTTCTGTCTTTCTCGCTCTCCGCCCACGAACTATTGTGGGTTGCACCCCACATCTCCATATAGCTGGAGCCGATTGGCTGTTGTTCTTTTTCCCTCTACCTGAGAGCTGTTACTTTGCTTCAGACTCAGATGAAGATCAGTGCTTCAGTTCATCAAATACAGTCTCGTCTTCCTGCTGAGTCCGGAGTGCGTTGGAGTGTTTGTGTGTGAACAAATGAAAACTGTGTGTGTTGCATTTGAGTTTGTGAAGGAGAATGTGCGGGTTTTGCAATCCATTATAGCACTAAAGGTTGCTATAGAAACACTTTCCCTCAGCCACATGGCTGCTGACACTCGGTTACATTTAATCTATACATAAATATATTTTCAACTTTGAAAGGGCACATAACTTTATACAGCATGATTTCCAAGACTGTCCAATGTACGTTGTACCGCTGTAAATTGCACTGTTCTGGTGGCACAGCAGGAGGGCGGCGATATGTTTTACAATCAAACACGTGCAGTGAATGTGCCTGCTGCGCTTTCACACTATTTACCTATTTAGAGATACATTGATCAGCCACAACATAAAACCACCCACTTGACATTTGTGTAGGTCCCCCATGGACATCAAAACAGCTCTGACCTTTTGAGGCATGAACCTTAAAAGACCTCTGAGTGTATCCTGTGGTGTCAGGTACCAAGACGTCAGCAGCAGGTCCTTTAAGTCCTGTAAATTGCAAGGTGGGTCCTCCATGGATCAGACTTGTTTAACCAGCACATCCCACAGATGCTTGATTGGATTGAGTCAACGCCTTGGATTCTTGGTCTTGTTCCTCAAACCATTTCAGAACAATGTTTGAAGTGTTACAGGGTGCATTACTCTGCTAAAAGGGGCCATTGACATCAGGGGATACAGCTGCGATGAATGGGTTTATGTAGTCTGTAACAATGTTTAGATTGGTGGTACTTGTCAAAAGTCCACATTAATATCAGGACCCAAGGTTTCCCGGCAGAATATTGCCCCGTTTCACACTGCCCTTGCTGGCCTGCCTTCTTTCCATAATGCATCCTGGTACCATCTCTTCCCCCAGGTGAACGACAAACACACACACGGCCGTCCATAACATCAGGCCAACTTCTTCCATTGTTCAATGGTCCAGTTCTGACGCTCATTGTCAGCCCTTTCTATGGTGGACAGTGGTCAGGACGGGCACTCTGATCAGCCTGCGGCTACGTAGCTGAAGCACTGTGTGTTCTGACAGCTTTCTATCAAAGGTTCTGAGCATTTTGTGCTACAGTCACGCATCTTTACAGTTTGCCTTCCATTCACCCACTCACACCTATATTCACACATCGATGGCGACAGAGCTGCCATGCAAGGTGCTAACCTGCCATCAGCAGCAACTTGGGGTTTGGTGTCTTGCCCAAGGGACACTTCGGCATGTGGACAGAAGTATTTATGGATCAAATCAGCAATCGTATGACGAGTGGACAACCCACTCTGTCATCTCAGCCACAGCCACCCCATTAGATTCGATCATACAGGTCAGCCTTTGTTCCCCACATGCATTACAGAGCCTTGAACACCCATGGCCCTGTCACTAGTTCACCGGCTGTCCTTCCTTGAACCAATATGATAAGTACTGACCACTGTAACACCCCGCAAGACCCGCCGTTTTGACAACTCCAATTCAGTCGCCTAGCCATCACAGTTTGGTCCTTGTCAAAGCTGCTCAGAATTTTACGCTTGCCCATTTTTCCTGCTTTCAACACATCAACTTTAAGAACTGACTGTTCAATTGCTGGCAAATATATCCCACCCCTTGACAGGTGCCACTGTACCAAAAACACATTATATCATTCACATGCATGCGGTTTGGCTGATTGGCGCAAAAGAAAAAAGCTTTTCCAAGAGAAGGGAAGGCAATCATGTGATATTTAAGATAATTTCAGACGATCACAAACTGTGAGCTGACGTGTCTCAGGCCAGAGCAAATGTTCAGCTTAATTTGCATCTATTGTGTTCCTTTGTTAATTCAAACCTGGAAAAACATTTGCAATATGCCATAAGCAGAACGTGCACATCACATACTCACGGCGTCTCTCTCACTTGCTGTGTAGTAAACCAGAAATGCACTCCAAATAACTTTTGAATAGAAAAGATTCCAATTGTATGTTATTAAAAAACCTCCCCATACAAACTTGTGTATTCACATCTTGATAAATGAGGCAGTTTCTAAGCAACATGAGCCGATGCTCTCACTACGTTCAATACCTCAGACTTCATCTGTTGTCCCACCGGCTCCTTGGGAACAGGTAATCAAGTTTGGTGAGCTATTGTCTTGGAACGGCAGCTACCTGCCTGGTAATTGGAAATGAGCGAGTGTGATGCGGAAAGACGGTTGCAAGATTTTGTTTTGGGTAAGAGGCACAGAAAGGGGAAAAGGTGGAAGAGAGTGAGACATGTTTTATGAAGTGTGTGTTGGGTGTGTTTGCGCATCTCCAGACAGATTGTCAGGGAGAGAGAGAAGCTGGAACGGACAGTGCCAGAGAAAGCTCGCAGTCCCCCAGGATTCCACTGCAGTGATGGCTATTGGTGTCTGTCTTCCCTGGGGGACGACTGCCATGTCATCTCGCACACACATACACATTCTCACACTCATACACCCACAGCATCCTGACATCCTTGGTCTGTTTTTTGGGGATACACACACTCCCACAATCCTTCACAGGTGCAAACATGTTCCTGTGTGTAGGAGTCCATTTTTGTAAGGCATGACACATAAACACACACACACAATGACTTCTAAGGATCAGCCATTATTACACTGTGGCATCCATTACTGCCCAGCACAATGACAACAAGGTCATGCCTGGAGGAGATCTGCATTTTGTCAAAAGTGACACCGTAGTGCTGTCGCCACTGCTGCTGCCCAGGATTTATGCATTACTCTCCGGTTGTTCATTCTTGACATTTTCAGCTCAGTAGGTGGTGAGAAATCTTTTCAGCATAACAATGGTGTTTTGAAAGCAGAATATCAATTCATGTTTTCCATGTGTTGCCATGTGTTACTCACCTACACATGGAAGAAGCAAGAAAACGCATTTAGTCAAAGAGACATGTGGAGGACAAGCGCTTTACATATTGGGAGACAGGGATTCATGTGGCTTTATGAAGAGGAATGAATATTTAGTAATGTTTCATAGAGTACTCATAAACTATTTTATTGTATTTGCATTCGTTGATGGTTAGAAATACTTAGCAGAAAGATGTTCAATGGTCACCCAAACTGAAAAATCTAAATAAGAAGATAATGTGACCTTCTGAAGTATTTCTGAGCCAAACGCTGCATCCTAACCAGCTCGGGAAGTCCAAGTCCTTTTACATGACTCATTCCAATCATCAATTTTATTTTGCATCATTTCATCAAGCAACAATCTCACTCCGTCCTCCAGCATAATTGTTTTGCTACATTATGAACTTACCACAAAGAAATTTCTGTTTTCCATTTTTCATTTTTAGAAGGCGTTCACGGTTTCCATGACAACAGAGGTTGCATAACTTTAGGGAAACAGTAACTTCACCACACAAGTCATTTTTTTAATCCAAACCATTATCGTATCCTTACCCAAAGGTAATTGGGTGCTAATTCAGTAGCAGGTCTGCTTCTGACCGCAAAAGTGTATTTTCATCATAATAATCTACATCCTGTGTTTACGTACTGAATTTCCCCCACTGTGGGATTAAAATAGTCCAAGTCTAAGTCTTGCTGGTCATAACTAAGGATTTGCTGCTGGGAAATGGGAGAAATATATATGCACAGTGGCCAATCATAATTATGATACTCTGCAGCAGACATGTCTACTAAACAAGCCAGTGAGAGAGCAAGGAGACTGATTCATGTTCTTTTGTAATTAAGTTACTGAAGCAACACCCCCATAAAACTTTAATTTGTCTGTTTATAAATAGATGCAACCAAAAATTTAAACTGCAAGCAACATTCCATTCCCTTTGTGACATCATCAAAACTCTATAAATAGACCTCTGGCAGACCCTGAGGTCATTCCTTTCAATAACCTTGCAACTGGTGACACACTACTGTGAGTGAATATTAATTCAACTGTTGATACACTACTGTGAGTGACTCTTAAAACCGTCAATCTGCCCAGGACACCAACAATCAGGTCTGGCAGCAGATCATTAACAAGTTTTCTGGAACAAAAAAAGAAAGGAAATGCCAAGAGAAAGAAGCCCTACTGAGAGAAAAGGAAGCTGTACTCCAACAGGTGGAGGAGCTGAAGGCTTAGCTGCAAAAGGCAGCCGAGTAACACAGTGTCACTCAGGAGCAGAGCCTCACAGAGCTCTCCAACAACCTGAAGTCAGAAGCGAAAGAAAACAAAGAACTTGGGAACCAGATTGAATATTTGACCTTTGAGCTCCAAAAAAGCAAAGGCCTGGGCAGAGGAGCAGAGCAAACTGTTTTGCAAAGAGAGAGCCAAATTGAGGATCAAAATTGGCAAAGAACTTGAAGAAACCCAGAACCAGCTGGCTCATGAGAGGAGACAGGTGAAGCTGCTGGTGAAGAAGCAAAATGAAATGAGGAAGGACATCAGAGATTCACCACATGGCCACCAGAGATATGAATGTGGTGGTGGGGGGTGGTTTGGCTCAGCTGCAGGAGGGACTGATTGGGGGAGTGGTTCAGGGAATGGTGCCTGGGAGAGGCTTAATTAGCCCAGCTGTAGTAAATCACTGATTGTATCTCTCTTCCACCATAAAACCCAATAGCAGGACACCGGACGTCTCTCACTCCTGGGGAACGGAGCAGCAAAGTGGCTGCGGGACAGATGTGTGGCGGGTGCTCGGAGGCTCGGCAGGAGAGCACATGTGTAGTAGTTGTGTTGGAATAAACACATTGAAACGGTACTTTGGCTGATTGTTCCTTCATGCCAAGAGAACCCACGGTGACGGCAAGATGTCCGTCACAGTGAAGCTGAAAGAACAAAGAGTCACACCCTTCAGCAGCAACTGGAGACAGAAAGGAGGCATCACTCTGCAGTTATATCAGACTACCAGGAGGAGATCCAGAGGCTGAAGGATGAACAGGATGCATTGAAGTTCAGAATAGAGCAGCACAACCACCTGTTACCTGCATTCAAGAAAGAAACAAAGCCGCACATTCAACTCCTGCAAACAAGATGCCCTAACCCTAACCTGGACCCATAACCCTAACCCTACCCTAACTATTACCCCTAACCCTACCTTAACCATTACCCCTAACCCTGACCCCTAAACCTACCCTACCCTAACCATTACCCCTAACCTGGACCCATAACCCTACCCTACCCTAACCCTGACCCCTAACCCAAGCAAATAAATATGAACATCTTGATTTTATTTTGCCATTTTGTGTCATCACTCGCGACTGTATAAACCTGTCGACATTAGTTTAACGATTTGCAGGTTTAACTTGGAACAAGCAGTGATATGCGGGCGTGGAGTTTACCACAAACTCTGCGGCCGCGTCCACCCCCGACCCGCTGGCTCCCCGACGTGCAGCATGTGAGGGCCCACATATCACTCGTTCCTTATTCTTCTTAAACATAAATTGCCTTTTTTGGTGCCTTTAACATACTCAAAAACTCATGGAAGTTGGTGTCTGACGCATGTGCAAAGTTTTGTGAGGTTTGGAGCATCCTTGGAACTTATACATCAACCTTACTGTGTCACTGCAAAACATCAAACTTTGCCGCATCGCCCTGGCGACGCCCTTTCACAAAAAAGCATGGGCTTCTCAATATATCATCATCAATGTCTTAAGGCTATTCTGACCCAATTTGATGTCGATGTGATCAACCAGCTCGAACAAGCATGTGAAATTACTGTAAAACTGTAATTTCCTGTTGCCAGCAGTTGGCACTATGACTATGACTGAATATTACCATACAGGTGTCTTCAGGGCGGGAATTTGATCAAATATGTAAAGTTTGAGGAAGATCAGAATATGTAGAACATAATTACAGCAACTGGTAGTTTCGATTTCATGGCGAGATGCTCAAAATGGCCGCCATGCTACGGGCACACCATTCGAAGAAAGTGAATTCTTTTAACAATTTTTAATCCTGAAGGTGTTAAGAGTGCACAAAATTTTAAATCGGTCCGACAAAATCTTTGGGAGGAGTTCGTGAAAATACAACGTGTGAATCACCAAATATTGCGATTAAATTCAAAATGGCCCGGTTTGATTAGGTCGTGGTGCTAAAAGAGTTACTTTAACATCTGGGTATGATGAAATATGCATGTAGGGCTGCAGTTTAGGGGGCGCTAGCAAGCCATTTGGCCACGCCCACTTCCGAAACCACTAAAATATGTAATTTTTGCCAGGAGTGACGTGTGTGCCAACTTTCATGAGTTTTTGAGTATGTTAAAGCTGCCAAAAAGGCAACTACTTTGTCAGGATAAGAAAGCGGAAGATAAAAACTCCTTGAATAACAATAGGGCTTTTGCACCATTCGGTGCTCAGGCCCTAATAATAGATATTTAAAAAATCATTAAAAAAAATGTATGCACAGTAAGAACAGGATTACGGAGGCCGGTGCCAGTGGGTTGGAGGACTTGTACTATTTACAACTGCAGCCTTGCTGGATTATGTATTGGAGGAATCCGTTATGAACAACACTCAGGGAATATACTATCAAATTAACACTTAATTGTAGACCTGATGGCTCATAAGGAATGCATATCTCTTTAATATATAAAATATTAATGACTGACTATTATAGTGACAGAGCCATTTATAATTAACCCAATGACTTTCCTAATTGGTAAGATCCTTGAGTTGTTCTTATTAATGGCTCATTGCATATCTGTAAATCATTAATTATCGTAGATTAACTATTTATTAATAACTAATAACACTCATCACTATAGACCTCTTGGTTTATAAAGTGAAATAAAACACCTCTTATCTATGTTTTTTTTTGTATTAAAAGCTATTGCAGATGTATAAAACATTATTGAATGCCATCAGAGATGGGTGTCGGCCATTTTGGTTCTCAATCTGCTTTTGTTCAGAGTTAATAGAGAAATTGTTTGCTCACATACGTATGTTGAGCCGAACAGACCCATCATTCCTTTTGCGTGGCGTCGCATCAGAGGAAACTTGGCCTTTTCCAAGCTCCGGTAGAAGTCGGGTAGGGAGAGAACCTGATGTTGATTCTTCAGAGAATCATCACACTGCATTTCAATAAGTTCTAATTGCAGACTCTCTTCCACTTCTTCTGTATCCATCAGGAAGGGAGTCGAGAACAGCTTGATTTCTTTCTCAATGACAGAAAAGTCTCGGAAGCGCTGACTGAATTCTGTCATAAGAGATGCGATCACGTACACATATTTCCCCCTTTTAGCAGAAAGGTTGGCCTTTGGAAAAGCACATTTGATTTCGGACAACGTGGGGAAGTGCGCAACATTGAAGTTGCGTAGTTGTGTCTCAAAGAGACAAAGCTTCGCACAGAACGCTTTTATGTGCGCATAAAGTTGTGTTACAAACTGGTCTTTGCCTTGTAGTCTCTTGTTCAGTGCGTTAAGATGATCAGTAAGATCAGCTAGAAATGCCAGATCTGCCAACCATAGAGGGTCACTCAGTTCATGAAGAGGTCGGTCCTTCTCTTTCAAAAACTTGTCAATTTCTGATCTCGGGGAATAAAACCGCTTCAGCACAGAGCCGCGACTGAGCCAGCGCACATCAGAATGATAGAATACATCCCCGTATTCAGCTTCGACATCAGATAGGGAAGCTTGAAATTCTCCGTGGTAGAGCCTTCGTGCTCGAATTATGTTGACAGTTTCCGCAACCGTGTTCATCACATCGTCAAGCTGGACTGTTTTGGCACAGAGGGCTTCTTGGTGGATGATGCAGTGCATTTTAACAGCCTTGCCTCCACTCTCCCACACCTTGGCGCACACCATTGAGGCCGTTCCTTTGTGCTCGCCTGTCATCGCTGGAGCCCCGTCCGTTGTAACTCCACGCAGCTTATCCCATTTAAGTTCCATTTTGTCAATTGCATCTGACACAGCTTCAAAAATGTCCTTACCCGTTGTTGTGCCCTTTAGACTCCTAAGATCAAGCAGCTCCTCCGTAATGCAAAAGTTACCGTCAACTCCCCGCAAACAAATTAACAGCTGCGCGGTGTCTGTGGCGTCTGTGCTCTTATCACATGCAATTGAGTAGAAATCAAAAGCAAAAAAGAGAACATTTTCACGTGTGGGCCATATTCCATTGTATTTGTAGAATTTGCTACAGGCCAATTAGAAATGGACCACGGGCCAACTGCGGCCCGTGGTCTGTAATTTGGACACCCCTGCACTAAAAGGATGATAAATTGCAAGGAACGTGGATCTTTACCCGAGGAGGTCTGCAGCCCGTCATAGCAAGATGGCGACGGCCAAAATCTGAACTCGAGGCTTCATAACTACGTAACTGTGCTCCCCCAACAATATGTGTTCCTGCAAGCGTTGCCTTCTTGAAAACAAGGCAGAGAACTCATAGTCAGGTCAAAGATCCCCCAGAGGAGCTGTGCTTGCACGACTGAAGTCCTAAATAGAAACACAAGGCCCACAACTGAACTTTATTACCAGTTTTTGTCTATGGAATGTTCTGTTGTAGAAGTGAAAGGGAATTTTTTTTTTTTTTAGGCGAGTTTGAAAATGACATCACTATAGTGACGCCACCTCGAGGGGGTACTACATGCAGTGGAAAACAAAATCGTGCAAACTACGTGTAACCAATAGCGGGTCGAGTCAGTCCCATCAGTGGAGACGTAGCTGAATGGAACCTAATCAGGTCTTTAGGGTAGACTGGTCCTTAAAGTGGATCTGCTATCCCGCTTCACATCAAATTTAGGAAATGATGTTTAAAAAGTCAATAGTTGCACGGTGTAAACCTTTAATGTGATAAAAATGGGGCAACACAGAATACTAACAAACATTCCCAACATTTCTACAGTAAGAAGAACTCAAAACTAAACTGTATCATGCAGAAAGAAATGGGTTTCTGGCAAGTGCTAATTAATGCCAATGTATTCTATCATTAACCACATTTTGAGTTATGTAGGTGAAGAGACAGAGAAAATGACAGCTGGTGAGACGGCTCAGTAGAGGGATTTGGCAACTCGGGAGCGTCTTCCTCCTTCCCACAGTGATCCGTCCGGCTGAGTCCCACAAACACAAAGAGCTGTGTTTTGGATCAGAGCACCGCTTATTACTGGAGGCACATTGAGGGAGAGGCAGAGAGACAGACAGAGAGAGGGGCCTTAACAGGAGAGAAGGCAGAGATTGGGGGCAAAGAGAGGGCCAGGAAAGGACGAGTGCCAGCTCTGCCTCTAGTGTCCATCTGAGATCCCTCCATCCTTCCCTTCATCCTCTCTCTCCATCCTGTCCCTCCTCCTTCCTCCCAGCAGCTGGGCGTTTTTTTTTTTACCCCAGCAGAGAAAGGCGCCTCTGATGGCGCAGACTGAGACATCAGTGTGTGTTCGCACTGAGAACAGAGTCTCTCTCTAAATTCTCTGTGAATTCACACCCGCTGCTACCTCTCACATCGTCTCCGTCCCACCCTTCCTTTCCTCCTCTCTCCGCGGTCTCCGGTTAATCCTCCAGCTCTTCTCCTTACCCCCTCCTATCTTTCCTGTTTCTCCTTATCGTTTCTCCATATTTTTTAACTCGTCCACCTCTCCGTTGAACTCTCTCTCTCTCTCTCTCTCTCACTCCAGCTGTCACTCCCGTATCCGGTCTCTTTGGACCGACTCTCCAGTCCACTTTTAATTGACTTGGAGTGGCATGCAGCTGAGATGATAGGAGCGGTCCTCCTGGGGAGGTCGATATGTAGAGATATGGAGCACCAACCCCACACCACACAGTCAACAGTGGCTGGCTGCAGGGTATTAGAAGCAGGGAACTTTTCAAGACAGAGTTTCTCTACTATATGTTTTAAGTCCTGCTGCAGAAATGAGGCCATATACACCATGTGAGGTGCTTTAAATTGATGCATAAGAAACATCCCACAGATTTAGCTGAGTTTATGTTAATTGCTGCTTCTTTTAAATCAGTGCGATACATAAATGGATCCGTCAGGTCTCTGTATTAATTCAGGCACTTTAATTCACCTTTTAGTGTCAGAAATCAAAAAGCTACAATGTCTCTCTCTAAGTTGTATTAATATGCTTCAAGGAATTTGCTCATTTATTTTAATTTCAGTGCTGAAAAGTGTTTTTCAGATGTTGGTTTTATTATTTGAAGCATCCCTGCTGTCTGATGTTTCATAAAAAAGGAGTCTCACAAGGTCAAAATTAAACATTGATGCAAATATAATGTAAATATTAACATGATATACTCTGGAATACATTTTCTACTTTGGCCTTGAGAGACTGTGGCACCTGTTTTCATTATTTTACCTTCCACAACTGTGATTTCCATCATTCTTTAAATGTCATCATGAATAAAGTGAGAAAAAACAGAAATGAATAACGACAAACAGCCATTTCCCACTTTTGGTATCTTCTCCTCTTCAGCAGGCGGCTGTTCCTATTTCCAATCTTCTTTGAACCACATAAATAAATATGGACATATTTTCAATGATGACAAGCCTGGCTGTGGGATCAGGCTGAAGGCACGGAGGGAACTATGCTTGTGAAATCATTGAAATACTGTCAACCCTGAAATGCTGTGATTTTTTTGTTTTACTCAGAGGTTAATGAAGTTTGATTAGCTGTGTCTATGAGAGGTCTGCAGGATTTTTAACTGGAGTATCCACAGAAGTCACTTGTTTTCACTTGTGATGCATTTTTAATTGTGAAGCTCTCAGATGGAAAGCCACGGTGACCTCAACATACCACGCAGTTAAATAATGCATTGTAAGGTACTCTCACGTTGAAAATCTCTCAAGGCAAGAGTAGGGCATGACTAAATCTGCCTCAGTTCTTGTAATTAAAAAAATGTATTTAGGAGTGATAAAGTCATATATTTGTAGGATATGTGCAAAACTGAATGACAAATTTCTGATCAGGCACGAGAACATAGCAATGGTGTAATCACAGTTTTTGAATTTTAAACCAATTATCCACGAAGAAAAGGCTGACCTTTAAAGTCTTCATCAAAATCTGCATTTCTACTGATGTACCAGTTCTACTCGACCCGTTTGTGGTATCAGGTACTTTTCTGGATTTTGTTTTCCTATCCAGATATTGCCTGCTCAAGCTGCATGAAACTGCTGTGATGTCATCTTCAAAATCAACAACAACAACAAAATACTTGTTCACCTCTAAAGCAGAACCCTCCACAGAATTGTTTTTATTTTTTTAAGAAAGTTAAGTTTGGGTTTTGTGATTCTTCTTGGGGCACGAGTTTGTTCTAAATGTGCACTCACTTCATTGTTTCCCCCCCAAAATGCCCGCCCACCTGAAAACAGATTTCCATACAAGACCAGGCGTAATTAAACACTCAGTGGGTACAAAACTTGAATACGTCTGAAGAAACATTTACCTATCTGTGCAACAAACTGCTTCCAGTGATGGAGGGACAGGACCATAAACTGTAGACAAGAGGTCTTCAACAGGGGGTCCGCGACCCCTAGCGGGTCCGCGGAGGTACTGCAGGGCGTCCGTGACATTTTTTGTTAATTAGACAATTTTTGTTTTCTTCCACAAATTTAAATGTCTTTAAATAGACATTAACATGAATCCAACATATTGTAGCAAATGGATAAATGGAGGCAGAAGATGCTATCTTTCAGTCAGAAATGGACACATTCAGTAACACACAGGAGCTCTCTCAAGCTGGGCACTGGCTCACTCTCACCACGAGACTAGCCTGGACCTGTCCCTCCAAGCCTCCTGCACTCCTCCAGTTTAATATAAAACACAATGTTATACAATATATATAATAGGGGGTCCCTGCTCCATGTCTCTCAGTTTGGGGGTCCTTGGCCTGAAAAATGTTGAAGACCCCTGCTGTAGACTATATAAAAGTGGATGTAGCTTTTGGGTCTGAAAACCGAGGCCGATGCAGAAGTGCCATAAAGTGCAATAGCTCTAAGGGGTTGAAAAAGGCTCTGGTTCCATAGACTTCCATTCAACTTCTCTCATTAAACAGTTATTAACTTTTTTCCACAAGTCATAATAGCCATAATCATACGCTAATTTTACTCATGATTAGTTTTCTGTTGGTCCATTTGAAAGAAGTCTCATCATCAATTAGATATTAGGCCTAACAAAATCATATGTTTGGGATTGTGTCTGTTTGATTGACAGGCCTGTGGGGACTGTGGTGTAGGTGGGTGGGCATGGTGTCCACAGGTTCCCAACCAGATTGAAAAAAAAAAAAGGAAGTCGGGTTAAGCTGAGCCGGTACTGTCAGTGGAAAGGGGGTTAAAGTGAAAGTTCCTGTCCTTTTAACAACACAGACTAAATACATATACACACTCAATACTGTTACATATCAAAATTACTGTTCAACTACTTTGGACCAGCAGTAGATCTGAGGGAAACTACGAATGAGCATTTTGATTTTATCTCTGCTGGCACTTTCAATAAGACACACACATCTCGATACATACAACCTGCTGAGGGCTTCACGCTGTTCCACTGACTCACAATTGATTGAGTTACCAAGAAACATTATGTAAGCAGAAGACAAAGAAGATCACTACTGTAGTAAACCTGGTCCTGAACAGGGAAGGCATATTTAACAAAATATTAGTTTGGCCAAAAGAAAAGGAAGGAAAGACCTTTAACATATTTAACAAGAATACAAACAATGCTTTTTTAGTATTATGATAGTCACTGTACTTGAACGCACCCCTGATTCAAGGGTACTCAGCCCTCTGCCCTTCTTCTCCTCACCTGAAACAACCTTTCATTAGTTTGTGAAGAGAAGCCATCAGGAAGTATGTTGAGATTTTTATTATTATTCTAATTTTTTATGGAGTGATTCTAAAACTTGCTTTAATGGATTGATAAATACATATATATAATATATAGCAACAAAGTGACAACATAAAAAGAATATCTGCATTTGAGTAGCCAGTCAGGCCTGAAGGGCAAGTTTTAAAAGCTTTTAATGCCTTTGCTGTTCAATGTTTTAAAGTAGCCTTGATGTCTAGACCGGAGGGGAACCACTGGTCCTGCTTTTCCTCAGTCAAATAGTCCCAAACAAAAAAGGTGTGATGACAGGTAAAGGGTGGTGAGCCGCAGCAGCTTAATGCCTCCAATCAAAGCCGCGCAGATCTCCCCACCGCTGTTTTGTCTCGAAGTTAGAACTGTCACTCAGTAAAAATCCAGGTGTACGGATAATCCAAAGGAAATAGACCAAAAAAAATTTGACTCCCTTAGCAAGATCCCTGGACTCGCTGCCAGGTAACGTTCTCCGGACGCCGTTTTCTCCTCACAGGGACGTCACTTCCCTTATTTATAGACTCCGGTAATGAAAAAATAAACATAAAGGCCCAAGTCCATTTTCCGTGCAGATGCAACATGCCACTGACAATAAATAATTTACAGTACTTGACGTGATAGAAAAAAATTAACAAATTACATGTTCCCCCATCACAATGACTGTATAAATGGCAAACGCAGGTGACCATTACACTCTTATTTTGCCCCACCTTATCTTCCTTAACATTGTTTTGTTTCTTTTATGGATAGGTTATAGTAGCAATTTAGTTTTGTTAGAATGGTTTTACTTTTTGGTTTTACTGCATTCTGCGTGAGTTATAGGCCCTTCAATTTTGTAATTTGAATATGTTTTAGTCTTTTTAATGCTGTTTTCTGCTCTTCTGTTCCACCTCTCCCCTTCCCCACTGGAAACTGTCACAATGCAGGCTGCAAAAGCATGACTACAAACAAAGCAGGTGAAATTATGAAGGAAGTTTATGTGACTCAAAGGTTTTCTTACAAGGCTCCAAAACAACATGCCGACAAAGCGAAGGGAGCAAAAAAATAAATAAAAATGAGTCCAAGTATCTGGTGAGGTCAAAACACAGGAAGGTAACACAAACAGGAAATGGAACACAAGAGACCAAAGTCAATCTGGCAAAAAGTGGATGGTGGACAGGTAGTATAAACACTGAGAGGGTTAATTAGGGAAGTTGATGAAGGTGGGAGGATAAGCAGGGAAGATGAAGTGAGAAAATAGGGCAGGTGGGACATGAATGAACTGTGGAAAAACAGTGATAGGGAGCAGTGCTAATTGCAATCTTTGTCTTTTGTGTGCATTATTTCTGGCTGAGTTCACCTACCTCGACTGGGCCCTCTTCCCAGCAGCCCGTAGAGAAATGTCATAACATTTTATGGTTCTCCTGTTATTTGGATCTTAATCATTATTATGTAGTGTCAGTAAATCTGTTCACCTTCAATAATCATCATCTGTCTTTATTTATAGTTATACCTTTGTTACTTTAGCTTGGCTACAGTTCATCACATTGTAAGCACAACTGTTTCCTCACTTGAAAACTCCATATGATACTTTGAAATGATGATACAATGTGTTAATATAACCAATAGTTTTCATTTACCAACCAAAAAAAAAGTGTGTGCTCCCTTTGTTTTTCCACAGCTTCAACTGTGACAGACATGCTCCATTTAACAAAAGTCATGAGATAAAATTGTTACAAAAATTTCTGTCGTGTTGGAAAAAGGTAGAAAATTTCACAGTGAGTTCACAGTGCTGTTTTCATCATTGGCAAATGGTTAAAATGATAGTTTGACATATTTAGATCTAATTTCTGTTTGACAAGTAAACAGTGGACGTGGGCTAAAAAAATAACAGCAGCAGTGTCAACTCTTACCGCAGACAATTACTGTCAGATGTCTGTTAAATCTCCAATTACACTCAAATCTGGACAGAGTTGAAATTGGATTAAAAAGGATAATTGGTGGAAATGTTTTGCTAAAAGGCACTTTGATTCAAAGAACCTGTCAACAGGCAGAGGTGAGTGGGGCATTCAACTATTTTTTATTTTGTAACAATATGTCAGTCTTAACAGCTCAGCAGGTGCAGGCCCGAATGTCTGACCGAACAGAAATGGCACAAGACAAAAAAAAAAAAAAAAAAAAGGAGGCTATCATGAGGTTACTCAGCGTATGACCTCTGCTACACAGCTCCAAACAAGAGCGTTTTGAGAACGGACGGTATTTGAAGGTAACAATGCCGCTGATGGAAAACCATCAGGGGGCAGTGGACAACCACAGCCAAATCCACAAACAATGAGGAAAAGTTTGGGAGTTGCTGCTAAAAGCTGGTGTCCAAAATGGTCTGTAACCCAAATATGAGGTTACATTATGGCACCAACTCCTGAACAGCTTTACAGTATGTTTACCTTTTCTTTTATTAGTTCACTGAAATAAAGATAACTCCTTAGAATCAAATACAGTAACTGCCAAATGTTGCAACTACATGTAATGGGACTGTTTTATAATATTGAGTTGGACGCAAGCAGCAACTTCAGTGCATAATTTTATTTCTATCTAAATATATGCAGATTTTTGCAAAATATAATGCTATAATATGCCATACTCAGCCCCTCTAGGGAAATTTAATTTAAGAAATTTCCGCAATGTTTGCAGGGAGCTTACAATTTTGCACCTAAAAGTGTCCTCAACAGAAGCTCTGCTGAATGTATAAAGTAGCCTTTCCAAACAGAGCTCACTTAATTAACAAAACTAATTTCTCATTTACATTTAGCAAGGCTCTTCAAGCTCTCCTCTCTCTATTAAAACAAACCGCATGCTAGCTAACCGGATAAAATGGAATAACCGACAAAATATAGTCTAAAAATGCGAAAAAGAAGAAAATCAAATCAGTTTTATACACACCTCCAGGAAGAAAAGACTGCACATTGGTTTTGTCCCGATGTATTGAATTAGTGATTTAAAAAGCATTTAAATCACTTTTTTTTTTCCTCCAGCAGATAAAGCCTTTGTACTCTATATTACAGCCACAGATTTTGAAAAGAAGAGGATGTCTGACTGTGGCCTCTCTTATAAACCGGGGTTTCGGAAGATCACAGCGTACCACTGAAGAGTCCAGAGGTTCCAGTGAAAGAACTTTAATTCCATAACAGGTTGTCATTGCCTGTATAGAACTGAGTTGTGTGTTTGCGTTCGTATGCGTTACTTTCCGTGGGTGTGTGTGTTTTCTGAAACAGAGGAAGAATACACAACGTCAGAATAATACAACTTAATAAAGTGCAGATTACTTGAAAGTCGTTAACAGCCGTGCACGACATATCAACAAAGCGGAACACCGAGGCACAGCGATGAGATCGTAGGTCCTGTGTTAACACCAAAGCAGGTAGGATTCTGCAGCGACCCTCACGCCACGTGGAATCAAACTAACACGAGGTGCCTGCAGCACTTAAATGAAATTTAAAAAAAAAAAAACACAGCCAGTACATATGAAGCAACAATACACGGGAACAAATATTCATCAATTAGCTTAACTGTGAGTATAATAACGACAAGATATCAACAGAGTGATGAAGAAAGCAGGCGGTGTGTTCAATTAGCCACGTGCTCCGAACAGTGGATGCTAACATTTACAACGAGAACAAGAACAACAACCAGGACCGCAAGAGTGTATCTGAGATTATATTACATACGGATCAATGGACGCGCACAGGAACCTGTCAAAACTCAGTAACACGCATCAATGACTGCAACTAATAACTTCACTTAGCAGAGGAGAGCTGCCCTGCACAGATCTGCAGGCTCACGCCAGAGTGATGGAACGTACCACTCTGACGGGGTGTGGCGGAAAGAACATATTTTCAAAAATATATATATTAAAAAAAAAAGATTCTAAGTAGCATATTTCTGCGGTGTGCAGCACGCTTATTAAGTGTTTAGATGTTACGCTCTTATCAGGTAGTTGCTTCCAAAATGTCCTTTCTTTTCCTTAACTTGCAATTTTTCTTAATTCCGGCAATTTTACTGCAACAAAACTCTCTTAAAACTCCACAAGTTACATTTAAATTTAAAGAAAAGCTGCTCCAAAATCAAACATTTTTTTCACAACAACAACAACAACAAAAATACAGTGCCTCGTGAGGTAACCATTAACACGTTAGCCAATCAGGAACATGTGGCACGATTCAATCCCAATACCTGTCCGATTTAACTAGCGTGCAGTTTATCAATTGTCAGACGAAGTTGTATAAAAAGAAGATGGTGCAACACAGCTGCCGTGCCACAACAGCTTTGTCCAACTCTGTTCTTCCTCAGAGGTTAACGCTGTAACGACAGCTTAAAAGTCAGAGTTTGCGGTTCTCCAAAGTTTAATTCAACTTTAACTTTCAACTTTAATTCGATTTTCCTGATTCTACTTAATACTGCAATTCAATTGAAATGAACACATTTTGTTTTGGGTACCTGGGACAGCTCAAGGATTAGCACACTGGACAGCGGTTTTGATGATGCAGTGGCTACAAGAGAACGTTACTTCAAGTCTTGAGGTCTATTTTCTCTACCATCAAAAATGAATGTTGCACCCAAGCTGTTTCCTCGAGAAGCATTTCCAGTGAAAAAGACTATAGACATAATCTAGGGGTGCTAATAAAAAGCATGAAAACTGTTTGAAGCTTAATTTAATACAATTTTAAAAAGCATGTAGACTTGCAGTATAATTGTTTCCCGCAGTCAACTGTTTCTGAAAATAATCCCATGCAGCAGGCGGGCAGAAGGCTGCCTGAGGAAGAGCGCTGAGCTCAAATCGCCTGGATTTGAATGTTAGATTATTACTGTTCGTCTTCAGCTCTCGATGCACTTCTGTCTATTTATGTACATCTAAAGCATCAATAACATCTTCGACTCTCGCAATGGTTTCCCCATTTGTTACTTTGGATTACATACCGGCCGTCCTCGCAATTCCAGTTGTTTATGAACCTCGTACACAAATATCAACCATTAAAAATGAACTAAAGATGCATGGGAGTTGTGCATGTGTGCACTGGCATGAATGCGTGTGCATTGCATCTTTAGAGAGATTTATTAACTGAGCTCAACTCATTAACATCTGAATGGGTTTTCTTATCAGAACAACCGCGCTCATGAGCCGTTCCATATATTGTATCCACAGTGATCCTTATGGAGCAACTCAACTAAAAGAAGATCTAATTAAATAATCAGGATGCATTTCTTCCTGCGTTTGATGCCAATTCATGCATACACTCGGTGCTGGAGGGAATCATTTGGAGCACAGCATTAAAGAAAACGTATTCTCCGTTTGTTCCTGCCTCTCTCCCTTTTAATCATTTTTAATGATGCTGTTTAAATGGCTTTCTTATAGACCCAAACAAAGACCGCCCAGTCTCGTGGTCATGTTAAGAAATATGGAGGACATGTGGATTTCGTATCACCTCTCATCATGCCGGAAAGAATTGAGTTCTCTGTCTCGTTGTCACCGTGGTTTGTGTCCGACCAGATGGAGAGCAGGAGCTACTCTTTAATTTGACCATAAAGAAAGGCTGTTCCTCTTGTTTTGATTCACCCATGCTGTAAAAATGTCTCTATAACATGATGTCAGCCCTTGACACTATTAAACTAACAACTTACAACTGTCAAATATTTTCAAGGGAAACAGAGTGAGTGGGAGTAGCTTGTCGCAGTGGAGGAAGCACAAAGTTCTATGGTTTGCATTGTTGTATAAATTCACCATTATAATTCAGGAAGTTGTTTTTCTTAAATGAAATTACTTCTATACAGCGGTTTCACGTGAGTAGATTCAAGTGTTTTCTGGAAGTGTTTAGTCATGTGACAGACTCGCATGAATGTCAGATGTCAAATGCAGCAAAAATTGATTTAATAAAAAATAATAGTTTGTCTGCAGGTGTGGCTATAATGTGCACACTGTCATGGTTTTGCCTTTTCGATTGTTGGGTTTGCTGTTTAAATTTGAGTGACTCTCCTTTGGTGTCTGTTCTGTTTTACTTTCTGCCTTTGTGTTTTTCCCCTTTCAGTTCTTGTGCTCCCCTGTGCCTCGTTAGCTTATTAGCGCTCCGCATGTCTACGGTGCGTTCATGAGTAACTGGGAAGTTGAAACGTTCCGACCTCAGATGGGGGAAAATACACCTGTACACGAGTCAACTTGGAACATCCCACAAGGAAAGTGGGCGATTTTTGAGAGCACAGAGAAGTAGGTTTGACGTCACGCATTAAATCCTTAGCCTCTGTGGCTTCTAGACGCAATCCATGTTGCCGTTGCCTTACAACTGTGTTTTTACTATTTGAATGCACACGACTTCCCATGTTGTAACCAAGAGCTCACGAGTTCCCTTTGAACACAGCAACAGACAAAGCCAAACTGCAGGACAGACACTTAAACAGTCTTTTGTTTAAAGGCTGTGTTAGGGTCCCTGCTTTCCCAGTGTATTTTTCCCCTTGTGTTTTCCCCAACTTCCCCGTTTGTGTCGTTTTTTTCCGTGTTGGTGTGTGTGTGTGTGTGTGTGTGTGTGTGTGTGTGTGTGTGTGTGTGTGTGTAGACATTACAGCTCATTAAACTCCACCTGCTGCTGATTAACAAGGACGTCTGGTCCAGCTGATCTTCATTCCACCAATCAACCTAAACAGTATACCTACCCCGGGTCATTTGCTCCACTATTGTCATTTCCGTCCGTCATTCACAAATCATCCGTCAGCGAATGGCAGTCGCCTTCCTGTTTGTGAATTCCAGTCTCGAGTCCTTTAGTCCACTGAAACTCTGAGGCACCTTCTTGCTTCGCGCTGCTTAGATTCACGATCCGCTGGCTCACTCCACTACTCATCCAGCTCTGCTCTGGTTCTCTGCCCGACAGTTCTCTCAGCCACTCACCTGCAGCCTCGGTCCCTCTCTGAGCTCGCCCTACATTTTAACTGGTAACTCCGCACACACTGAAGGCCAAACCTGTAACCCGCCTACCTGTCTATCGTGTATGTTCATTTTCTGAGTTGGATATATGCGTCGAAATTATAGACAACCTCTCAGCGTTGGTAACGTGTCTCACATTGTCACACACGAACATAATTTTTGCCCTACATTTGGCTTGTTGGAATCCAGTCACCTTAAAGCTGAGATGACAGGGAGCTAAATGACTCTGATAAAAAAAAAAAATGGGATCACAGCAGTTATCTTTTCCAGTGTGGAATTCTCAAAGCGCACAAAAATGTATTTGAAAGATGGATTAGAGTCAATTGCTTTCCAAATATGCCAAAACAATAAATCCTATCTTGGAAAACCTTTGTGCCGTGAAAGAAAAAGTGTGAATGATGAGCCTTTCCAGTTTTGTAAAACATTCAAATATATAGAAGAAAAAGAAGAAAGGAGAGGAATAAGCATGTTATGAAGGAAAAGCGCAATTTGATTTTAGTCAGAATATTCGAGTCAGATATTAACGTCAGGTCCAAAGGTAATTTGGATAAATCACATCCAGACACAGTCGAGATAAGAGATGCAGCTTTAATGCCAGGCATGTATGGAGACACGCCAGTCTCCATGACAACCACGCCGGACTGCCTGTTTGGATCAACCGTGTGAGTAGCTGAACAACAGCTTGATGAGTAAGCCACGTTGAGCATCATAAATGTTGACTAGCATTCAGTAACCTTCAGTGGATATCACCCCCATTCAGTAATATGTCAGCCTGACATTCAGATGGACCCTGCTGCTGCTGGAAACTCATTACCACAGTTGGATTATGTTGCCTTCTATATATTATTAAATGTGAGAGTAGGCTGCTCGGGGCCAAAGTCAGGCCAACACAAAACTTTTTGTGTTTATTTAGTAAATTAGAGTAGGTTAATGAAAGGGTTTGTTCTTTAAATAACAAAAGAGACACTTTAACATGTACCTCGAAAGGTATCTAGTTGCTTAGAAAGGAATGAAGGCACAAGCAGGACGTGGTTAGGTCTCAGGAAGGATTGCGGTTAGAAAAAGCACTTGTTGGTCATAGTCATACATCTTGGTTTCGGTCATGGCAGTTGGGGTCACAGTGAAAAGAATTCAACACTGACGGTCATTTGAACACAGTCAAGTACTTTGTCCATGATTTGTTGACTCATTAACCACGTCCGGACCTCTTCTTTTTGTGGACTTTGTAGTTCTTCAAAAACATCACGTGTGTTGTGTCCACCTTCCTGTACTTCTGTTAATGCCCTTCCATCTAGTACACTCAATGTTAGTACACTTATTTGAATAGGGCATGAATTGTGACAAAACTACAACACTTCTGCACTAACATTTGAATGCATTACCTGCCAACATATCTGCTTGCTTTTTTCTGTCATTTTACCGAAGAATGATCATGTTTCTGGGCCATCTGTTTCACACAATAAACATACAGACAAAAATACACTTTCATTTGTATCCCGTTGTGTTTTGCAAGAGCTGCAGCTTCCTTGGCTCCCACAGTTTGTAAACTGGTGATCTCTCCTGCTTCATAGTCATGATGGTGATCATCATGGGTAAAAAGCATTACAGCATCCAGGTAGTATAGTTCACTCCATGTTTCTGTACTTTAGTGTACTCAAAATAGCAAGTGTAAGTACACAAGTAGGTGATTTGAAACAGCTCCTTCCTCCTCCTTCCCTTCTGAGACAAAACTCTGGAGTTGCTGGAGTGTTTATTTATGATGTCAGTTTTGCGGAATTTGGTGAAAGAACTGACTTGAAAGAACAGTTTCATCGATACAATTATTTAAAAATATGATTAATTTAAGTGAACCAACCCTTTAAGACATGATTTGAATATGATTGAGTAGTTAATTTGAAAAAAAAAGTGGTAAATTACAAGCCATATTAACATGATGATGAAATATCTAGAAAGTTTTATTACATTTCCAAGTATTTTAATCTTCAATCCCTTTGGCCAACTGCTTGTTACATTTTAGTCTTGAATGGGCTGTTTTGAGTAAATAGTTCTTCTTGTTTTGTTTTTTCTGTTGTTATTCCATATTGTTCCTCAGTGTTTTGTCCAAAGCAGTTCTATACAAAGAAGCATTCTTTGCTCATGGGTGTTTCTGTTGTGGTTCCTCGAAGACTGTCTTGATCTAAACATCAGCCTGGAGGACAGATGTGAATCCCACAAACCAAAGCTCCATTAAGAACACAACAAACAATGTAACACCAGCCAGTACTGGCGGGCAATCAGTTATTAATGTCCTCATGGGGGAGTGGTATATATATATATATATATATATATATATATAACAGTGGACTGGAGGGAGAAGTGTCAGGATTCCTGTCTTTTCCTCTGTTTTACCCTCAATCACTTTTCCTCATGTTTTCTGTCCTGTCTGCTTGTTATTGTCCTCCCATGTGTTCTGTGTCCTCCTCTCCTCACCTCCCATGGCCACGCCCCTCACTGGTCTCAGCAGCTGCCACCATTCTCCCCAGATCACCACCTGCAGGTGTGCTGCATTTCCCTGATCACCTCCCCAGACTATATGTACCCTGCCCCTGCACTCTTCTTGTTGTCGGTGCATTACTTCTGGACACTGCGAGTTTCTGCTAAACACCACAAGGACTGCCAGTCACCCATCCGTCTGTTCCTGTCCCCCGTCCCGTTTCTGTTCCTCCTGCTCCTCCTCCTGCTCCTGCTCTCGTTCCTGCTGCAGAGCTACCAGTCGCAGCCACCAGTCGGTTGAGTTGCCCTCCCGACTCGGAGGAAAATAAACGCTGTAGGTACCACCTTTTGTTCCACCAGTCGTTTGAGTTGGCCTCCCGACTTGGAAGGAGCTAGACACTGTAGGTGCCACCTTTTGTTTGTTTGTTTTAATAAAGACTGTATTTCGAACGGACACCCGAGTCTGTGTACCTGCATTTGGGTCCTGTTAGACACTCCACCGACACAACAAGAAGTTGACGTAACATTTTATTAAACATAAATATAAGTGCCTCGGGCAGAAATGATAACATTGCGAGGCAGGTTGGGGAAGGGGTCTGCACGCGCTATCTCTCATCTACATAAGAATCAGCATTTTCATCTCATCATGTGAGGAAAACACGTTGTCGCCTCCAGCTATTCCCGGAGATGAGGTGTAACATAAATGCGCGAGGGGGCCAATCTCAGGCCCATGTTCTACCTTCCTCATGCTGAGAGAGGAGACTCAGAGGTGATTTGATTGCTACATACAGAGCAACACAAAAGCCCAGATGTGAATTTCTTTTTTTCAGTGAATTTTTTCAAGTGTTCATGAACTTGAACTGAAACTGACTCAAAAGTAATATTTGCCGTGTACCATTTGTGCTCATGCATTTTACATTTGACTATTTATTTTTCCCTGCTACTTCGAAGGAGCTTGTTACAACTCCTACTGACTAAATTAAATATTCTCGCCAAGGATGCAGCAGTAGCCTGTTTCTGTTCAGATCAGACGTTCACTGGTTACATGAACGATGCGAATATATGCTGGAAAGGAGGTGTGAGTGAGTCAGGCTTTGGATCGTGATCTTACAATTGTTTTTTAATACACCATCTTCAGATATTTAAAGTGAACATATTTCTACAATTATTATATTTTTCTCAGCTGCTCTGCCCCAGATTAAAGTAGCCTGAATTTAAGCTGAATTGTGCACATTCATCCTCTTCAAAGTGTTTGAATTACAGAGCTAATCGTGAATGGCACTCAAATTCAGACAAAATTCGCTTGAACAGTGTTTGATAAACTGTTAATACATTGCATTTCTTTTCTTTTTAAAGTGTCATGGTTATTTTTCAGATAAACCTGTTGCCTATCCTGTATGTGCACAATTCCTGTTTGGTTCGAAGTGCTGAGAGCAGATGATGACAGTTGGGTGTACGACAGTGGGATGACTTTGGAAAAATAATGACAAAAAAGTGACAAGTCGACCACCGACTCCTCTCTCAGCAAATTGGAGGCAAGCAAGTCACTTTGTTTGTGACCTGTAATTTCAGCACCGGCTGTTGGTCACCAGGGGTCATTTTGAAACTGCCAGAAAAGCCCACAAAGTTCCATTAAACAGCAGTCAGACAGGTCTGACATACTGGATCTGACAAAGAGAGGATGTAGAGTGACAAGAACAAATGCACACATATTCCAAACCTCAACAACAAAAGCTGGATGGGATCAAATACATAATTCAATGAAAGATCGATTTGAAATGATTACCAAATACTCATGGAGGATTAAGATTGCAGCAGGTTAAAGATTTTAAGATTGTAAAGCATTTGATCCAGTAAAAAAAAACCGAGACAGGACAGGATCCCCTGAATGCCATGACTTCCTCTATCATTTTCAAATTAAAAGCCCTCAAGCTTTTCATAAACAGACCAGCTACATACTAGGTTTGGACCTACTCTTGCTAATACTATCACTAATAGTAACCAACAATTACCCAAAGTGGCTTTGAAGAGCAGAATCAAAAAATGGATTGGTAAAATGTGAATATTGTGAAGCAAAGAAACTTTGACAAATTTCCAAGAAGACAATTTGAAAATAAGTTGAGAAAAACACAGATATTTGAAATTCACCAGTAGAATATATAAACGAAATGTGAGAGATTGTCCATAAAGAGGTGAGGCATTAAATAACCTGAAATGAGGTGATGTAAGATAAAAAGCTCTCTGATGTCAAATATAGCCATGGACAAAAATATACACCTTACATCGCTTTTTTGTGTTTTTGCTGAACTTAAATGGCAGGTCCAGCCTTAGAAACCATAATGTCTATCACTGAGTAAGTTATAAAGTTACACTATTGGTCGGCCAAATGCTGCAACTTTGTGTATCCATTTCAAATGAAAAGTCCTTTTTTCAAATTAAAAGCTGTCTAAAGTTTCATAGCCATATGCTCAGGTGTTACCCAGTCTTGGCACTGAATGATCTGCTGTAGGTTTAAAATAAAGTAAACTGTCAATACGTACCAGCAGTTTGTCAACTTTAAATGGTGTGTTGCTGATGTTTCTGCTATATTTTATGCTCACAGTTTATTTAAATCGCAGTTCATTCTGTCAAGTTCAGCTCCTTTGTCTGTTAACCTCCAAACAAATGTGTGAGGTAGATAAGCCACAAGCTTTCCTGAAAATGTTTTTCATACAGCTAGAATGTGTAGATAAACGGCAGTGTCATCCCGGCAAGGTCAGGTTTCAATGTTCATTTGTAATCCCCTGAACTGACTGTCACAGCCCTTTGCCACAGAGTGCACAAACAATGCATTAAGAGAACGACACGAGCTGCACGTCTCTAAGGAGACAATACAAGTGAGTGATATTAATGGAAACCACTAAAGAAATCTTACATAGAAACACGAGCATGGGACGGGCAGCTGCGACTGGCACCGAGCGGGCCGGGTGTCACATTTCAGCTGGGCACAAGCAGTTTTGTCTGTCGGGGATAGAGGGGGTGAACGAGCACAACAAATTCTTGTGCCACATTAAATGTCGCCTCGGATTTGCCAGGATGACCTCTGTGGCCAATTATAGGGAAGGCTAATGCCTTGCCTGACATATCTATTTGAATGGATGAGATGTTTTTCTCTTTCGCTGACACAGGAGATCACACGCCTATTATCACCACAATGGTCGTATACACAAGCTTATGTAAATGCCTCCTTGCGCTGTAGTGACTGTCAAGCCCGCTCCATATTAGCTTTGTGCTTGGAAGAATGGCGAGTGTGCAGAGAATCAGAGGGATGAATTCAGGGTTGCTTGCATATCACTGCCTGAGCTGTGAAGGCCATACGCACCAAGATAACAAAACCATTTTTTTTCCCCAGTCATGTGTAATAATATTTAATTAGTTCTTCTCAACTGATTTTGAGGCTGCATTGAGGTGCTTAGCATTTTCGCTCCGAGAGGAGACTGACAACTAAGACGGCAGTGAATTTGTCATTTGCGGCCAGGGCATTGAGAGATATTGAGAGTCTGGACTGATAATGAGCTACTGCTAATGCATTAAATTCTACCTTGATAAAGTCAATTCCCAGAGTCTAAAACACTAAATTTGAACATGTTCCCAATGTCATGCAAGAAGTGAGAGTCTCCCCGTCCGTCCCCCGTGTCCTCCAGGCTTGCCCATCCACTTTCTCCTGACTGAGAGCACCTTGTGGACTGAAGTGGGGCAAGCACTTGGGCCCGAGGCACAGAAAAGAAATGGAAAACAGCGGCCTGGCTGCATGTCAGACTGGGCAAATAATACAGCGGCTGCGGCCGACTCCCCCAGGAAATGACCCTTAATTAGGCCCCGTCATGTTCATCCGTGCCAGCACCTGAAGAAAAGGCTCCTCTGGGGTTTTGGAGGCTCTGGCAGAGATTTTATCTGCAGAACCATTCTGTGACTCCATTTGTGTTGGCTGGCGATATCCTCGGCTGCCTGCCTCATTGTTTCTCTGGATGAAGTGGACTTCCTCATCAGGCCCCAATTAGCTGCATGCATGGTGAAGGATAGTGAGGAATGTGTGTGTGTGTGTGTGTGTGTGTGTGTGTGTGTGTGTGTGTGTGTGTGTGTGTGTGTGTGTGTGTGTGTGTGTGTGTGTGTGTGTGTGTGTGTGTGTGTGTGCGCGTGTGTGAGCACTGCTAGAAAGTGTGTGTGTCAGCATGTGTTGAGCTGTGTGTGTTTGTATTAAGGCTGTGAGCTGCTGTCAGTCATCATCCCGTCTTTGGGAAAAGTCAACTGATTTGCCTCCTGCTCTCCTCCGTTTGAGCCCACTGCTTGCTCAGCCGTGAGCTTGTTTGGTAACCTTTGACCTGCCAATAATAGGACCATATTGATGAGAGCGCACCCATGGCAGGTGTTTACTGAGCTTGAGTGTAAACATAACACCCACGCATGCTCATCTCTCACAAAAATAAAAACCCTCACGCACATCCATGTAATTACATACAGAAACCTGCAGTGCCCATTTGTTTATTATTTTTGCTTTGTTATAGTGAAAGCTCACGCCGGCTCCCGCATCTGTGGAGAGTCTTTGTGTCCAGATCATCCAAATACCCCTCTCCAGGCCGCCATCTTGATTAAAGCACAATCCAAGAGCCTGCAGGGAGACAGTGATAGGGAGGGGGGTGGGACAGCAGAAGAATGTCAAAAAAAAACTGAGTGCTAAGCTTGCATACTGAAGCATCTGTCTGTCCGTCTCTCTCTCTCTCTTCCTCCATGCCCCTAAAGAGCCCTCAGTACCCAAAGTGCAAAAGTCCAGTCCTATTTGCCACCTTTCATTCTGTCAAGTGGCAGCCCCTCTTTTTTTTAATGACCCTCACGCTGCGCCTCCACTTCTTTGAAAAGTTCAGTCCGGCTCCCCTCACACTGTCAGCCGGTGTCTGACTGTGATAATTGAAGCCCCTCATCTTTGGAGATGGGCTAATTTGCTGTCTTTGTACCGTTTTGTTCTCTTCCCTTTTCAATGTATTACTCGCTCCACCTGTCATACGTCAGGATTTCCTTGATGTTCCACAGCCCTTCACTGCCCTTCATCTGGACAGCGCTGACAGCGAGTCTCCACCACTACTGTCACCTACTGCCCTCTGCTGGCGTCATTGGGGAGTGCATCGCTTTGCAGCACCTCCAGAATGCAGAATTGTAATGAAAAGGAGATTAAATGTAATGGATGATTTAGCAGTTTGTCTTTCACTTGGTTGTGATCTTAAGTGCAGCCATCTCAGAGGTTTGTCAGTGTACTTTGTGATGAAAAACCTGATGTGTAACAGAAAAGACTCATAAGGGACCTTGTGATGTACTGGGTGTGATTCTCACACACTGTGGTGTAACTTATCATCCTGGAAATGCACATTTCTATCCATATACATATACACTCTGCAGTTTTGTGAGCTGTGCTGCCTGAGGAGGAACACTAACTTTGTCCAAGTTTGCTTTTTCGCCACAAAAATCTATATGGAAACTGCAAGAAGAGGCAAGACTTCAGGTCTTAAGCTCGGTAAAATTCGGACTAGCATCCAATAATAAAAAAAAAAAAACTTACACTCATTTGAATATTACAGTCTGCAGCTGCTCACTGTGTGTTTGAGACACCAGGTCCACTGCAAAAAAATTGCTGCATGTCACCATTTTGAGAATGAGTGCCTTAAAATAGCTCCGACCATTTTGGATTTGGCTACCGTCAGTGAAGGGGAGGATGTGCTGCAGCTGGCAAAAAAAAAAAAAGGTTTCCAAGAGCGACTATCGAGCTTTCCAGAACATACTGTACGTGTGCACACATACACACTCTTACACATAGACAAGGCAAACACAGACACATTATCCTCACAACTTGGCAGGCCTGCCCACCGAGCTGGCCAGGAGAGCGCAGGCCAGAGAATGACTTTGCTTCTCTGTGTCAGACAGCGGCCCCCCAGCACAGAGGTGGGGGATGAAGGAGGAACTGCTACTACCCTTTGCTTGAGTGCTACTAATAAGAACAGGAAGTCCAGATAAAGGGCTCTCTTTCATGCTGCACCCATAGCCATAATGAGGCCTGGCATCTGATGGATTACCCAGACTTATTTTGTAAAGGCTGGCTCATTTTTCCAGCCGCCCTCCGCTACCCTCAGCTCCTCCAGTCCGTTGAACAAAGGCCAGTCTTTTTAGTGCTTTAATGCTTTCATCGTGAAGCCATCACGTGTGTCTGGACTTCGTATCGCCCGCTCATTAATCGTTCGGCGATAAGTCTGACATGATTTCCTCGGCCGCTACAGAAGGAACTGTGAGAGCGCTGGGTGATGGTACAAGACATAACGGCCCCCTTGGGTCCAACTCATAATGACCAGCTATATATTTTCAGCACAGTTCATGTAAAGCAAATGCTCCCAATTGCAAAGTGTTTTAAATAACTGTGGGCCATATGAGGTGACAGACCTTGAACCTTGAGGCTTTCATTCAACCCAGAGGGTTGTCAGACACTATAGAGAAGTAAAGTGCCGGAGTCGCCCCCACGTTAGCTCTTCCTCTGCCTTCTGTGACTTAATGTAATCTCCCACTGAGCACTGCTTTGATCAGACTCCCTGAAAATGAAACATGTTCCTGCAGTTCAGCATCGTTATTTGCACGTGTGCCTATTATTATAGCATGAAGTTAAAAGCTAAAGCCTTCATAACTGTACAAAGTTGAATAACATTTACAAAAAACTGAAGCTCTCCATGACAATATACTATCTGCTTCATCTAGTTCTTTCAAATCTGTGCCATCCAGCAACACTCTTCTATGTAATCCCTCCAGCCTAAAGCCTGATGTGATAAATGCTGTCATGTTGAACTACCTGCAGCCACTCAGCTCGTAGCCACAGACTTGTGTCATTGTTGACCAGGTGACCAGATGTGAAGGTATTTTTGTGTCTTTAACAGTTTTGAGAACATGTTTTTTTTTGCACTGCAATTAAAAATCTAGTTTGTAAGTAAAAATATTTTTAGTCGCAAAGAAAAAACATTTGTTTGCTAATCAAAAACCTTTGCGAGAGACGGGAGTTTCTATTGGTATTTTTTTTTTTTTTATTACTATATGTGATTTTGAGTGAGGTACAGAACCCATTCTATTTGTCGAGGTTTTTCTTTCTCAAAATAGGCAGGTTCTAGGTTACAAAAACCAGGCAGGTAGACAAAACATTGAAAGAGGGCAGAATCCAAAGGCCAGGCGAGGCTCAAAAAGCAGACAAGAGCGAATCAGGAACAAACCTTGTCAGATGAGTAATGATAAGCTGCAACTGCAGGGTTGATTAGCAGAGTGGAATCAGATGAATAGAGAGGTGAGTCAGGAGAGAGGGCCGGCAGGTGGGAGTGACAGGGTCTGAAATGAAAACAGTTAGTGCAAGGAAACAACAAGACTGATGTTTTAATATAAGTTTCTCTTCAGCTCTCTGTGGCCTCACTGGTTAAATGAGCATCACTCCTGAGGTTATTATCCAGTGGGTATGTTTTTTTGGCCAATTGGGTGCAGCAGAAACAAGTAAACCGTTGCATATTTAAACAACCAGCAGATATGCAGCAAAATTATCATCTATTTGAAGTCATGTTACTGTCAACTGGCAAATATAAGTCTAGTTTAAATTTTTCTGTCAGCTCTGGTTTTGGTTTGTTTATTTTCTTAACTCTACACCGGGATTACTACCTAGTTGCAGTCTTTGTTTGTCTGTCATTTAGTGCAGAGGCCTGTACTACGAAAGCAGGCTCAACATACCCAGGATATCTTTCCGTTATCTGGTTTAACAAACCCCTGATAAACAAGATCACACTTAACGGTCACACGAAGCTGGTTAACAACTCGCTAAGTCAAAACCAGGGTTTCTGAATCCAGGTCTGAGCGCATTCACATAAAAGAGCCGATGTTTGCCTTAGCTGACCAATCGCAAACTATCATTTTAGAAAAATATGAAGACGTTAAACACATAATCCATTTGAAAGCAGCACAGCTGCAGCTCCTGAGTGATGGAAAGATGTGCTGGCAAAAAAAAAAAAAAAAAAAAAACAATTGCTGTATAAATGTGTTGCCCAAGTTGATAGGCTTAATATCACTTTATAAAGTGCATGGGAAGATCTGACACTAACACACGTGTGTATTTCATTTAGTTATTGTATATATTTTCATGACGTGTATGACATGTTCAGTCTTATCATTTCAGCAACTGGGAAGCAACTAAGAAATATATATAAAAACATAATGCGGTGAGTTGGCGTTTTGACATACGGTATACGTAGGCTTCAAAAGTAGGAGGCTTCAGAGCTTCAGTCAGTCTCTGCTGTAGGATGATATCAGTAAAAAAAAAAAACACACAATGAAACAGAATTTATATCTCATAGAAATCACTGGGGAAAGCCACAGAGGTTTGTTGGTTTCTGAAAACTGCCCTGCAGAGGACTGTCTCACTCTACAGAGGAGAGGACTGTCTCGCTCTACAGAGGAGAGGACTGTTTCGCTCTGCGCAACGAGCTCCATGGGATCTTCTCCAATTGGTGATGACATGATGATGAGAACTGATTGGTCAGTAGGCCATAAAACAGTAAAGTAGAAGCTGAACAATGAGCTCCAACTTGTTAGACAGCAAATCTCAGGACTGCAAAGGGGAGATTTGTCCTCTCTCTCTCTGTAGGTTCAGCTTATTGTTTTTTAAAAAGTGTGTAATACAGCTGTCAGTTCACTTAAGGACACCGTGTCAGTGTCACGTTTTGCTTCACCCAGGTGAAAAGTACACGCATGTATGGCAAGCCTGATAAGTAGGTCATGTGACTGGTATTCAAGTCTATGAGAAAGCAAAAGTCAGCATAAATGTATTTTAAGTAACCAAAGTACAGTTTTAAATTACTTTTAAAACATAATTTAATTAATTTATGTAACGTACCTTAAGTAACTTATGTGTTACTTACATAAAATTGCTTATTTTAACCCAAAACATGATATTTTTCTTACCAAATAATTTTTGTGCCTAAAACAGAGGCCATTTCAGTTCTATTCCATGCCTCAGCGAGGCAAAATTTGACAGTGATACGGTATCCTCTCGTGGACTGACAGGTCTGTTACCTGCTTTGGCGTGATACCAGGTTGCTTTTAGAGCCTATTTGAACAGATTTGAAAACTAAATTCAGGAATCTTGACTTTGATCATGGTTTACTTTAGTCATTTATTGGATTCCTGTACCCAAAAAACCTCACCGCACTGGACAGCTTTGGCCCAATAATCTGAAGGCAAATCTGTGCAGATGTTGGCAAAAAAAAAAAAAGTACTTTGGTTTCTGCAGGTGTCACTGCAGTATTCATGAGCCACATATTCAGAGGAAATAATTGTACGTATGTAAGAGAATGTTTTGAGCATAAAATCTTCATTACTAATTCACTGAGGAGACATTCAAAAGGAGTCTCAAAGTGCCTACTTGACAGACAAAAAGCCTGCGAAGGAATGTGCACCTCTGAAAGTCTTCTCTGATCTGAAGGGAAACACCAAGGACGTAGCAGCTGGATCCTTGGACTCCTTTTGCATCCACATGTATTCTGTGTGTTTGTACATGAACACTTCTTTTTTGTGTGTGCGGGGGGCCATTGATGTCGACTCTGTGTTCTCTCCCCGGTGCTTCCTGGGCCACAGCCAAAGCCAGAGCTCTGTAACAGGAGACAAAGCTCGTCTCTTACCAAGACAGGAGGAAATGGAGCTTGGCTCTTTGGAGGAGGCCACTCAACTGTATTTACATCATTTTTGAGGATCGCTCGGCCATTCTACACTGGTACGTGCTCATCAGTGAAGTGTTGTGTCTGCACGGAGAGAGCGGCGGTTTGTTTAGAGAGGTCTCCCCATAGGCACAAACAGCAACAACAAAAAAAGAAGGGCTGACTTTTAATTGCAGGGGTAATTTATCGCCTGACTTGCTAATTAAATTGCATCTTCAACCAAGCGGCCCTAACAGCATAACTGCACAAAGCCGGCATTCAAGCAAGGCGTGGAGTGGAAGACTTTGCCGCAGGCAAGAAGAGACAGACGGGGGAGGAGAGGAGATGAAGGGGAGACTGGTGGAGGAAGAGACAAAAGAAAGCCTGGCAGTGAGGCCAGAGAGTTGGAGGAGGAAAAGAGAAAAATAAAGGGGGAATGAAACACATGGCCTGCCGCACAACCTCACTGATCCCCCTTGTTGTAACACAAGTTACAGGAGTGGAGGGTGTTCACAAGCACATGTGGGCTCCAATTAGTCGAAGAACTTCTACAAAGGGGCAAATCGGAAAGCCACTGAAAGTCACCTCAGGTTGGACATTTCTCCGTACATTCGTGTCTTGAAAAGATATTGATTGTTGAAATTGCTACGACCTGCACCTGACTCTGTTTTCTGTTAGTTTACTTTATTTCCTGTTTTTAGTTTGGTTTCTCACTCTCCTCTTATTTCAGGTGTCATGACTTCCTGCCCTTGTGTGTGATGACCTCCCTCCGCCCTGATTGTTTCCACCTGTGTCCAATTGTCTTCCTGGCCTCTTGCGTATAAAGGCCCAATTCCAATCTGGCCCCTACACCCCTTCACCCGAGTGTCACTCGGTGTGGAGTCACACTCACAGCTGAGGAGGGTGTCTTTATTAAGGGGGAGGGTCTTAATACACCAACAAGCTATGGGATGCCCTCACCTTTCTGCAATGGAAACAGGTGAATGTAGGGTGAGATGTACCAGAAGATGACAAATCTGTTAGCCAAAATATTTCAGAAAGATACCGCAATTAAATAAATACTGTATATTTACTTACCAAACATCCTTAAATAAAGATCATACAGCTCAGAGATGTAGCTGAGGATACTTTGACCACTTTTTTCAAACTGTTTTTCTCTCCATTATTAATCTCATTAGATCCTTGTCAGTCTGTGCCACTTCACCGTTGTCCACCAATATATTTTGGTTTTGGACCGTCTTATTTATCAGATTTCCTTTTGTTATTCGATCCTCCGAGGGCCCTCAGGTCTTCTGGAAGTGATCTTTTTAATTACACCAAGAGTGACAAGTAAAACCTACGGTGAGGCCTCATTTAGTTCCTATGTTCCACGTCTCCCTAATGACCTGAGGACAAAAGAAAGCGTTGATGCTTTTAAGAGCAAACTAAATACCAACGTTTTTAGTATGGCCTTTAATTGAATTTCATTTATTTTATGTATTTATTCAATTTATATCAGTATTTCATTTATTTATATTTCCTATTTATAAATGTTACCTGGTTTTACTTCTTGGTATATTTATTTCACTATTTTTTTTTAATTTTTATTTTAATTAGATATGATTTATATATATATATATACTTGGTGACTTTGTTTTAATATTTCATTTTACTTTTAAGTCAATTTTATTGATTTATTTGACTTTATCTATCCAGTTTAGTTGGTTTCATTAATTCTCATAACTGTATACTATATTTTTGTGTATTATTTAACGCAAAATCCTATTTCTGGTGTTTCCTCATCAGCACTTCCTGAGTTTGTCTGCCCCTGTTCTTACTGATTCTGTTCTTTATAATGTAGTCATTTGCTGCTTTGAGTGTGGATGGCGATGTGTGTGTGTGTGTGTGTGTGTGTGTGTGTGTGTGTGTGTGTGTGTGTGTGTGTGTGTGTGTGTGTGTGTGTGTGTGTGTGTGTGTGTGTGTGTGTGTGTGTCTGGATGGTGGTTCAGGGGGAGTATTGTTTTTAATAGTTTCTATTGTAAAGCACTTTGTGTTACGAGATATTTGTATACTATACAAAAAAAGTCAGATTAATTGATTGGTGGTGCTCTGCAGACCAGGCGTTATTGTTCCCAGTTCTCTTGTGAGTTTAGCCAGTTTCTGATCCTGATCTGTGTTTTTGACTTTGAGCCTCTCGTCTCGCCCTCTGTTGTGCCTTTGCCAGATTTTTTTGCAGACACGATTTTGACCACAGACAGTCTTTTGGAACTGCCTCTGCCTCACCTCTGTGATTTATTATTACTCTGTTTTGCACTCTGTGGAAATCTCAAGTAAAAGCCTGACATTTTATTCTGTCTTGTATTCATTTTGGCTGTTATTGCATCTATTTATGATTAGCTGCTTTGATCAATGAATGAAATGAATGTGATCCCTCATAGTCATGAACCCACAGAGAGTCATCATCCAACTCTGACTGTTACAACAGCTGAAAAAGCTCAAATCGCTGGCCAAGGTGCTTGAGATGTTTATTGATGCGCCTCATCAAGTGCAAATGTACACTCACATGTGCCAACCTGAGTTCACGTCTGTGCACTGGCTATCCATCAAACAGTCACCTGCATCTCAGGGGGTTTGTCGTGTGACCCGGTCAGGCTGTAAAAAAAGATGTGTTTTTCTGTTCCATGTCCATCAAAGGACATGACAGACAGGCGCAACTATTCCATAAAGCCACAAATACTGTATGTTTGCTTTTACTGCAGCAGGACAAATGCAGATAACACAGCAAAGAGCAGATACATGTATGACAAAAGTGCACAGCTGGTGACCTCGCTTGTACCCTAAACTGTCCATCACTGTCATCCACAAGGGAGAGGAAGCAGGCGAGGACATCCACAGGTTACACTTCCTCGCACAGCTGCTGATCGCCATGGTGACAACTCCCCTGATGGGATCACATGCCGTCACACAGGGAAACACTGGACAGTAGGAGTTGCAATTATGCAATGCATATTAAATGTAATCGTGTCTTTGATCCAGTATGACTGGAACAATGAGCAGCTTGTTGCTGCATGCATACAAAAATGTGTCTCTCCGTGACTTGATTTAACTAAAACTGTTTTACCCTAGTCCATTTACAAGAGATACCGCTTCTATAAGAAGCAATTATCAATACACTGACTGCATTTTATTGGTGTTATTATGTCAGACTTTTGTTTAACCCTTAGTCCTTTTGTCTAAAATGACTGAAACTAAGCACAGTGACATGCCATTCGTTAGTTCTAGACCAAGAAATAACCACACTGCTGAGCTTTTCTCTCCTCTGTTTAGTTTGAGGTTGATATTATAGGGTTTTGATGATAACAGATGTATAGGAAGATTTACCTGAGGCTTTTCGTGCCAACATGGTGTTATAAACAAATGAACGTGTTCTTCTGTTGTTTCTTGCAGTTCATCAGATCTGAGCGCACTCCAAAGTTACAATTACCACAGCAGTAACAATGTTCTTGTTGTAATTAAAATCAACGGTCACCGCCTTGGCTACGGTGGAAGAGGACGGATCATCGACTTCAAATTCTTTCCAAACTGCGTCATCTGAGGAAGCTACAGCTGTTGCAGAACGTAACAAAAAGTGTTTGTTTTTCACTATGTACCACCGTTCTGCTAATGGATAGAAGTTATCAGTGTGTTTACTGAGTGTGTAAAACAGAGAGCATGAAAACAGGTTCATTTCTCGGAAAAATAATGAAACCCTGCAGACATGTTGGCAGGTGATGCATTCAAAAGCTACGGTTATTTCCAGTAAGTGCAGAATGGCAGTGTGCGGCTTGAGACAACACTATGGGGAAATCAAAGTACTTCACAAACCAGTGTATAACATGTAAGAGTACCACATGTGGAAGGGAAATACATAAGGGATAATAAGGTATACAGTATAATAAGGGAAATACATCATTTGGAACACAGGCCTTGTTTTGATCTCATACTTTCTTACGTGCTGCAAAAATGTCCTTAAATTGACTTCATCGTTGTGCTTTTCTTGTTTGAAAATTAAATTCCTGCGCTTAGTCTTTTCCCACTTTTTTTTTTTTCAATATAAATGCATTCATGTGCTTGAATGGGGAATTGAATGGGGAACTTAAGTTTGTCTCCTCAACTTTCTGCTTCTTGCATGAGGAGATACAGTATGTGCATAAGTAAAGAGCAGCCTTTTGTATTCTTTTGTGCATTACAGATGCTTTTTTTTTCAATGCAGTGCGTATGCCCTCTGAATAGGACTCATCATGACCATCCTGCACAAATAGGGTGCATTCATCAGCATTCATCAGAATCAGCTCATTCAGTAAGATTTTCTTACGTATTGATTTTCTTTTGTCTGTTATCTGCGAGACAGTGCAACAAAAATGATAAACGTGACATGGCTGGGGAGAGGCAGTGTCATTGTCTATGAATTTAGATAAGACATTTAAAGCTCAATGCAGGATCATCATACTTCAAGTTATTATCCACTGTCACCTCCTCTCGCCTCTTTACAAAGGGCAGTCTAGTCGCTTTCGGGCCATCATTTGGATTCTGGGTTGCTTCACAGTAAAGGATTTATCTGATTTATTTGATCTGCCTTTGTGTATTTCTATACAAAATGGGTGCTATTCAAAATGTTCATGACTAAAAATAGTAAACGGCTGTCCGATAATTCAGCATGAATTAGCTCCAAATTTACTTGCAGATAGTTTTTCTCAGATGTCTTCTGTTCTCCTGCTTTTGACAAAATATTAGATTATTAGATTTTCTTTATACTTCGCATTGCCTCTGAAATCTGAGAAGCCTTTTGTTTCTCAACTATGCTGCATAAGTATTGTAGCTCTTCCTCTGTAGTATCTCAGATGAACTTATCCATCTGTTTTAAATGCTAATTTGATTCCAGTGGCGATTTGCAGAGTGGCTTCACAGATTCAGATTTAAATTTTATGAACTGTTGTTTAGGGTGCAAAAAATAGACACAAAACAACCTGCAAATAATAGTTTGTTATTCAGAGCAGCGAATCGCGTGTGTTGAAAATGTGTATTGTAATCAGTAACATCATCATAACATCAAAGGTCAAATAACAGCAGGCAGATGTGGACCCACAATGAAGGAAACAATTGGTGCACACGAGTATGAGACTTGAGTGGAAAGTGAAGTGTTTTTCTGTGCAGGAGTTTCTGGCGGCTTCATGCAGCGCCCTTAAGGAGCAGCTGAAAGGTCTTGACGTGAATGACGAAGTCAGAAATCGAAAGAAGCAGCAGGAAAAAGGCCAAAAATAGAACTTGACTGGCCTGTTCCAAAAATACTAGTTTTAAAGAACTGGTGTGAAGCAATTAGCGTAGCTGAGCATACAGACTGCATGAAAGGAGAAAAAGATGACCCGTAGAACCAGGAATTATGGTGTTTGGTAGACTTATATGCTGGAACTTTTTTTGATGAACAGTAGCTCATGCATCCACCACGTCTTTGAAGTGTCTCCACTGGTTGACTCCAGGAAGCCTTTCCTGTCGTCGTAGTCATAAAATGCCAGCGCACGTAGCTCCCTGTAAAACCATAACACGTTGCTTTTGCATTCATGTTAGTGTATGAGGTTAAAGGAATGAGAGACAGGATGAACGTTTGGTTTTGGATTGGTCACTAGGAGTTGTTTTTGATCTGAAGGGAGAGCCACGCTAATCACCTCGTAGCTGTAGCTTCGTATTTAGCACATAGATATGAGTGGTATCGCTCTCATCTCACTCTTGGGGAGGAAGTACATAAGCATATTCCCCAAAATATAACAGCAGCTGCCGACTATTCCCTGGAGTGTACTCATACTGTGGAATCGATGAGTTGCATCCTTTAAAAACCCTCCATGGTCACAAATCAATTAGCATTCAGGTGAAAGGTCTCCAAAAGTTATGAAAGTAGTTCCTTCTTGGGGGGAAAGTAAACCTTTTCTGCCATCTCTTCATGGGCCCCGGACCACATGGGCTGAAAGAGGGACACATCGGTTTTGATGAAAAGCGATCGGGGGACGACTGTAATGATAGCTTTCAGATAATTCAGCTTTGGCATGATTGGTGATCGTGATTGCATGTGATACATTTTCTGAGCAGATCTCAGACTCTTTTTTTTTTTTTTTTTTAGGTAATTTCAGTGATTAGCTTCAACTAGAGAGAGAGGAGGTGGGCTGCTCATCACTGAAATCACCTGGTGTGGAGTGTGACTGGTATGAAATGCTACATTCCTGACACATGGTTGCCCATCTCTGCTCCAGTTTTTGGGAACAAATTAGAAAACTCTCCACGCTGTGGACTTTGATTCTTTAGGTTGGTTACCTAAAACTAATTAAGTGGTTGCATAGCAACAAGATGATGCAACAGTCCTTGCGCCCTTAAAGCGCTTGTTTTCCATTATATTAGCAGGGCTCCCAGCTGTGCTTTGTGTATGTGCAGGAGAAACAGGAGGCACTTGAGCTGCCTGATATCCTTGTCATATCCACCATCATCCCCTGAACCATAACCAGTTATGCTGATGAGGTCGTTAACTAAGCTAATGAATGCATAACTTAGCATGTGTTGACACACTTGTTTTCAAACAACACACAGTGGCATTAATATGAACTGCCTATCTTAAAGCAGGGGGGGCATGAAGGAGCTGCAGATGATGTATTTATTCTCATTAATATCCAAATGTATGCAGCAAGTTGCTGAAACATCGGAGCCAATTATCTGCCCTAAGGGAGAGGCTGTGGGAAGAGCATCACCTTTGTGTCGTGATGTTTATGTTAGTTTTAGTTTATGTTAGTGTCCACATGTAAACGCACCACGGTGGCACTATGTTACACTCATTGTGGTAACCAGTCATGCTGGATACCCCACTTGTCGCCTGAAAGGGTGAAAAGAAACATGCAGTTCAAACATTAAGTATTTAAATGTTCTGTCTGTTTATCTCATTAATTCATATCATTAAAGGATGATTCATAATGCAGAGGTAAACAAAGGGAGAACCCCATTCTCTCCAGCATAAAGAAGGATGTTTTACTGTGGTGTCCCAGGAGTATAGAGCAGCCTCATGTACGAGGCCGTGTGGGCTTCAGTTTTGTGTTTTGTGATTTCCTCAACACATTCTCATACTAAAACAACAGAACGTTGTTCAGTTGCCAAAACAGCACATATGAGAGTTGGAGAGGATAAGTGACAGAAACACAGAATGCTCGTCATCATGGCAACAATAATAAATGGGATTATGGTTGTGAAACAGTTTAGTTAGGTTTAGGAAAATGTCATGGTTATTCAGAGAAGAGCACTACAACAACATTTAAAAACACCATAAAATAGCACAGGACAATAAATTGAGAATGTAAAAGTAAAAAACTGCAACTTCAATTTTAAGCGACATTAAATTCAATGAAGGAAATAAAAATGCATTTGAAGACAGAAGTGAAGTGAAATTTGTTCTTAAAATCTTTGTTACTACAGTTGAACCTTGTCTCATCATCAATGTCAAAGAATTTGAGTTCAAAAGTATGAAATAGTTATGAAGCAAGTTTTTTATTTTGCTCGTAAAGAACACTGACTGGCCCCACAGCAGCTTAAATCAGATTTGTGCTTATTATGGTTATTCGCAGTGATGCTCTCATCTCATGTAATGGTAAATTACATTTATTTACGCAGCAACGAAATATTTGGACAGCTGGTCCACTGATTGACTAAGTTGACCCTCTGTTTTCACACTACTGGCACATCATGTGTCACTATCACTCATGATATTCTGAGGGGCAAGGAGGGCTGGATGCACACAGTGTGGGTGTCACAACATTGCCAATTTCCAGGCCTACTGGCAAGAACATACGACCAGCCCACAGATGGGCCGGTGGCTGGAAACCTCTGCACGACGCTTCTCAGGCTGGAACCAAATGATTCGACCTGGCATGACAGGTGGATAACGGTACAGGGGACAGCTGTGATGCTGTGCCTCGCAGGTCTGCTGGGATCTGAAGAGTCCTCAGCTCAGTGCTGATTGAAGCCATTTCCCAGGCATTGTTTGTTGTGCCACTGCCTTCAAAAGAAAAAAGAAAAAGAAGACAAGAAAAAATGATAAAAAACTGAGCCAGACGTGCTACTGCTGGGAGCTGAACAGTTGGCCTGCATCACTTCTATGTTCCAAGTCAGCCAATTAGTGACAAACAGGATTCCACGCAGCGATGCGACTTCTTATTAATTCATGAATGGTGGAGAGCTAGAATTTAAAATGCCTGCTGGTAGAGATTACCATATTTTTGGCAGATGCTTCTTTTCCTGCTCACCTCAAGCAAGAATTATCACATCCAATTTGTTTACGTGTTGTTGTAATTTTTTTTAAATCCCCATAAGACAAAAAAGGCCATTTTGCCGGTGGGCCGACGGACTTTGGGGCTGATACAAGTTCATTCATTTGAAGCCCTGGCTAAGTTGTACACACAACTACAAATACTAATTTTGTTGGTGGTTTTATCTTGTATTTCAAAACAAAAATGACTGAAAAAATAATTGAAAATTTGGTGCAAAAATACAGCAAGAACTAAATACGGCACAAATACATCAGTGGCACCTCTTTATCAGGAGAGAACAAATCATACCTTTAAAACACTGCCCTGCCAAATTGTTATAAAGTGTTTGTGCTAAGTATTAGATTCAGAGGCTTTTTGCTCTACAAAATGTGTCCACAAGGCAAAAGACATTAGCCAAGTTTGAAGTCTGTTGTATTTTTGCACATTGTCACTAATTAACATAGGTTTATTCATAAATTTTGTCATCGTTGACAACAGCGGCCATTAGCAATAGAGCGTGTTATGTTGTACTTCCCGTTTTTTCCCACCGTTCTTTTCCATCTCAGCATGGACTGCTCGTGAATCGGTGAAACAACAACCCCTGCTGTCTAAAGTCAACAACAACTGCAACACTGCTACAGCGGAACATTTCATTTACTGGGCTTTATTTCCTGCACTTATAATTTATTTAAACTTATGCCACCAAGTTAGAGATCATTTTTCTTTAAAAAAAAAAAAAAAAAAAAAAATGTGGGCCAACGACTGGCCCATGAAAGTAGCGACAGCGACCCATTGGTTCATTTTCTTTACTGACACTGGGCTGGCCCAATCACATCTCTTTCTAGACTTTAGCCCTCCCCCTCTGTCCTGTTGCTAGTATCAGATGCCGTGCAGATCAAAGTGCAAAGGGGGTGTGGAGATGCTGCAGGCCAAAAATATTTCACCTCTTGTGGTGGATGTCGCCAAATGTGTCAAAATAACTGGTGTTTGCTGCCAGCGATGCAAAGCTTCAGTGTCATCTGCAGTAACCGACTCGACACTCTAGGGAGGAGAGTACGTTGGGAAGATCAACACTTTCCTCAGACTTATGGCTTTTATCTATGACTAAAATTACAATACATTAGCTTAACATCCAACAAAAATGAACTTCCATGCCTCTAACATTTCTGTAAACATCAGCAAACACATCACAACTCGTGAACTCAAGGCTAATAGGACATTTTAAGTTCCCACATTGTGAATACCACAGGGAGTCGTTCATATGGACTCTTCTCGTATACACCTAAATACGACCCATTTGAACGCAGCACGTGCCTTCCCTACCTGCTGTAGCAGATCTTTGAAGTCCTCGTACACTCGTTCCAGCGGTGTTCCTCGTGTTCTTGAGTTAATGTGTACTGACTTGTTTTTTCCTTTTGGACCAAGTCTTTGGCCTAACCCTTGTTGTACTTTTGATTGATCAGTGCTTTAGTGGTTTTGACCATTGGAATGCTCATTTGTTTCACCTCTGGATTTTCCCTTGGTGCTTTTGCCCATTTTTCACCTGATTTCAAGTAAAGTACTTGAACTTTACTTGCAGGGAGGTAGGCTAGTCTTTATTCCGTGCCATAATGCTGCTGATTAATTAATGTAGATAATAAAAGCTATAATGAAGTGAAACCTTCACATAGCTGCTAGTGGTCACTTGGTCAAAGTCAAATATAGCAGCTGTAGCTCTTTGGTTCTAAAACATATGTCTGCTGTGTCTATAAGAAAAGTGTTTTCATTTCCAATAACAGGCAAGTTTTCGTAGATGTTTAATGTCAGCCAGGTAAGGTGGTAACTCTTAGGATTTATGGTTTTTATTACTGATATTAATATCTGTTGGGTAGCTCTCCGTCTTCAATAAATTCATATTGTTAATGTTCACTGACGTGAACTGTCGGTCAATTTAATTGCCAAAAGATGTAACTATTACTCCTCTCTAATAGAAAAACTAAGAGGTGATCTATTGAATACATGAACCTTGTCCAAAATTTGACCATAAATGTTTGGATATTTGAAATCTGTATGAACTGAATAAGTAATGATTAAGATGGAACGGCTGCATTCATTGAATAAACAACTATACCCCAAAACTACTGCAAAGCTGAATATTAAGTGCCGTGAACTAGATCATGAGTGCACTCAGTCACTCTTTACTGACTCCCTGCACGTTGATCAGAGGTGGATGCTTATAGATGCACTAAAAAAAAGAAAGAAGAGGAAATATGATTTTTTTTACATTTGAAGAGCCATGAAAATGGCCTCATTACCAGTAAATTATGGTTAAATTGTAGGCTGCAGCTCTTTTTCTTTTTGTGTGGGAATGCCAACATTTCTGATCTTGAATGCAAATAAGTGTTCCCTGATTAATTTTCATGGCTCTTCAAATGTAAAAAATCATATTTCCTCTTCTTTCTTTTTTTTTAGTGCATCTATAAGCATCCACCTCTGATCAACGTGCAGGGACTCAGTAAAGAGTGACTGAGTGCACTCATGATCTAGTTCACGGCACTTAATATTCAGCTTTGCAGTAGTTTTGGGGTATAGTACACATATTTAAGTGAACTGTAAGAAAGTCACAAAATGGAATTCCTGACACTTTAGAAAGCAAACATCTGCAGTCGTTGAGTTTCTCTACTTTTTCTTGAAGTTGTTTCTCATCTGTCGATGAAGAACTTCTTCTCCTGCACTGTTTCATTCTGACAGTTTGAATATGGAGGAAACAAATGATATTACCAGCTTCTTAACTTATGTTATAGAAGATGAATACATTCATAAACATCAGTCATTGCAATGAAGCAGTAATATTTTTTATTTTTTTATTTTATTTTTATCTTCATTATTCATAAATGTAACCTTCATCAGCATGAGGCAGGACGCTCTGGGTGGAGCAGCGTTGGAGGTCAACCAGCTCTCCTCCAGAAGTAGAGCTGCTGTCGGAGGTCTTAAACTCCTCCATCCCCTCCGTGGTGTTCTGCTTGTTGAGGGCAGCTGTGTCTCAGCTCACCACTTCACCAGCTGCTGGATCTCCTTCCTGTTGGCCATCTTGGTGCCGTTGCTGATGAGGCCTTTCACCATGGTGTCATCTGCTAACGGCTAAAGGCTAACAGAGAGGTGGCAGAAAGTTTTCTTCAGACCAGAAGGACTGCAGCTTCTACAGCTACAACTGAAGGACGTCTACAGATGTAAACGTTGTGTTGTGAGAGGGAGCTCAGGTGTTGGTCAAACATCCAGATGACTGAGGGGTGGGAATCAGGATTTTATCTTGTCTGATTTTACTGACTTCACTTTAAAACAGGGTTAAACCAGGTTTATGTCTAAAGGCCACTAACAGTTTAGTTGTTATCAGCCAGAAGGGCTCGAGGAGGATATAAACAAGACCAGGTAAACCATCAGGTAAAGGTCAGAGGTCATCTGAGGCTCTGATGAGGCTCGACAGTGTAATAGGTTGAAAACGCCATGTTCAAGTTTTTATCATGAAACAGACACCGCCCTTATTTTTTTAGATAACACTGTAAAGAACTACTCTAACTGAGTTGACTTGAACACATCGTGGATTAACTGCACCAGGTCAGTAGATGGCGATCTCGCGTTTCTGTGGATCAGACTGAGAGACCGAAGTTTCCCTTCAAGTCCAACGTAGCGCGAGTCAGAATAAAATGGCGCTGGCTTGATGAAGATGTTAACTAATCGTATTTTTTTCCTCCATTGATCCACAGTGAACCACAGATCCACAATGCTGTTTAGCCTGTGTATCAATGTGACATCTCATCAACAGGGATGCTTCAGTCCACCTCATCATGACCACAACCATCCAGACAAACATCCAACTACACCGACCACAGACATCTGAACTCATCCACCGATTCATCCACAACCAAACAAACACCTAGCACAGTTAATAGGGAAGCGATGTATGGTCTCGTGCTATCGATGGAGTCTCTTTCCAGATGTTACTCGACTCAGGGGCTCAAGTGACTATGGTGGGGAGAACCTGGATGGAAAAAGTACTCCCACACGTTCAAACCCAGCCACTCGAATCCCTACTTTCTGGCACAGATGTCTCCTTCGACGGACGGGCGTCTGTTGAGCTCAAGGTCAGTAGTAAAAATCATGGACAAGTCACCATACAAGTGCCATTATTAGTCAGCCATAACTGTCTAAACTGTCCACTTTTAGGCAGTAATATCATAGCTGAAATAATCAAAACAAACAAAGAACAAGAAAATGTGATTGATATTTCTGCTTTACTCAAAGAAGCTTTAAGCATCAGTGACAGTGCAGCGGAAGCTATAGTTTCTGCTTTACAAGTCTTGACCCCTGACGAAGCAGCGTCTGAGTGTAGTCTGAGAACAGGGAAGAGAGGTGTAACTATTCCTGCTGGGCAGATTTGTGAGGCTAAGTGTAGAATAAGGGAATGGCCGAGGGGTGGGGCTATGCTCTTTCAACCCAGTCTTTTGTTTAACTGTCCCGAGGGATTAGAGCTGTTTCCAGCCTTAGTAGATATTCCAAGTGGGTCCACAAAAGTTGTTAAAATCCCTGTTCAGAACCCCATTAAACATGATATCTACCTCACAAAGAGAACAGTTCTAGGCACTTTGGAGGAAGTTACTGAAGTGAAACCAGTTAAATGTTTTCCAGGTGGTTCAGAGATAATGTGCCATCCCACTGTAAACTCAGCTCAGCTAAGCACAGATAAGTAGAGACAAATGAGTGATAACTGTGATACTAAAAACATGACAGGAAAGAAATGGCACCCACATGTTGATGCATCGCACCCGGAAGAGGATGAACAAAAAAATGGTCAGAGACGTGTTGTATGAAGAGTCAGATGTGTTTGCCAAGGACGACTCGGACATCGGTTGCATTCCGAACTCGCTGCTGACAATCCACCTCAAGGATGGAGCACCAGTCCAAGCATCCTACAACTCTGTTCCTCAGCCCTTGCACAAAGAGGTAAAGGACTATGTTCAAAACCTGCTCAACCACGGCTGGATCAGAAAGTCCACCTCACCCTACTCGTCTCCAGTGGTCTGCGTCAGAAGAAAAGACAGCAAAACTGTCCCCGACTGCCACCCTTTTCCACGTATCCAGGACCTGTTGGACAACCTGGGGGGCTACTCGTGGTTCTCAATACCTGACCGAGGCAACGCTTACCACCAGGGTTTTGTTGATGGGAGTTGCAGACACATGACTGCTTTTGGCACGCCGTGGGGGCTATATGAGTGGATCCGCCTCCCATTTGGCCAAACCAATGCCCCGGCTGCATTTCAAAGGTACATGGAGGGTGTCCTCGACGGCCTAAGGGACGAGTGTTGCTCTCCATATTTGGACGACGTCCTCTGTTACTCCAAGAACTTTCATGACCACGTTGATGATCTGAGGCGAGTGCTCTGCCGCCTACGAGAGCATGGTGTTAAACTACGCCCAAAGAAATGTGAGCTATTTAAAAAGAAGATCAGGTATGTAGGGCGTCCAGTGACGAGTGAAGGTGTCCAGGTAGACCCTAAAGACCTTGAAGCAGTTCAGCAGTTTGAAGGATAGAGAGCCAAAGAGCTCTCTTTGTTTGGGACAGAAGCCAAAAGGGAGTTTTAAACTCAACTGAGGCTAAATACTGACACGAGACCGACTGTCGACAAGTAACTTAAGGGGAAGTTGAAAGGAGGGAGTTCAACATGGCTTCAAACCATTAAGACTGTAAATGTTTTGGTGATGTTTTTTAGGTTTTTTTGTTTTTACTTTTCGTGTTCTTTTTTCATGTTACTTTGGTTTTAGACTTGGTGAAATTTGCTTAATTTATTTTCTCTTTGTCTTTTTTTTCTGTTTTTATGATTATTTTTCTTACTTATGTGTTTAAACTTTGTCAACTTTTGTGCTTTTCATCTTTGTATTAAATTTCATATTTTTAAAACTTTTCTGATTTCTCTTCTTAATGTGAAAGTATGACAATTGATTTTCTTACCTCCAACTTCAATGTTGTGATCCTCCTCACGGCTCTTGTTGATGTCGTTGATGAGTTTCCTTCTCCTCCATTTCAACCACTGAAGGTAAACTCCTGTAATCCAGCTAACATTTGGAGACTTGGACTGACTTCTGTCTGCCTCTTGTATGTGCTGACCGTTGCTCTCCTCGTCCTCTCTCTTTTGAATTTGTCCTTCCTCCTCCCTCTTTTTAGTTTCTTTCTCCTCCCTCTCCTGTTTTTCTTTCTCCTTCCACTCCCTTTTCTTGCTTTGTTTCTTCTCCTTTTCCTCTTTTCCTCTCAATTTGTTCTCCCTCTTCTGTTTCTCCTTCTCCTCTTTTTCCTGAATTTGTTTCTCCTTTTTCTCCCTCCTCTTCAATTCCTTCTCGGTCCTTTTCTTTCTTTTCCTTTCCTCCTTCTCCTGTAATTCAATCTCCTTCATGTCCCACTTCTTCCTTCTCTCTTCCTCTTTCTTCCATTGTTTGCTCCTTTCTTGTCCCCTTCTGGTCTCCTTCCTCTTCTTCCATGAAGGGCTGTCTTTCTTGAAACCTGTAGTGGTTAAAGGTTGGTATTCAACAGATGAAGGGCTCTCACCCCTTCGTCTGAGCCTCTTCAGGATGTTAGAAGGGCTGATGGTGTTGGTGCCTCCACGAGACAAAGAGCTCCCATCCCTTTGTCCGTGCACCTCACAGATCATGGAAGAGCTGGTAGCACAAGAAGAACGGCTCTCACCCCTTCTTCCGTGCTCCTTCCAGATCTGGGGAGGGTCGAGGTCTCCAGGAGATGAAGGTCTCTCATCCCTTCCATCGTACGTCTTAAAAGAAGAGCGGATGTCTCCTGAAGACAGAGGTCTTAAAAAGGAACGTAGTCTACGATGCATGCTCTCTTGTTGTAACTGCACACACAAACACACACAGAAATCAGTGCTCTGATATTCATTATTTTTCATACAGCACACAGAGCAAATTCTTTTTTTCTTTACTGACTTCCTACTTTGACTAAACTTTATAAATGTACTCAAAATAACTGAGCAGAATTACTCTGGTCACTGCTTTTTATTACACTGCACATTAAGAACAAAAATATTCATTCAGTCAACTTATTTTTCAATAAAAAGCTGCTGTGTGTTCTAAAAATAGATTTCACAAACAGTTAACTCAGACTCTGAGTAAACTAAACCAGAGATATATAACTGATCACAGTTAGTTTAATAAACTCTGAGCAGGTTCTCTCTGAATTAAGTTCAACTTTGACCGGACTGTTGTGCCAGATTAACCAATAAAGTCACGGCTGCTTCGTGTTTATAAATGCGTTATTCATTATTTTAGCTTTTTTTTTTGTCATTTTTATCATTGTCCCACCATGTTTAAGTTATTATCCCACAACTGGACATCAAACTGCTGTATAGTTAGCTCTCAGCATCCACTTCTAGTAAACAATATTTATTTATTTCCCTGCATCAGAGAAATGACATCATGTTGTTTTTCAGAGTCGATTGCTGATTCACTTCAATTACATTACATTTTTATCCATGTTGTGTCAAATCAAAACAAAAGTCATCTCAGAGATCTTTACATAGTGAAGTCCTTCCAACAGAACCACATCAGTAGTTTAGTGTCAGGGTCTTTGAGGCCGCTGGATGTTCATGAGCAGAAACTATAGGCATTTGCTGTTTGACCAATGAAGGAACAAACCTACCTTTGTGTCAGTTTTCATTTTACATTTGATTTTACAGTTAATTTTTAGACATAAAAGACATAAATTCAACACAATTTCTTAAAACCACAAGAGCGTTGACCTGATGCTCTGCAACCTTAGAAAAACAGCTTCTTGCAGCTCTTATATCTGGTCAGGTTACATTTACAGCTTCAGTTGAGTTAACAACAGAACATTTCAGGTTTTGGTGTGCGCCCTGTGGACAGATGGACTGACTGTCAACATTTTAACGGGGTAAATGTTATTGCAGAAAAGCCAAAGACGTCAGTTTTACCAATGACAGCAGCCCCTGAATGCACTGCAGCCACAAGACATTTGATTAAGTGCTGGTCTCCTCTTCTTTTTAAACTGCAGCGTAAGACCTATTTTCTTGCTGCTGTTAAAACACTATTACCTTCGGCACCTAAAGCTATAATATAACCAAGAAGTGAATATGAGTTCAGATGATTTCTCAGGGAGTTACCTGAAAAGCTATCCAGGAAATTATCATATGACTTCAGGAAGAAATACAGAATTAAACATAACAGATCAATGATTATTTTATCCTTTAAAGCCTTTATACTTCACTGAGCAGTAAGCATTTCATAGCAAATGTACTGTCCTTTGGAGACAATAAATCTTCAAGTGAACTTTTAAAAGTCCAAAGACGCCAAATATGTAACGCTGCATGTTAAAAAAACAACAACAAAAAAAAACTATCTGTAAAACAACTCATGTGACATTTTAAATATTTTACACTCTACAACAGTGAGGCCATAAAAACACCACACTCCTGTCGAAGCTGATAAAGTTTGTACTGTATTAGAAAATGTGGAGTACGATCTTTTTCCATCTCTGAATTACAGACAAAACATTATGTCAAGGGTTTAATCACAAGTGTCTTTATTTTGTTGGAGACTTTATATACTCCAAGCCTGATGTACACAACCTGTGTGTAATGAGCCTGAGAACTGGGTTGGATTAACACTGGATAATTGGAATGAGATTGTAATCAAAGTTTCAATTATAGACTGCAGCCACAGTTAGGCTACTCTCGCCTGGGTGTTGATGTGCAATCTGTTAATTTGGAATTAGAGTATTAGTCTTCTCTTCCTCCCTCTGCCACCCTCTCTGTCTCCTAACTTAGTGTATCCTGTTTTTTTCGGGGTCCACAACAGGACAGTAATGTTTGACTGAATTGTGTGTTTTAACAGGCAATCTTTCCCCAGAGTTTATGTGCATTTCAAATCATGTTTATCATCTATTGCTTATGTTTATATGATTTTTTTTTCCACACAGGTTCTTGGTATCCAGAGGTTGCAGGCACTGTGGTCCCGTATGTCCTGTGTGTGCATGCATGTGTGTAACAGTGCTACAAACCCACCCTCAGAAGCAAAGAGAGGAGACAACGCTGAAACAAGGTGTTAACCGTTATTAAGGAATGCCCTACAAAATGACAACGAGGTTGAAAGCTGGCTGAAAGCATCCCTTTGCCACACATTCAAATCAGATGAAAGATCTCCTCATCTCATCCATTTAATACTTCTTACAAGCCTCGATGTGTCGCCTGCTGTTATGTTTGATTAACACGATTTCTTCATTTTTCAGAAATGTCATACACAACGCCAACGATAGGGAGCAGCAGCGCCCTGGAGGACGCCCGGCTGCTCCCCAACAAGTCCACGAAGAAAACGGAGGCCAACGAGGAGCCACAGAACCAGAAAGTATAGAGCAGTCTGCGGGAGTGACATGACATGAATTTGGCTTTCTTGCGTTTTGTTCACACTTACGTTTAAAAATAACACAATGTGCAATTCGATGTTACAACACAGGAGGTTTTTTTTTTTTTCTTATGGACTTGTAATCAGTAATTAGTCCATTTTAAAACATCAGGTAAGTACCGTGGATTTCAGAAATATTTAAATGTATTATAATTTCTCGCTTTTCTCATACCCCGACAGGAACAAACACAAATAGGTCATCCGAAACCTCGCAGCATGTAGACAGAAATAACCGCGTGAGGACGCGCGGGGAGCATAATAACATCCGCCACTTCCTTTCTATGTCCTCTGGTTCTGTAGAGCGGCTGCTTATTGTTTTGATTAGGAAAATAATTTGGGAAGGTTATAGCTACGGATTACGTAATCTGAGGTTAGTTTCCACCGGATACCTTTCACTGTATGCGTCTTAAACATCGCACCTGTCGATGTTTCAAATCGTGTCACCACGAGGTGCGAAAACAAAAGGTGACGTGCTCGTCCGCTGGCTAACAGCGTGCTAACCTTGGTGCTAAGCGCCAGCTCGCTGTTTTCATGTGCTGCTGATGTAATCGTCGGTTCAATACGTCTTTTGATTTTTACGGTTAATAATCGGCATTAAAAAAAATATATATATATATCAGGCATTCAACGGAGACCGCGGTTTTGTCCCCCACTGTCGTAGGGGGGCGATAGCCAGCCGCTGTACGTCACCGGGAGCCAGTGAGGAGCGTTTCGGTCTCTGCAGGTTTCACCGACACTTCAGTGTAAAGTTTCATGTCAACGTCAAACTTAAATGTTTTAGAAACAGTTTATGGTCGAGACTTTAACGTAATGACCGCAGCGCTTGTGTGTGTGAGTCATAGATGGAAACTTAAGTCTATTGTCGTATTTAATGCTGTTTTCTATGTGCGGTAAATTAGTTATATATGATCTAAATATGCGAGGCGGTGTTTCAGAAAGACCTCATTTGAAATGAAACTCTCGGTGTCACACACAGTGAGATCATGTGTTTATTTTGTCCAGGTAAAAAAACAACAACAACCTACAAATACATATTTGAATCCTGCAGTAGGCGGTGTGATCCAGCAGAGGGCGCTGCAGCACAGACGTTTTGTTGCAACAGAGCATTGAGGGCTGCAGGAATATTTATATGGTCTTTGTTATTTATTTATTTTTTCAGTTCCACATACAGCTTTTGAGGTTTGTATTCATTGCCAAGCTTTGTTAAAGTAAAGTTTGTTTCTTAGGTTTGCTGCGATAAGCTTCCCAAGAACGACAGATGCAGCCACCTCTTCTTCAGCTGGATCAGCGATGAAGGCATTTAGAAGTATTAATATCTACAGCGGCTGAGATCAGGCGTCACAGAAATGTTTAAAGGGCCTGCTCATCTCAACTGTTCGCTGTTGGGGGAATTTTCTCCCACATACAGTGGTGTGAAAAAGTGTTTGCCCCCTTCCTGGTTTCCAATTTTTTTTTCCGCATGTCTGGTCACACTTAAATGTTTCAGATCATCAAACAAATTTAAATGTTCATCAAAGATAACACAAGTAAACACAAAATGCAGTTTTTAAATGAAGGTTTTTATTATTAAGGGAGAGAAAAAAAACAATCCAAACCCACATGGCCCTGTGTGAAAAAGTGTTTGCCCCCTCCTGTTAAAACATAACTTAACTGGTTTATCACACCTGAGTTCAATTTCTGTAGCCACACCCAGGCCTGATTACTGACACACCTGTTCTCAATCAAGAAATCACTTAAATAGGACCTGCCTGACAAAGTGAAGGAGACCAAAAGATCCTCAAAAGATAGACATCATGCCGAGATCCAAAGAAATTCAGGAACAAATGAGAAAGAAAGTAATTGAGATCTAATAGTCTGGAAAAGGTTCTAAAGCTTTGGGACTCCAGAGAACCACAGTGAGAGCCATTATCCACAAATGGAGAAAACATGGAACAGCGGTGAACCTTCCCAGGAGCGGCCGGCCGAACAAAATTACTTCAAGAGCGCAGCGACGACTCATCCGAGAGGTCACAAAAGACCCCACGACAACATCCAAAGAACTGCAGGCCTCACTTGCCTCAGTTAAGGTCAGTGTTCATGACTCCACCATAAGAAAGAGACTGGGCAAAAATGGCCCGCATGGCAGAGTTCCAAGATTAAAACCACCGCTGAGCAAAAAGAACATGAAGGCTCGTCTCATTTTTGCCAGAAAACATCTTGATGATCCCCAAGACTTTTGGGAAAATACTCTGTGGACTTTGTTGAAGTTGAACTTTTTGGAAGATGTGTGTCCCGTTACATCTGGCGTAAAAGTAACACCGCATTTCAGAACAAGAACATCATACCAACAGTAAAATATGGTGGTGGTAGTGTGATGGTCTGGGGCTGTTTTGCTGCTTCAGGACCTGGAAGACTTGTTGTGATAAATGGAACCATGAATTCTACCGTCTACCAAAAAAAATCCTGAAGGAGAATGTCCGGCCATCTGTTCGTGACCTCAAGCTGAAGCCAACTTGGGTTCTGCAGCAGGACAATGATCCAAAACACACCAGCAAGTCCACCTCTGAATGGCTGAAGAAAAACAAAATGAAGACTTTGGAGTGGCCTCGTCAAAGTCCTGACCTGAATCCTATTGAGATGCTGTGGCGTGACCTTAAAAAGGAGGTTGGTGCTGGAAAACCCTCCAATGTGGCTGAATTACAACAACTCTGTAAAGATGAGTCGGCCAAAATTCCTCCACAGCTGTAAAAGACTGATTGCAAGTTATCGCAAATGCTTGATTGGAGTTGTTGCTGCTGAGGGTGGCCCAACCAGTTATTAGGTTTAGGGGGCAAACTCTTTTTCACACAGGGCCATGTGGGTTTGGATTTTTTTTTTCTCCCTTAATAATAAAAACCTTCATTTAAAAACTGCATTTTGTGTTTACTTGTGTTATCTTTGACTAACATTTAAATTTGTTTGATGATCGGAAACATTTAAGTGTGACAAACATGCAAAAAAATAAGAAATCAGGAAGAGGGCAAACACTTTTTCACACCACTGTATGTGGTCTTTGTTATTTATTTTTTCAGTTCCACATACAGCTTTTGAGATTTGTATTCATTGCCAAGCTTTGCTGGCATCTTTGCTCTTAAAGTAAAGTTTGTTTCTTAGGTTTGCTGCGATAAGCTTCCCAGAACGACAGATGCAGCCACCTCCTCTTCAGCGATGAAGGCATTTCGAAGTATTAATATCTACAGCGGCTGAGATCAGGCGTCACAGAAATGTTTAAAGGGCCTGCTCATCTCAACTGTTCGCTGTTGGGGGAATTTTCTCCCACATATTGTCTTCCCAAAAGAGCCTTTTGCGGCTATCTGGCTAATTCCTCTGCAACTTTTCCCACAGTATTTAGTTGCAGGGGCAGAGACCACATCCAGGATGCAGAGGCTTACGTCCCACTTTGTGATTCAGAAAGAGGGGGTCAAAGGTTAAAACAAATGATGTTGCTCCTATTTTTATAGCACAAACTGGGCTGTTTGCCGACAAGTACTGACTCGGCACGCCGTTTAATTCTCACTGATTTCAGTGCGTTTGCTCTTAAATGGCCCCGTGTTTTTAAAAGTCAAACATATTGTTGTTTCAAGCTAGTCGACGGTCTTGAGTCCATTTCGAGCTGAGAAAGACCAGAAGTTCAGTTTGATAACTTTTTGTTTTGTTTGTTTCCAGATATGGTTTTTAGCGTGCGTGTTTTCTTACCTCTAATTATAACGCAGTACAACAACGCTCTCGTTGGAAAACGGGCGACATTAGTATCAGGAGAAGTGAAAGTGATGTGATTTTTTTTTTCATTCACTTGCTCAGTAATGATTGACAGCAGCAAGATGTTTCCATTAGAGGAAATGTGGCTGGCCAGGAGGAGGTTGGCAGCCAAGCCTGGGAGGAGTTGGGACAAAAAGCAGAATAGGCGCTCCAGCTGCAGAAGGAACAGTCGGCTGTGTATTTCCTGGCTGGGCAGCGTCCCTGGTGACGGTGCCTCCGCCATGCCTCAGACCAACCCAGACTCTAAATGCTTGACCCACCTTTGGCTTCAATGTGTGCTCTAATGTGTTTTTTTTTGGTGGTGTTTTTTTTAAGCTTTTCTCAGAGCGCAAAACACTTACATTAACTAAGCATTTACTTTTCCAGATTAGCAATAAGGGTTTGTATCTGTTAACATGCTGACTGAGACGTTTCCTATTCTAATATCTCTTTCCTTCTTCCCTCCAGACCTCCCCTTCCTTCATAGAAGCCATGGATGAGCAGACAGGCTCTCCTGCGGCCAACGCCGAAAACAACAGCCAGAGAAATGGAGATGAGGTAAGAAGTGAACACGCGTATCAAATACCATATTTTTCCCGTTTTTCCAGTTCAAACTCCAAGAAAGTCTGGCCAGTATGTATCAATACTGCTACCCGAACCTTTAGACTTTTTTTTTGTTTTTTTTTGGTGTCTTGGCAAGAAACCCCGACGTGGCAGCTGGACCAAAGGGAGGAAGAGGAAGAAGCCGATGAAGGACAGCAACGCACCCAAGGCTCCCCTGACAGGCTACGTTCGCTTTATGAACGACAGGCGGGAGCAGCTCCGGGCCGAGCGTCCAGACGTGCCCTTTCCGGAGATTACGAGGATGCTGGGCAACGAGTGGAGCAAGCTGCCCCCCGAGGAGAAGCAGGTCAGTGAAGAAGTTCCACACGGGGGGGGGGGGGGGGACGTCCGACTGTGAAGAGAAATGTGTCAAAGCTTTGCTGTCATTTCTACTTTTTCCGGGTTTACGATTGCCTTCAAAATGCTGAAAAGTCTGCATGAGTTTCAGAGAAAGCGGTCGGAGATTAAACAGACCAGAGGCAGCAGAAACATTTGTTTAGATTTTTTTTTTTTTGAATAAGAAGGTAGTGTTACTGTTGGCTTTAGGATATTGCACCAGTGGTGCTCCAAAGTACTGGACTGAAATATTCATTTGCAACATGTCAACACTTAAGACTCTCCGCTGAGAGATTTAACAATGTATTACTTTCATGTAATGTTTCGCTGTGCACAAAAGCACCACAAGAACAAAGGCCTGAAGGACCCACAGTGTCTGTGTTTCAGAGCTGTCAAAACACGGGCTTACACACGACTACGCTCGGCAGATGTTTGACGTCTTTTCACAGATTGCTTTGCAATAACTTGAGGGCATCTTGTGTTGTGCCCTAGTAGGGTTGCGCAATTAGTCGTATCAGAATCACGATCGTTGTTCGTACCTCTGTGTGTTCTTATTTCTAAAGGACGGCAAATCTGCTGCATTTCCATTTGAGACATTAGCTACATCAAAACAAGCGCTCCTACTTCCCCTCCGCCAGCGACAAGGCGGCGTTACACCGAGGTGATGCCGAGCAGCAGAAACGAAAAATGAACCCGGTGAGCGTGAATGGGAGACCTCGTCGAAAAGAAAGCAACACAGGAAACTACTCGTTCAACCGTAGTTTATGTAAGAGAAGACGAGAGATTTAAGTTGATTGTTTTCATGTCCGGTGTCATAAAGCAGCTGCGAGCTCAAACCAGGAGCGTTCCCCTTCTGTTGTCCACAGTGGAAATGCTGGTGTTGACAATTCCGTGCACCTCCTCATTACACGAGGGGAGATCCAAACAACCCGAGGCCGCTCCTGTGATGCAGCGCGCGGACCGCGGGGGGAAGCCGTGCGCATTCACACGTCAGCACTCGTGTTCCGCGCACTTTTGGGACGCGTCTACGATGTCGTCGCGAACTCGAGCAGAAAGCGCACTTTTTTTTATGTCTTAATGTGCAACGGAGACTCGTGAGACGTTTTGGTTGACGTTTGCATTTCAATAGGGGCAGAACTTCACCGTCTACGACTGACAAAAGCGCATCAGGTCGGTGGTGCCAGCGGGCGGGACTTCTCCCGAAAGCATTCGGCTGAAACGAGCTTCAAGCAGGAAAAATGTCCGTTTTGTTTTCAAAATAAGGCAGAACATGAATGCCTTTAAATCATCTTGAAGTATTTAATATAGTTTATGTTATGACATTAAATTCTGTCTATGCTGTGTATTTAATTTCATACCAGCCTTAACAAAATTCATCATGCCTACTGAACTATTTACGTCATTCAAAGTTAGACGTGGGAGTTTGTCTCGCCCGTCTTTCCACAGAAGATTTGAATCGTCTGGACATGTTTTGTTTTTCCGATCCAAAGGTTGGATGGAGCCTTGATAACGTTGCTGCTGATTTGTTGCATGTTGTTGTTCTTGCCCATATCTTTTAGCCCCATTTTTGAATTAAGATGGTTAAATAAATGCTTTTCTACTAATTTGATTACAAGATGCACCTTTTTGTTGGAGGACCCGAGTGAATGTCGGTTATTAATATTTGAAATGACTGTTTTTTTTTTTCCCGTCTACTGAAAGGAACTAATCCTAATTAGGAATAATCACTCTCACCCACAATCCTCCATTCTCTTTCACCAAATCTCATTTTCCTCCTTTTCGGCTACGTCCCCCCCCCCCCCTCCCCTCCCCCAGCTCATCTCACCTTTCGGTCTTGTCTCTGCAGCGATACTTGGACGAGGCGGAGAAAGATAAGGAGCGCTACATGCGGGAACTGGAGAAGTACCAGAAGACAGAAGCCTACAAACATTTCACCAGGAAGGTCCAGGAGAAGCAGAAGGGCAAGAGGCACCGGGGAGGTGAGATCTGCTCGGCAAAGCAACAGAGCGCTGCAAATAGCAAGTTTGGCAGTCGGCCCACCGTCGTTTTTACGGCATTCTGTTTGAAAAGGAGTTGGCAGGTCATATATTTCCTATGTCTGATGATATTTGAAGAAACCAGTCGTTGGTGGGCAAACCCTGTCCAGACAGGATGACTCGCACGATCTCGAATCTGCAGTGAAAGTCGTACAATCCAGTGAGCAGTCAGGATGTCGTTGTGCTTTCTATCTTTCTTTCTTCCTACGCATTAGTAGAAAGAAAAAAAAAAAAAAAATGGAAATGTGAGTCGGAAATCACTCTTGTGGCTTGAAATTTGTAGTTTTGACACCTAAGGTTCTGTTCAGCACCAAATCACCAAGTGATGTCGTGGAGCTTTTGAGCCAAAGACCGCCACTCTTCTACTGGGCAACGCTCAGAAACATCAGGTCGACACAAACACCACCGAGGCTTGAACATCTTTTCCTACTCGGTTTGCTCACCCTAAAAAAATGTTTGTACGTGCTATTTAGTGAGTTTTAGTTGCTGTATACATTGACAGTAGTTCATCATTTAGCTAAAGGATGCAAGAAGTTATGAGCTCAGTCGGTGGAAATGGAAAGGAAATTATACTGAACAAGTTTGTAATATTTCAGGCAGGAAGTAATAGTTCAACTTGAGGTGAAGGAGCTCCCGCTTCTTCTCACACAACATCCGGTTTTCATGAGGGATGCACAATAGTATCTGCGTGTCATCAGTATTGGATGATAAAGGCTTTAAAATGAGCATTTGTGACAGGCTGATAAATGAGCGCTTTAATAATGCTTCAATGCTTGATGCATGACTAAATGCTTGATCCTCACCGCTTGTACGGCATGTCTTGCGTCCACCTAAGAAAATGGGTGCAATAATGTGTCAGTGTGGAGTCCGAAACAGATAGAAAAGCTGCTGTTTGGAATTGGTTGTATTTGGGGGAAGCATCGTCCAAACCCGTTTTGTTTAAAAGAAAATGCGACCCGAGCTGAGGTGGTTTTCTTATTTCGCTCAGTAAATGTGTCCATTTTGAAAAGCACGGTAATAAATGTCTGCAGCCTGCAGTGAGCCACCACAATATGGGAAGGCCTTGGCGATATGTTGATTACGTTACAGAAGAAACATATTGTTCATTGCAATTTGTTGGAAATAAACAGGTGCATGTCGATGTCGGCATCCGTAATCGGCTAAAATAATTGAAGAATATCGGCAAAAATTCCAGCATCCCTCGTTTGCTTTATCTGTTCCTGTTTTGTCTCTGCGGATAATCTTAAAACTCCGAAATGTCAGCGACATTAAAAAAAACACAAAAACAAAAAAACCCAGAATCTGAGAAACTGCTCCACTGAACTATAATACTCTGCTTCATCTCAGTTGATTCACAACAGAGTGCGGTGAGGTGATTTGTCTGGATGTCTTTTATTCAGTCTGTCAGTGGTGAAGTCGCACCGCACCGGAAAAAGTCTGAATCATCTGCTGTCCTCTTTCTTTATTCTTTCTTTCCTCACCAGATGTTGGGCACCAGGTCGCCAACGAGGCTCTCCACGAGGTCAGTAGCTCTTTCCTGACCCGTCACGCTCACAAGTACTTATCATAACAAGTCAAATATAATGAAGCAAAGCGATCCTCTTCCGATTTTCAAAACAATTGTGTCCGCTCCATAAACCGGTTTAACGATGGGAAGAACGAGATCTTAGCAGGATGATGCGCCTCGTTAAGTCGAGCGGTAGTTCAGCAACGCGTCTATTGTCAGGACGAAGCGTGAGGTGTTCAAGGTGAGACGCAGACCGTCGATGTGTGGCGTCAGCATTCATTTCAGACACCGTGTTGCTTAAAAGTACTTCTCAAAGCGTAAACAACAGGAAATCAAACAGCTGGATTTGATTTCGCAACAAATTTTATATATATGTATAAAAAAAAATAAAAAGCTTAATTCCAAAGTGTGTCAAAGTGAACATTTCACAAAATGTGTCTCATCTTTTTTTTGGTGCTATTTTCTCATGCAGGAATGGGAACTTGTTGTGTTTGGCCTCCTCTTGTTTTACACATTAAGTGCTCATTCTAGCATCACTAAAGCTGCATTAATCCGCTTCGCTGCTGATCCAAACACGAAGCACTAAGTGTTTCATTGCTTTTTATTGAGTTCTGCATGTAAATAAAAAGGTTTCCTTCGACAGTGTTACATATTACTGTAAAGGTGAATCAGCATACCAGTGTTTCCCCTCCAGATGTTTACATCGACAGCGTTAATGTCATTGTGTTAAGCTATGAGGAGGGAGGATGCGTTCCTCCAGAGGAGGGAATGAAACCTGAGCTGTGCTTCTTTTTCCAAACACTTTTTTTTTTTCGGAAAAATTATTGCAAACCACTTCAGAGCCCTTGATATCGCAGAAGCACCGGTGATGAAATTACTTTCTACCTCCTCATTTCTTAAACTGCATCGCTGTATTTTCCCTGTGGCCAGGTATGAAATCAATTACCCACCCACAGCTCAGGCAGATAAATGACCTCCTCTCGCTGTCAGTCTGTGTGGCTAAATGTTTCCGGCTTATCTGCTTCCCTCTTCCTTTCTCTGGCTCTCAACAGAAGGATGCGGAGGGGAAGGACAGAACTGTGTTTGACATACCGATCTTCACGGAGGAGTTCCTCAACCACAGCAAAGGTAAACGCAGGCCGGCTCTCTTTGTACTTTGTGTGCTTTGGCTTTTTTTTTTTTTTTTTTTTTTTTTAAACCTCCATTTGTCTAAGTGTTTCTAAACACACTCCTCCGCCGCCGCCTCGAGAGAACTTTGCTTTAAAGCGCTCCGGCCGTCCCAGAATAGTCCCTCAGTCCGCTGAACTCACTCATGTCCTAAACTCTCGCATAAAAAATGGATGACGGCGCCGACCGACTGCTGCGTCTGGCTCCGCCGTGTCCCCGGAGCTCCCCTCTGATCTCCCGCCGCGTCTCTCCTCTCTCTGCGCCCGTTTTCTCTCCGCAGCGCGCGAAGCCGAGATGAGGCAGCTGAGGAAGACCAACATGGAGTACGAGGAGCGCAACGCGGCCCTGCAGAAGCACGTGGAGAGCATGCGCGGGGCTGTAGAGCGGCTGGAAGGCGACGTGATGCAGGAGAGGGGGCGCAACGGCCTCCTGCACCAACACCTGGAGACCCTGCGGCAGGCGCTCACCTCCAGTTTCTCCGCCGTGCCTCTGCCAGGTATGGGCTTGGAGAAGATTTCAGCTTTTCACGACGTATCGATGTTATTTTCTGTGGAGATACGGGAAAAAGACCGTTTCCTTTTAAATGGAGTTTTGTCTGCGCTGTGCCGCTTGTTAAGGCCGCAAGCGCTTACATTCTTGTTTTTCACCAGTCGGAGGTTGGAGTGCGATTAGTATGCGTTTCTGTTCCCATCTTGGACACTTACGGTTTCGAATCATAGCCCATTTTACGTAACATCGTTTGTCTTCATTGATATGTTCCAAAACTGCTTGTTTTATTCAAAGTAAATCTACTTTTTACCCATCGTTTGGACCTATTCATGGAGTTGCTTTATTCTCAAAAAGTTACAAAGGAAGAACTAAGGCACTGTTTTAATAAAAGTGCTCGTGACTTCGTAGAAAATATCGAGATATATATATATCATGTATCACCATTCAGCCAAAAATATATTCGGGATGTGACTTTCGGTCCATATTCACTCAGCCCTACTGACAGTTGAGAACAGCCAACACCAGTATCACTTTATTCAATGGGACTTCCAGTTACAGAGGTGCAATGCAAAATGTCTACATACTCAGTAGACGATGATAAAATCCTGTCGTACTCAGTACTTTGTCGTCACAAGATTCGTAGACTTATCTTGTGTTTTTCTGATTTGTTTCGATAACAAATCAAATTAAATTGGAACGTAATAAATGACTACACTGCCCTAGATGTCTTTTTATGTCGGGTATTTCTGCAGCCTAAGTTTGTGTAAGATTTGCTGATAATGGAGTTTTTGTCTGATCTATTACATCCCTACAGACTGGGATCATCAGTTTTGGGAATCTTTTTAGGATAATAATGAAATAGGCTTTTTCTTTTTTTTTTTTAAATCAACATTCAGCTCTGTGCGGAAAAAGTGAAGAAAATAATGTTTTATTGCTGAAAGTGTGTAACGTGACTTTTTGGCTTAAAGTGAGCTGATCGATCCACTTTATGAAATGTTCTATCTCAAACCTCTAATTCATCCCTAGAAACAAAAACAAGCCGTGCGGGACGCTGCGAGTCTCGGGAGTCACAGATGCTGAGACGTGAATAATAACGTCGGCGTTTAACCTTCAGTGTAACTGTGTTGAGCGTCTCTTGTTCTTGAAGCACATTTAAACAAGGACCGCGTGCTGTTCTTTTAAGGACTGTTCCTGTAACCGAGCCCATGAATCCGCCTTCATTTGAACCCGTCTCTAATTTAAATGTAATAGATGTGCCCCCGCTTTGTTTTGCGTGTTCAATGCAGACAGCCTGCGCTCCGTTCACACCCACAACATTTCTCTTGTGATCTTCTTCCACACCTATTTGAATTTATTTCTCGCACAGCACGCGCAGACAGCAAGAATTGACATAACACCTCTGGAATTATTTCATAAGACCTTCACTATGAAAGATGATTGCAAAACCCACTTAGTTCTGGCCTCAGGGAAGCTTCCCAGCACTCCTTGTTGTGGAGAAAGTGTTATTAAATTCATAATGGAGAGCATCAAAGCTTCTTCTCAGAGTAAACAACTTTTGCTTTTGCATTTACAAATCTTTTGTTTTTATTTGATTGTGTATTTTTCCTGAATTATCTTACTTTACTTAGATTGACAGGCCTCTATTTTATATTGTGATATTTTTAGATTTTATATTTCTACTTTGCACATGGTAATCTTTCTAGTTTTGACCAGGAGTGTAACAGGACATTAAATTCTTTGTTTGGCATGTACCTCGGTTTTTGGTTCAGCAGAAATGCATGAAATAACATCTTTGTTATTTATTGTAAAAAAATTATACATAAACATTCATCAGTGTCCCATTGGCCATAATTCTTAGTGTGACAGTTAAAGCACTCTAATGTTGTCATATTGTCACTAAGGAAATGATAATAAGCAGCACAAATGTCAGTAAAGATCCATCAATAAGAATTTGACCCTAACGAGTGTGAAATAAACCAAATAAAACAACGTCCATTGAGACATGTGCGACATACTAATAAACCCTCCTGGCTTGCTGAAGCCGATAGATGGCCGCTGAAATGCTTCCTTGGAAGTCATACGCTAGAGTTTCCAGCTTTCAGCCCTGAAAGTTCATAAAATATAAATCTGCTTTTTGGATCAGGGGCGATATGAAACAGAAGTGTCAAAACCAAACCGAAGGGTTCGGGGCGAATACTCTCACGGTTACTAACACCTCCTCTTTGATGCACATTTTGCTACGATAATGAATTCGATGAAAAGCCAGAAATGGCCTCCCCCTTGTCTGCTGCCTGTCCGACCCTTTGATCCAGCCTGCGATGTCCTTTGCGGTTGAAGCTATCGGTAGTGATTGTAGTGGGCGGCGATGTAGCGCTTGGCTCATTCATATTGTTGGTGATTCCTGCCCTCTGTTCGGTAGTACCGCCTGCAGAGGGAACCTAAAGGGCATGTTTGTGGTAGAGTGGGTGGGCAGCAGTCCGAAATAAACAACACTCCGCACCGTGAGTAAAAGACAAGATGTCGATTACAAACGGATGGCGTTTCCTTTCCCCTGTTTTTAAGATGTGTTTTGCAGCTAATGAAAAGCTAAAGATTTGACCCGAAAACACGCACGGCACTTAAAGAAACATCGGCACGCTGACGTCGCACACTTTGTGGTCCTGCAGGCAGTGGAGAGACGCCCACTCTTGACACCATTGACTCCTACATGAAGAAACTCCACAGCCTCATCGTCGGTAACCCCCAGGAACACGAGAGTCTCATCAACACTGTGAGAGACGTGGTCAACCGTTTGGACAGGTACGACTTGTTTACTTTGCATTGCTTAACGTAATGACCTTTTTTTGGGGGGGTTATTTTTTTATTTATTAATTGTCGATAAAATGGAAACGATAACAATTGAAAAAACAGTCTTATCTCTAGGTTAACTTCTTAGCTTTTGTTGAGCTTGGCTAACTGTTTCAGCGGCGTCAGACTTTTCTCGTTTCAGTAAATACATTTTGTCTTTTGCTGTTGTCTAACCTAGATAATTGGACCGAGTTCAGCTGATGCGATGGGAGTGTGATTCACGGCGACGTTGAGTTGATGCCGGTTCCAGGTCGATGCCTTGCTCCTCAACGTTGAATCTTCTTGTCGATCTGTCATCCCAGTTGAGTTAAAGACATCTTTTATCACTCTGCTAAGGTGGTACAGGTGAAGGTGATGTAGCGTCTCATATTTATTTATTATTTTGTACATTTAAAAAAAAAAAAAAAAAAAAAAAAACTGCTCACACTTTAATATCGCTGTAGTTTGTTTTATAAAGTAATCAGACAGGACATAAAACTCTGCCCCTGTTTGTCCTGTTCTGTCTTCACCATCCATTTATCGCAAATGCTTCCACAGCAATATCCAAACCATTATCAAACATGTTGTCTGTGGAATTGTATTTACCATATCAAAGAAATGTTGTTGAGCAGACTGTCTTTTTTTTATGCTCTGTTGAAGAAAAATACGTGCCATTCTTTTTCCTTTTTTTTCCTGTGTGAAAAAGTGTTTGTGTTTTCAATAAATGTATTTACATCATGTGAGCATTAAGTTTGTTTGGAGAGGTTCATGAGAGGCTGGGGAATATGTTTGCACTGAAATGAAAATCAAAGTCAGATACACTAGGTACCATTGGCCTATATTTCCTGCTTCGTCCTTTTGAAAGTCTCTCTCAACGTTAGAGTAGTTGATGTAGATTCAGAAAGAATTCAGACCCTTGAAGTTTTTCACGCTTTACTCTGCTTTAGATAACATTTTAAGTGGGTAAAATTGCCATTTTGCCCATAAAGCAACTGGCCAAAACCCATAATTACAAAGTGGAAATATGTTATTAGAATTTATGAAAAAACAACAACCCTGAAATCTCTCATTTTCCAAATATTCAGACCTTTGAGTCAGTTCATTGCAGAGGTTCCTTTGGCAGCAAACACAGCCTTCTAAAAGCTTTGTTCACCTGGACTTGGCAGGTCCTGTTCTTCTTGTCACATCCTCTTATTTTCATCAGCAGGGATTGATAGTAAACTGAATTGCCATCTTGAGGCTTCTCTACAGACGTTGTATTTTTCCTCATGTTCTCTTGGCTTTGGTCCTTTTTGCTTGGATTTCCAGTTTGGCCGGGCAGCCGACTCCAGGAAAAGTCCTGTAGGTTCCAAACTTTTTCCATTTTACAAATATTGAGGCCATTGTGCTCCTGGGAACGATCAAACCTCTAGAAACTTTATATACACAGATGTGTGCCTCACTAAACTGTGTCCAATCCTTTCATTTGCCACTAGTGGACAAATTATTGATTTAAAATGAACAGTTAAGTGTGCAAAAATGAAGTATTCTTGATCTACTGCACATTGGCCACCGTCAAGTGTAGAAACAATTCCCCTTAGATGATGCATCTAAGCATCTGCATCTGTAAATATTAAAGTCGCTAGATTTATGATTTGCTGAAGTAAATGGTGCATTTACAGTTTGTAATTTATCACACTAAGAAGAACTGTTAACTTTTAAAAGCCACGTTTTTAAGTGAAAGTACAACACCCACAGAACTATGCGACTTCCCTGCTGTAATACTTCACTATTTGGAATTGTGCTTGGTTGGCCCCTAAGCTTATTTACTTCCAGCTGATGTGTTGAATCAAAAAGATTTGGATTGCTTAAGTCAATTGAGCAGCTCTGCTGTAATTCACCCGAATCCGGGTGAAACGCAAATTACATTGCAGTCTGCAGCTCATTCACAGCTCAATAATCTTTGGGGATCTTTTCTCACTCAAAAACCGTATTAGTCCAAAGAAAACAAAGATTCTGCTATAAATCTTCTTAAATAAACCAAATCATAACATTTTGAATGCATGTTCCCATTTGTTTAATCGGGAGCTGGCCAGTTGGTTTGGACATGAACTGTAAAGTTGTACTGCGTTTGTTTTTGACTTTACATTATGAGCCTTTCCTGTTTCCATCCACTGATGCCCGTTTCCTTTTTACCAGCTGAGACTTCCTCTCCACAATGGCCACATGTGTCACAGTTATATCCAACATTGTCCTGAGCAGATGTTCTGTTCCCAGAGAAAATACGGCAGGTCATACAGTGAACACAGATACACGAATGATACACAAATGCTGAATGCAGTGATACTAATTCTGTGTGGACATAGAAGATCCCCGCAGCCAATCATTCCTGTGCAATTTGAAGCAGTGTGAAAAGTGGAAGTTTGAAATTTTGCAACCGGGAAAGTGATATACTGCCAGCTTGTTTTGGGAGTAATTCCATTTTTTTTTTTTTTTATTGTTAAAAACAGTTGTGAACTTGTGCAATATGTACTTAAATACAACTAAGAGTCTGTCGCCACGGTAGCAGCTCCGTGAGGATGTACCGATGCAAAAATGACATGACAATCTGAACATGCTAATGCTTAGAAGGTTACTATGTTTACCCGTAAGTATGTTACCATTAGCACCATACTCAAAATACAGCTGATGATGGAATATCATTTCTTTTACTGGCATTTAGTCACAGAGCAAAGCATCAAAAGATTTCAGTGATCACCTGGTCAAGTTAAGCCATCACCAAAGTGATACAATACGATTTGTCCCGAAGGAGATGAGAACATGTGCACTAAATTTTGTGGTAATAATAATTGTTAAAAAATGTATCCCAAAACCACAAATGTCATCCTCGTGGTGCAAGAGATGATGTCAGGGGGCCACGAAGGTCAGTTGGATGCATTGTTTACCAACCGTGAACCATTGTGCCCGTGGAACTGATGTTGAGATTTCTTAATTGACAAGAGAAAACTTGGACATGTTGGTCCTGCTGGATAAAACGATTGAGGGTCACCGAAGTCTTTAATGTTCAGCCTATAGGCACCAAAAATATCTGGCCATCCATTTTCTGGCACGTACTGCAGATGGGTCCTTCCACCCTCCAATGTTTTCTTCGATCCCCAATGAGGCCAAATGAGATATCGGTGGTGCATTTTTGGGTCTTCCACAAAGACAGTTTATAAAAATGGACATAGTCTCCAGGACAGAAAAGCGAAACTAATGCGGAGATTCCTTAACGTGCAATACCGCTGGGAACCATTAGGGGCTACTCAAAAAAAAAAAAAAAAAACCTCTGCCTTCAATAGACTTATATTTAAAAAGCGTCAACTTCTCTTACAATACAATGTCAAGATTTTTTCCCACAAGTCATTATGGTATCATTTGCTACATTCACTTCTCTTGGTCAGTGTTCTGGTGGTACTTGAAACTAACTCCATGATTGATTACATACCGGGCCTTAAAGAGTATGGTATGTTTAGGGGCCTGTCTGGTTTGATTGACATGGTGCAGGTTTTCGGTAAAAGTTGGCAGCCATATTGTCCTTGGGTTCTCAGTCAGATCGACTCCTTGCCCCTCTACAGCTCCACTCTCCCATCCAAATATGGTCACTGGCTCCAAAGAACAAGATGGCAACGGCCAAACTGCCAGGTTTCAAAACATTATTTTACAAACCAATAGGTGACGTCTCGGTGGGTTGCCACTTGGTCTTTCCCTGAGTCTCCTACCGGTTGGATGTGCCTGGAAAACCTGTGATGGAAATCCCTCAGGAGATCCAAATAAGACCGGCTTCTGCTACCACCTTCTGGATTACATGAGCGCCGGGTGGCAGGCAAAGGAGTAGACATAGGAGGGCCGACCACTGCCTCCGCAGACCATAAATACCCGACCAACTTGCATGCAGTATGTGTGAGATATTACACTAAAAACAAAAAGTGAAAAGTCAAAGTCTGATCCAACGTTTGAAAAGTATAAATATCCGTAGAAAGTGTCGTGCCAAATATTAAGATGCTTCATTCTGGACCAATGTCTGAATGGCATTTCACTCCCCAGTCACGGCTAAAAGTGCAACAAAGTGATCCCAGGTTTTGTATGTGCTGGACGTGCTGTGGGACATAAACTGCATCATGCAGCACTCTGTAACCGGACTCACTCAATACCTTATTAGAGTTGTTTACCTTTTAACTTGTGGGATCATCTTTCACATGTGCACTGCTGTGTGTGCAGCAGGCTGCAAAGCTCATTTGTATAATGAGCTTAACGACGACCTTTTTTGCTTTGATTTTGGCCCAAAGCTGTAAAAAAAAAAAAAAAAAAAACATGCAAAAGGTAATAAATGGCGAACAGTGATGGCTCAGACCTCGTTGTCACATTTTGTCTGGTGTTTAAGTTCAGATGTCGATCCGTTTCACTCGCCCGTATCTGTCCTCTACGACAAATCTGTTTGGAATACAAACACAGTCCTCCTCCCCGGTATAGGGCAATGTCTGCATCGTTGGCCAGCGTCCTGCCCGTGGAGTGGAGTGGCGGCTTGACATTCGGGGAGAGGAGCCAGCTCCAGCAGAGAGCCACAGATCCTGGACCAGAGGGGAGGGGAGAGGGGTGGGGGGTAGTGACTCAGAGGAGAGAGGATGAGTCAGGCGTCATGTGCTGAATTGGCACTCGACGGTCTCGGTAATGTCCTGAATGGTTTCTGCTCCCACAATAACACGCACTATTATGGTCGGATTCAGCTACCTTTTGTCAGTCAGTCAGGCTTGATCCGACCCGGCTTTGGCTTGATCACAGAGGCCAATAACTATCCTTATTATCACCTATAATGACATGCACCAGTGATTAAGTTTGAACAATGTTTGCTGATGGTCTAGACTGAACTATTCAGATGAGGGAGTCACTGCTTACTGATACCGTTGACAAGAGTTCCTGGTCAGTGACTATTTATAATGACTCGGTATGATTAATTATTTAACCCCTGTTCAGATGATTCCAAATAATTCATACCATATCATCTGAAAGCTCTTAAGAAAAGGCCCAGAGGAGAAACACAGGTTTTATGATGCTGTGTTGATTTACCTGATGGGACATTAAGGTTGGTGAGATGCAGAACAACCTCTGTGGTGCAAAAAGGGGTTAAATCCACATCTTCTGTACGGCCTCAGCTGCTGCTCCACCGGCAGTTACTCATGATGTCTGAAGGAAATTAGTTCTTGTGAAAGTAAAGGGAGAACGACAGCATCACCAATTCAAAAAACAAAATGTATTTGCTTACTTTAAACGCAATAAGAACGACAAAAACAAAAGACACGAGAAAAAGAAATGACTGCATTTGAGTTCAATATTAGGGAAAGGTAACGTGTCACTTTCCTTTTATTCCATCATCAGAGACAATGTCCTTATTTTCAAGTCTGCCTCTAATGTGAGTTCATTGCACCCTGACTCATGCCTCCCTTTCTCGCATCTCTGGGACTCAGCTCCATCCGTGATGCCTATCAGTGTTTTGTGATGACGTGTGCTCTGCTCATATTATCACAAAAAGCAGTGGAAAATGTACGGAGCAAATGTGTCTTGCTTCGTCTACGCTGCGTGTCACTTGCTTTAAGATCCTTCTGATCCATGAGAAACTGTGATGTTAAAACCGTTTTAACATTTTTCAGAGCTCAAATTTCATAAACAACTGTTCCGGCAAGCGTGGCACTCAAATTATACAACACCCAGAGCGACAAAGTGCATAACAATACCCCTCCAACTTTTATTTATTCAGCTAGAAAAGAGGAGAATGACTGTAGGCATGGCACAAGAGGAAAATGAGAGTCATCCTTCCTCTTCCTCAAGCTGTCATCCACCCCCACCCCACCCCACCCCTCCCTCTCTCCCCAAGCCCCTCCTCTTCCTCCCCGTCTCCCCCTTCCAAGCCCTGGAAAATCCTTGGCCTCAGTGCCCCAGACCTGGGCAGCTAGGAGGAGGAAATAATGCCTGGAATGTGTAAAAAAAAAAACTTGAGTCATTCCCACATGTCAACCTCTGGCTCAGCTCCTCCTCCTCTTCCCAAAGAGTGTTGCCTTCAGGTTCTCCTCATAAACTCTTATGTTGAAGTTCTCAGGCTAGAAATGTTCAGACAAACCAGCAGTGCTGCAGACTGAAATATTTAATCTATAGATGCATTTACCCTATTTTCTTTTTCAAGGAAATAGAGCAACAAATGTGCGACACTTTTCTGTACATAAATACCGAAACAATCACACTATGATTCATCAAATGAAAGCTTGGCACCCTGACCTGAAACATAACACGAACAATACTGGTTCAAAGTGACCAAATGGGTGGAAAATATTTAATTTCACTTGACTTCCCTGCATTTTTATTTAGCTTTTAATTCTGATTAGTCTCTTTCTAACGGGCCCTGAAGGCAGCAAGAGAAGGGGATTTCCTTTTTTCCAGTGGTCCCTCATGAGAAGCATCATGTCAGTGAAAGACTCAATGATTGCACTCAACGCTCTCCAATAACTGTTACAGGCACTCGGTCTCTGTGGCTTTGTGATCGAAGCTGTCTCCTAAACAAACAGGGCTCTGAATAATTAGAGCTGTCTGAAATGAATTTGTGCCTTGAAGTGTGGCCTCATGATTTACCAGCAGTGAATGTGACTTTATGGCCATTAACAGAAAGAACATGTTGATTTGCAAATATCACAGCAACACAAAGTACAGTAAGGTAGTAATGTACATTATTATTATTATTAATATCAGCCTAAATACTTACACTTCAAGTAACACTTTCAATGTACATTTGGAAGTAAGTATATCATTTTGCATTTTGCCTATCGAAAAGTAAAAACACCGAATGGCACTTAAAATGGATTTAATCCGGCATTTAAGACTACTGACAACAAAAAGATGTGTTATTATAGTTTATTATTTTACATTTCAAGGTATTGAAAGACTATATATATATATGTTTGTTTTTTTTTTAAATTTAATTTTTTTATTACCAATCCAGAACAAACAGCTTTTCACAGGCGGTTTTGGTGTCCCTTGTAAATTGCGCGTTCACGCGGTTCTCTTGGCCAGCCCCAGTATCCCGGTGCGCTCGCTCCCGCGCCGGGCTGCTGGTGGAAAAAACTGCAGCGGCTGTAAGCCGGAGGAGCCACGAAGAGCGGAGCGGAGCTGTGCGCGGAAACATAATCACTGACACTGGCGAGAGTTGAGCTACACACACACACACACACACACACACACACACTCTCGGATTTTCGTGGTTCCTGCCGAGGACGACGTTTGTCAGAACCGGGATTTATAAGCGGTAGGACCGACGGAGAGACACTCGGCGCCTGAAAGGTATGGAAAAGTTTAGCAGTGAGGGCTCCTTTTCCCCCTAAATTGAAAGTGTCTCAGCCACAAGTCTTAAGTCGGTTTCCTTCGGCTTGCCAAGTTCCAGTTTGCACAGCAGGACGGGGGGACGGGGGGACGGGGGACGTCGTGTCTTTGCGTGCATGCTAAGCGGCTCCGCGTTAGCGCCAAATGTCGGGCTTTTTTTTTTTTTTTGGTTTGTTTTTGCGCTCCGCGTCCGGAGGGAGGACGGGGGGACGGGGGGGACGACGTGAAGAAGTTTGCTAGCGCTCGGTCGTCTTCGCCGAACCGGAGAGCTAATCGCTGACTTCAACACACCGGAGCCGCTGCTGTCACAGCTGGAAGCGGAGTGCGGGAGGAAACTCCGGAGGAGGTGCAGCTCGGCTCGGTCTCCAAACCCGAGCGTCTTGTGCTTCTCGGAAAGTTTGAGTTCTGCGCGCACCTGGTTCGGAGCCCACAACTTGTCTGCGTTCACGACATGGGACCGCTGACCAAACGGAGGTCCGGGGACCATCGGGGGGGTCCTAAAACAAACTTATTCCAAATGAATTTGTTTGCATTTAGGATCCTCTTTAGAAATGTAGGATCACGATAAGGCAACAGCTGACGATTACCTTCGTTTAGGAATGAATCTGTAGATTACCTTTTTGATGAATCGGTGAGTTATTTGGTCTTTAAAATGTCAGAAAATGGTACAAAAAACCCCAAAAAACAACAAAGGCAATCAGTGTTTCCGAATACATCTGGTTTTGTCCTGATAAGACAGTCCACAACTAAAACATATTCATTTTATTATCGTGGAGGACTAAGTGAAACAACAAATATTCACATTTAAGAAGCTTAAATCAAAGATTCTTTTTTTTTTTTTTTTGCATTTTTTTTTTTTATAAATCGAATTTAAAAAAAAAAGTTGGCAATTAATTAACTGTCATTCTACTAATCCTTTTGATGGATGAAGAACTAGATTTAAAAATCCTCCCCTGTAGTTGTTGAAGTTTGTGTATGGCTCCTTGTAGCTCAGGACATCCACAGGTGCAGGGGATCATCCTGTCTTCGGCGCCGGCTTCCTAACATCAGGCTGACCAAAGCCAGACTCTTTTACAACAACAAAAACAAAAAACAACAACAACAGTTTTATCCCCACGACAAGACATTTACACAGAAACCTCCACAGGGAGACGTGTGTTAGCAGGTGTATTGCATGCATGATTTGCTGTATACATCGAACTGTGAATCATTTTACACATATCTGAGTGGTATGTTGTTGTTGTTGTTTTTAAACAGCCTCTCTCTCTCTCTCTCTCTCTTCCCCTGTTCCATCAAAAGACTATAATTATAGCCAACAGCATTGATGATCACCCAGAATGCACCAGAATTGATTTTCTAGGAAAAAAAACAAGAAAAAAACAACAACCAGCGTCCCGACACTGCCGATTATCGACGCCTTCAAAAATGGAGATCGGGCTTTGAATCTCTAAAATGACGGCAGAAACGAAGTGTTAATGCAAAAGCACGTGATTGAGCGAAGATTGAGGTTGTTGTCATTTAAAAAAAAAAAAAAAAATGTTTTAAAGGCAATATTTTTGTCTGCCAACATGCGTAGGCTTCAGGTGTGCTCTCAACTCGCCAATCCTGCAACGTCCCGCAGTGCGGGGTCTCAAAGTTTGCTTGTCCGTGGCGGGCGCTGGACAGAAAAACAAGCAAAAGCACACCAAAAAAAACAACAACAAAAAAGTTCAGTGCGGGTCAAAACACAACTGCTTTTGTGACGAGGACCACGGTGACCTTTCACTCACCGGCGAGCTGGGTCGTTCATTCCCAGAATGTATTTGCGAAAGTGAAACAGTCTTGAGTTTCAGTGTCACAAGTTCAGGCCGGCGAGAGTTGAGGCAGAGTTGAGGCTGTAAAGCGCAGCGTTTCCTGAACACGCCGACCCGCTCGCCTCTGCGTGTCCCAACGCGGGACAGCAGTTGTCAGCTCTTGGTTTTTACACGCGCCCGTCCTCTTGTTTTGATTTGCTCCTCGTTTTGTTGACACTGTCGTCTGATAAGCCCCCCCCCCCCTCTGCGCGTCGCCTCCAGAATGAAGTGTGCGGGACAAATATTTGTTGGATCGCTTCCTACTGGAACATGCTGGGAACATACCCGCCGTTCTTCGTGGCCAGCAACAGGAAGATGGTGTTTTGCGGCGATCTTTGTGTTTCACGGAGCTGCAGGAGGTTTTTTTTTTGTGGGAGGGGGGGGGGGGGGGATTCGACGGCGTACGTGAATGACGGAGATCGACTCTGCCGGTCGTTGGATTTTCTTTTCTTTTTTTTGGTGACCTTTCTGTGGAAAAGCATTTGATTTGCCTTCGGCCGACCTGTTTGCCGTTTCGCAGATGTACAGCTGTGCTATTGATCCAGGCTCAGCACAGCGGGTGCGTCAGAGGAGACGACACAGACGTGATGTGACGCGAATGATCTTTTCCGTTACCGTGGGGCTCTTTTTGTGAACGTTGCATGGGTGAGTCGTCGGCCCGGAGGCATCATGGAAGCGAGACGTTCAAAATCCGTCCCTTCGCGTCGTAAATTAGTCTGAGCGTTATACCTGTTTTCCAGATGGATCAGTGACCCGCGGCCGCACCTGAACTGGAGCTTATTACTATTTGTTTATCGAATACATGTTTTCTAAGTGGATATCAGCACCAGTTATCAACAAAATAGTTTGTTATTATTATTAATTTTTTTTATCTTCGATAGAGGAAACGATCTCAACGGAAGACCTGAAAACACAATCGGTGTGTGAAAACTGGGCTGTCCGGTTTGTTTGGATTAACTGGACGTGATTTGGCGTTCAGACAGAACAGGTGCCTCCCAGCCAGGAAATCAATACGTCTCAATAACGGGAGCATTGAAGAGTCCTCGTCTGCGGGACGTGCGTCTTCTACTCCGGTCCACTTCGCGGACACGCACGGTATGATAAACAGTCATCAATGAAATCCCTTTTGGATCGCCAAATTAAAATCGCATCTTTAAATATTTTACTTAAATGTGCTGCAGTTTGAGCTCATGAGCTACTTCTTGCGTGTTAAAACATCCTCATTGGAGAAAATACACAGTAGAATAACAGCAATCGAACACTTTCAGTTCTAATGATCAGCATTGGAGTATAAAGCACGATATGTAATCATTTTGAATCTCGTCAAACTATTTTTAGAAGTTTGTGCGCACCACGGAGGGTTTTTTTGTTTTTCTTTTAAGTATCATCCCATGGATTTTCAAGTAACACCTTTTTTTTTTTTTTTTGCTGAGACCTAATGCTGTTTTGGAATGAATTTATTGAATTACAGTATGTGTAACTGCAGGCTTTAATCTTCTCCAGAGTCATAAAATTATGCACCGTCCTCCTACATGTAATCATGCAAAGCCTCTCCTGAATTCAAAGCGGTTTAAACTGTGATTGGTTTAAAAATTCCATGTGTGGAGTTGTTCTCTCACATCCTAAGCTTGTCATTTCAATACGGCGCGTTGCCTTCGTGTTTGTAGTTCCATTCGGTCGGGCCCACTGAGATCTTGTCAGATTATTTGTAACCTGAGATTAAAGGCAGCGCGAGTTTATCGGACATGACACTCGGAATTTAGGATGAGTCTCCCAAACGGATTTCTTTCCAGAGGAACTCAGCGGCATGAATAACAGGTCATTTATCAGTTGACAGCATCTGTGTGTTTGGGCTCTGAATCAGATCTGGGAGGGAAGTGTCATGTGACACCGTGACCCCTGACCTCTCCCCTTTACCCTAAGCCGGGGTTTGAGCTGGATAACAGCTGTGACCTAGCGGTTAAGGGCGTACACGCACGCACGCACACACACACACACACACACTCACATGCGGACACGCACACCCGCATGCACACACGCACGCACACACACACACACCCGCATGCACACACACCCACATGCATGCACACACCCGCATGAACACACACACACACCCACGTGCACACACACCCACATGCATGCACACACCCGCATGCACACACACACAAAAAAAATTTCCCCTCAGGGATTAATAAAGTAACTACCTAACCTAACACACACACACACACACACACACACACACACACACACACACACACACACACACACACACACACACACACACACACACACACACACACACACTCAAAGATGTTCCAGTTGTAAGAACGTACTAATGAGATCTGATTCAAGTCGTGTTACTGTCGACTGACTTCAGCTTGCAAATGTAATTTGCAGCCTTATCAATGTATGATCGTGTTCATATTTCTGTTTTTGATATTATTTGTGAGGTCGGGGGCAGTAAGCTCTACCTCAGTGGAATTTTTAATTACTTCTATTTTACGTGAGTATTTTATTTTCATGCTCATTCAGACTTCGAGCTCTCGGTAACCAAACAATCAAGCGATCAGCAGATTGATCCATTTTAGATATAATAACTTCACAAGATAGTCAACCAGGTTACATTTGGCGATGGCCTGGCTCGTAGGGATCAGATCGGAGCCAGGTCTAAAATTAGATTCGTTATGAAAAAAAAAAAAACATCTGTCCCTCAAGATAAAAGTGAATCTAACTCCTCTTTTTCCCAACTCAAGTTAGTAAGTAAGTCCAACAAAAAGCTGCAGGTAGTTGCAGGATAGTTAACTTGGTGATAGTTGAACTAGTCGAGCCCACACTGCAGCGTTGCTTCCTCTGACCACGTCAAACTGTGGACGCAATAAAAAAAGAAAAGAAAACAAGAGCAAATCACATGTAACAACCAGATGTACACGTATGATCAAATGAAAAGAATGTCTGTTTCTTCTCAGTTCGACTGAAAACTGCCCTTTCTAAATGATAGGTTTTTGAAAAATAGATTTTTTTTTTTTTGGATCGGAGATAGCTAAAGATGAACATCGCAGAAATTTGGATCCCCAGATTTCGGACTTCGGCTCCCTGAAGTTCAATCCCACCTCAGCTTTTCCAAATGTCACACTCGTCGCAATGAGCGACATCGTCCCCCTTTTACACCACCGAGCATTTGCTCATGTCGTTGCCCCTAAAACAAAACACTGCGTGTTTTAGAAGGTCAGTGGAGCCTGATAAAGTGCAGTTCGGGCTGGAAGCCATCTCTAAAAACTTCAGCTGTGCCTGCAATCACCGCCGAGCTGGAGCCCAGTTGCGTTTTGTTTTGGAACTCTGCTCCGGATATAATTGGTGCTGGCAGCTCCGGGTCGTGGCTTACAGCGAGTACATTTTGCAGCCATCAGGCAATAACATTGCACCTTCCGAAAGTCTGTGGAATATCATCTGAGTCATCCAGGTGGGAGAACATGTCAGAACAAATCAAAGTCACCCGCAAACATGGTCGGTTCCACAACAAGAAGTCTGGCAGGTGATTAATAGTGTTTGATCGACAACAAAGGATTATGAATCAGTAAATTCCTTCATGAAAACCTTTTTGAGGAACGCAACCTTATTAGATGAAGATGCAGATGACATTTTCAGTTCTCTGCTTGGTTTCCACACTCGTTGAATGTGACGTGACATCAGTGGTTGGAAGACCAAGGAGCAGATCAGAGCAGCGTTTGGATCTTATATCAAGTTGGAGGGCATCTACTCCTGATCTGAGACACTGGACATTCATTTCTCTCTCTGTGTGTGTGTGTGTGTGTGTGTGTGTGTGTGTGTGTGTGTGTGTGTGTGTGTGTGTGTGTGTGTGTGTGTGTGTGTGTGTGTGTGTGTAATATAGAAACCTATATTAATGTCTGTAATCACGAGTGCTTTGGCTTGGTTTTCCGTGTTGTCTTTCCATTTCTTCTGTGTTTAAAATATTTCTGTCTGACCTTTAAAGGAATGTTGACTTTGTAAACATCGGTGATTATCTGGGAAACTCAAGGCTGTGGCTTTGCTGATAAACTCTTAGCTCGGCGCTGACCTTGGAAATTTGAGTCTAATGAGCCATTAGCTGTGTTGAGGTTATGATTTAGAGATGCTTCTTAAATGAAATTATGAATTAATCAGCAGCAATGTAGCTTGTAGGAAAATATGGCTTTTAGGAAAGCTTTCAGCAGGATTTCCTCTCAGTTTTAGGAGAGCTTAGGTGCTCTTTGTGTGTGTGTGTGTGAGTGTGTAATAATATATATAATAATCACACAATATTGGTCAATCAAACACATAATAATACCTATATGCATTTGAACGAGGGTTTTGTTGCGCTCCTTTATTCTTTATGCAGCAGGTAGCTGTGGAAGGATCATTTTAGAAAAAGAATAAATTCATAACAGGAATCAAATTTGCAATATTACAAAATATGGTTTCATAAGTAATTTCAAAACAACAAAGTCCCTTAAAACTCAAAATTTCACTAATAGTCCCGAACATCAAAACACTTGAGTGAAGTTTAGAAAGGATGAAGAACGCGGACATCATTCCTCCTGTCCTCCGTCCTCCGTCCTCCGTCCTCTGTCAGCCAGCAGCTACATTTACAAGAGATTGAGCGGTTTTAATAAATATTACAAACTGAGCTGAACTCAGCTGACAGATATTCCTCTCGTCTCTGTTTACGGAGCGTTCTGAAGGAGGGCAGCCGGTCAGGTGAGGCTGACGCGTCGTCTGTAATAACCCCATTTCACTTTTACACACACACACACACACGCACGCACACACACACTGCTACGTCCACACAGCTAAACTGCTCCATCTCTGGTGGTCTCACTTCGCACTCAGATGGTTCCTGATGTCCCTTCGGCTCAGGAGCTGTGAGAAAGCACTTGGGTGCTAACAATATAGGGAAAACCCCGCTTTTAGTGAAGATTCTCACATGTGGCCTGTCGGTCTTCTACTGGTCTTCTATTAGACGAGCAATGTAGGACAGGTGAGGTCAAACACAAACGTTTATTGCGGTTTTTCCAAGTGCGTTATTCCAGCAAGCCTCTTTGCACATGTGTTTTGCAGTGTTTACAAAAGAGGGCCACGAGGGCCGTAGCTTATGAGTCTAATGGATTTCTTCTGGCTGAAAGCTGGATGCTGCTGCTCACCACAGTGTGTGATTTAGAAGTGTGTCTCCTCCTCATAGGGCAGGCAGAGTTCACGTATTCATCACATCCCAAGCCGACTTAATGGGCTAAAGCTGCTGCACTCGGTAATTTCACATTATCAGATGTTCTCCTTTTGAACTCAACCGTGTGTGTTGAATAAACTTGTCCGACCGTCATTGTTGTCTTGTGGGATCCATAAAAAAAAAGAAAAGAAAAGAAGACTGAACCGGGGCCAGCGGTGATGTCAGGTCTTTTATTGTCGACGTGTTCCAGACCTGTTACCTGACTCCACAACGCTTACTCGACAGATTGATGCGAGTCATGTCAGAGATTACGTGAGCTGTTGCTTTTGGTGCAGCCACGTGGGGAATGAATGCTACACCAGTTGTGATGTTCAATGACCTGATGGCGCACTTCTGTCTCAAACTGCTGTAGGATTTCATGCCGAGTTACACGCGTTCAGTTTGGAGCGTTTCAGGGGGAAAACTGTGGGTTTTGGCTGCAGACGAAGCCGGCTCGCTCATCTTAGTCCGACTTCTCATAACGGTATTAAACGCAAGAGCCTTGACACATTTGTGTTCTTTGTGCGCGTCTGTTCTCACACTGCGTATACACCCCGGTCTCAAGTCGACTCTCTGACCCTGAAAACCAAAGGCTTCATCTCGAGATTCCAGCTGCATGGCATTCCAAGCTTGATATGTTCTGTTATTTCTCAGGCTCCGACTCAATAACACAGGAGTAGGCTGGGAACATTAAGTGATGCTGTGGCTGCCGTCCATTAACAGTACTCGAGAGATCTCCAGGGCTTTTTGTCAGTTATTTTTAAGACAGATTTTGTTTTTTCAATGTCGTCTTATGTTTTTGCTCAACAGCCCAAAATACGAAAAGGTTGCTTAGTTCCTAATTGAAGCTGCGAAATGAACGAGCTGTCAATCAGACAAACCGGGGCTTCCAATGTAAACGTCGTGACAGTTATTCCCGTCGAGGCTGAATGACACGCATCCGTAGATTACACCCATAATGTTCAGCACTCGTGCTCTTGAGTGAGCACCAGCTCATCGGCGAGCTTTTGATGAGTTTATCGTGCATTTTGATCGGGTGTATCTCGATGATTCAGCTCGCCAATATTAGCTCCATGCGTACGCGTGAGCTTCCTGCCCGTCGCAGCTCGGCCACTTTACATCATATTGTCGTGACTAATCTCCATCTAATTAAATGGTCAAACGTGAAAGTCGCCAGCATAGAGTGGTAGCAGGACTAATGGTTGCTAATAGGTTTGCTATCCCGGTTTGTTTGTTTACCCACGAAGCCGGTTGTCTTTTGAGTGATGAATTATGTTCTTTTATCTGATTAAAGACGGCTTTACTTCTTTTGTAGCTCTATAACGGCGATGAAGCCCTTGTGCAGCTCTCTCTGCAGCGTTGCATTTGGACGAAGGTGCTACATCGGTGCAGACCATTCACCATTTAATTAGCAAACCGGCCCCCGCAAAAACATGGATTCTCATTTCATTTTAAAGCGTTAACTCGCTGTGGCGCTTCGGCTGGAGCGGCTTCAGTGTGAACTAAAAAAAAAAATGTAAGAGCAACCAGCATATGATTCAGTGATGTACAGGTCAAAAGCAAAATATCCTCCCAGAGGAAGCTGACTAATGGTAACAACTCTCCTTGTGGCCTGTCTGTCAAGCTAATCACCCATCTCACTTCCAGTTTCAAACTCAACCGGGTGGTAAGACCTCCAAATGAATGTCACAGGAATGTGGCTAACAATATATCAAATTAAGGTATGTTAATGATTTCGTACATTTGTGGATATGTGACCGCAAATGTCCGAAAACAACTAAAAGGAATGTTGTCTTGCAAGAATTTCTCCTTTCAGATAATGCGGCTTCATTTTTCTGCCATTTCATGCAGTCAACGTTAAAGACTTCCTCGTTCTAAATTCTCAACTCTTAAACGGGGAATTTTCAGGAGATTAATGCTGTCTTTATCACCATGAAATGTACAAGTAGTAAAATATGTTTGTTTAGAGTTTTGAAATCCTTGCTCCTGATACCTCCCTCAGTCTGAGGACGAACACGGTTTCCAGCCAGAGGCTGGAGCGGAAGATGGCCAAAAAAGAGCGAACAATATGTGGTGGGAGATCAAAATCCCTCCATGGATCTGGTTTCCGGTTTCATTTAGAAGCAGCGCGCCTTCAGGCTCGGTCCCACAGTTCTGCATTTCTGCTGATTTAAATCTGGGTGTGGATGGACATTGGGGCAGAGATCTTTGGCAATCTTACACTTTGATTATGACTCTTGGTGTCACGATCCAATTCAGAAATGATCCTCAATTCACAGAGATTCATGAGTCGAGTATAAAGGAGACGTACGCTATAGTTGAGCCGTTACTCCGGCTCGCCGTGTGCCGAACCGTCGACTCCTCTTCTTTGCCCACTGAACTGCAAGTGAAACGTAACTGACAGTTAAGATAACTGGTTTGGATGAAGGGCAGAGACGGAAATAAGCAGCGGAAAGTGGGTGACAGGAGGCAGCTTTTTTTTTTTTTTTATCCAGGTTGTTTTCAAAGTGAATTATATAATTGAAATTCACTTGTGCACATCACATTATAAAATGAAAGTGTGATTTAATGACAGTCATTGGTTGAATGAATTTGGTGTGTGTGTGTGTGTGTTGAGGTAAAATGGGGGGAAAGTTGTCATTTCCATAATGATGTGCAGCAGTGGAGAGCAGCTTCTCCTTGAACCGCTGGAGTTCACTAGATCTGGTTACGTGTCCTTCTCTTACAAAACTGAAGACTTATTAAATCCAAGTCATTTTTAAATCCAAAATTCACCCAAACATTTGAAGATAATCTCCAGAGTAGCTTCAGTATGCGTGTGCCTACTCTCCTCTCCGGCGGCAGCTGTAGTGATAATTGGTATTTTGGCTTTGATGGGGGTCATGGTTTTGATGTGAGCGATTTAGTTTTTCATCCTCAACGGATGTGGCGTTAAACAGGTAACTGAATTTCAAATATTTCAAATATACTGTTGACATGGCAAATAAAGTGACATGCAGCCACATGTGTTTGGAGCCCACCCAGCAGGTGTTCCCAGCTGCACATGCACACTTCACATTTCCAACACCGTCATCACGTATCTGGGGAACAGGTGAAGAATATACCCGGCATCAACAGAGCTCCTCCGCTGAGGCTTTTCATCTCTTCAATTCAATTCGATTCAACTTTATTTCTATAGCGCCAAATCACAACATAGGTTATTTCATGGCACTTAACACATTAAAGTCCTTACAGCAAGACTTTACAATATTATACAGAGAAACCCAACAATTCAACAATTCCCACATAAGCTAGGAGGGAAAAAAACTTCCTCTTTAACGGAGAAAAACCTCCAACAGAGGGAAGAAAAACTCCCTCTGAACAGGAAGAAACCTCCGACAGAACCGGGCTCAGAGGTGGGCGGAGCCATCTGCCTCGACCGGTTGGGGCGAGAGGAGAGCAGAGAGAGAAAAGGACAGCATAGAGATACAAGAGAAGAACTGTTAATCTAGAGAGTGTTGGCACCGGTCCGGCCTCGCAGCGCCAGCTCTTGGGGATTTGCTCTGACAGATAAGAGTCTGACGCTGTGACTTTTACGCTGGACAAACGTTACCGAGCAGAAACTCTCCCGACAAAGACTGAGCAGGGAGAAAACGCCCGTTTCTGTCTCTACGTCTGCGGTTCAGTTTTGTTCTTCTTCTGAAGTTTGAAGCACAGCTCCACGCTGTGTAGATTTCATTAAGTGTTACATGATCCCTAATGTGAACTGCCTTGATACCGTATTGAGCTCCATATATGGAAGGATAACCTTCCCGGCACGGGATCGATCCGTGGTGATGCATCTGCACAAGTATTTGTTTGAGTTGAGTGGTTGTAGCTGCACTGATGCCAAAACAATTCTGGCCTGTTGAAATGTGTTGAGAGCACTTTTGGCCAAGTTTTAACCTCACAAACTCTCCCGGACTCATCCTGCATCTTAAAATAACTTGCTACGTGTTGTGCTGCAATCTCTCAGACATGCCTTGCTGCTGTTGGACTTGTTTACAATAGTGGCGAACCTGCATAGCTGCGGCTGCTATTGGAGATTACAAGCCTGGATGAGGGCTGCTAACGTGCCTCAACACTATCTCCTACATTAAACGGGTGCTCCCACTTTTCAGAATGAAGTACGGTAGGTTTTTGAAGGTGAGTTGTGCGAGTCTGTGTGTTTGTTGGGTATCAAAGCAAAGCTGTGTAACAAATCAGTTACTGTAGAAGGAAACGTCCTCCGTACTCGGCTTTTTGAGACTTGATTTTTCAGAATTGCCGTGTTGCGTGGATGTTTTCTATAAAGTGTAGTCTCATAAATTACTGATGAGACGGATGGAGTCGTCGGGTGTGGTGGTGCTCTGCAAATCCACACTTAATAATGGTTCTTCCTGACATTGCAAATGTTTAAGGCCTTCCTCCACTGTTCTGAATGCTTAACTAGGTCATCGTGACTCACTTCCCACCAAATGTGAAATTTTGAAATGCGCTGCTTTTTATTTCTTGCTCTTACAATTAGAACCTTTGTCTTTTTAACATGGCAGCTTCTAATCTTGTCCTAATTCAGTGTTGAACATTGAAGACTTTGATTATTATGTGGCTTCAGTTACTTTGACTCAAAATAATTTGAGCAGTTGGGTCCTTCGTGTTAAGTGCTGTCTTGAATTTGAGTGGTTAACAAATAAACGCTGGCATTGTAGTGTGGCTGCGATTTAATCCTAATTTTACTACCATTTCACATCATAGACCGTCAAACAAAATGTAATTACAATAAACCCAATTTCTACATCATTAAATGAAAACTGAAGTGCAGGGTCGTGCAGCAAAAACATTCTGTATCCAGTGCAATGTAATTAGGTCAATGTAGGATATGTAATATGGCCAATATCTGTGTTGCTGAGGATTTTTTTCAGTATGACGTGTTTAAAGTCACTTGCTGTTCCATTGAACTGCAGAGTGAAGGTTGATTCATATAAAATGTTGGTATCTAGCTGCTGATAGCACCACCGTAGCGCTACATGGATGTAGAGACTAAATGGGAGATGAAGAGCAATTATCTTGAAATCAGAATATTATCGTTCCTCAATTTGCTAAATATTGTCATGATTGTTAACATTTTCCATAAGAAACACGTTGGACCAAAGAAAAAAAAAAAAATCCAAAGTTGACCGGTGAGTTCAAGTCAAAACTCAAAATGTTCAATATTGCTTATCCAGTTTAATGTAATGTAATTGTGGGCAACAGTGTCACGTATCAGTAAGTCATCTCAGGATAAACAGCTGCCAGCCCGTTTGGCACATTAAATTAAAACTCATGCAATCTAATACAACAGTCCTGTAATATATCCAACTTCATGAAGGTGATGATGTTCTTTTAGTTGAGTGGTGTTAATTCAACTATTGTTGTTTAAGATGCTGCAATTGGAGCTGCCGCTGAATTGTATTGTGTTACAGACTAATGTTTCAATTATTTTGTCCAACACGTATATCTCAAAAAAGGTGGGCAAAATAACCCCTCAAGTCTGTATAACACCACAAACGACATCCTCCAGAATGAGCACACAATCTAGTCAGAATTGGATTTTGGCAGGACTGTTGTATTAGACTCAGTTACTTTTGGCAAGGTGCACCGACATAACAGGTAACAGACAGAGTGGGATTCCCCTGGGAGATGAATTAGTGCTTACTCGCACATTTTGGAAATTCGATATTCAAACTAATGTCAAACCCAATTGTACAGGTTGTCTCTGACCACAAATGATTCTTCCTTTATTCTTCCTTGACTCTAGTGATATTGAGAGAAAATGATATTTGGATTGAATAGAATTGAGAGCAATCATACCTGCCAGTATTTATCACTGGACATTCCAGAAGTGGTTGAAGACATGGTGCAACATTGACGGTGAAAAGGCCTCCCGGCATTCACCACCTCACCACTTGTAAACAAACATGCACCGCCTGACCTCGCCTGACACAGCAACGCTCTTTTCCACAAATAATCCTGCCGGTGCCGCTCAAATTAAATTTGCCGACTCACCCCGTTTTCAAGTCGCCCAGCTGAGTGAGGGGCACATCTCAAATGACCTGTTTAACTCCCTCCTTTCACTCTCCGTCCCACCAAACGCACGCACACGGTCCCGTCACCCCGCCATCTCATTAGCGATGACCGCGCCTCCGTGACTCCTCTCCGTAAGTGCTTGTTGTTTGGTGCGTGACATGATCTGGGTCCCACGAAGAGCCAAATGGCAAGTAAACAAACGGCCCGCCATTCCTCCAGACCCCGGCCCGCACCGCAGCTATATCAGGCCGGCAGACCAACGGGGGCTCCCGGCTGAGCGGTTTAGAGAAGTGTGACGCGTCTGTCTGAGAATGGTGTGAAACGCAGCATGTAGCACTTTGTGGAAAGAAGAAATGCGCGTCCTTATTTGGAGGGAAGAGGCACGTTTGTTGATTTTGGGTCTGAACTGATGTGCGTGTGTGTGTGTGTGTGTGTGTGTGTGTGTGGTCGGGATGGCAGGTGGGTGCCCTGCCCAGATATTGGCATTCAGCCGCTCGATTTTGGCCACGGAAAGGGAAAGGGGAAGAGCGGGAGGAGTTGGGAGCACTGTGATCCAGCGGGCCGGTGACTGACGGGAACAGAGGCTGTGCACAAACTAGCCAATGAGCACGAGGCTGGCGAGCGAGACGCAGCATAACAAGCTCCCTCATTCACTTCATTTCATATGTCTGCACTCGGCACTGGGACGGCACGTCGTGAGATCAAAGTGAAAATATGATGTTCAAACGTAAACAATCGCTTCTCCCTTGGTTTTTCCCTGCCGGATGGAGGGAGAGCTTCAGTGGGACATTTTCAAAGTGTTTATTTTCCTTTCTGCAGTCGAGATCAAATGTAAATATAGAATATGTACACGCACGTATTTACTCTGGTATGCATATTTCCCCCCTTGTGCCAGCACATCGTCTTCCCTCTGGGCAAGTATGAGAGTACAACACCTGCGCTGACACGTGATGGCGAGCGCTCGGAGATCAGAGGAAACCCTCGCCGTGTTCGGCTTCGTTCAGCGCCACAAAAAGCAAAGTGTCTCTTTTGAGGCGGAGGGAGCGCTCGGGAGGACTGAAGTATCCAGTTCGGGAGATAACGTTTCTTTACACCGTCGCACTGCTCGTTTTATCGTCTCCATTTCATGCGCCTTTGAAAATGTGAAGCGGGTCCGGTGCAAAAGGAGAGCGGCCGAAGGTGTTCCTCAACAAAGAGGCTGTTCTTCTTACGCAGGGTCATCGCCAACTTTTAGACTCGCTACGATTTATCGAAGGAAAGGCCCGATTCAAGTTGAGTATCGCATGAACTCTGGGTTTGTAACCCTGCCGGTAGTGCACCGGAGTCAGATCATCTACTGATGCATGAATGTTTTAATTAGAAAACCCAACCAGCTTGGAAAATCACTTATTTAATCATTTTTTTTCAAAGCAGGGACAAAATGTCCTTGGAATGCTAATTCTTTAACTTAAAATGTCTCCGTTCACGCACGGGGACATTGTTGTTTAAATTTAACACTATATATTTTTTTGTATTCATCAATAGATCATATGTTGTTCTTCCAAAGTTAGTACACTGGTTTTAAGATGGTTGAAATGAGATAATTCTTCAGCTCAATTTCTCTCTCGTCCGTATTCCGTAACTCACAAACTCGCGCAAAATAATAGGGCTTTGTCGAATTCGATATGTTCAATATGAAGTCGGCTATTCCTTTTTTTTTTTTTTTTTTTTTCAAATATAGAATAATAATTTGTCAGTCAGAAAATTTGCAACTCCTCTCCTTTGTCCCCGGATCGCTGCCAGTCTGCTTTTAGCAGCGAGCAGCGGAGGTGTTGGATCGGTTGTTGCTCGGCATGTCTGCTCTCCGATGGTCTCCCCGTGTCCTCCGTGCACGTCTACCAAGGCTTTGCTGACGTCCGGGCCTCTGGTCGCCACCGTCCGTAGACGGAGGCTGGCAGGGACCAGCGGTTGCCCTCGACACACTGCTGCCGCAGTCCAAAACATCTGCTGTCAAACATCGGGGTCTCGCTCTCAACCGGACCACCTTCTGTCTCACACTACCAACCTAGTAGCTCACTCCCAGCAGCATGGTCCCGGGGCTGATGGGTTTGACGTCTGTGTGTACACCGAGGCCAGCGCAGGGTCCTCAGCTGGTCCTGCCCTGTCCTGTCCTGTCCTGTCCTGTCCTGTCCTGTCCTGTCCTGCCCTGTCCTGTCCTGCCCTGCCCTGTCCTGTCCTGTCCTGTCCTGTCCTGTCCTGTCCTGTCCTGTCCTGTCCTGCGAGTTAGAACCTTAACCAGAGTACATCTTTGCCTTGTTTAACCTCTATAAATTTGACTTTAACTCTAAAGTTGACGGAGTGGTCTCTTACAGATGATTTGACTCGGTGACTTTCAGCCCTACAAAATATATATATAGCGTACCCATCCTACTTTCACCAACGCTCTTTTAATTAAAAGCTGCCTCTTTTGCACACATGAATCCCTTATTACAGCTCCGCTAGTTAAGCAAGACATGTTAATTCACTTTACTGCATAAGTAAGAATTAGGCTCAGTGTGGAAGCATGGCAGAAAGGAGGACATGCATATTAATCAGGCTAACGTTCTTCATGAGGAGCTTTAATTAAACAGGTTTGTCATGAAGTTATTTCAAATAGCTTCAAAGGACATAAAGACCATTCACAAACACAGCAAACATATCAAAGTTAAAACAAGGTCAGCGCTTGTGTGTCTGACAAAAATCCTTTGTTTAATAGTCAACATTTTTTTTTTTTACTGTTTCCTATGTAAATAATTACTGTGTACTAGTTGCATTCTTAATTTTTTGTTAAATGTATCATCTTCCTCCAGAACATAAGCAGTAGTAAAAATAAATGTTTGTTTCATTGTATAAAACAAGGATTCAAAACGGCACAAAGAAAAGAGCGTAGTGTATCAAACTGGAGTGTTTAATTGCTGAGCAGTGGGCTGCTCTGTTTGCGTGGTGCATTCCTTTGTACTGCACATTTCAAAGAGACTCTGTGTGATTAGCTGAGTTTCCCACTCTGGGTTGATACCTGATGACATTTGTTTTGTCAGCTCAGACGAGCAGCTTCCTTTAAGAAGCCACTGCTTTTCATTTGGAGTTTTTAGTCTGTCGGAGTGATTTAATGAACTGTGCACCTACTTTTGTCTGCTTTTTACAAGTCACACCTACGTTCCCACACATATTCATTCCTCAGTGTGTGGCGGTGCCGGATCCATTTCCAGGGCGGGGAGGCCAAAGTGTGTGTGTGTGTGTGTGTGTGTGTGTGTGTGTGTGTGTGTGTGTGTGTGTGTGTGTGTGTGTGTGTGTGTGTGTGTGTGTGTGTGTGCGTGCGTACACACTCCACACATATGACATATCACCGATGACAGGGAGTAAGGTCATTTCCCATTTTGAGAGTGAAGCCACCAAATTAAATTAGTCTCAAATGGAGCATAACCCAAAACCATAAGTGCACAAGGTGGGGAGGTGATATATTTCTATATATCTATCACAATTAGTTGTCTACTGTTTTAACAGTGACTGATGGACACACTAAAGAATAAAACGGCCTGCACACAATTTTTACGTGGACGCTTAACAGCTTTTATCCCTGATGCGCTGTTCCGTTGTCGTCTTAACAGTCGTGCCGTTAGACAGAACCAAGAGAAGCTTTGCTAAACTAAAGCACCCAACATGGGCACATTCGATGTACACTGTATATAACTGAATGGTATATGATGTCTTCTGCGATTAGTTTGTTGGCTTCATCTCACCTAATGTCTCAGAGTGGAGGGTAATACTGCAGCATAGTGATTTAAAACCAATGAGGGACGGGGGCATGAAGTGAAGGGGGCCATTGGCCCCCCCCGGCCCCCCCTACGTTCAATTTTCATATTCCTCTCTTTTCATAAAAACGTCTGCAAAAAGCTCAGTTATGTAGCTCAGTGCAACTCTTTTAGCTGTCACGATAATGACTGTAAAGAGAGACATGAAGCTCGGAGGAAGATTATTTTTATGATTACATTTACAAACAACTGTAGTTTGAGTTCGGTTCTGTACATGCATACTGACACACTCCGGGGGACCAACAACGCCAACATGTGCTCTTGCTGCAGTTAATAGGCTTCCCCCTGGGAGCTTCAGCTTCATTCTGATTGATGTCCTGAAGCCACCCGATTGAGTTTACATCCCTCCGTGTTTTATCTGGCTTGTTGCAAGTGGAGACAGTTTTAATGGTCACTCTTGTGTTTTTTTTTTTTTTCTTCTGTTAAAACCAGTCCTCTGTTTTCTTTGTACCAACTGGAGTTTCTAGAGCTTGGTAAGTCTGCTGATCTGTAATTAGTGCCAACCATAAACAACCGGTATCCCGCTGAGCGCTGCCATGGGTGGCTGCCCTCACCACGACAATCTGGAGTTTCCCTTTTGTCCTCCGATGTGTCAGAGGCAGAGCCAGCTGCCCACCCTGGGAGATGAACAGTGGGAGAACTGTACGGAGAGAGACAGAGAGGAAAAGAAAGTAGAGGAGGAACATAAATGGAGAAAATGTATAAATAGAGTACAGTGTTTTGTAAAGACTGTGATGAAAGGAGCTCTTGTTAAGTAACATGTATCCAGGAGACGTCAGATCCCTTTTCCGTCCTCCTGTCGAATCATATTTAAATATAGTGCCTGATGCCATCTAAATATGATGCAAGTCAGTGGCTGTTGGATCAGATCTGATGCTCTTTCTGCCACGGCTCCAAGATGCATAATAATACCGTCGTGGTTGATGTAGTGGATAGCGCTGCATTCCAGTTGTTTGTCTAGTCATTTGCTTATTCTTTTGCAAACATATCTACTCAATCACTTGTCACAGTACTGAAGCTGCAAGATGCTTGAGTCATGACATAATCCTTTTGCCATGGAGACTGAGGCTGTCTCATGTTGGATTCGGTTAGAGCAGTTGCGCGAGTCTTTTGTGTGCATATTTTTTTCGATGGTGGTCCAGTTGTTTAACTCACAACCCCTAAAAAGGTTCATGGAGTTATCGGTGCTGGAAAATGCATTTTAGATCTATATAAATACTGGATTTCAGCTCTGTACTCTTTTTCTTTTGTCTGAAATACCCAAGTTTCCAGACTCTTGTAAAGGTCATGGTGAACTTGTTGTCGTCCTGGGAACGGGTTCTTGGCCTGAAGACATGCACCACGGACCATTGCAAGCAGTCAGCTGCCCCTCCTGCGGCTTCCCAGCCTACTTAGCCTGGAAACAGCCAATCGAGGCGCATGTCTGAGAGCGACAAACATCTGTGCATTTCATGCAAACAACAAGATGTTTTGTGAATGTTAAGAGCTGCTCTGTTTCTAATCTTGTGCGCTTGGAAAATTTCCATTTCTTGTCATATTTGCCACCAAAATACAAGTGGCTGACCAAAAAAATGTTTGTGTTGTCCTGAAAACAATATTTGTCAAGTGAAAAAAATATCAATTCTTAACTATTATATATTTTTACAGGCAGGAATAGCTATAAACCAGTTTTTCTTTCAATGAAAGTTCCTTTGCCACGGCTTGTCTTGCATGATCGACAGGTTTGCAGTAAGCTAGCATGTCGGTGTCTTTGAAACTTTGCATGTTTCCGGTCAAATATGATAATCTTGCACGTGGTTTGGGGTTCAGAATCCTGCAAAGACTTTGCTTCAGGTTCTGTTGAGCTTGGCATGTTTCCCTGCAACGGAGACCTTGTAGTCTGCGCTTGAGTTGAAGATCAAAGGCTCACGTTGTCCAAAGCTCACGTCTCGGCAGGTCAGCTCAGACTTTTAATTTTGGCCTCGGAGTGATCATTTCCCAAATGTTACGGATGAAAGATGCCCATCAATGGCATTATAACAGCAGCTCGTGAATCACAAATATCCACCGAGCCACTATATTACAGGCTCGGCTCAAGGAGTGGATGCAGACTGCGGTAGTGCAGTTTGAATGTAATAAAACAGTTTGCATCACGGTAGCAGCGTAGCGCCTGTGTGCTTAGCGCGGTATCTGTCCTGATTACCGTTGCTTAACTGCCATAAAGAGACACATGGAGCTGTTTAGCCGTCTGTCTACGTAGAAATACTGTAGCGCACTGCCAATTAGAGCCAGAGGAAGGAAGCGGTCAAAGCTAAATCCAGAGGTAAAGGGAAGCCCAGGGGAGAACTGGCAGGGCGCTACTCATATTTATTAGACTATTTTGTTTGTGTGGGGCATTTTGGACTTTTTTTTTTTTTTTTTTAACTCCAGTTGAGGTTGAAAGTTCTCACATCTATTGAAACATTTGGTGTCTCAGTCTCTTGGTTTCACTTTCATACTTTCTTTACTGTCGCTCTATTGCCTCTCTTAAGCAAGAATAAACCACGAGTACCAGTCAAATTGCAGAACGTCATATCTTAACTAGTATCTTGTGATATACCTACACGCTAAAATAAGACTGAGAAATAAAATGACGTTGATTTGGCTTTGATTTTGTCTGGTTGCAGCTCCATGAATGTGAAGATTTGCTGGGTTTTTTTTTGTAAATTGAATAGCTTTCATTTTCAGTTTACTGTCCTGTAATGTTGCATAAACAAACAAAACATGTTGAAAATACTACTAAAATCTTAGCATTCACCAAATACATGCGGGTACCCACCCAAATATTGACATGTGCTCAACACCCACACCTGCCAGGTGCTCTCAGACCGACCCTGTTCACCCTCCGCCCACTGGCAGCCAATATTATTGCTGGATTGAACGTAAAAGGCCGAGTCATGTTTAGCGAGTGGACCCTCTTAAAACAAAAAAAAAATAAAACCTCTTTCAATGTAAACAGACTCCCCGCCTCTAAACCCTTGGCTCGAACAGTTTAGAGCCACTAGCTGGTCTCTACACTAACAATTCCTTATATAGTTTGGTTTCTTGCCTGAACAGACTCCAGTATAAGAGGGTGAAACCACAATGTCTGCGGGGATGAATTTAGGGCAGGGGAGTGGTTCGTGTCTAATTTTCTGTTGAGTCATGGCTTTTAATGAGAATTGGGATGTGACAGTGTTGTGGAGAACGGGTTTTGGAACGGCTCGTTAGTCTGTCGGCATTATTCATGCACACTGTCTTTTTGGCTGGTTGGTTTGAATGTTTATGAAGATTATCGCACATCAAGCGGGAGCAGCGTTTTTATTATCTGGCTCATTCTCAGCTTGGTGCCTTGTAGAGAAGCGCTGACCTCAGAAAAAAGTATAAAATTTGTGTCTTTAACTGCTGGACCTGTCATTAGATCATTTGAGGATATTGTGTGATAACTTTCCCATTGAGTAGGTGCAGCTCTCTCTCTTTCTTATATTAGACTTTCGACTCACGCTGTGAGGGACAAAGCAGGATAGATGTGTGTTATGTTGACGCCTACCTCCTACTAAGAGGCCACAAACGTCGCAGGTTAGTTTTATTTTTAATAAAACTTGTATTTCTGAAGCATTTCAAGGCTTCCTTGTCGATTTCCTGAGTTTGACACAACATCCGACGTGTGTCTGAAGTTTACAGTCCATGGTTAAATCGCAAATTCTCACGAGAACCAGTGGTCACAAAAACGTGTAACTCGGGTGCTGATGTTGATCAAGTGATGTAACTTGGAATCCTTACTCATGAAAGTTATTACTTCCCCCTGTTACGTGCACATCACTGTGTTGTGCTCTGTTCGTGCGCAACAGGACCAGTTTCAGGACTTTTTGATCCCGTCTCGTGCTGTACTTCCTCCCCGTCACGGTTACACCCGAGCGTTCCTCGCCAGCGTCCCGTTCTCTTTGGGAAGCGATCGTTAGACATGAGTTTCGCAAACCTTCAGCCATTTCTTTTAAAAACGATCGCATCGCTCTGACAACTACATCTGCTGCTCATTTATGTACGCTCTCAGTTTTAGGAACTTTAATCAACCCGCTGAGTTGCTCTTTTTTTTTTTTTTTTTTTTCTACCGGAGTTGATATTAGAAGGATTAAAACTTGTGAAACTTAAATTCATGTTTTCCCGAAAAAGAAAAAAAAAAAAGTTGATTTGCCGCACGGAGTAACATCTAAACAAGTACCTGGACCATTTAGGACACGTGTAAATTATACATTATTCTGCGCTTCTCCTAATTTGAACTTTGTTGGTGTAATTTCTAAACAATAATCCTTTCATTTCCACGAGCCTACAGTGTATCCTTGAGTCCTCTCAAGCAGGAGCTCACAGGAGGACGTGATGGTAACGTTAAGCTGACATCTGCCCTCTTGTCTCTTGCTCCGCTTGTCTGCAGGAAAATTGTCTGCAGCCTTAAGATGCCCCGTGGCTTTGACTGAATCAGCCAGTTCCGGTGCTCTCAGCCTGAGAATACTGAAGACCTGACGGGTAAGCCAACGTCTGTTTCCTGCTCTCATCTGCCGGACTGCACAATTAATCATGTTAGAACTGCTGTTTCAATTTGTTCTGCAATCGGTGTGTGACAGTGTCAGTTTTCTCTCAAAGTTACTTTACAGCAGAAAAAAAATGACAGGACTGTTTTCTACCACTTTACATCCTCAGGGTTTCTTTATGGAGTTTCCCCCCTCTGATGTTCTTCTTTAAGGGCTTGGGCAGGGTTTGGGAACTGTCGCTGTTGTGGGCATGTAAAGGCCACGGAGACATGAGTAATGTTGGGTTGTACAAACAGCAACACAGGGTAACAGCGCCAGTGTACGACTACCTGAAACCAGATCACCATCTTCAGCCTGGCTCTTGATACACAAACTAGTTTTAATGTGTTGTTCATTTTGACAACTTTTACCGAACCTAATATTTGGAGTAGACTTACTGTGTTACACAAAGGGTAAGTCCGGGTGAATGGAAGGCTGTATTGTGTGTTTCAGCTGCTGCCCTCGCTGCCTGGGCTGATGTTTGTTCATTCTTTGTCTTTGTGCCTGCCCCTCCATAAATCTTCTGTTCTGGGACCAGTATTCTCAAAGCCCTGGCACAGAACTGCAGCTACACAAGAGTCAGATTTGTCAAACTGCTTAACAACCTCACCCTGTTAACTTGGCTCTTGTGGTAATGGGTATGCGTGTCTGTAACGTAGTCTAGGTCTCTCCAGAACGCTGAAATCTGCCCATCGTGCATCACAGTGTGAGAGTACCGATGACCATGTGGAGAGGTCAAGACCAATGAAAAGAGGGAGCGTTTTCTCGGCCATATATGCTAAAGATGACTCCCACGGAAGCATGTTGAGGTGATTCAGTCGATATGGCACAATTCCTTTCAGTATACTCACCCTCTTTGTGGGGAATGATTTCATCCTCCCTGACTTCATGACTTCATGATGGTATTTGAAAATTGAGGCTCCACGTCACCTACAAAGCGCAGCAACTATTTTTGGACTTGTTTTGTTTTTGTTCTGCTGTGGTAGTTATTGCCACCTCTACTTTGATGATTGCAATGTTGCGTTGCCTCAGTAAGTCCCTTTGCATTTGATGATGAGACGCTTGTCACCGCTGTTCTATAATTTCACATTCCAGATACATATTTCCACGGCCTTTTTCATTCTTCTTATTGCAACAGCACAGTTTCAGTGGTAGACTTTCTGTTTTTTTGTGCTAAAAAAGGTTTTGCATCTGCAGCCATATATAGTATATCTCTATCTGTGTAACACTATGTTTTGGACATGATGTGGTCCAGTTATTGTGGCAGTGTCATGTGCCATGTCATGTCATGGTGCCAAGCCTTAATAAGCACCATAGCGAAATCCCACATTTGTCTTTAGATGAAAATGGCCGGAGGGTAATTGGACCCGCCAGCTCTTTGGCATGTCTCTGTGTTCACAGGCTCACTGAAAGGCCCCACATCATCTAGTCTCATGTAGGATCACAGGATCTTTAGGGAAGATTATTTGAGAGGCCTGCATTTGGCATAATTATCCTCTAAATGCTGATTCACTGATAGTGTGGTCATTAACTTAAATGAGGAATGTGACATTTACACTTGATTTCCCCTGGGGAACTTGATCAGTGTTTTTTGAGGAAGAGTGGGTGGGGGGGTGGGGTTGTTACATTACATTTCATTTAGCTGACGCTTTTATCCAAAGCGACTTACAATAAGTGCATTTCAACCACGAGGGTACAAAACCCAGAACAACAGGAACCAAGAAAATACAATTTCTAAGTGCCATTTTAAGCGCTACTAAAGTTCTACTATTCAAGGTAGGGTTGTGTAGGATAATAATTATCCACAAATATACAGAAACAGTGGTAGTAAAAATCAGCAGCGCACTACAGTTGCAACAGTATGTATTGAAATTATTAAGTGCAGATATCACGCAGCATATTAATTTCTGATCCAGAAATTGTATTTCTGTTCAAAAATCTGCTGAAACGCCGTCCAACTGATTTTCCCTCCGTCTGGCTGCGATACTTTCTACTTATGTCTCTCTCCACCATCTCCAACTGCTTTGTGTGTACAAGCAGATGCGATAAAAATCCAAAGCTTGGCACACAACAAATGAACGTTCAAGTCAAGGCGCATCACGAGCTCATCGTTTGATTATGATTGTTGGAACAAATGCAGTGTAAACATCCAGATGTAACCTCTCCCTGTCTTGTTATTTTAGAAGTATTCAAACACGTGTAGCATTTAAATGGGTGAAGTTCAGCGTTCCTGAGCAGTTCCTACCCTGGCTACTGTAGCTACAACAGAGATGGTAATGTTCAGCAGGAATAGGGCACTAACATAATCCTGAATTACCTCTAGGCCTCTTCAAATTCATTCTTCTCTGGGTGATAATAGAGATGCTGTAGGTTTGGTTAATTCCCACTGGGGTTGATAAAACTGTCCTCGTCAGTGCTCAATACTGGACATTTTTAAATGGGTTTTCCCTCGCAAATGTTTAAGATCATTCCGAAAGGTACGATGGTAGATTTACAGTTCATAAATAAGTATAGTGAAGTATGTTTTAGGACAGTGGGAAAACACATGAATTATAATGTAGGTCTTGTATTGGCCTCTAGATGCTCGCTCCAAAAAATGTCAACTCTCAAATTCTCCAGTGTTTCTTCAACAATCTGGCCTCGGAAAAAAGGGAACGGTAATGTCTTCACTTCTAATGCTTATTGTGGAGGATTATTTCATTTCAAGAAATCTTCAGAGGGACCTTAACCCTACTGCAGATCACATGTCCTACCTTCTACTCTGTCCAAGTTAAAGACCAATGGTGATCAGAGAGGTTTCAAACTGCCCCTTCAAAAGTCTATTAATGTGACACCACACTGTAAGTTCATTTACATAGACATTTGATTTTGATTTTCTACACTTTATTAATCCCCGAGGGGAAATTTCTTCACTACAGCAGGGGGGCTCTCAGGGGGGAGATGCTGCAGCAGGCTGCCACTAGCGCGGCGCCAGGTAACCTGACCTGAGGTGCATGTTTTTGGATGATGGGAGGAAGCCGGAGAACCCGGAGAGAACCCACGCAAGCACAGGGAGAACATGCAAACTCCGCACAGAAAGGCCCAGGACCGGATTCGAACCCGGAACCTTTTTTGCTGTGAGGTGACAGTGCTAACCACTGCACCACCGTGCCGCCACATCCGTGAGAAGGTTAATATAAGCCTTGCAAATTGCAACTCATGCTGTCATGAAAGCCCACACAGTAAAATGAGCACAGTATCAGTACCAAATAGATTATAAATTAACTTCAAATTCTTATCACGGCTAAACTGAACTTAACTATTAGATAGTTGTATAAGGTAGTTAATCTGTTATGTAACCCTCATCTGCATAAAGATTGTAAAACTGCATATCTTATCTGTATCAGCTGATATGAGTGGTAGAATATCAGCGTTGGCTTCAAATTGTAAGAAAAATGGAAATGGGTTCTTCCTGAGCTTTTCATTGTTCTGTTTAGATGCCTGTGGCAAACAGAGGCCAAGTGGTGCATTTGAGTCCCAGCGGGGTTTCTGAGCACTCTGAAAGTCGGTGTATATTGACTGGTCGTATATATGTACACTATAGATCCATTAAGATAACACACTGTTGACTCATGGAGGCTCTTTAAGTTGCTCTTCTCATTGATTGCTGCATTTCCCGAGTGATTGTCCTTGATAAATGGATTAAAATGTGTCCTGTGCTTTTTGCCTTTAGAGCTACCACTTCAACAGTGTTCACTAAAAGTGCCCTTGCTATCTAGCTTCAACAGTAAACAATGTAAAGTTTTCCCATTAGGATCCCACTGATAAGGTTTGAATCAGTTAGGTCATACAAAGTGTCTAACTTCCAGGAAATGCGGTGTGAAAGTGGGAAAAAGCTCGACCCGGTGTGTCCTTGAAGCCCACCATGTCAGTGGCGACGAGGTCAGCACAGATCAATGAATTAGTGGGCGTCTGGAACATGTATTCCCATCACACTCCTGCTCTGCTGCTCTCTCTCAATCCCTGACTTTCCCACCACCAGCAGCTGTTGGAGTTCCCATCAGAGAGCAGAAATGCATTTCAGAAAGGGAGTCACAGACGTCGGAAACATCAATATGAAATGATCTATGGGTCAGAGCGACCCTCCGAGGGATAACCGAACTCTCTAAATCGTATTCATTGGAGCTGCACTGTTTGTAACTGCCACTTTTTTTTTTTTTTTTTTTTAAGAATGTCAAATATTGAATCAAATACATTTTCAACGACTGGAAATATTGTGCGTTTGTCTACTGACCTACATCCCAAGTACACTGACCACATGATCGTCATCACCTGCTGGTGGAACAAAGGTCAAGCAGTAAAATGGTATCAAGTTGACTTTTGAACCCTCTAGGTCTAATAGTGCTCTCCGTGGGTTTGGGCAGGCTCTTCAGAAAGCTTGAAGAGGGGTGGGCAGCAGTAAGTCCCACCAAGCTGAGAGTCTAGGCCGCCTGCTATAGTTATCCCAGGCCTGTTCCCACTTAGTTATGGCAGGAATGTGCCAGTGCATGAGAAGAGGTCATCATTCCTTGTGGCCTGCCATGGATCTCCCCAGTCCTTAGTCAAGGCTGCCAGGATATGGACATGCTTTCCCACGAACGGAGCCATACTCCCTTTCATCAATGAAGAATGTAGATATTTATTATGCAGGCAGCTTAACTTCACTTCATCCAGGCTCTTCGCTGGAAGTACGAGTGCTATCATTTTTCTTTGAAGCTCTGCTTTACTCATTCCGTGTAGTTTCTAAATAAATCTGTGCTCCAGTTTATTGTTGGCCTCATAAATTAATAACTAATTTCCCTTCAACCAGCCTTAGATTATACATCTTTTTATCTTTTCTATTTTATTTTTAAGTTTCTTGATATGTGGCTCACACAGAGTCTCCAAAATGCCACCACGCCATCCCTATCGTGTTGCACCGCAACCACAACAGCGTCAGTTAAGCTGCTTTCCCCGCATACATCGTAACCCCAAGATGGCCCGGCACATTTCTGTGTCTCCCATCATGCTGGATTAGAGGCTGGATTAAATTTTCTGTGTAAGATGCTCAGAGTAATTAGTCTGTTTAAGACATCCATAACGAGGATTTCATCATTGATGCAGGTGGAACAAAAGCAGCAAAGATTCATTGGTGTAGCATGTCGTGTGAGATTTTTGTGCGCGTCGGCATAAACTGGTGTTAAAATGAAAACTGGGAAATTTGTTGTAGCTCATAAACGCAGTAATCGCATTTATTATTATTATTTGATGGAATAGGTAAATCATAAGGATGCAGTTTGGCTTAGCCTTAAAAATCATGTCGCTTTGGTTTCTCTGGTTCAGTTTTCAGTACAGATTAAAGTAATGCTGATAACCAGAGTGCAGGTTGAGCTGAACAACATCAGCGCTGGAGTTGGGTCAGTGTCACTATTTTTGCTCTGTTGAAGATATTGAGTGTTGCTGTCATGTGACGGCTGGACATGGACTCTCCTGTGTAAGGCTGCTCTCTCTAACCATTAGACCATGCTGTCAGATTCCATTTATTGGATCATTTTCACAGTGTCTGATGAATTGCAGTCACAGAGTAACACCCAAATGCGCTTGACTGAAATTCCCAGTGAAGGCTAATCCATCAGGCTCGTTGCGTTATTTAGTTTCACGCCATCTGACAACCTCAAATAATGTTATTGGAGAAGGGGGAAGTCCTGGACTTTAGGGTACAGATGGAGTTACTTCACATGTAATCTGTGGTTCAGATTTACTCTGCCCGGAGACTTTCAACTTGATCTGCACAGAGCCTTCGGCCTGGCCACCTATTGTTTCACTGCTTAGGCAACCTTGTCTTGCCTGGCTCTTCAAACAGGCTGAAGTTTCAGCTGTTCAGCCTCTGCCCCTGCCTGTGTGGCTTGTGCTTTGTAGATGGAATGAGAAATTGGACCTCATGCTGTGGAGTTGATGTTGAAGTTAAAGTGAAAAATGTGTAAACGAAGTATCACTGTTTTCCAGTTGAGTTACGCCTCTGGCTTTCCTAGCTTAAATAGCAGCACTGGGCTATCTGCTCAGCAGTTGAGTCACAGCTCTGTGTGTTCAGTCGCTGCACCGCCACAACAGAAACAGTATGCTTGTACAGCTGAAAACACACTCGAGTGGATCTGGTCTGACCAGCATTGTGACTGTACTGTAAGTGGCATAATCTATTTTTTTTTTTTGGAGAACTTAATTAAAAATGGCTTTATTTCATTTTTGTGCTCTACTTCACTTGAAGTTTGTCGAGATTTAAACATGTTTTGACAGTTTTATGATGTGTTTAACATGAGGCCAATTTGAATGTGTTGTAACAGCCTTAAATAAGGTTGGACTCGGTGTGTGCTTCAACTTGTTTACAACTGTTCCAAAGTGTTTAATCTTTTGGATTCAAGCTCTCTTTCCTCTTCTTGGGCCCTCTGAGATCCATATTTTTAATCGCCTTTGGCAAAGTTTAGAAAGATTGCCAATGAAAGCTTATAGAATCTTTGAAGCATGTGATGAAAAACAACTTGGAAAGTGTTGCTGGCCTCATTTTGCACTCTGCACCTTTCAAAGTGTTTCTTGCCGCTATTATTTAAAGACAGATCGAAAGATAGGGTGTTGGAGTTGATGTTCAAGTCGAGATAAGGAGGAGGCTGAATATTACTTTTGTCACAGCAGAATTTATCATCCTGTCAGTTTTGGAGGGATTTAGCTGCTGTTAGAATCACATTATTACCGGAAAGTTGGTTTTCAGAACAGCACACCAGGTTTATTGGCGAGCAAGAAGTCATCCAATTAAAACGAACGTGCTGAAAGCATATCATCTTTACTGAGGAGGTTTTAAGGACCATGGCATGTATGTATGGAATGTAAACATGGCTTCTCTTCAGAGAACTAAAAATGCATTCACAGTCTACGAGTTAGTGGCTGATAATATGGGTTATGATCTTATTTATCTTGTATATGAAAATATTGGTTCAGGCCAGTGAGGCCTCTGACCATTGTCATTCTCCGCTTGGTACTCGGGCCGTGTTGTGACTGCTCCCCACCCGGCCGGACCCCGTTCATCCCAACCTCCAGTACATGTTTTTTCAGCTGCGCTTACATGCCAGCTCTGTGAAACTTGAAAGGGGGTTGAATGCCTTCCTCTGTACTAGACTTTTGACATCTCTCAAGACTTAACATCAATCATTTACCCTCGACATGGTGGAAAAACGCCAATGTTAAGCTCATGTGCACATCAAAAACCTGTGTTTAACAGAAAAATACTACATAGACTTTATTTCAAACGGTCCTCTGGCTTCCCCATGTTCCTCTGATGTAGTCATGTAATATTAGTCTCTAATTTCTGAGAAGGATAGATTCTCACATTAAGGTTGTTTCAGATAGTCTTTAAATATTGATATCAACTTAAATATTTGCAGGTGTTATTTAAGAAAACAACCACACAGTATGTAAAGATTTAACTTTCATAGAATTCAAATGAGAAGCAGCTGGTACTTAATAATCTACAAGTTCACTTTATTGAGTACTTGAATTTTGAAGTGGCGGTTCTGCGTTTGTTTCCTCAGCGATGAAATCGACATCAGATATTTCGACCTCATTATGTAGCTGAACATGAATGTATTACCTAACTCATAACACCTAAATATTTCGATGACTCGTCCCTGGAAATGAAGTTTTCAGTGGGAAAAAAGATTAAAACTTCACTGGAGGGTATGTTGTTCATGCTGGCCTTCCACGTTTCATAGGTTATGTATTTTCTTCATGGTCAGTGATCAGGGAAGGAAAGCATCTATACTACATGCATTATTGATGAGAATGAAAATGGAGCCTCTGAGCTCATAGGTAATCTTTCATCTGCGGTGTGCAGCACAGGCGGTGCTTTCAGCCTATGAAAGTCCACTTCTTGGTCCTCACCCGCCTCTCCTGTTATTGACCATTTGGCCCATTTTATGCCTAATATTGTGCCATCTGTATGCATGTAATGCAGCCCACCAAAGATTTCTGATTTTGGGGTAAAAGGCAATATGTGGTCATAGATTGCCTCAACAGGTTCATCATAGTCTCCTAATCTCTGTAATTTTGTAAATGAGACAGTATAAAATATAGAAAATGAAACAATGACTGGTCATCTGGAGCTTCAAATCTCCATAAAGGTTCGGATATCTACAACCCCTTGCAGCAAAGTCAATCCTGGGATTTAAAGGATTCAGATTCGACTGATTAAACAGAAGTTGACCTCAGTGCATACAAGTGAACGCAACATCACCCAAGTCAGTTCGATTTTTTTTTTCCTCGAGTGTTTTTATTTGCACTTAAAGCAATGAATCAGTCACTGTTAGTTGTATTTGCTGGACATGAAGCTAATTTTGACAAGAATGTTTTCATGGGTTGAAATGTAAAAATAAATAATGCATCAATGTTATTTTATTCCATTACAGTATTCACAATATTTTTATTTTGTTGTTTGGTTGTCAGGGATAAAAGTACCAGACTGTTCTTAGGCAGTAAGCCTCGTGTTCATTTAACTGTAAATCTAAATTGTGTGTGCGCTGCCAGGACTGCAGTCACTGAGCAGCTATTCTGGATATTAATTGGATGTACTGCGACGCATTAGTTGAGAATTTCTGTAAACTGGAGGAAACTAATGGAACACGATCGCTGATTAACATGGCTGAAAGAGCGGCTGTAAGAATATCACATCAGGGGAATTCTGTTCATCAACCCTGGTTTCATACTCGCCAGTTAGTCTAAGAAATCATGACATGACCAGCTTTTGTTATAATAAAGATGGACAGACGCGTGAGTGAATGAAATGAGTGTCTCTGACGGAGGAAGAGACCAGATGGAGAGCGTAGCAGTAATGCCATCAAGATGTTCACAGTCAAGCTCTGTAACTGGGAAAGAATGAGACATGATGAAGACCGAGCGATTACCCAGGCGGTGTTTTGGTTCAGTGCTGGCACCACCCGGCTCATCTTACACAATCAGCCTTATTTGGATTTCAGGCTTTGGGGGCAATATATTGACAGTTGAAAAGATCATTTTCTGCTGCCAGTGACGTCTTTCGTGAGCTCATCATCGCTCAGTCAAACTATAAATCAAACATCCTTATTTCCAATATGTGCAACATATAGCAATGTGTTATCCTTTTGGTTGAGATGCAAAGTTAGGCATGAAGTTGATTCAGAGTCGGGAAAATAAAGGCCTCATTTGCAGTAGCTGAACAAGTGTGTGACCTTTACTTAAAAAGGCACAGCAGCACTGACGTGGTGCAGATCATCATCATCATCATCATCATCATCATCATCAAAGAAATACTAGAAATGGAGATTGAGGACTGACCCTTACCTCGTAAATGGTTTTAGTTTGAAACCCGTCAATACAGAAGTTTATTCGTCCTCATAACATTTTTTGGGGGTTTAATTCATCTCAAAACCTGCAGGCGCCTGAACATGATGCGAGAGGAAAGAACTGCATCTGCGGGTGGAAAAGCATCCGCATGATTGAATATTTCTGCCCCACATGCATAAATGCGGCCTCCCGAGCACAAGGCTGTGATGAGCGCGAGCCTCCGTACGTGCCCTCAACATGTACACTGTGAAACCGAGGACAGCGGCTGATGTCTCCACTACTTCGATGGCTCGTCGTCAACAACATCCGGTCTCTGGCCCTCTGACCGCCCGTTTTGCGGCAGAGTCACCAAGAACCAGACGCGGGAGGAAAAAAGTAGGGAACAGCCACTTCTCTACACGCTACAGTTCCCTTCACACAACCAAGATGTAACACAGGCTGCTTGTATTGACAGCAGTTCAATTCAATTCAATTCACTTTTATTTGATTTCTATAGCACCAAATCACAACAGAGGTTATTTCATGGCACTTAACACATTGAAGTCCTTACAGCAGAACTTTATAATATTAAACAGAGAAACCCAACAATTCAACAATTCCCACATACGCTAAGAGGGAAAAAAAAAAACTATTCTTGAAGGGAGAAAAACCTCCAACAGAGGGAAGGAAAAACTCCTCCTTAACAGGAAGAAACCTCCGACAGAACCAGGCTCAGAGGTGGGCGGAGCCATCTGCCTCGACCTGTTGGGGTGAGAGGAGAGCAGAGAGAGAAAAGGACAGCATAGAGCTACAAGAGAAGGATAGATTCTCACATTACTTGCATGTAAGATCCCTCCATTGCTTCAAGATAATGTGGAACCGATCTAGTTCATTTCAGTGCTAGCAGCTGCTGCAGGGAGAACTATCAGCCAGTGACGTTATTGTTTTCTTCTTCTTTTTTTTTGGCCATTTTTTTTTTTTTTTTTCTGTCACTTCGCTTTGAGCTCAACAAAGTGATCAGTTCATTTCAGGCTAATTCATGGATCATAAATGCCGACGAGGCGTCAGCCGCTGTGCTCACGTGATTGCATTCCTGTACGCAGAGCAGAAAAGCTCCGTCGCAAGGATGCAGTTCTGCTCACAGATGCTCTTCTGTGCGCTTGTATCATGTGTTCATGGTTCTTACGGGTGTTCAGACTAACTCATCGTCGTACAGCTCCTGCATTCTTTCTTCTAAGTTAACCGCGAGTGTTGAGGACTATAACTGCACGTCCCTCCAGCAGGTTCCAGTTAAACAATTAAGAAGTGAAGAGCTGGAGGCAGATTAAAACATTTAAATAGATATCAAATGTGTTTTTCATTGGTGTCAGTTTGTGACTCCAAACAGCGGAAAGAACACGATCCCATACTCTTGTGGAGGCCTGAGGGGAAACGCTGTGGCTTCTGTTGAGATGAAGACGGATTCGTAAAAAATCATACATAAACTCCTCTGCTGCATAAACGCTGTTATTATGACTGTTTCCTTCCAGTGTCACAAGGTAATGACTTTCTATCCATGGATTGATAGTCTGTCCCCTTTCTTTGGAAATGTTGTGTGTCTTGCCAGAAGGCCCACAGAGCCAAATCTGTTTTCGGGTGCCAAATGGCCAAAATTAAATTGGATTTTAGAGAGCTTGGCGTGGAGGCAGGGGAGAAAGTGGAAACTATTTTAGGAGAGAAAAGTGGGACGGGGTTAAATATTGACCAGAAATATAATATCTCATTCACTATCCCATCAAGGTGAAAATGAAACTTAGAGCAAAATATGGTAGATCCCAGATTAAAGCATTGCAAAAGAGTCGACCTCATTTTCAGAAGTTAGACTCGTCTCTACAGAGCGGATAAGACGTTATTAAGAAGGGAAGAATCATTATAATTATAATAGAGCCACAAAGGAAGGCCGCTTGCGAAATGATTTTGTCTCATGAATATACTGTATGTATTACACATTCTGCTTTATTGGGAGCAGCCTTTATGAAGTCAATTGAAACCAAGTCTGATGTGGATGGAGGTAACACAGTAAAACATGACTGTGGTGTCTACTGAATCTTGAAGAACATGTTACTTCCTCTTCACGCAGATCAATAGAAATACACTCATGAAGGAATCTCCCCGCTCTTCACCTCTCTTTACTACTGAACCAGTCAAGAAGCACCTACCTCGAGGATCAAAGGGGAAGGAGACGGTGCGAGGGGGTAACAAGAAAAAGGCAATGGGAAACTAAAAACCATCAAAAAGAGTAGTGCTGAGATGTGATGGATGCTCAACTTCCACATGAATTCAGTTCAAGGAATATTACTACCAGTTCTGTGCTGTAGTCTTCATGCAGCAGCAGCAGCTCCTCTGGCAGCTTTGTTTCTTCATCTGCATGGTAGATACTGAGGTTTACTGACGAGTCTTTTTTTTAATTATTTTTTTTATCAGTGCTTTGCTCTATCTTTCTTCGTTTTTGGATTAGTTTTAGGATTAATGTGACGAGTCTATTTCTGTGACTCACCTACACCTAAAAACCTTTTCCGCCGCATTAAAGAGAGTCACTCTCACCATCCGAATGAGGTTGGTCACAAGGACGGTGCGCTGCGCTTTAAGCTCATCATGACGGTTCGCAGTTTCGCAGCAGTGCCATCGCTTTCATTGTTCCGAATCCCCCTCGCTGGGTCAGGTTGCAACGTGATACGGCTCTTAAAGCCTTCATCGCCTCTGCCGTGGTTGTGGCGTCCTGTTGCTGCATGTCTCTCACAAGCTCAGCTGTTGATGGAATGCGAGGCCGGTGGAGGCGGAATATTTCTCGACAGGCTGGCATAGATGTGCGAGCATCGGCGTGCACCACTACAGAGCGCAGCAGAGCATGTCATCAACAGGCAGCAGAATTTGAACCGTGCATCAGGTATTTACTTGTTTATGAAGGTGCCAGTTTACGAGGCTCGAGATCACTGGAAATCTGTACAATATGGTGCAAACGTGTTGTTTGAGGTGGTGGTTGATTTCACAGTTGCTCCTGGAACTCGGAGGGTTTCATATCGTTCCGTGAAGGAGTTTAGTCTGAAAATGGTGGATGTCTCGTACTCTTTGTAATTTACTATAATGAATAAAAGGGTCGCGTTTGCTTCTGCTGTTCTTAGTGAGACCGGCAGACATTTAACCTGTACAAATATCTGGCAGCTCTGTTATCCAAAAACGTATGTTTTCATTTTCATGCTGATCAACAGCATAACTACCAGTCACCTTCCTCATTATTTCTCACCTGGTGAATATTACGAATTACACTTCAGAGGGCTAGTTCGGGCCTGACAGGCTAAAAATAGAAGTGAGCGACACGAGGCTGTGAAACGCAGCGAGGTTTGCTGTTGCTCACTGTTCTAATGACTTCATTTCTATGCATTGGAAGCAGCACTGATGGATTTTGATGTCTTGCTGCGTCTTATGATGACTCAGTCATCACATCTTGAGCACTCATCATGAGGGTTGAAGTATTCTTCTTGAAGACAGCCATGTGACTTTTTAATGAGTGTTCAGAAAATGTCATAATGACATGTCTTCTCTCTGTTTTTTCTTCCTCATTACCTGTTTCTTCTCCCACTTATAGAAGAACTACATTACATTCCTATTTAAATGTCGAAGGCAGAGCCATCGTGACATTCTTTCCAGAAGTCATTGTGATAACAGAGATTAGCTTAAAATTCAAATTGCCAGCTTGGCACTTTTTGGAGAGATTTGTTTTTACAATGAAAAATAGGGACCCGCATAAAACATGCAAATCCTTTGGCATGCGAGATGAGTGTAAACACCTGCCTCTATTGTTTCCTATGTAAAAATCACACGGATGGTTTACAGACCTGCTGTGGTGCTGCAGGATCTGTTGGTGTCCTTTTTACCAGCACTGACATGCACTTCGCTAAAAAGCAAAAAGTGCTGTTTATAACTTCTGAACCTTTGAAACGCGTACGTCACTTACCCCCGAATAAACCAATTCTAAAGAAATGTGAACGTGTGCACCTGCACAGAAAGTCTGGCTCATGCGTACAAACATTTAGGAGACTGGAAATATTGGTGACACAGATGGTGAAGTGTTGTATTGAAGCCAGGTTTAAAAAAGATCCTCTCAGGAGGTTTGATTTCATTTTAGATTCAATTAATAAACAAATATAATCCACAGTGTGACAAACGGGTCCAGTAGTGCTGTGGAGTTTGTGCTGGTAAGACGCTTCATAAGCACCTCTTGAATTTGGAAAGTTAAAGACCTGCTCACCTGCTCGAATACGGTCTCCCCGAAAATGTAAAAAAAAAGATACCAGGATCGGGAAAACTCGGGAGGTTTGCGTCGACCATCGAATATGAAGCTTGCCCTCCTATTTTAGATTTAGATTTACAAAGAGAAATTTACACGGGGACAATTTTTAAGAATCAGATTCTGTTTTAGCCGATGTCATTTTTGTCTTTTGCACACTCATATGGTCTTCATTAGAAAGGAGCAGTCCGACTGGAAATGTGGGGAAATAAGAGCAGGGGGATAACATGCTGTAAAGAACCAGCCAGCTTGGAATTGAACCAGGAACTCACTGCTGAAGGTATTTGTGTTTTGACCACTCGACTAACGGCTCACCCCAAATGGTGTGAACTTTTAACGTGGTCCCGACAAACACTTTTACAATTAAGATGAACGATCTGCTTTTCTTGGCCATCGCAACTTTTATGCTCGTGTATATTTACACGAGCATAAAAGACTGAAATGATGGAGGTCCACTGCCAGCCATCGTCAAGTCCAAGAGTGAGGGAAGTGGTCCATTAAGGAAAAGCGGAACGAGGCATGTGGCTAAAACACACAGCAGAAAGGAAATGATGCTGTTGAACATAATACATCTGAGCTGGTACTTGATGGGATGTTTCCTCTTGTGGTCACTGTTAACTTTTTTTTTTTTTTTTTACCTTTCTCAAAGTATCGACACCTCACTTTTACATGCTAGAGCTGAGAACGTTTTCCCAGTATGAGAGTCTAGTTTTCAGAAATGACTCCATTTTTAACACGTTTGTTGTCATGCCTGCATGGACACAGTTGTCGTTGCCTAGTTCTTAAATGATGTGTGCACTGTACTGCTGTACATTCTATTTGTTTTCCGTTTCCCTCCACCTACGTAGCTCACGTCCAGAGAAGGACGCTCTTCTTTCTCACTAATGTCTGTGCTTCTACCTCTTGATCGCCGTCTTGTTTGTCCTTCTTGTGAGGTGTGTGTTTTTTCTTTCTCGGAGGACCCTTCACAACCTCTTATCACGTGTTTGGTCATCAGAGACCTGCTGCATTCAGCCCAGAGCAGGAAGCCAACGTGAGCAAAATCCTCTACTTACCCTGTTCTCTCTTTCCTGTCATCCCTCCCTTTTTATCCTCTTGTTCACCTCTCCCAACTGGTGTCGATAGGAGCTATTGTCTTTGCTTTGGGTGTTCATTCCTCTAAACTGTGTCCTTCTGATCCAGACGGAGGAAGCATTTAAAGTGAGCGCAGCAGAGATTTCTCTGAAATGTTTACAGCTGATGTTGGAACAGAGACTAATCTGCAAAATGAGAAATTCGGTGGAAAATCGGAGGAAATCAGCACAGTTTGTCTTCAGATGGTGACAGTTTGTTTATAGTCTGATGTGATTAAAAGTACTCTGACTACATATGTCTTTATAAGGACTTGTCAGCAAGCTCAGACAACCCTCCTCATGTTGTTGTGTGTCAGTGTGTTACTCGTGGCTTATTGCTACCATTGAATAATGTCACAATGGTATGATGAAAGCACTTTAATATTCCAAATAATGGCTTATTGCAGTTGGTGTCAGATCAGCATTGTACATTCACCCCCTTTCATCTTCTCAAAACAGCACAATACATCATAAAATCATGAGTTAATACTGATACTTGAGTGTCATGAGTGAAATGTAACAAGTAAATAGGACTATATGACGAAAGGATGATTATAAATGGCTAATTAGGTTCAAATTATTTCTCAAACGGTAATGAATGTGATGAATTCATATTATGTAACTGAGGGGAAAAAAAATTGTGTGTGGAGCTTTATTGTTTGTCACTTCATCATTCTTCCAAAACAAGTTGATGAAAGGCCACAGTAGGGCTGAACAATATGGACAAAATCAAATATCAAAATATTTTTATATCACTTTGTTACAATATTCAAAGTGTAAAATTATATCGAGCTACCTCATGATATTGATGTATTGCCCAATCCTACTCAGCAATCATTTTTGTACATTTTGCTGAGTATGTGCTTTAATAGACAACCAACAGTAAACAGTATTACCTGTACTTATAACTGGAACACTAGTTTTTTGTAACTGAACTGTAATTTTGCAAATATTGTTTCACAACAATTTCTTACATATAAGGCTGGATTAAATTATGTCTCCTTATTAATAACTTTTCTCAGCACACATATTACATCTGTGTGAAATGATATTTGCCTGCAGTTGTTACTTGTTGTGAGTTTGGGCTGCATGATGGTTAAAGAAAGATTTTGTGACAATCAAGTTGCATTTGCACACAAAGTTATTTTAGGTTAAAAACTAAAATAGATGATAGCTGGTTATTTCTGCCGCTTCAGCTCACAGCAGTCCTGTTAACTATAACGTTAATAGTTACAGTCCAGAGATTGATTTTGCCAGAAGGATTGACTGGAAGAAAAGACTCTGAACAATGATTTAAATTCTGTTTGAATTATTTGACAAGATATTGTTTTCTGGCTACGGGATATGAAGTGTTGAAAGCCCAAAGTGACGATTTCATTCTGGGAAGCTAATGCTACCTGCCAGGCTCCATGCCCAGTCACAAACACTGCACATTCATTAATGATCAGACTTGAAGTATCTGCCCTGTCTGTCCTCATACTGATCATTACATCATTATTATAATGTCTGGATTTATCTGAAGCATACTGTACTGGCAGTGCATGTGAAGTGGTGGGATATCATTTTCATAAAGAAAAAAAATGACTAATGATCATGCCTTTGCAAGTGGTGCAGAAGTTTTACTGCTGGGAAATGTATTATTGACGTAGTATAATTTCCACATCATACAGTTTTATATTCAGGGAAACAACTGTTGTTGTTTTTTTTATAACCAGTATTATGTCACATTGTAACAACTGAAACATAAATCATTTAAATGCATTGAATCGAGTGGATTGGAGACTTTGTGAATAGAAAGTGAATCAAACAGTTCCAATATCAACCTTACTTCCACATAATGTTCAGATCAGTCACATTTCACAAACTCGTCTCCGAACAGATTGTTGTCAGAACTTGAATTACGAACAGACTTGTTCTCGAACTTTAGTAAACTTGTGATCCCGCAGTGTGTTTGGAAGTGAATTACAGTCAAATGTGTGGATGAAAAACATCCGACACACTGGATGAAAAATGACCCCGACCCTCTATGAAGCTCGGCTCATTTAGTTTAAAAGAAAGTTCTGGATCGCATTGATTTCCGATGGATGTTATTTATGCTTATACAAGGTCTGTGCACGTTTTTTTTGTTTGGAATGTAAAGGTAATTGACTTTCTGCTTCTGCCTCTTATGGTATGCTCAGTTTTACGTGCTTGACGGAGTGACAGCTTGGCAGAAAAGGTGTCGGAGACGGCTGTGGGGTGGCAAGCGCACACTAACCTCTGCTACCAGATCTCCCTTTACCCAAAGTTATCATAGTATGAATAACAAATCGCTGAGGTGGTCTTAACCTCTAATAAGGCTCAGCTGTTTACACTATCACATGTCACTTCTGTCAGTTGGCGAAGTCCTATTAATTTAATTAGTGGTGTTTCTGTGGCCAAATGAGACATCGGTGACACTTTGCATACCACAGTGGTTTCTACGGTAACTGGCTTGGTGCTCTTTCAGTGTTGTGGTGATGCTTTTGGATTCCTTTGAAGCAACTTCTCAAACTGTTTAAAGCTCCTTCCACTCCAGAACGAGTCATTGTAGCTGTGGAAAAATGTGCTTTGACACGACGCTGGAGGACAGTTTTCACATTCTTTTAAGTTCAAGCTGTGTAACTAGGAGGAACTAGTTTGGAAACCATTTCCCATCCAATAGGAAACGTACACATGTGTGGTGTGGAAACCTGAAGCCTGCTTTGGATACCCGGAGAATGGTGTGTCAGTTGTATGTAGGAGACATTTTGTATGCAGTACTTTTACTTTTGAAATGAAAAGTATTTGCATATTCATTGATTCTGTATTTGTGGGGTGAGGAGGCATAGATGTTATCTTTATATTCCAGATTGTTGATCGAATTACAATATGCTTGAAGGGGATCATTACATTTCTGTAAATCATTTGATGGAATATTAAAGCATGGTAAATCAAAACATTCAACAATATTAAATTTAAATTATTCAAACTGTTCCTCCTCTCCATTGATCTCTTGGATCTTGCACTGGAACTTTTGGATCCTCTCATTTCCTCATATTTCCGCCATACATGGTTGCTCTATTAGATAATGGGTTTTTGAGTCCTTCCCCATGTATGCATACTTAAACTGTGACTCAGTATTTTATGGCCAGAGATTGATATTGCATATTCCATTTCATCACTCTCACCACTTTATGTTCTGTTCTCGGGTTAGGCTATCAAATATCCCTCTCTTCTGAATATTTTATGACATGATGCCTTCCTCCGCATCAGTGAAACGCGTCCACGCTGATTTGTAGTCGTTGCTTTCTAACGCGACCCTTTGCCCTTAATGTGGGAGGGAAACAGCAATTTTAGTCACTGTTACTATCTATTAAGATCTAATGGCCATGTGAAATATTAATTTGAAAATCATTGCCCTGCTCTTCAGAAACACAACCACGGTGGCTTGTGTAGATTTAAACGACCTAGTAAATTATGTATAGTAGGGTCATACACGTAATGTGATATTCATCTCAAGATAAGGACAAATAAATCACTGTTTCCCACGTGTGTTTCATCAGAGGGTAATTTGCGTCTGGGCCGTAACAGCTCTGTACACATGAATGTCTCACTGAGCGAGTGATAGTCACACTATTGGTCGGCTGAATACCATGTGACTGACTGAACTTAACACCATTGGAGGGCCAGATTTCTGTTACATTCCGCATCCGTTTTAAATTAAAAGCCCGCATTTCAAATTAAAAGCCCCCTAGCAGTTCATCCTCTGTCTATATACTACATAATGTGCTCATCATGTTATATAACACATGAATGGCTTAAGATCATGTTGCTGTTGATGATGTTAAAAACAATTTATAAAAAAAAAAAAAAGAAGCAAATGAGAATCAACTTGTCATTTCTGTTGTCAAGGACAATTCAGTTTATTTACAGTACGACAACACCTGTTTACACAACAAACGAGACTCAAACTTGCAATGTCATGAGGCTGTAACATCCATATCATTTAGCTTCTCTCACATGCCAACACTGATTGTTGCACCTCTTCTTTTTTTTAAATTTTAATCAGGATCACACTCCCCTTTCCTATTTGTTTGTGTTTCTACTAAGGCTGTTAGTAGAAGTTTTAACTGTGGCGATGTACATATAGGGGAAAACGAGGCTGTTCTTTATTTGTTAGGTCCATAGTGATCTACTTTGGGAATGCGAGAGTGATGAAGCACACATCTGAAACCCCCACCAGATATCATTTCGTCCTACTTGACATGCGAATGAGGGCACAGTCTTTGATTGAGTCAGAGCCTGTCTAAGTGTCAATCATGTGCTGTGCTGTGCTCTAAATTCCCAGGATGCATTTCATCATTCTCCCCATGGTTGAAAAAACACGTAATCCCCAGAGTGAACTGCATGTTGTCAGTTTGTCTTGCTGATGTACAGTCTATGGGTGCTAGACAGCGTTTTTTGCATGTCAGCAACTTTTTAGCTTGACTGCAAGACCCAAAGTTCTCCAGCATGAATAATCACACGTGTACATCACATGTATCGCAAAGCATGCACAAACACAACTGTCTTAGTCCAACTTGTCTGGTGGTGCATTGTGCCAATTCTATTTGTTATATTTGACTGTAGTTATTTGAATCATTCATTCATTTTTATTTTGCTTTTAATTCTAATTCAGAGATGTCAACTAGTTTCTCATTCATAGACGCAATCCTTCATAAAAGTACAAGCAGAAATGTATTTACTTTGGAGTAAGTTAGACCACTTCTCAGTTCCACCACTGTTAATTGCAGAGCTCAAATATCCCAGCGCTGCATATAGAAGCAAAAACAATTCAGCGCTGTGCCATTATCACTTTGAGTCACCCGGCTCCCCGAGCTCAAACCTCACTGACGCAGAAGCCCTTTCATATGCTTTGATCCTGTTAATAATTATTTGCCGTGCAGCCGAAGAAGAAGGGCAGATTGAGAAAGCAGCAGAACGCTGCGAGCTGATAGGCACATTGAGAGCGGGGAGGAAGACTTGGATGTTTTGTGGTGTGGGAGTTTCAGCCCTGTGTTGTCCTTCCCAGACTCTGCCGCTGAATATGAAAGAGCGGGGAACGGCCTGAGGGCTTCATCTGAAATAATCCTACGCCAAAGGACAACATTCCAGCCCTGGATAAACAATAGCTGAATTTGAAATATATTTCCCCTGTTTTGGTGTTATTGATCATTCACTGCACCCGCCACACCATTTATTTTCTTCTATTGCTGATGTTTTTTTGTTTTTTTTATCAGTTAAATGTGGCTTTGCCTTGTCTCATCCATGCCCTCCTTCGCTGTTGGAAAACACTTCCCCATCCAAGAGTTGCTCAGAGCAGCAGTGGAATGGAGATTCCTACTGGTCCACTGGCAAGTTTGAAAAAGAAAAGCATTCGCTGGGGGGGGAAACAAGCCGAGGAGTTCAACTGTTTCCTCACCCTCTGCTCTCCACGGGAGCTGGAGATGGATTACATTGACATTCTTCCATTTCTCTATAGTTTCTTGAATTCATACCGGCCTAGTATGTTATAAGATAAAACAAATGAGGCAATTCTTGTGCTCAGTGCAGGAATACAACACTAAAAAGCCTTTCAATTAATACAACCGAGCTAATATATCATCTTATATAATACTTTACACTATTTTGATAACGATTTTGCACCTTGCACATATCAGGTTAGACTAATGCACAGGTGGAAAGTAGTCCTGTTGCAGTCCCACCTTAGATACACACACACACACACACACACACACACACACACACAGAAAGTGGAAGAATTATAGACTCCAGTAGCCGCAGGGAGAAAGGATCTCCTGTGGCGTTCAGTCCTGCACCTCAGGGCAATGAGCCCTTTTCCTGTGTGCGCTCTGAAGTCCTACCAGGCAGGCACACATGGGGTGAGCGGAATTGGTCATGATGCTGTGAAGTTTCTTGAGTGTCCTTTTCTCAGACACGTCCACCGGAGTCTCTAGTTCAACTCAGCCATCTTCATCAGTTTGTTAAGTCTGTTGGCCTCAGCTGCAGACGCCTAGCAGAACACAATCCCCATCGTAGTGGAGAAACATATGCATCGTGGTCCTGGAGACGTTGAAGGAGCCTTCTCAGACGATGGACCTTCTTTAAAACAGCTCCTGTATTCTTCGGCTACTCACTAACGCTGTGATCCCATCAAATCATGAGTCTCGAATGTCAGAGATTGCCAGAAATAAATAGGAGTGATTATGAGATTCGGTCCTTCATTCCTTGTTGTGCTCATAAACATTGGGAAAGTCGTGAACCCAGCTTTATTCCCTCTCCCCCCTCTGCCTTATTTCATGAGTCACTGATTGATATCCTACTCTTGTTTCTACTATATTGCCATTAGAAGAGACTTTTATGATCCCAGAGCTCAATAAAATAATTGATTTATTCAGGTGCGACGTAAATTGCCATCGAGAAAGAAGACTCGCATCACTCACTCACTTTATTGCTGTGACACAACATGTAAAAGGACGTCATTATAGTGACACATCTTTGATTGCGCGTGTCCTTCCGTCTACAGACAGAACAACTGATAGGGATGGACGATCCCGTTATGTTCCCTGTCACTCCAGGTTAGAAAAGAAAAGAAAAAAAAGCGTAGTGAAGGATCGTCTCGGTCTCTGACGAACGGAGGGATAGACGAGGACGACGAAGCGGGAGATGTGCAAACATATGCGAGGGTGGTGATGAAAAACAGCTGTTGGATGAGGATTCAGCGGGTCGCTTGTGTGTGAATGAACACATGGCAGCGGTATTTATGCAAAGAGTGAGCGCCTCGCACACAAACACAAAGCTAACATTCACAGATGAAAGGAAGTACGCCTTAATGGCAGTTTAAAACAGGTGTTTTCTTGGACGGCAGCTCACATTAAGTGTCCTAACAGACGGTTTGTAACAGGTGACTCATGGGATGTAAAAGTCAACGTAGATTCCAAATCGCAGATGAATAAAACTCTCGATTGGAATATGTAAGTGTATCATATTTAGTGACATATAAAATCATTTCAAAGGTACTTCAAATCTATTCAGGTCCCTTGTGAATGAAAGGCGCCATAAAAAAAAACCTAATTATTCCTACATACTCTGTGTAGTCTTGTCACTGGTACCAAATTTCGATCGCCACGTCCACACCAAAACGTTTTCATTTTCAAATTCATAACTTTTGCTCTGTTTGACGCGGAAGTAAATCGTATCAGTGTAAAGAGCAGCAACAGTGCGTAGCCTCTACTCGGGCGGCCCGCTCACATAGATATAATCACTCCATTCAAACTTATGTAGCTTTAATCTCACAACAAAACCGAACATTTTAATGTTTTCAAACTAATCTTTGGACATACACCTGACTGCGATGCGAGCTCTACAGAAACGGGAGACCTCTCTGCTTGCAGCTGGCAAGCAAGCGTCTACTGATGGCATGTTTATCGGACATCTGCAAATGTAGCATCAAGCCACAGCTTCCATGAGGCGTTTAAGAAACTGGTAAATTGTAGCATCTACACACACCTTAATTGTCAGGCATTTTTTTTATTTTTTTTATTTCACTTTATTAATCCCCGAGGGGAAATTTAGGGACATCTGTTAATTGCAGTTGCAGAAAACAACGCATTACACTCTCCCCCTCTAAAATGCATGAAAACTAAAGACTTGTACCACATGGTGTGATGTAATTTTCTTTTTTTAAATGGATTTTACGAAATGACTATTTAAAAAAAAAAAAAACATGATCAAAGTCAAGGTATCTATTTTACCATGCGCATTTCTCACTCAGCGGTGTTTTCCTTACAAGTAGCATTATTCGGTATCTTTCATCATCTGCAGTGCAGTGTAGCGAAAATACAATATCATCAGCGTGTCTGGCAGTCACGTGGCGCGATAACATCAGTAATATTTTCATGGAGCTGAATCGTATCTCGTGGAGCTAATCTGATCTGTGAGGAGTTTCAGTGACCACCAAGCCTCCAAAGGCTTTTTGTGTTATGTAAATCCATCTCCCAGGAAACTTCTGTTTATATCAGCTATCCGTTTTTCGATAGGACGGCTAATTACTGGCAACTCTCCTGCCCCCCCCCCCCTCCCCCCTTTACTTTTATCCCTCTAGCTTCCATCCCGGCCTGTGTTTGGTCCTCGGCCCTGTTCGTCCTCACCATCCCTCCAGAGATCATCCTTAGGAACTAAGGCTCTAAGAAAAGGCTTTCTAGAGTTTCCTCCTTTGCTCTGTATCAGTTTGTTTCATTTCTAATGTTTATAGCTTGTTAATAACATGATGATGTTCAAGCCATGAAATGCAAATTTCATTGATAACTTAAATCCCATGCACTCTGTATCTCATAAAAATGCCTCCAGCAGCACTTTATCATTTGACGAACTACCCTCCAGCCTTCACCTCTCTCATTGCAAACTATGCCCTTTGCGGTCCTTGGACTAACTCCACCTCCAGTGCTCCGACTTCATTGTGAATATGGACCCTGGCCCTTCAATGTAGGAGGCATAGGAGGACCAGATGTCAGCACAGATGATGGGGCCACAAAGACCTCACCACATCATCTGCCAACTGCCCTGACATCTGCATGCACAGTGCCTTTGCGGTCAATAGGAAATTGCCTCTTTAGGCTAATTTAGTACCCCTGTGCCATTGAGACTAAACACTGGAAAAAGCTGGTAGTCATCAACTGTTTCTATTGTAGAAATGCCAAATAAACGCTGAGAAGTCATCAGCCAGAATGCCTCTGATTTGTTTTGGTTATTAAAAAAAAGTCACTCATAGCGCCTGCTTTATTTTAACAAATGTCTTGTAAGGCTCACATAAGTGAGTAATTGCGGAGGCAGGACTGGAAACTAGATGAATCAGCTGTGGAAACACTGATGTGTTTTTTAATTTAGGTTGGGCTGGTTGGGCTCGTGAGTTGCACATGTTGACGATGGCACTGAAGATATCCCATCTGCTTGAAGATATTTTGGTAAGAAATGCTGCAGCTGGTGATTCCCCCGACAACAATGCCACTCACACGTAGAAGAAAAGGGGTGATTGTGTCCGGAGTAAAAACAGGATTTTCTCTGCTTTTTGACGATTTGCTTGTATGTTGAGGTCCAATGTATTTCAGACTACAGCTGTGTGAGGAAATAAGTTTCGATTTTAGATAACCAAATGCACTGTCCTGTAGAATCATCAACAGTGTTTTTATATCTTTGTGGTAAAGGTCGAATCAGATCCAGGATCAGAATTATACAACTTGGAAAAGTTTTACTATAATAAACCTTTTCTGTACAAACTCATATTTGGGACATATTTTTAATAGATTTCCGAAACGTTAAACAAAACTGTCTCTTCTTTTGACTAGTGAAGTATAAATTAATAAATCATGTATAGTTGTCTTGTTTCATTATCGCTTATATTTCTTTATACCTCATTGAACAGTAACACGCATGCAAACACTGTTGGCTTCATGATTCTGGATTTGATGGTTCTTGTGTCATGAGGGAGGAACACTTTCTCTGTCTAGACCTGCTTGTCAAACCATTTGGCTCCTGAAACATCTATTAAATGTGCACTCAGCAGAGCAGAGGTTGCCTGTGCTCGAATTCATATCATCGGGAGGCTGACAGCAGCTCGACTCTGTCCCTGCCTGCGAAATGTAAGGTTAAGAGGCGTCATGAAACCGATAGGTCTCTTTGGGAATAAGAGTTCTACTGGAAGGATTCAGCTCAACCTCATTCTCTCATTTCTTCTGGCTTTTTTTTTTTTTTTTTTTCCTCCTCTGAACAACACGAGGAGCTCTTAATGGGCCTGGATGACGTGACTGTTGTAGCAGCGGGTCACACCGCTGAAGAGAAGGGGAAAGGCCGAGGCTATCTCGCCTCTGGTTGTCGTCCTCTTACTCTTCTTCCGTTCCCCTTGAGGTTTTTCCTTTCACTCTCCCGTCTTTCGATGTGAGAAGCCAAGTTGATCAGAGTCTCGATGTCCTGTACTTTAGCTTTTCTTCCTGCTACCCTCCTTTCCTCTGCCTCTGTTCTGCTATAATTTGGCTCCCTCTTCATAAACCACTCTCATATATCTTCCCTCCCTCCCTCCTTCCCTCCTCTCGTTGCGTTCCAGCTCTCCCTCCCTCCCTCCCCTCCCTCTCATTCATGCGCCGGCTTCATCTCGACTTGTCATGTGGCTCTCTGCCTCACGCATCTGCTCTGCCGCTGAGCGGATACACACCACAGCTTTGTAAGTAGTTTGCTCCCTTTTTTTTTTGGTTGCTGTTGTTGTTCAATCTTCACCTGCCTCCTCTTCCTGTTCTTCAAGGCTTCAACAACTGTTGCTGGCTGCTCAGTATGGCTGAGGCTTGCTAGCATGCTGATGGGGCTCAGAGACACAGATGGACAGGATGATCACACGGGACTTAGAGAGATCTACCGAGAAAAGGCTGCGCACAGGGATGGATTAGATGAAGTGAAGTCAGGGAGAGGCAGAGCAGAGGGAGTCACAAGCCGGTGCATCATTACCATCTCCTGTCTTGAGTGTCAAGTGTTTGGAGAAGGGACTTTCGGCGCTGACGGGACGCCCTCTAATTAAGCCAGATATGTGGCTTTGGACAAGCTGGCTCACATTTTAATGAGAGCTCTTTATACAATGGAGTAGTTGCAGTTGGTTGCACAGTTCAGTAGTTTGGGACAAGAGTAGCAGTGTTTCATTGCTCAGAAATGCTTGTGTGCGAGTCACAATCTACTTTTTATCTGTTCATGTAACCCAGTCATTTTTGGGACAAAGATTTCAGTTAATGTAGTGTTGTCTTATACAATATCGTTGCAGCCTGTGATTCTTTTTCTCATCCTTGTGAATATTGAATTCGTCTTGGAGCAACTTTCTCAGCTTAAAAACTGTTCAAAGGAGTTTGATCCCGGTTACAGGAACTGTTGCTTTCCCTCGCTTCATTTTCCACACAATCCATTGTCTGCTTAGAAATTCCAGCCATAATAAAAGGATTTCTACATGATTATGGCTGACTGTAATAATGGAACCTGAGAGTGAAATAGAGGGAATTGCATACTGAGATTGAAGCCGAGGAATAACTGATTTGGTAACCCTTTTCTCATTTGCTCAAATGTGAAGAAGAAACGTCCTCGCTCAGCAGCGTTGGGATCAGAGTAGTACAGTTTGATTGGTGGTTTATCTGTGACTATTTTTGTTGTATGTATGTATATTAGATAATCCCACCCCTCCTCCAGCACATTTCTTTCTAATCAGATCTAAGCAGGAAGACACGATACACACACACACACACACACACACACACACACACACACACAAGAGATTACAATCAAATCAGAGAGAATCTTTGGCGATATGTGTGAAGTTCTCGTTTCCAATTCAGCTCATCCCCGTGCCACTGCAGGCATGTAGTCGTGAGTCTGGATCGAGAGTGATTCAACCCAAAATCCTGCTGCTGACTTGCAGGTGTATTAAAAGCACGATGTTTAACCTAAAGGGATTGTCAGATAGCAAGATTAACCAGGGAAAGAGCATCTGAAGGGTTTTTTTTAGGGGTGGTTTATTGTGCTTATTTTCACTGGCCCAGACTTTATCCCATTACATGATAGCAGACTGGCTCCACGACAGGCGAGAGATCTCTGGCAAAATCCCTCTGTCATAGCTGATGTTAAAAAATACTAGCAGTATTGTAGAGACTAGTAAATCAGTACCTGAAGTAGTGGGACTTGGCCTCATGTTATCACTGAGGCCTCTTACCTCGGATTTTTTTTCTTCCATTATTCATACGTTTTACTGCCCCTAAATATCGCCAGGCAGACTGTTAAGCTAAGGTGTGGATTGGCATCGCTCCATTCTTTTCCTCATTCCCGTGTGTGCCAAACCATTTGGAAGCCAATCTCTACCAACACTCAAGACAAAGGGTGAAGTTACAGTTGCCACTTGTCCAAGGAGGGTGCATTTTAACTCGAAAAATTTATCAGAATTCATTCATGATTTATGATTTCCATATGATTCTCAAGGACATATGGACAAAAAACTTGGCTTTCCTTGTCAGTAAAGTACTTTTACTATAATACACAGCTGAAATCAGAGTGTAACCAAAGTCCTACCGTTGCATTGGACCAGTGATAGTTGTGTGGTTGAACATTCACAAACATGTACACGTTACTTTTGCTTTACAACATGCTGTAATAATTTGTCAGAACTCAACTTTTTCATACTGCTGGAGTCTTATCTTAGAACCAAATTTGAATAGACAGCCTGTTTTTGGCAAACATTTGATGTAACTGCTGCCAGCCTTCGTGTTTTCCAGCGTACTCGAAAAGAATTGTAATGTTTAAGCTTGCTGAATCCCCTCAGGCGTGTTGTAATGAAGGGATGTTGCCAAAAAGCAGTTTTAAGTATGGATAATGTCACAAATCTGTTTCTGCAACCATGATTAATGATGAGTCATGATTTTAGCCTGACACAGTTTTACTTTTGGTGGGACTGATTTGAAAAAGCAAAATGAGAAGCTAGAATCTCCAGAGAAAATGTTTAGCACGTTGGCAGACAGAAGAACTGGTGAGCCACATTTGATTGTTTTCTGGTGTTGGACATTCAGATTAAAGTGTGAAGTTAATAGGGATAATAACCGTAGTTTTATACTTTTATGGGACCGGTTGAATGGCTTCAATACTATCTACTAATGACAAACTCTTTGTCATTTGGTACCAAATTTTGATACCTCGGTTACAGCCACTTCGACACAGTTCCATTTTAAAATGCATTACTTTTGCTCGGTTTATGCAGGAGTAAATCTCCTCAGTGTCAGCGAGCCACAGCATTTACCATACGTGACCTCGACTTGTGCGGCCCGCACAGGGAGATAAAAACGCTCGGTTTCAACTTGACCAACCAAATCTTACTCTGGAACGCCTTGTTTCACTCTTTGCAAACTTATTTTTGTCCAAACACCTGTCTGAGTTAGACTGCAGTAACTGAAAGCTTCTTTCTGCACAGCCGGCTGGCCACTGACAGCATGTCAGGCTATTAGGGAACAACTAGGGTTGCACTCTCCCCCTCTAAACCACATACAAACTAAAGATCCATACTGTATAGTGTACACTCGAGAGCTGTGTCAGTGCTGCTCACTGACTGCTGGCCACGAATTATAGAAATGTCACCCGCTGTATCAAATGTTGCCGTGCTATGTAAGAAGCCCAGACCAGAAGGTTTGTCAGCATCGTCTGATGACAGAAAAATCCTTCATTATCTTCAGAGGGCAGCTTCAGCAGTATGATGGTATCGAAAGCCTGGGATTTTATTCCTAAACTCCACAGATCTATCTGCAGTAATTCTCTTCAGACAACTTTGAAAAGCAGACTGGTCTGAAATGGAGTTTCATATTGCAAAAAAAAAAAAAAAAAAAATCTGCTATCGCGTCTGCAAACTTGAATTCTGCATATGAGGTTAGTTACGTTTTGTCACGAGTAAGGCTATACATGATTTTGTTGAACTCTAGCTCACCTGTCTGTGTTGTTTCCCTTAACTGAGGAGCAGCACTGGTAGATGTCACTGTGCTCATCACTAGTAGCACCCGGCCTCTCACCGAAGATGCAAAACAGTTCGGAGATGATTGTTACAGACAAAGACAAGAAGGATTTCAGAAAGTAAAGAGACTATAGGGGAACATATGAACCAGAACCAACTAAACACACACACTGACCTGTGTGTGTTTAGTCACTACCTCCTTGTCTGTGTGGCGTAGACTCTGCCGCTGAATGCTGGATTATAAGTGGCGATTTGTCTGTGGTCTTCCACTGAGCCATGTTGTTGTGTAAAAGCTTCCTGTGCGACTTTGTACTCGACCACAGACTTATACTATATTCAACACACCATATTTAAGGAAAACACAGGCCTTACATTTTAAGACAGGCTTGCTTTGCAATCCCTTAAATTTAGTGGAGGATAACCATCAAACTTAAAGAGACAAATCACCGTTCTGTACTTTGGGTTTCGTGCTGTTTCGGGATGTTTTCTTAACAAAATTAGCGCACTCGATCATACAGGACTGCTGACATGCCATTGAGCAAGACAGAAAAGCCGACAATTGTGATCATATGTAGATACCTTACTGAGCTTCCTCTCAACAATACATGCAACCATTGCATGGTTTAATGCATGTGGTTACTTGGTATGTTTTGCTTGACAGCGATGTGTGCGATCTCAGAATTGTGGGATTTTAGAGTCATTATACCTTAATCCTGATTTCAAGTAGGCACAAATGAGGTGAGGTTACTTGCTTGAAATAGTGTTTGTACAACATGCAGATTTTATAGATTCAGGTCGAGTTCAATGTCAATGGATCTGGTCTGTTTTTCATTGTTGTTTATTTATTTATTATATTTTACTGTCATCATGCTGCTGTCCTGCAGGGTTTTTTTTTTTTTAGTAGTTCAACTGTGAGCTCAACCTCTCTGCAGACAGTGTTAATTAGAGTGAGTCAGCAAATTATGGCTGCAGAAAGTAATCATGGGCTCAGGAAGGTGAAGGTGATCGAGGAGGTCAGGTGAAAGTGCCTCTCGAACAACGAAGCCAGCAAATCTGTGCTCACTGCTCTAATATTGGACCAAACAAAGACCACCATATGCTCCCAGCAGTTAACGTTATCATTCTGGGTGATTGAGCATCTTTTGGCCTCTCAATAAATAATGTGTTGATGCTTTTGTTCAGTTGTGACACTACAGAAATTGAACAGCCTCTTTGTCGTAAACAAACAGTATGAGTCTGAGACCATCTGGAAGCTTAATTTCCCTACATGCTATGTAGATATTGAATATACCTTTCAGACAACAGCCACAGCAGTAATCAGTGCATTCATTTCAGCCCAGTCATGCTTTGAAAAAAAAAAAAAAAAAAACGTACTCCAGACTGTCAACTAAAAGCCTGTTTACCACAGAGTGTGCCAGTTGAACATTCAAACTGTTATTATATTGTAAAAGCAGCAACACATGATCAAAGTGTGTTACATAGTGTCTCCCTCAGAGGAGACAAACCAGTAGGTATGTCGGAGCGGTGAGTCCTGCGGACGGGAATTCACAGGTAGCAGATGGACTACTGGAACCAGCTGTTGTTTACGAGGAAGGAGGGAGGGATTGTGGTCAAAGCGGCTTCACTGAGGCAGAGGCATGCGTGTGACGGCACCTGCAAATAAAACACTTGGATTGAAACCTGCTGAAATGTGCTAAACAGACAGTGTTGCGCTGATATATTAAAGTAGTGAAGAGGAAAGTCACAACAGAGTGGTAGTAAAGAAAAGGTTTGATAATGATAATTACGACAACCAAGACGGCCTCCTTTTTAAAAGGCGACAGAGGAGCTGAAAAGAAAAGAAAGAGTCTTTCAGTAATGCTGCTGATGTCATTTATCGCCTGAGCCATTTAGCCCGTGACTCCAGCTGCTTGGGTCAATTGGAGGTAAGTTTATGGGTCTACCGAGCAGCTCCCAGGTGTGTGTAGCTCTGAGAGTGTGTGGGAGGGCGACGCTGGCTAGAGCAAGTGTCATTCTACTGTTTTTTAAAAAACAATAAACGCTAACGGAGAGCAGGCAGCTTCAGAAATGCTCTTCATGAACCTTTCATTGTCTGAATCATGTATATGTGCTCTTTAGCTGTTTTACACTCACTCATGATATAACTAGTTAGCTCTTAGCTGAGTATTTGGCCACAACCGCAGCTTTCTTTAACCTGACTGAGAGTTCCATCCCGGCCCTGTTAAAGAAAGATGCTATACAACTTTGGTCTGGTTTAGATTTACTTTGTTTTGTCCATCAGTTTGTCTGTTATTTAACCCACCGAATTAATTATAGTCTTCTAAACACGGACCAGTACAGTAAGGAAAGTAATACAAGTGAGCACATGATGATGCAAATTGTAAACAAATACTCAATAAGACCAGTGGCCAATTTGTTTTTAAAACTAGGTGTTGATTTATCTAATTTGCAACCGTAACTGTATTAAGTTGGTCAAAAAATGTGAACCACATTGTAACTCTGCAAAATCCCATGGATTTATGCAGCTGTTGGCGTCATAACTTTTATTTTGAGTATATTGAAATTGAAGATTCCCTGGTACTATTTGCCCCACTGGACTCCATTATAGCAATAACATGTATCCTGCTATTGGTGAGAAAACTGGAATCATAACCCAACCCTAACCTAGAACCAGAGGACGCTGGCTCACGAAGGTATCATTTTGAAACCCAACCACATTTATTCATTTTATGAGCTCACTAATGTAACAACAACAAAAGGATTTCCAAGGATTTTCTCTCCATATTCCCATTTTGACAGATCATTTTTCCATTTTATAGCAAATAAATAAGCTCACGAAAAAACCCAAAGCTCCCGAGATGACTGAGGTTATTTTAATCCCCCAACAACATGCCTGGTCCTTGGCTGCATTAATGCAGAACGGTTTTTAAGATAGAATCCTCAACATGGGGGCGGGGGTATTGCATTATTTTCCCAAGTTTTCCATGGTTGCATAGCAACACATATAGAGCCACCTATTTTTTTGTGTCCAATGTAACACCTCAAGCAAATCCTACAGTAAAAGGAGGGTTGAGTTTACAAATTGGCTGAGCAGTTTCAATTCAGTGACAGAAAATATAACTTCCCTCCTCAGCTGGCATTAAATCCACCAACTGGATTAGGAGAGCTGTCACTGTCCAGTTTATTTTCAGCTCATGGGATGCTTTGCATGCTGCTCGGTTGAACAGTGTGTATATATCTAACAATGTAAACCATGACACACAATGACCAGTGAATTATGCCTTCTAAAGGCAGTAAGAGGGAAGATGTTCTTTAAGTTCATCTTAAAAGCACCCAGGATCTCTACAAAATATGTTAATATGCATTTTATTGTGTCTCAGCTTTTCTGCACTGAAGAAGAACATGTTCCCTAAATGTACCACTAAATCTGATAAGTGTCATGACGCAGCTGTTGTAGAGCAGACTGTCTGCACGAAGTAGTTTACTCTGAAAACAGCACCTGAAGAGAACTTTCAGCTGGAGAAATCTGGAGAAATGTGTCCAGGCTATGCAAGATCAGACGGTTTATACAGTTATTACAGCAACTATGAAGCAGCCATATTAAATGCCTACAGCAAAGTTTCACGCTCTCCATCTTGTGCTGTTTGCCAAGGAGATTAGTTTTAAAGATGTGTTTGTCCTACTGTAGGAGAAGACGAGATCGTTGCTAAGTACAAGACCTCGAGGCTACTTGAAGCTCAAATGCGTTTATATGCATAAAGTTGCGTTCATTTGGGTAAAAAAGTAGCGATGGCTTTTTAGATGACTTTACCGGGGTGTTCGGTGCACCAGTAAATGTGATATGTGCGCTGTAACGTCGTGCCACAACAATGACTTGCTCTGAAAATGAGCCACAGTGTTGCGAGACGTGCTCCAGGCGTAGAAACAAAATGCTCTCTCCTCCTCGTCTCTCCCTCCATCTTTGTTTTACTCTCTCTGCTTCTCTTTCCATCGCCCTCCCCCTTTTATTCTGCTTCTCATCACGCCCGTGTTTTCTGTTTATCTTGTCTTCCTCGGCCTTCTGTCTGTAGGTTCCAGCAGTCGGGGCTCTCTGCTTCGCCGACTGGGACTCCATGGCTGCCAGTGCTGCTGCTTGACTCGTCGCACTTGTGAGTTTACTTCTGTTTTGTGTGGCTTCGCTCGTGTGACGTGGTCTTGTTTGTCCGTCTGTGTTTTTGTCACATTGTCAGCTTAGCATCCACACTTCATTTAATCCACTACCAAACCCTCAGCTTGTCCTCTGCAGTATCTGCCTCTCCACGAATTAGGTACTCTGAAAGTTTATGCCAAGAGATGGTAGTTACGCCCCGCGGACCCGAGTCATGCTGTGATTAGCTTCTCACGCTGTGTTCATTATTCTGCTGATTCCACTCTCCACGCTGCTCCAGCACACTCAGGCATTAGTATGGCAACAATGGCTTTCTCCAAAACAGGAACTTTATGCATGACGCCAACTGTTCCCAACTTCATGACTGGCAGTCCATGATATTGGTTACAGCTCCTCGCATTGCACTGGATTTATCCCTCTAACCATATTGGACATAAGATATGTATATGAGCTGCTGTAATGTTTTTGGATAAATGGGTTCTCAACTGCCACTGGGCATAATGTCCTGAATAACTGCAGGAGCAGATGAGATGTACTGCAGCTAATGCATGCACCGGAACGTTATGTAAATATTCGATTTTGCTATTATGTGTGAGAAATGAAAGCATAACGATACCCTACAGGCTGAAGATATGCACAAATACTATGCTTTAATGATTGTTAGTGTCTAGTTGAGTTTTACATTTCCAGGTTATAAATTTCTTAAAAGTAAATCTACACCCCCTCACTCGTACATAAATCAAGCAGCAACTTCTGGAGTTGAAAAGAGGAGAGTGAGGCTGCATCCAAAAGCGAGTCCGTCCCCGTAGACCTCGGTGTTAAAAATGACTTTACAGCAGAAATCAACATGTTTACAGGTTGGTACAAAAACAAAAACAAAAGGAGGGGGGGGGGGGGGTTATAATTTATAATTTGTCCATGGTTAAAGTTACACATAGTTAAAGCCAGATGACAGGTAGGTGCCGTTACAGTCGTCTCACTTCCTGCAGCCTTCAGCCGTAGACTGTCAGCCAGAACCACACAGACGGAGACTGTTCAAGGTGCTGATTTCAGAAAACAGGTTTCATCCGGCCCACCTCAGCTCCACCCGGGCATATCACCTCTTTGCTCATTTTTGGATTAGCGGGGAGTGAGCTGAGTCAGGCACTGTCAAGATGGCAACTAACTGAGCTTCAACTACGCCAATCAGGAAACCTACAGTTCACAACACCGAGGCTACGTCCACTTTTTATTTACAGTCCATGATAACAGTCCAGAAATCTGATTTGGTCTCCACAAACATTTTTGTTTGCTGGTTGCTGTGTTTGTGTGATGGTCGCCACTCATTGGTTAATCAGAGCTTTTTCAACAAAACACCGACGGGCGGTGAGACTGAGATGTTGTGGTCCTGTAAAGGCTGCACAATTCACTGATTATTCCCTGTATGTTTTTTCACTGTAAGCGCCCAGTTCACGTAACTCGCAGACTTCTGATCCAGGGTCAGTATTAATGTACTGACTATTGCGGTGCATAGTTATGTTCAGTAGGAACTGTTCATCCAGGCGTTTGTGTTATTGTAATTGTAAGGATTTAGCTGATGACTTACCTTCGCTAACACTGTCATGCACTCATTACCACACTAATGATCTCTGTCTCCATATGTCTCTGAGCCAGCTGGGTGAAAGCAGCCATCTGTGCTGTTGTGTCTCGGCAGGTTTGGGTCCTGCTCTATTTGCCGGAGCTCAGTCTCTGCAGCTCCCACCACAGATGTTGCTGTGAGTGTTTCATAACAATAGATACTTCTTGTTCTGCACTTGACCTTTTTCAAAGAAACAGCAGACAGCTATCTTCTGCTTAGTGTTGCGTTTCTTTGGTGCTTTGTATTCAGACCTTGAACAAACACGCACACGTGCTATGTTTGGATAAATAATCACATGGTGTTGGCTTTTTCAATAGTAATACTTTTTACCCCCTTTTTTGCAAAAAATAACGTGAAGAATTTCATAAGAGTAAATTTTGCTGTGAAATTTATGATAATTCTTAAAAACTTCTTGGAGAACTCCGCTATTGCAAGAAAAAAAAAAAAAAAAATCATGTAGTAAGCAGCAAACACTAGCTGGCAGCAAATCTCCCCTCACAACCAGGAAGCGTGAAATCGTAGTCTGTTTTTTGTTTTAGGTTTTTTTTTTCCTCCTACTTTTTTTTAATGAGAGCCGTCAGGCGAAGATTTCACACACCAACTGGAACCGTTTGGGGCCGGTTGGAAGAAGCAGCTCGTTCAGGCAAACGCGGAGGTGCTGTACCTTGTATGAAAAGCTGTACAGAGCATACAACTCTCTGTTCCAAAGCTCACGACCAACAGGCATCCTGCTGCCTTCGTCCTCCGTGCATTTCACCTGCAAGCGTTGTGGCGTGGGACGGCATCGCTGCTCTCCCGCCACCTCCATCCGCTCCCGTCTTGCCGCTGTTGGTTTGTTTTGCACTTGGCAGTTAAGAGCAGAGTTGGTGTTGTGTTCAGTTGTAATTGGATGATGTGGTATTATCTTGCGAGCTCTTGATGCCAGAAGTCGTTTCTCGGCCCACTCCTTTCATCACCTTCCTCAAAGCTACGAAGAGAAATGATCGCTCGCGTTGCAAAAATGAAGCTGCGCGTCTCCCTCCAAAACTAGTTGCGAGAAAATGTTGTAAAACAACGATGGGATGGTCAGGGATTTGTTGTTGTTTCTCTTGTGATAACCATTATAATTATCATCAGTTTATAACTATTTTTCTTTGCTCTCTTGCTGCCACAGGTTTTCCTCGTGTGACCCTGCCAGAATTTTTTTTAAATACTTTAATCGAGTTTATGGAAGTTAATCTCTGATATGAAATGGAAACTTGTTAAGCACTACATTGATTCATAGGTTTTTTTTTCTTGTGCTTTTTTAAATCAAAAATTTTCCTCCGCCAAAGTCTTGTCACATTTTGGGAAAAAAAACTCCCTGATTTCACAGACCGCAGAAAGACAGCTGGGAATGCCTCCCAACCCGAAGCCAGATTTTTGGATTAGGGTAGCCATTCTCCAGAGAGCGGGCAGAGAAAAAAAGACAAAGCCATGGTTAAATCATTAGTGAAATAAGCCTGTCCTCCATTACCATCAGCCGAACACAATCCAAACCCACCATGGGAAAAGCAAAAGAATTTCTTCTCTCACAGAAACACTGTTTCTTTTTAGTTGTGGTAATTGGGAACTGTTATCAAATCTGTTCCCTCCTTCTCATTTCTCCCAGAGTGGAGCACCGCAACAGAAACAGGCGTTTGTTCTTTGAAGAAAGTAGGACAAGTTTTTCCAGCAGCTTCAGTTTTGTCTTGGAGCTCTTCCTGTCTTTTGTAGCTTCCTATATATTCAGCCTATATCTTCTCATGCCTGTTCTCCAGAAAGACTCATTAAAGCCTGGATAGGCTCGTGTTTAATGTAGGATGGTGAAGAGTCATAGCTTCGGCCTGTGTTACATATTTACATGTATGTGAGGTCTTCCGACTGTCCATATTAATATTCTGAAATACTGTACGATGTAGCAGCGTTGTCACAACAAAGTTATTTGGACCATGCAGATAAACACTTACATCGGACAAAGCAGTGCAACAGATGTAATGCATTCTTGGCTTTTAAAAGCAGGTTTAATCAAGTATATAAATACATTGATTACACTTTATTGTGCTGATTTTCAAAGAAAAATCCTTTCCAAGTTCTGACATTTTATATTCATTAAACTATTGTTTGTTATATAAGAGGACTCTGGTTTTCTTTCATTGCATCTTCATCTTTACATTGCTTATTTTTGAGTTCGCCATTGAGCCCCGATTATTCCAGCTGATTTTGGTCATTTGCATCTTCGTTGGAGCCGTTCCCATTCATCTCTAGAAGAACAGCTGGATGATAGAAATGTCATATTTCCATCAGTATTATCACGTCACTTTGAAGTTTGACTGGCGCTCTTTTAATGAGGTCATCTCATTGTTTCCCCTTTTTCTGCTTCTTGTTTGTTGCCACGGGAACGGAGAATTAGCGCCAACAACTGTTTATCTGGAGGTGCAGGACTTTTTGGTGCATTTCACTGAGCAACTGTTGACATCAACCTCATTGGATTTAGTTGCAAATCCAAACAGCACAGCCAATAAATTCTCTTCTTCTTCACAAGGTGTATATGTGTTATGAACCTATGGTTAGGGTTCAAAGACGATAGTGGCATTAAATGAACAGAACACATTTTAGTAATTATTTGCAATTATTTGTAGGCGAATCAAAACTCAACTAAAATTCCCCAATTGAGATGAGAAAGCAGCTGACAAGAAGAAGCGTAAGCTTCATATAGAATATGAAAGGTATTCGAGCTCAACGGATTTATTGTTTGGCCGATTTTATCGGGGGATATCAGCGTCTGATGTGAAATCTTTTCTGTACAAAATATTTTGTGTTCTTAAAATGCATAGTTAGTTATAATTATTACATTTCCAGTGCAATTCACTATTGGGTGCACTGTATGTCATTGGACATAAGTTAATCATTAAAATGTCAAATACACTGACTTCATTACATTTCTTCGTCAAGAGTGTTTGATGACTTCATTTCTGTCAAAATACCGATATATGTTTGAACAAATAAAAAAAAAAATGTAACTTCCAAATATCAGTATAGGCCCCAAAACCCCAGTATGGGTCCGGCTCTAGAAGGTATTATTGCAGTAAAAGCATCGCTGGAAGTGATCACACCGCCTGCCTTGCCTCATAGGACAGCCTGCACTTGTGCAAGCAGCTATCGCAGGCGGGTTTTTTTTTTTTTTGCGAGTGTGTTTAGTGTGATCTTACAGTCTTGAGGGTAAAATAATTTTCTGTGATCTCCATTCACTGCAGCTCCACCGACACTCCAGGAATACCCAGCTCTCAGTGCGATGCTCCCCCTCGACGCTTCCTGCTGCCAAACAAGCCTCTGTTCCACGGGGTAGAAGGAGTCGAAGCAGGGGGGGTTAGTCGGAGGGAGGGGGGGCTTCACCCGCGCTCCACAGTTATCAGCGGCCTGCCCCTGGATAATCACTGTGTCAGTTTTACACCAGAGTGTGGAGAGCGTGAGAGAGGGAGAGAGATAATGTGTGTGTTGGTGTGGCAGGACGGGTGAAAGAAGGAAAAGAGAAAAGTCAGAGAGGAAAAAAAATAAATAAATAAATCACAGGATGACATGCGTGTTATTTATAGCCCGACAGAGGGATTGCGCGCGTGAATACAAACCTGCTACAGTGCTGCAGCTGTGTTCAGGGTGTGGATGTTTCACTTTGTGTTTACGTTGTGTACGTTTCCTCTTTCTCCCATGACTGTTGCATTTAAAATGAGATCTTACATTTTTTTTTTTTTTTTTTTTTAAACATTCCCAAAGACACGAGGCGCATGTGTGACCAGGACATGAAGAAAAGCCAGCGTGCAGCCTCCAGATCTGTCTCACCAGGCTCCTTCTCACTGTTTTCCTTGCGGTCTACGTTAAAGTCCTCTTTTTTTCTTTTGTCTCCTCTATAGTTATGCTGCCACTGGGAGTTTCTGGAGGAGTGTTATAAATGGGAGAAGAAAAAAAAAAAAATCTACAATAACACAGAATTTACACATGACTTCAGATAGTTGAGTTTTTCCTCTCCAAATGCTAAGAAGTCACGAATATGTCATATCGCATTTAACTTTTTTACCTGCTCCAGTCACAAGGACTTCATGAACACGGAGGCGGCGTGCACTCCGACGTTCCTGCAACACAAAGGACACTTTGTTCCCGTTCAGAATTTATGTGATCGTGTAGAAGCTGTGTAAATATAAACGTGGGTATATATATATATATATATGTATATATATATATATATACACATAAGCAGTCTGGTAGTTCTGCAGAAGCAGCTACGTATATATTTCAATGCTACATGTTTACATACGTCAGTTAACACCATTAGTTTACATTGAGATCTCGTGATTTTTATATTGAACGGGAGGGTTTAATTGGCTGCAGTCATCCAGGCAAATACCTGGTCGTGTAAAAGTCATTTGTTTAACAGCACAGCTTGAAATCGGCGGGAACACAGGAGGTTTAAAGTGTGAAGTCACAGTGTGTATTGTACTATAGAGTATATGGTACGCTGGAATTCTGCCTGAGCATTATAAGTTATACATTTGTATGTACATCATAACTCCCAGCTGGTATTTCTTTAAACCTCCTTTGTGCTCCCTTCAGAAAACATGACACATATTCTTACCCAAATGCCTCTGATATTACATAATATATCTCACTTTCAGTAGTTACCACATGTTCCGAACGGTCAGTATTTATTTTGGGAGAGAAACTTTGTTGTTGTTTGTGCATGTCACTGAACGTGTGTGTTGTTTTTGTGCATGTGATGCACTCCCACACATCTGGCTGCGTCCGCTGTGCCATTTCGCTGGTGTTTGTCTGGAGGCCAGCGGGTCGGTCTCTCCAGAGACTTGCACGGGCTCTTTCCCAGGCAACAACTCCACCACAGCTTGCACAATACCAAACACTGCACTGGAATGTTGTTGCCTCCTTGTTTTCTTTTTCTTTTTTTGGGGTTTTGCTCTCCCTCCCCGCACTCTTTGTAATAGAGTTTCTGCAACCGACTCGCTCTCAGTGTCTTTCACTTGAATACTGAACATTCTCCGTCCTACCCTAATAGACCCGGATGGTGCTTCAAACCGTAGCTGCCCAGAGTCTGATTGCAGACAGATCAAATTATACAGCATTATAATGCATTAATTCACATTTCAACCCATCTTGTTTGCATGAAATATATTCAGAAACTGCATAGTCAGCCTTCAGGCTGCAGAGAGGTAGAGAACCGCAAATGATTTAACGCTGTGTCTTCTGACAGGCTTCACCCTGAGGAGGGAGAGCTGTCACATTTTTATTATTTTACACTTAGTTTAAGGGTGAGAAATAGGTGAGGAACATGACACACAGACTTACCTCTACATGCACGGATGGGTTTTAATCTTGCGGTAGAAATGGTAACCTGACGTTTAAAGTTATCGTAGAAAACTGCGCTCTGCATGAAAGGTGTTGCTTCAGACGTCATCCTACTTAAACAAAAAAGTAATAAAATGCCGAAAGCAAATAAACCACAGCTCACATCTCCACTGGCTGAACTGAAACTAAACTGCAGTAAAAACTGAGACAGTTGGAACTGCCAAGTAACGACTGAGCCTCACTACTGCAGCGGGGACGTTGTTTTGACAGAATCGTCTGGTTCAGCAACGGCTCTTCGAAGTCAAACCTGTCAGTGAACAGCTATGTTGAGGTGAGCTTATAATGAGGTGATTTGGTTGTCACATTACTCATTGTCTGCCAGCACTACCGCTCAAAGGGCCTGTGCAGTCCAGCCTTTTATGTTGTTTACTGTGGGAAGACTTGAAGGAAGTGCAGGTGCACCGCAGTCAATGTTGCAGCCAAGATATGTGCTCAAATTGCAAGCAACTTAATGCATTTCCTTATGGATTTAGTAAATACAATTAATGACTCATTACACATCGTAAGTATTCGTTCGGCTGCATGCAGCCATAAAACCGTACCTGTCCACCCTCCATTCTGTCACAGAAACATACTGCCAGCTACAAAACACACACACACACACACACACACACACACACACACACACACACACACACACACACACACACACACACACACACACACACACACACACACACACCCTTCATGCGCACAGAGAGCTAGCCGTCTAGCCACTTAGTACATCACAGTCCATTGCACTCAGTCCATCTTGTGTTTCATCAATATGGATGAGCCCTTGTCACAGCATCAACACTGTAAAGGCAAATCCGCCATGAAAACCAAGGTTCAACCATTTTTAAGTCCCACATATATATATATATATATATATACATATCATGGGATAGTATTATATTTAATATCACAGCTTCACGGATGTTTAAACTTTGTTCCAGGTGTCTGGAGTCGTACTTAAATAATTGAAATATATATATTTATTTTTTTTGGCAAATCACTTCTATATAAGTGCACTTTTCTTGTATTTAATATGACAGCAAGACAACACTCTTACACATAAAACGCGCTCTCTTCATGCCTCTCTTGTTGCTGTCAGCCACTCTGCGTCCTTCTCCGTGTTGCATTCAGGGGTTGGATGAATGTCTGTTGCACAACACCGACGTTTCTCTTCTGGTGTTGATTCGGGACTTTTTTTTTTTTTTTTTTTTAATCTTGTACAGCTGTCTGTGTTTTATTCTTTGTAATACACAAGACTGATCTTTTTTCTTCTTTTTTTTCACGTTAAGAGTTCCAACATCTGTAAGTTCATTTTGGGAAGATTGTTTCTTGACTGTCACAGTTTTGGATTCATCAGGATTTAACCGCAAGGTCATCCAGTGTGCCAGAGGACAGAGTCAGACAGAAAGGCACGCTGACGTTTCTGCTAATGTTCGGCTATGAAAAAGCCGCAGCTGACACGATGTGGATGAAGTTAGGTCATCGTGCCTTTGCTCACCGCCTCTCTTCTGTCAGGCTCCTTCGGTGGTCTCCGTGTTGTCTGCTCCGTGACCTGTTTGGATTGTGAAAGTAACTCTGTAGATTACATACCATGTCCGTCCCCGCTGATCACTTGTTGGTACAAAGCTCTCCCGGTGAAGTCTGTCGTTGTTTTTCTTGGCCGTGTTGGAGTTGCGCATTTGTTTTCCTTCAGACTATTTTTCTCTCTGCAGGTCCCGTTAGCTTTAACTCTATTTTCCGCTTTATCGGAATGTAACCAAATTAGTGTCCTGAAGACACATGCGTCTCTTAAGCTTGTAAATCGTAATTGCAAACTGTCTGCTTGTAATGGTTGGCCATTTGTCTGTCACGTGGAACTTATATCTTTTTAATGGGATTCACCGCTCGCTGTGAGAATCCATCTTTTTATTCCACTGGCCCGGCTTCAATCAATACTTTTGAAAATAGGCATCTCCCTCAAAGACTGAAAATAAGACCTGGTCTGTCTGGAACTGCTCGATTTACTATGAGATGAAAAGTGTTTATTTCACCAACAGAAATCACTTTATAGTAGAGGCCGATTTTTTACAGTGAAAAGAGAGATAAAGCGGCGTGTCTTCATCTCGCCTCAAAACTCGTACTAACCTCGATCTGCCTTTTTTTTTTTTTTTTAACTCGTCTTCACGTTCCGCACCAGAAAACCACGTTTGTTTTAGTTACACGATTTAAATGCATTTCTGTGTCCCTCTCAGCCTTCCTGTCTATTAATACTGTCCGTCTTAATAAAGAAACAGTTACTAAGCGGAGAGGATTTTTCACTTTCACTACTTATAAATGTGAGAGCACATTTCATGTCAGCTGAATAGTTGATTCTGCTCCAAACACAAGTTCAATTGAGCAGCTAATGAGAGTCATGCTAGCGGAAAAGCTCCTTGAACGTGGAGAGACGTTCGGTGGAATCATGTTGGCAGCGTGTCTCGGTGGACACAAGCTAAGATTTGGTAGAAATTGGGAATTATGGGGAACAAGTCGGCCGTGACGCAGAGTGGGTTTGCTTCTGAAATTGAAAGCAGCGTCGCCATGCGCCGACACTTGTGTGCGCATGCACACTCAATTACAGGAAAGTTCAGCCCGACCCGTCATTGTCACGCGAGTAGCACGAGTCCGAATCATTGTTAAACAGTTACAGTTAAACAGACTTGTTACGTACCACCAGCACACGTGAAGAGATTAGTCAATGGCGCCACCGGCTGCACTTCGAGGAGGCGACGCTTGACTTGGCGGGGGAGATGCTTGGAGGTCATCACTTTAAATCCCTGGATGAGCAGAGAAAATCGGAGGAAAGGAGGCAATAAGTGCAGCCTGCACTTCATCTACTGCTGTCGGAGTGCCCTTCACCAAAGAGCTCAACTGCTGCTCGGAGCCTTTCGTTTTACTAGCTGTACTCCCAGCTGTGTTTCATGTGCCTCACGATGACCATTCAAAATGATTTATACAAAGACGGGAGTAAACATATCAACTTTTAGCACCCAATTTCAGTCGGCTCATAAGTAACAAGGAATTGCAGTGTATATATGCCAAATGTTTGAGGTAGTTTCGGGAGTTTGTTTACATGTATCAACGAATTTGATATGACAATATAATGCAAACGTAGTTGTTTCTAAGCAGTTTTTACAACATAATTACATGATTTAATTTTACATTCACCTAACTGACTTCCACTTCTAGAGCCACTTAGTGTTTTTCCACACATTATGAGCAATCTGAGGCTCATCGTCTTCCTCAAGGAGACTTCAACATATGAGGACTGAACCACCGTTCTGACTCATGGTCAAAGCATGCTCATGGTATGAGGTTACCTTTAACATTTTAATCAACATTACCACTCTGACATTCAGAATTAAAAGTGGTGTTGTATGTTTGTCACCATTGGTCCTGCAAGTAAAGGTATGTACACAAGATAATGGAAAACACATCTAAAAAACAAACAAACTAAAACTTGTCTCGTATTTTATAAAGCTTGTGTCATTGTAGTCGGCTGCAGCATCACTGACCGTGACGCACTGTGCGCTTCTTGGCCCATTTTCCTTCTATCCTAAATAACATCTTGAAAGCTTTTGATGTAACTCTGTAAGAATAAATGATGGCGGATTCTTCTTTAAAGAACTTGTGCTGGCGGACACTGGCTTACTGTCGCCTTAACAAACAACAGCGTACACAGCTTTCTCTCACTTCTCGGCTTCTTGCTCGGCATTTCCGTTCCTATTTCATATCTATTCTGCTCTTGTCTGTCCCATTGCCACGGCTGTCTTATCATTCAAGCCCTCTGCCATAAAGCGGCATAAAATCCCATATCCCATCTCCTCATGGCTTTGGCTTCCAGCCTCAGTTATTCCACTATTATGTACCAGGCTCAGTGAGCTCCCACACCCTCTCAATGAACGTGCTCTGGCTGGGAAATGAGCTTGTGTCCTCAGCATACTGACTTTTCTCAGGGGGGGGGGGACGACATTGCCTCTCCGTGGAGAGGTGAGAACACTAGAAGCTGATTTGAAATGTTATGGTGAGCTTTCTGACGGTGGTTTTGATGCCTCAGTTCACCTCTGTCTGTCCATCTCTTTCTCTTTTCAGCGGTCACTGGTTTTCCTTCTTTGTTGTTTGTCCACTTCATGTTTGACATAGTCCTTCTCTATTCATTGGCACTGAACGTGTCGGTATCCTCAGACTAAGCTGTTTGTCTTCTTCTACTCAATAGTTGGTCCCCTGTGCAAATGTGTTCCTTTAAGTGTCACTTTGAATTTGAATAATTTGCATGAGGATGATAAAACAATGTGAGGTGGATTCTTGCATTTGTGTCACGGACATCTTCTCATCTCTTGGTGTCAGTTGCATTGTGTTTCGACCATAAATCACAAAACCTCCTGTTATGTCGGATTTGAAATTTAAAGCACTGGTTTGAAAACTTAAATCCAGCGAAACCCTCAGAAATTCTAAAAAAAAAAGAAGGAAGATACTGTTCACGTTTTATTCTTTTCTTTTTCATTTTTTTCTGCATAATAAAAGGAGTTGTGCCTCGTGGGGGATATATAACGAATTTGCAGGGGACAAACTAAAAAAAAAAAAACATCTGTTTGCACTCGACCTGATGCGCCTTCCTCGGCCTGAGACAGTTTTCTTGACTTTGACACAAAATGAAATGTGCTCTCGCTGCTCAAGTTTCAGGTCCATGGTGAAATAGCAAATGCACATGTACCAGTGGACACAAGTACACTTGGAACAGAGGTGATGTCGATCAAGGGACATATTTTGGGATACTGACTCATAAAAGTTATTGCTTCCCTCTGCTTCATGTGCATCACTATGTTCATGTGGAACAGAAACAGTCTCAGAACTTTTTGATCACACTTTGTCTACTAGGTAAATACAAATCTCGATACTAAAAGAGAATATAAATCCCTAAAGGGAAAATACAAGTGGGTAACCATTTTTGTAAACATATACATTACATAGAGAAACACAAGAGTAAAACTAAACAGTAACCGGTGCTTTTGCTTTTTCAGAAGGTTTGTACAGTTGTTGTTGCTTCACTTGTTTCTGGTGCCTCCTCTTCCTCAGGTGAGCTGTCAGGTTTGTTGTTGTAGAATTAGGAAGCTCCTCTTTTACAAATGATCTGTCCATATAGATCATAAGGTTTTCTATTGGACAAGTCATTACACCTCGAAAAGTCATTACACCTCGAAAAGTTGACGTTATCTCAACTTGAACAGAAGTTTTAATTTCAAATTAAAAGAGAAAATGTTGTAGCACGTTAACCTCAGCTTGTCTAATCTGAAGGGAAATGTATTTAAAATCTCCACTAAATATCTCGAACGAATGGAGTCCGTACAGATAATGGTCCCACAAGGACATTTGGAGAGTAGATAAAGGATGTTTGGCAACAGTCGTTTGTTTGAACGGACAAAACAGTGAATGTAGCTGTCGGTTAAATTGCAGCTGCCACGAAACCGTGCCAGTAGTGGTTGCTACGAGCAACAGCGTTTAACAGAAGCTAGCTGCCCATGACAGAATAGCAGTGCTTTGGCAACATGTACGTTTGTCCTCCTCTTTAGTGCAAAGCTGTTGTACAAACAGCTTCCCTGATGCTTCCTAGATGTTTGACTCAAATGTGAGTTTGTGTTGGAAGAAAGCTTCATCAGGGAACGCTACATTTCTCTGTTGAATCGCAGACCAACTCATTGTCTTGGTGTTTGATTGCAGCATCATAGCACTATTCCCACTAAACCCGGCTTCTGTAGAGATGCCCCCCCCCCCCCACACACACACACTAATGAAATGTATCTTAATGAGCAACCAGTTGTGCAGCAACTTCATTTTCCTATCAATGGATCAACTCCATGGTACTCCAACCTCCTGAATTCACCCTTAACATCCATCTTGTGCCAACAAACAGTTTGAAGAGAGAGTTTGACGATATCATTTGTAAAGACGTGGAGGGCTTGAGGACAACTACCACTGGCCACGCCGGGTTTCAAAACATCAAATGAAATTTAAAGTGGATGCATTCAAGTGTTTAATTGCTCTTTAAAGATACAGGAAGTTTTTTTGTTGTTGTTGTTGTTGTTTTTTTGTACATTTTCACCTCATCTTCATATCCTGCAGTCGCATGATGTTTCCACTCACACAGACACCATTATCGAATCCCCTTCTCTCCATCCAGCCAGTCAAACAGTCAGACCTCGGTCTCTCTGAGTCGGGATCAATGAAACCAGGCGGAAACGGGGGTGGAGATGAGGTTTGAGGCGGGGGCGCTCCACTCGGGCTGAAATGCGCTGGTTAGTAAACACACAGTGACGCCCGTGCCGTCTGTCCCAAAAGCTTTATCTCCCTCAGAACGAGCATTTCTCTGGCATGTCAGTTCACTGAGCTATAACTGATAGAGGAAATGATGAGCGAGGTCTCAGGTGTGTTGGGAGGAAGAAAAAGATGAAACGATGGTATTGGTTTGGGAGTTCAAAAACAGGCTTTCAAGAACTGTAATTGAAATGTTTCATGTTTACTCAATTCAAACCAGAAGACGTCTGGTTTATGATTTGTCTTTGTTCGTAAAAAAGATTTTATATTGGTAATTATATAAGAAAAAGAAAGTATAAACTCATGAGAGGCATATAGTCCAGTGTTTTGTCAGCTGAGTCGTGTTAAAACCATTCACAAACTCCCAAAAAGCACACATATTTGACTGAAGATAAAGTGAGCTGGGACACGGGTAAAAGACCTCATGGACAGAAAACCAATCGCAGCAATATGTCTTCTTCTTTTTCTTTCTTGTGTTATTGTTAGAGGTTAAACGGAGAAGAAGTCACACTGAGAGGTTGCCTTTCTAATCTGTTTTCCGATTACACAGTGATTGCATTCACCGTAGTGCTAAGATCAGGGCTGGTTCGCTGCATACTAAACTGCCGTCTTGAACTATTTCTTCATTTTTAAAAAGTCACACACTAAGGGAAATGTTTTATGCATTAGCCTGCCTCACCGGGGTAGCGTTCCGTAAATAAAGTTCTGTCCCACCAGTGGCTCCTCTGAAGTTATTCTTATCCCAGTACAAATCTGGGTCTCACTTGGCAGTCCCGTGGAGCTTGTGTCATGGTGGTAGTGGCACCAAGCAGCAGGTGTTGTGCGGTATCTCGCCTGGCTTGATACCAGACAGTGTTTGCTGCTATCAAATCTGCAGCAGATGGCCACAAATCATGGGCCAACACTGCATCTCGTACGAACAGCTAACTGTGCACCAGCGAGCACAGTCGCAGAAAAAGGCCAGCGAAACAGAAACGTGACCTCAAACTCGCCGTCTTCACTGTCTTTGTTTCTAATGAGGCGAAGCTTTGTTGGTTAGTGTGGTGTTTGTCATTTGTGTGACCAGTTTGTTGTTTTCAGATTTTTGTCAGAGAGAAAGCCATAAGTGGTACCACAGAAATGTTGACATTTTTGTGGGTGCATGGGATGAATCGTGTTCAGACATTGATGTGTGTGTGTGTGTGTGTGTGTGTGTGTGTGTGTGTGTGTGTGTGTGTGTGTGTGTGTGTGTGTGTGTGTTTATTTTGTGTTGTGAATGTTCAGCATTGCAGCAGCCTCAATTGTCTTAATACAGCTGTGAGATTTCTTTATGTCACTCTGACCGCACAGATGAGAATAAACCTTGAAGGGTGGACAAAATAATCAAATAACGACTACAGGATGCTTACTTGTGAAGTAATTAAACCTAGAGGGGAAACAATTATTAGACTGACAAAAAAATAATTCAACTACTTTGATGTACACAGAAGTGTAATGTATTTGTTATATATGACAAGTACGTTGAATATCTTTTGACTTGAGTCATCTCTGGACTCTGACATTATGTTTGCCGATTTTCACCTTTTCTGACATTATAAAGATAAAACAATTGAAAAAAAAGAAATTGACAAATTAATTCATGATTCAAATTTTTCATTAGTTAATGTTATTACATTAAATCACTGCAGCTAAATTCGTCAATCTAGTACATTCTCAATTCATGTTGGGACTGAACTCGCCAGGTTTTTCTAATTCACTGTGTGGGTCTGGCCATGATCCATATAGATGGATAGATAGATAGATAGATAGATAGATAGATAGATAGATAGATAGATAGATAGATAGATAGATAGATAGATAGATAGATAGATAGATAGATAGATAGATAGATAGATAGATAGATAGATAGATAGATAGATAGATAGATAGATAGATAGATAGATAGATAGATAGATAGATAGATAGATAGATAGATAGATAGATAGATAGATAGATAGATAGATAGATAGATAGTAAAAAATATTAAATATAAAAATGCAAAGTACATACAATAAAATAGAATAATTAAATTACAACTAACTAAACAATAGTGCAAAGTTGTTTTTTGTTTTTTATATATATATTTAAACAACCAATAAAAACAGACAACGTTGTTATTGTTGTGTGATGGATTTTGCCAGAGGTGAGTTATTGTACAGTCTTTATTTAGGATTGTTTCCAGTCGTTGCATCCTTCTGGGCGTAGACCTGAGGTTATTTTATAACTATTTGCACTGACCACCATAAACTGTTGTGCACCGAAACTCTTGCACTTTCATTGTTGGAACTACTTCAGTGTCATTGTGCTTAGGTGCCATCTCACTGTGGATAAGGGAACATGAATGCAAACAGGGTTTCCAGACTGTAGTCACAGAAAGACCTGACACTTATTCACAGAAAGCTGTGAATAATAGTTAGCAGAGCCAGGCTAGGACTGGACCGCATGTTAAAGGTGTTTTTATCCAAAGCAGTTCACAGTCAAGTAATGGTGGCAGCAATCTGGCAAAATGGTGGCCGACTCATCAGAAGCAATGTTTGGTTCGGTATCCTGCTCCAGCACAGATTGACACATGGAGAGGAGGAGCTGAGGATCAAACCAAGTTATGTAACCACAGGCACACAGCAAAAAGCTTAACTGAGTCAGTTTCTGTACAAATAACCGATTAACAGTAGTCATTTGTCAAAATTGACACATCAGGGAGGAGATTTCAGGTTCACTCGTCAAGGCTCGTTTTGGTAAAAGTGTATGTGTTTGTAATAGTGTATTGTTTTACTGATCGTGTGTGAGTGGTCACCCTGCAGCTCTTGGTGGTTTTGGTTGTGGTGGTTTGCATAATTTCAGTGTGGCAGCCTCTTGAAGTACTGTTTGAAGTAAAGGGGGAGGGGGGGGCGGCAGGGAGACAGATTAACATATCTCAGAGGAGAAAGCAAAAGTGAGAAAAAAGCCTACAGAAAAATGTCCTGAATAAAAAGTGAGTGGGTAGGGACAAGGGGATGGAGAGAGAAGAGAGTTGGGAACTCTGGAGCCAGCGGGAAATAGACAAATGACAAAGGGAACTTTCAAAAGAGAGAGAATGGAGGAGGAGGAGGACACAAAGAGAAGAGCCTCAGTAAATAGATTAGGAGAGGAGAGGAGAGGAGAGGAGAGGAGAGGAGAGGAGAGGAGAGGAGAGGAGAGGAGGTTAATTACAGGGATAATGAGTGTGTGCTCTGCAATGAGCCGTCTCTGATCTGACCTTTCATCTTTTACAGCTACTTTCTCCAGAAAGAACTGTGTGCATGTCACCGCACACTCGGAGTATTATTTAATAGTGCTTAGATCAAACACACAGATTCACAGGATGTATTTCTCCAAATGTATTCATAGTTGATTAAAATACTGCTGAAGGGAAAATGGCAGGCCTTCTCTATAACTCACTCGTGCTGCAGCTGAGCTGCTGTCCAAATGTTCTTCAAAGCAGAGACATGGCACATACATTTTTTTTTTTTTAATTTACAGCCCCTTCTTTCATTTTATTTTGTATTTACAGCTGGGACAGTATAATTTCTTCAGAGTGCTGTGAAGAGGAATTCAGAACAGTTTTTTTATGACTTTATCTTTCTCAAAATGAACATTTAGTTATGATCACCAGCAACAGACTATCAAAGTTTCACATGCAGTGAATTAAGCTTCCTGATGAAGTTTATTTTATTTGTAGACAAAGATTTAAGTACGATTTTAAAAAGGGGAAAAACAACATACCCTTCACTCTAACCAAATACGCAGCACAGAAGCTGGTTTTACAGTCAGTGAAAGAGACGAGGCGTGTGGCTCATCAGTGACTGAACAGGCCTCCCACTCATTTGTAGGATTTTGAAATGTTAATAACTCACAAATACTGTTTGCCTCAAGACAAATATCTTTTGAAAGTATTGTCTACATTTAACCATGAAGAAGCAGATGTAAGGAATGTTTGCGTAAGATACAGCTGATAAGTACAGCACATGTGGATCCTAATGTTAAAATATTACAGCAGGATACATTGCATCATTTCTTTAATCGTTATTTTTTTTAGAATAGAATTCCCCACGTTCGTGTAAGACACTACGAAAACTGGCCAGGAGTGTGTTGTTGTTTTTTTTTTTTAATCTTTATTGGATCTGGCAGACAATTACAATTAGATTACAATCATATGAGCAGGGGCTGTAATGTTTGGTGCCAGATGGTTTCATGTAGTGTAATCTGCACAACGGAGAACAGCATGTTGACATGTGTGACTGACCATTTACAAAACAAAACAACTGTGTCACAGGGGAGGAAGCTTGATGCAGAAGGGCTTTAGCTGTTCTTGTGAGCCGTGTGTTCCCACGCACACGGGCTTCCGACTGGTTTCTCAACTCCTCACATCAATTCGAGCTGCCGGTTTTAATTTCTGGAAGAAACATTTCTGTTTAACAGCCAAGGTGGTGAAATGCAAGTGATGCAGACTTCTACGGATTAGCCCCATTTTTCTTCATTATTATTTTATTGGAAGACATGTAAGACGCCTTAACCTTTTTCTTTCGTTCTTTTTCTGTTTTCCCAACCTGTATGAGCTTGGGACGTTGTCTGGAGATTGTCGGTTGCCCTTTCACACTTGTGTCACACAATGGGAGATTGTCTGTCGGACACATTCTCACCGACGGGAAACACTCCCATTTGGTTTAGACGAGGGGTGGAGGCTGTGCATGATAGTAGCGTCAGCACCACGCCCACCCGCTCGCTGTGAATTCACCGGACGGTGAGACACAACGGCTCAATCAGACATCACACGGACTTTGTACCGGGAAGCTCGTGGATTAAAGTGCGCTTAACGTCCCATCCAACTGATTTGGATATTTGCATTGTCACATGCAGCTCCTCTGGGTGATGTCCACTTAAGTTCAGGGTTGCAGTGCATGTGTGGAAGCAGCTTCACTGAGTACTGTCCCTCTCATTAGTTTAGGATATTATTAGAGCCTTGTTTACAATGGAAATTTGGTTATAAATAATTTAGATTTGCTAAAGATAAACAGTTAAATAGTTTCATTGCAGTATGCGTAATTAAGGCCGATAACAACATCAGTCAGCCCTGGCTCCTGATTGGTTCAAATGTATGACATGCTGCATGTGCTCGTTACGCAGTTTAGATGAAGCTGTAGAGCCTCGGGAGCCTTTTCAGTGCAGGTTATTTTGTTCCTGCTGTCTTTACTACACTCACCATGCTTGTGCAGTTCGATTTTTCTTTTGTACTTGAAACTTTCCAGTAAATGGAAACAACGCCGAACACAGACTGGAGAGTTTTATTGAAGCGCGTGCCAATCGTATGCTTTGACTCTATTACTTAAGTGGGCATTTTTAAGAAATAGGCCGAGTCATACTTAGTGATTATAGATGCCTCTGTTCTATGTTGATCATGTACTTTTCATTTTTCTGAGCACAAATGCATCTCATTCTCCAGAATACATTAATATGTTTGATGGAGAGCAGTCATCCTCCTACCTCAGAGAGTCATCAGTCTTTATGAGGGATCCATTTCAATTGTCGACATTAATGGCTCTGCCTCATCAAATATGCGTGACAGGCATGTCGGTGATAAACAAAAACAAGACAAAGGAGAATAACTAAGCGGACAACAATAGCAATGCAGACAAATGATGTTGTGCATGTTTGTTTTTGTCGTTTTGAACCTTTCAATAATGAAAATGCAATATGAAATCAGTGTTTGTGTTTAGTAATAGCTTTCATTGATTTGTTTTTGTTTTTTTTCAGCAGCAAAGTCAGAGAAAGCAGGGGGAACAGAACAAACAGAAAACTGAAGCATGAGATCAAATATGTATGCCCGCTCCCTGTTTGCCGATATTCTGTGGTGGCTGCTGTCTTAGTGCTGCTTCACATCGTTCTAATAAGCATCAAAGATGTTGTACAGTCACACTGTGGACACACGCAACGGCTGGATCAATAACACACTGTCAATACTGTAGAGCTGTCCCAAACACCTAAGAAGAAAATAAATAACGCCTCCTTACTGTAGTACTAAAAAGGCTTTGTGTTCATGAGGGTTTTGTATTAAAACCAATTTGCTGTATCATAATTCACCACATTTCAATTGTATTGCATAATATGTTACATAATGAAAGTAACACAAAAATAGCTAGCTATTATTTGGCTGATGGCCACGAGTAGGAGCACTTCCATCTCAAAAAACATAACCGCAGTTAGAATCATTTTCATGTAGAAACAAAGACGGTTACATAAGCGGGAGGGGTTCCTTCTTTCAGAGAGGTTTTCCTCCCCGTCTTTTCATATGGAGTCTGGATTTATCATATTTTAATAATGTGGCTCGCGCTGTGAACTGCGTGGAGTAAAAGTACTGGAGTGCATGGAGGAGGAGAGGATTGTTGGGAAGGTGAGATTGCTGGCGTTCCCAAGTCAGGACTGGCAGATTAGATGATGTGGGGTCTTGTCAGTTTCAACATGGTGCTAATTTGTGACTCTGGCTAAGTGCAAAACAAGACTCTAACCACGTTTTGCTGACTGGTGGATGCAGTGTCACATCAGCCGTGGAGGGATGGGAAAATGTAATCAAACAACAACATCATTTTAATGAGGGCTGAGAGAAAAGTGAAATATGTTGTCACATCACCTCTGGGGGTTTTCTGCTGGTGGAATAATACATGTGGTACATGTTGAATATTGGATATTTTCCTGATTCTCAGAAGTGTGATCAGAAACACAAAGGCATGAAAACCTGAATTATCTTGTTACGATGTACTCTGGGAGTTGCTTCTCATAAGTCCTTTGAGTTGCTTTGAAGAAAGTAAGCACAACCCCTGCATTGAGATAACGTAATTACAAAGGTCTGTTTGGTGTTAACCCCCCCCCCCCAAAAAAAAAAAAAAAAAAAAAAAAAATTCAGCATTTTTGCAACGTATAAAAAAAGTATTGAGACGTCCAGATTAATACCTCTTGTTTTATGCCTTTCTCTGAAGTCAAGTCAGTGTTTTTTTTTAAAGTACTTGTGCACAGCTGCATTACAGCTGTGCAAAACAAAGTCTTAATTTTGTTCTTTGTCTTTTAAAGAGCATAAGGGTCAGGAGTTGACAGTAATTCTAGATGCCAGCATTGTAAATGAGCAGAATATTGTTACAGACATTTCACAGACGTAAATCTGACTTTTCTCTGGCTGTACGTTTGGTTGTCCATGCGGTTTTGAAATCCTGCCACAGAAACACAGGGTGCTTACGTGTCCCGGCGCTGACAGGCCTCGGAATAATACTGTTTGAATTACAGTCTGTGTTTCCTGAGGATGCGGCCGCTGAGGTGTGCCAGGATAAATCTTCTCCCGCCCAGCGCGACTCGGTCAGCAAAGTTTGATTCAGGAGTTCCTGCTTTATTGTGTCTGGTCCCCGGGTTAGGCGTTGTCATGGTAACATCCTTCCGTACAGGCTCTGACATCCGTGACACCAAGACTGATTCACCCGTCCCTGTCGATATCAGCCCTCCAAATGTGTCGTAGCCCCAGTTTTATTTGATGCAATGAAGGTCTGGTTCACCCATAAAACCACAGACTCACCACGCAGCTCATTGCTCAGGGTAATATTTGTTTTAGTTAATAAATTACCAGCTCTTCAGGAAGTCATTGTGAAATGTCTGCATTAATATTACTTGTTTATGTTGATTCATAATCACACCAATCCAAACAATACATACGCAAGAGCTCACTTCCTCAGTCAGTGACTATCTGTACAGGTCATTTCCTCTGAAGTACACCATATGCATTGATGATAATCCTTTGGGGGCCTTTACATGTCAGACAGGGCTGTCAATCTGCAGAGAGGGGGGGGGGGTTAGGGAGGGGAGGGAGAGAGAGAGAGAGAGAGAGAGAGAGAGAGCGAGAGAGGAGGGGGCGGCTGAGTGTGAGGGAGCGTTCCAAACTATTGATTGGTCTCCATGACAGAAAAGCCGTTTCTGATTCTCCTCCATGAGCAAAGTCAAGAGCAGATTCAGGCCTGCAACACATATCCAGGATGCTTTCTTTAAGGAGGACGACTCTGTTTTCTGACCTGTTTTGGTTGGTACAAAGATAACCTCCTTCTCAACCTACTTATTCATTTTATTGTGGAAATATGTCCCTTTTGATTCCAATCATGTGTTCAAGAGAAGATGTCTGTGCTCTAGCTTCAGAGGGAGTAGATAACCAGGAAGTAAAGTTCTTTAGTCTGATAACCTTGTGTTTACAACATCTTGAGAACGACATATAGTCATGATTTTTAAAATCAGACTTTCATTTTGATATAACCTCATGTCTTGCGAGAGTTTCATGGTTGATAGCGGAATACATTTTCAAATTGAACTGAAAAAACCCCCACTAAAAACCTGAAACTGCAGTTTCCTGGTTTTGAATGCGTCAGGTGTGTTTTGAACCCGATCCTATTTTGAGATTTCGCACATCTTTATATATTTTGCACTGTGGTTACCTTGTCAGTCCATCAGAGTAAACTATTACTGTTAAATCTTTATGCACTTTTAGGCTCAAAATTCTTATGCAAAGTATTCAGCTGCTAATTTGCCTTTCATTGCTTTTCCATTTGCATTTCATTCTGACCCGATCTCTTCCTTCCCACACAGTTTTTAATATTTTATGTATTATTTAATGTCTTCTGTCCTTAAACGACCCGTCCAAATCAGGTTAGTTGTAGAAATAATGTGAAAACTGCAGCAGGTTACGTAACATTCAGATTCCTGTGTGATGCTAAACAGGGAATCATGTAACGGCTTGATTTTAATCGGTTATTTGGGCAACACACTAATTATTATCCATGGATTTGACATTAATGTGGTATTTGAGAGCTTGTTATAAATGGGAGATAAAGTGAAGTGGTCAATCAAGATGAAGCAAATGTAAATGCTAATGAGTTTTCCTTTGTCTTTCTGCCTCCATTAGATTCATGATTTGCATTGAAGTGGGGCTTAAACTAATTTCACAAATGTTCCACAAAGATGTTTCATCCCATCTTTCTCTCCTTTGAATATATTTAGCAAAGCTGGAGTCTGGTTTGAGGAATGACATAAAAAGGATTTAACTTGGGGTACGTTGGCACTGTGCTTTAAACAGTATAAGTTTGACATGATTGGCTGAGAAAACAGGATGTGTCTCCTACGTATGCAGTGGTGCTGATAACCTGAAACCTGGTTTGTGTCCAGGTTTTCAAATGTCAGCCTTTCTTATCTTATAGACTGAATGGTGTGAATTTTTAACCCTATTGTTATTTTGTATGTATGCTGATTTTTTTTTTTTTTTTGTGGCAGCTTTTTGCAGAAAGCTTTTTGGATTGATTTGAAAATAAGAATGACTTTGAGGTTTAGGTGCCAACTTTCAAGTTTAAGGTTGTTTACACTTACATCCAACGTAAATGTTATGTATTTCCTACTTCTTGGGGCCAAATAATTTTGAACACGCTACATTGAAATTTAATAGTCGTCTAATTTAATATGTGGTTGCAAATTCTTTGCAGTCAGTGCTCCAAGTCTGTGAACTACAGAAGGTTTAAGATGCTTGCATGTTCTTTGATATTACTGTTTCTATGGACTTGTTATTGACTTCCTGGTTTTGGGTACTTAAATTTAGTCTTCAACAAGTGAAGAACAATCCACTAAAACTAAACTTTGTACCTTTACTTAATGCAAATGTATTGCCTATATGATCATTTTCTTGCTGAACTGTCCTAAAATTGCAATGAAGGACATACAAGTGTATGACGCTGATCATTAGGTGTTCACGTCAGCACCCACAAAAGCTTCTTACAACTGTCGTTTAATTTCAAGTGCAGTTAGATGGAATGTAAACCCAAAACTACAAATAATGCGTCATTCCTCTTTCACTTTCAGACTTTTCTCCGAATATAGAGCCTGAAAAACTCTGCCTTGATGTCATTTGTCAGACTTCACTGCATGTGAACTCAGCTGAAGCACTTTTGATTTCACATTTTCCCTGTAACTGCTGTAGTTCATAGGATGTAGAACTTTTAAGGCTTTGATTCAGTGCCAATATCAGTACCTTTATTTCACCTAAGCCTGGCTGAAACAGCCAACAACAACACAGGACAGCAAATCAGAAATAAGCTCTCTTAATCCTCTTCAGTTCTGCTCCTGTGCTTTTTGGGTCTTACAGGCCCATTCTTGGGTTAGGAGAGAGATCACTGCCCCTATGATGAACTGGTTTCTGTGTAGAGAAAGTTTGCCACCTAATGGAGAACATGTAGCACTGCCAGTTCATTCTCATTCATTGTCATTACTACCCACTACCCCCTTTGTGACCCACTGTAACCTCTTTACTTCAGTTTTTCTGTGTGTATTGAATATAATTGTATCATAGAATAAAACTTTTCCTTGTTTCGATTGATATCTTTATTCCGCATGGGGATAACTTTGTACTCAACTTTCAGGTTTCAGATCAGTGCAGTGTGTCTACGTGAATTATGTATAGCAAAGAAATCGAATTAATGTTTATATTAAAAAAAAAACTATAAATTAAAAAATGTGTTTAATGTATGCCTTTCTCTGTTTTTGTCTTTTTTCAGGTCCAGGGTCTCCCACATTTGAGGTTTGAATAGTTGGTTGTTCGACGGTCACGCCCTGTTGCCTGTAGCTTCATGGAGGCATTTCCGGTCCACTGACCCAACTGGCTGCCTTCCTGGACCAGCAGCCATGTCAGCCTGCAGCACCTTCACCGAGCACGTGTGGAAACCAGGCGAGTGCAAGAACTGTTTTAAACCTAAGAGTCTGCACTGTCTGGCTCCGAGTGGTGGGGGGAAGCCTCCCTCTGAGCAGAGGCCTCCAACAACTCCGCAACAGAACCCACCGTCTGCTGGGGCCAGAGCCAACCCTAACCTTACCACCAGCTCCCAGAGGGCTGGCAGTGGCTCTGCTCGGTCAGGACACTTCCGTCCACCGGTGGCCAAGAAGCCAACCATTGCTGTTAAGCCCACTATGATGCTGCCCTGCTCCTCTGCAGGACTGGATTCAGATGGCAACCTGCAGCAACCACCATATGTAATAGAACAGGGTAAAACATCAGCCTTTACGGTCTGGAATCGCAATGGACTGAACCGCAAGAGGCCTGGTGGGCCCAGCAACAACAACGAAGGAGAGGACAGCAGTGAGGAGATTGAGGGTTACGGACCACTTAGCCCAAGGACACCTAGTGGAAATAACAACAGCAGTGGACTGACAGATGTCCTGAAGGAGATTGCTGGTTTGGGCCCTAGTTCCAGCCCCAACCCCTTTTCTGGCTCCAAAGACTTGTTTTGGGGTCGCATCAGTAGTTCATACAGGCGATCCTTAGAAAGAGGTCTACCAGCCTCAAGCTGTCTGGCCCTGGGAAGCAGCAGCAGCCCTAGTGGTGGTGGTGGCGGCGGTGGTGGCGGCGGCAATGCACAAAAACGGGTATCGCTGAGCGATAGTACCAAGATCATCAGCACAGAGGGTGGTCTCTTTTGCTACCCAGACTTTTCCAGTGAAAGTGAAGATGATGATGATGATGATGAGGAAGATGAGGAGGAAGAGACTGAAAGGGATGATGATGATGATGATGATGATGAACATGAGAGCTGGGATGAAAGTGATGAAGAGTTACTAGCAATGGAGATCCGAATGCGAGGCCAGCCGCGATTTTCAAACTTCCGTGCTGCCACATTGTCTCCAGTGCCCTTTGCTGCGGGGAAAAAGTGGAATACTGTGCCGCTCCGCAACCGTTCACTGCAGCGCATTTGTGCTGTGGACTATGATGATAGTTATGATGAGATCTTGAATGGATACCCCTCGGTGGATTCAAATGGAGCTCCTCTTTTATATGGGCCTCGAGACATGCAAGGCAGTGGTTTCCTGTCAAATTCAGAGTGCACCACGTCTCCAGAATCGTCATCATCACTACCTGAGGATTCTCAAACTACTTCCAGCAGTGGGAGCAGTGCTTACTGTGCCCTTCGAAATGGCTTGCATTGTCCCACCGCTTATAAGGCACCTGTCCCCTGCATTTCTCCTCCAAAAAAGGAGCCTGTCAACAGAGCACTGAGTCCACTGAAGGTGGCTGAAACACACAAGGCTGTCCTGGCCATTAGATTAGAGGATCAGGATGGCAGAGAAGGCATGCCGATGCCCCAAGCCCTTCCCGGTCAACCAGTCACTATAAGTTTTAGTCCTACAGAGGAGCAAGCTAAACCTTACCGTGTAGTAAATTTGGAAAAATCACTGATCTGTAAACCTTACACTGTAGTGGATGTGTCAGCATCCATGGCCAATAAAAATGAACAGATTCCAGACTCTTCTCCAAAACCTAAAAACGTGTCAATGCCCTCCAGTCCTACATCGTTTGGTAGCGCTCCCTTAGTCCAGCCCTTGTCTCCGACATCCCCTACTTCCCCATCTTGTCCTGTAATGCCAACATCACCCACATCTGTTGCTCTGTCAGGTATCCCCCGAAAGAAATTAGGCAGCATACGCTACCAAGAAGTGTGGACATCAAGCACAAGTCCTCGCCAAAAGATACCTAAAGTAGATGTAGGCGTTGGGAGTAACCCCGGCCCTTCTATCACTCCCCAACAATGCAGTCACAAATCAGCTCCCACTTCTCCCATTGCTGGGTTGTCTTCCTCCCGAACTGTCCCTGTAAAATCCCCCAACTTATCAGAGATAAAGTTTAACAGTTTCAATAATGCAGGCATGCCTCCTTTTCCCATTATCATCCGAGATGAGCCAGCCTATGCCCGCAGCTCCAAGAATGCTGTTAAAGTACCTATTGTTATCAATCCAAGTGCATATGACAACCTAGCTGTGTACAAGAGCTTCTTGGGACTCAGTGGGGAACTGCCGCAGGCAAAAGGGGTTGGTAATAGAGTAGCCAGCCATACTTATGAAGAGATTGGATCCTCTGAGAGTGTCCAGTCCTCGTCCACAGAGAAAACTCTCTCTGGTAGAGGCACGTCTGAGCGAGCTCCCTTTGAAGAGACAAAATTTCCACTTGAAGCATTGTCAAAACCACCAAATTTACAACCTAGAACCACTACAGACTCTAACACTGTGACAAGCACTGTAATGAGCTCCCCAGTTGGAGCCCTCTCGCCCACTACATCACCAAATTCCCCTGCCGGTCTTGCCATTACAATAAACCTGCCGAAAATTAGCCATACTGCCAATGCTATTACACACACTTACAAGACAGCTGGAGATGCTGCTTGTAGTAAAGATGGTGATATAGGCTTAGCTTTGTCGTCTGGAACAGTGGTAAGCCATAGGGAGGAGGCCAGCACTGTGCTTTCCCAGATTGTAGCTTCTATCCAGCCTCCTCAGTCTCCTCCAGAGACAGAGATAACCTCAACACAAGCCAAAACTCTCAGTTCAGAGGAGCTGTATGCCCTCCCACCTGATGCCATGAAAGAGACCCTCACTCGGCCAAAGTCTCTCTTTTCCACAACCGATGGCTGTCTTTCCAAGCCAAAGAAGGACACGCCCTCTAAAGTTTTGTCTAAATCCCAGAGTGCCTCTGCTGCTGTCCCACTCTCCAGCCCGCGGTCAGAGCCCAATGCCCCCTTCCCCCCTCCAAGATCGACATCTTCCCCTTACCACGCCTCCAACATACTTCAGAGACATTTTGGAAACTGGACCAGAATCTCCGCTTCAAGTTCTCCTGTACGACCGAGCGAAGGCGAAGCAAGTCCTGGTGGAGAGGGGAGACGCATTTCAACAGATAGCTCCAAACCTAAACGCTGGATCTCCTTTAAGAGCTTTTTTCGTCGGCGGAAAGATGAGGATGAGCAGAGGGAGAAGGCGGAAAGAGAGAAGGAGAAGGGCAAGCTGGTTGGGCTTGACGGGACAGTCATTCACATGCTTCCACCTCCGCCAGCCCAGCATCAACACTGGTTCACCGAGGCCAAACCTGAGGATCCCAACCAGAAGCCAACTATTATCTTCACGTACAAACCAGATAGTGGGAGCAGCCCCGGAGATGGAGATGGAGATGGAGAACTACGAGTGGAGGAGTGCAGAGAGATGGCACCATTGACACCTGATGAAGGCAAAAAACCTCCACCTCTGAGACCAGGGAAAACAGCAGCCTCACTAACCACTGGAGGTGATGTCGTCAGCAAGGACTTCAGGTATTTATTTAAAAAAAAAGAGATTCTGACACCAGTATATTACAAGATGTGCCCAAAACAGGAGTATACGCAATTGAGAATGTGGTTTCAGATATTGACCAAAATACTGAGGACAAAACATGAAGCGACTAAACTAAACCTATATTGCACAGGACTCTTTGATGAGAGAAATAGGAATATCTTTGATCATCTCTTGTGCAGTGAGTATAGTTGAGTAAGCATTACAAAAAAGGCGTCATATCACCTGCTAGATATGCAAATGTAGATATATGCGGACCCTTTGACAGAATGTACCTAATGCTGCTCTTGATGCTCCATAAAAAGATAACCTTAGAGACGTTGTTTCACAGTTTTCAACCCATGAACAATTAAACAGGGACTTGGAGATGTGTTTGATACTTTAAACTGCTGCAAGATACTGCAAATATGTCATTCCCATCTGAAGTTTTAAATACACCTTTAAGGTGCAGAGTGAAACTATTAATAATCTCAAATCAGTTCACACATGTTCTGCCTTCATCACGTCTTGCTTTTGGAATGATTCATTTTGCATGCAATGCCCATGTTACTGATACCCACATGCATTCCCTTCAGTGCTCTCACGGGAGCCAGCTTAAGATGAAGATACTCAACCTTTTGCCTGCTGCTGCTCCAGAGTGTCAGGGTGGCTTCTCCCTCCTGTCACGCAGCTTCCTCATCACATATTCTAGAGCTGTTTGATCTTAATTTGGGATGTCTGTTTGTCTACTTATCCAGCTGACTGCATGAACTGTGCAGCCCATGTGGTCTCCTCTGTAATGTCATCCATTACCTGAGCAGCAGGCTCTGTGCTCGGTGGTTCTCCCTTCAGAGACCGGACCTCAGTTTGTTAGAAGTCGTCCAACAACAGTCGGATCAACCATCACTATTACACACTGCTTTAGATGGCCTATTCCCTGTAGATTCCAAAATTTGACCAAAGCTTCACCCACATACACTCGCACTAATCAGTCTTGCAGTGTTCTTGTATAATAATTTTAATATTTTCCCTGAGTAAGTCTTGAAGTTAGTATCCTGCAGTGTGACTAATGGTGCCAGATAAAGATAAAGGCCAGATGGTGTCAGATTTTTTTCTGATTTCTATTTTCTGCTCTAAATCAGAAGCTTGTTTTTGCCTTTGAAGTGAAGAAGTATTATTTTTTGGGGCATTGATGATAGTCAGACTAATGTTTGCTGCAATAGCCAAACAAAAAAATGATTCATCAAGACAGCTGTACACTAATAACTTTGGCAGAAGGTTGGATAACACATCCCCAGTACATTTTGTGTTCGTGGCTGTTTTAGCACATTATTTATAAGCTTACCGTTTGTTGACAGTAAAGAAATATTTTTGAACCTCAGATCCAAGATTTTATTTCAAATCATACCTTTAAAAAAATGTGTATTTAGGAAATGTCAAGCACAAGCCCATCTAGATGTTCTAGGCGATTCAGTACTGAAAGAATGTTATACCTCACACCAAGCAATGTCTGGTGTTACAGATAGCCATCTCTTCTTTTGCTAAATAAACATGCTGTATTTTCTGTGATTTCAAAGTTATGACTGAGCAGCAAATGAAGGATTTTTTGTGGTATGATGCTTCTGCTGTTAGAAATATTCTTCATTTGAGTTGAGTACTCTCAGTATGCCCTCACTAACTGTTCCTGTGGGTGTTTTCTGAGATTTTAATACTAAATGGAAAAAGCACATTCCCCTTTGTTTTGTTGGATGGTACGTGTCACGAAGCACCGGAAACTAACTGAAACCAACAGTGTGCACCATCTGATCTTTGAGTTGTTTCACTGGGAAACTGTCATCTGGCATCTTGTTGTGCTTCACATACTGCATCTCACAGCCACTCACATTATTAGGAACAGCCCTCAGTGAAGAGACGTCACAGCTTATAGCTCAGCTCTCGTGCAACTTGTTCTTCTTCTCACCTGATCTCTCACATTTTGGCTTCCTCCTGAAACTGCCCTCTCTGCTGTTTTACCTCTTCTTTTTTTATTTCCATGCCACCCTCTTATTATCCCATACCTTCTGGGTTACTTTCAAGGTGTTTGGCTTTCCACCATCCCTTCCTCTGTTCTGTATAATTCCATACTTTCTTTCTACATTTTTCTCCTTTGAGCCCAAAGCACCGTGAACTCTTAAATATTTCACTCCTCCATCCTGTCAAGAGCTCGGCCCCATTCTGTCTCTTCCCTAAACTTTGCTGCTTTTTCTCTCCTCCTCAAGCTTCAGCTTTCGTCATCTTTTATTTTTTCCTGAAGTTCCTGTCTCGTCTCTCATTTTGTAACAAGTGGTACAAGTGTGTGCTCGTTTTGCTATTAATATCGAATTTCTGGCTAATGCTATGCTAAAATAGGATTTATTAGGGTGTGTCTTGGAGAGAACCCAGTACATGATGCTCAAAGGTTTTATGCAAAAACGTACAAGTCATTAGTCAGAGCAAAGTTTGCGCCGAGCAAATTTGATTACTAGATTGGAATTTTATTGTTGTTGTTGTTTGCTTGTTTGTTCCCAGTGAATCCCCAGAATTGAATTTGCTACGCTAAATGAAAGAAGTGGATGACTTTCCTGTAGAGGCAAAGAATCCAAGTTTTATTGTCAGAGCTGAAGCTTTATTCTTCATACTCAGTGTTTTCTCTGCTATACTGACTATAAAACATCTGGAAACAGCTGTCTCAACATGAGCATATTAAACAGCTCCTGGCAGTTTTATTGTAAGACTAACTCCAGTTTTATTGTCTTTCTAGTCATTCTTACACAAACCACATGCTACTAATGAGGGACAAGATAGGAGTTTAGGTTTCTGTTTGTCTCCTGTCATATTTTGCACAGTACAGCATGTCTTGCTTTTTAGGGAGGGTGTATGGCCTTTAAGACACACACACACACACACACACACACACACACACACACACACACACACACACACACACACACACACACACACACACACACACACACACACACACACACACACACACACACTGTACAAAACACACTCACATGCTCTGACCCCAAACATAGAAGCCTGTGTAGAGTCCTGCTTTAAGCCAGGAGGACTAAATACTTCACACGAAACACTTTCAAAAGCTTCTCACCTTTGATCTTGCTTCACACGTTTTCTTTTACAAGCATTCTTTTGGAACCCTGCTATTCACAGCTTTCACTGGGAACTAGTTAATGTGTAACCAACTAGTTCACTTGGTGTGTTGGCCGGGGCTTACGTTGTTACTCCAGCGATGTTTATCTCGGGTATCGGCACGTAGTTTTGAAAATAGCTGAATCTCTTCTTTGGTGCCTCAGATCTGTTAGTATGTGTTGTTGTGCTGTGACAAAATTTAAGGAAGGAATGCGGTGTAATGTGAATACATGCCTCTGGGTTTTAGTAACAGATGTTAAAGGCATACGAAGCATTCTCAAACAGGTGGGCTGTTTGATCCACTTTTAAAGATGGTTGATGATTTATTTGATTTTTTTTTTTTTTTTTTTTAATTTATCTCTGAAATCCTGGACTGTTTAAGTCCTCTATTCATTAAATATTCATTCTTGCTGTTTAAAATTTCTTCATACCACATTTTTAAGATCATGTTTGTGCACCGATTGCTGTTGTTGACAAATATAAATATTGTATGTCTCCAAATACCTGTAAAAAAAAAAAAAACTGCTGGACTTCAATGCTTCGCAGGCTTCTTAAAATCCTGAACTGTCTTTGGTTACACAGAGCAGTCGGTCAGTGATTCACATCTTGTGGTCCTGTAACACAGGACGTTTTGTTTTGGTCGGCAGATGAGGGGTTAACTCTGCTGGGATTTTCTTTGACTGGACTCGGTTTTATTTGCGAACAGTGGGCGTGCTCTTCAGTGCTGCCAAACACACATTACCTTGGACAGGTACGAACATTCAAAGAGGGAAAAACACAAGAACACAAGAAAGAACACATGCAGGAAAAATAACTTTTTGATTCTTCACAACAAGACAGCTTGCACCACTCGAGTACAGCGCTACCAAGAATGTGATTTTACCTTCACCTTGTATTCAAGGTTTCCAGATGGGAAACTGTGTGAGCCAGTACAGTGGGTAAGAACCGAATCCTTATTCTCTCATACACCTCTGTAACCTGTGACCACCCAGGCCATTTGAATGTGTGCTGTCTCAGCCGAGAGGAGAGGGTTGGAGATGTAACGATTTGTGTTTTGATAGAGAGATTGTTCATTTCTCGTAGCAGAGGCCTTAGAAACAGTGAAATGCACTGAGGCAGCTCCGTGCTGTCTGAACAAGTCAGGTCCTGACATTGAAAGGTGTAGCAGCCATAAAGGTATTTATTGTGTCAAGGGCCTATCAAGGCGTGTATGCACTCTGGATGTTTAGTTTCATACAGGATGATGTGGTGGAGATTGTCCTCTTTGTGATTTAGTGTTGTTTAAGACAGTTTTATGGCTAATTGTAAACCACTGATAGTCGAATCAATGTTGGTTGTATCCTTGTATACGGTACAGAACAGGGAAGAACATAAGAGGAAATTGATTTGACGAGGCAAACAACAGATTTCTATGCAAAGCTTTAACAATGCACTGCACTGTATGCAGTTTTGTTTTTAATCATAATGCGCTCAGTTGTTATGCCTCCATCCATTCACAGTTTACTTGCCCTTTTGTGTCTCGTTGGCTCACAACTTTGTGACGGTCCTTTTTACTTTAACTGTCCACTGCTGGCAAGTGCACAAGTACTGCACTGTGGCAACTTAGAAGCTATTGATCGACTCTCTTTAACAGAGACACAGCAGGCTTATGGCCTACGGAGACAGATCATAAACATGTCAGATCTGATGTTTTCCTCAGACACACTGCTCCAGGTTAGAGACAGACACACGAGCAGGTAGGTGTTCACTTTTCACACATCACAGACAAAATATTGCAATAATCTTTTATCAGGAACAACATCCTTGTCCCCAAAATAGCTATGTAGCTCCACACAATGCCAGGAATCAGATTAACTTCACGTGTATTTGGGTGACTGTAGGGTCATTTGACATTACCCAACAAAGCATTGCTCATGAAACCCAGTGAAAAACAAAATCAGACTTGAAATGATAGTGAAAAGGGAAACTGGAAAAAATCTTGTCCAGTTTGTTTTAGTCATTACTTTTTGTCCTGTTTACGATACTTCTTTTAGCAAAGGACAATTTTTTTCTCCCCAAAAAAACATCATTATGTGTTGATACACATTGTTATTTTGTAAGCTAAATGTGATATTTCTACCCCAAATCTTACTTTTATAACTGTAGTCCCGGCATGCAGGAAGGCTTTAGCCACTTGATTTTGCACTCTGTATGACTGGCTGTGAATAAGTGACCAGTTATGTGGTGACAGCAGAATATCAAGTCATTTTACTGGTGTACTAGATTTGAGGGAAGAATGTGCGACTCTACATTAAACTAGACAGTGAAATCCTCTAACGAACTGTGTCTGTCCCATGTGGACACAAATCATTAGTCACAGGAGGAACATGTGTAATCACCATTACAGTCAAAGGAAATTACACATCTGATTCAGGATAACACAAACAGTGGCCGATTGTTCCCACCCCTAACCAGGCCTCTGGCTGCGAAACCAACTTTGAACTTTTTGTGACCTTTTGAACCTTGACATTGTTTTTGACATTAAATATAACAGATAAATGGGTCGAACTCAGAATAGCAGCACCACAATAGTGAACAATACGCCACCACAACAACACCTGAAGTTCAGAGCAGTTGGCAGACACTTACTCTGTGTGTTAAAGTGGAGGTTAAATTATACAGTAGTTTTGAATGTCACCCAGCCTGGGTGGCCACAACCCCGGTGGCCTGAGTCTGTAATGTCTCAGACAGGTCACATTGAAAGACTGTGGCTGAACTCTAATCTGATCAGGGGTCAGTAACCAGGGTAGACCGATCCCAGATGGCCCGAGATACAGTACATTCAATGTAGACCAGAGGGACGCTGTTTCCTTGGTGACTGAAAACTATCACGTCGTCTGCTTTTATTGTTTATAATAGCTGTTTTAGTTCAATTAAATTCAAAGTAAGGGCTGTGCGGAGCAGAATGCTTTTATAATCCGAACTTGTGTTCGTGTGCCACTGACTGCAGACATTCATTACGTCCTGCTCCCACCAGTTGCCATGTATAAAGTTTGTATTCTGCATCAAATGTGTCGGTTTCATTAAATGTTTACTGTTTTCTTGTTGTGACTGCGTCACATCTTTTGTAACATTTTTCTGCGAGGCTCATTCGTCCTCTGTTCTGTTTCTCTGTCTCTTTTTAAACAAATCCTTTTATTGTTTTCCATTGATGAACAAGCAAACAAGTACACAATAAACATTTTGTCAGCTAGGCCAAAGTACCAGTATGAGTAAATACAGTATATTTAGTACACCTCCACATACATGTGAATAATGAGGTGGTATTGTACAGCTTAAGTGTCAAAAAGTAAATGGAGCATTTAATTAATATTCAATGTCAAAATAGGTAATTCAAGTTAATTGCAGTTGCAATAGGTAAATACAAGTATCCGATGTGCATAAAAATAATAAATTGAGATAGAAGAAAGATCAAATAAAGAAATACATTGCTAAGATTCAGGCACGTGCAGTATATGTGCTGTGGTATACTGTATGTATTGAAGGCCTCATTCAGGGATAGTGAGGGTGGAGAGCTTTTCCACATTAGTAAAAGAGGATTGCCAAATTGTCTTAACTAGACTCATTCAGTTTTTGATAATTGTTTTGTGATGAATGACTATAAACATTTGATCAATTATTCAGTTCTTCAGGAGAATTTGTGTCTGTTACAAAGTAATTCATTGGATTACAGCAAAGTTATCAGCAAAGTGTAAATATTGGAAGCTGTAATTCAAACGCAACAGAAGAAGAAGAATCATTAAATGCATTATCTGACTGAAGTGTTCACAGACATGAGAAAATGCGTTTGTACTTTCAGAAGGGGAGAAAACCAAAGCTCCTGTCAGCCTGTGTTAAAATGTGTCTTGGTGATCGGTTAGCAGGGATGTATATGACATCAGCTGTGTGCATATACATCCTTGTATGGACTGGCCAGTTAATGGAGATGCACTTGAAAAACTGCTTCATCGCTCTACTGGCAAACACTCACAATGTTTGCTTTAAATTGGAACTGGCTTCTGACCATATCAGACATGTCAGACAAGGCAGTCCAATAATATGGTGATGCACTCAGGCCCTCATGGGGGAAAATTGTGGTGCTGTCGCTTCCTTTAGAAGACATATGTGGCACATTGCCTGTACAACTCGCACATCTCTGGCAGCAACGAGCTACAGTGTACAAAACGTCTCTTCATAGCCTCCCCAGGGCTTTCACATTGTGACTGGAGTTACTCTGTACAATCTGAGCTCTCACAGTGACAACACGCTCTGAGGAACTGTGAGATATGACCCACATTTCCCGTGGCCACTCCTCGACAGGGCCACTGTTAGTACATAAAGATATGATTTCCTGTTTTAATAGGGAACATCATAGATTTCCCTTCTGTAAGTCATTCCTAAAAGCTCTTATAACGGACATAAAATGCATCAAACCATGAAGAGGACAGGTGTTGTGTTGCCATGTCATGCTCACCTAGATCACTGTCTCAGTGTGGCTGCCCGTCTGTGTATAAAAGCCTGATGTGTATAAAAGTGGACGTAGCTGAAAAATGAGGCCGATGCGGAAGTGCCTTAAGCTGTAATACCAACGAGTGCCACTAGAGGTTGGCTCCAAAAAGCCTCCAGCTCCATAGACATTTGACTTCTCTCATTAAATTCAAAATTAAAAAAAATTAATTCAAAATTTTATTTTAGTGTTGCTAGCTAAAGTCACTACATCTCGTTAGTTTTTTTTGGCAGTCCATCTAAAAAACATCCCATAATTTGTTAGATATTAGGACTCAAAAGGCAGTGTGGTTGGGGGCGTGTCTGTTTGATTGACAGACCTGTGGTGCAGTCAGGTTACGACTATCGGTGGGCGGGTCATAGTATCGATGGGTTTCCAATTAGATCGAGTCAGATCCACCGCTCGCTCGTCCAAATATGGTCACTTCCTGCTCCAAACCGCTCCCAACTAGCAAGACGGCGGCCGCCAAAATCCGAAGTCAAGGATTCATAACGGCCGTTCATAAACAGATAGGTGACGTCACGTCTGGTTGCCGCTCCGCCAGATCACACAGAGATCACCATATTTTCTTTTTTAATTCTCTACTCATAACATTTTGAATCTCCATTAATCGTAAGCTTATTTTTCAGAAAAACCACAGAGGTTTCATACGGTCGTGGAGCCGAAGCTGATAATCGCATCTAAGTCTGCCGCCTTGTCATCACACCGCTGTGGAAGATCTAGATTAAATGCGTCGCACCTCTTTTAACACCTCTAATCAGAGCCACCTACCGTCACTGCGCTCTTCAAGACATATTATCACACGCCGGTGTGACCTGCTCTGTCTCTTCCACCTTCCCTCAGGCACCGTATGTGGAGCTGCATATAAAACACATACCACTTCAAAAGCCCTCCACTTACAGCTGTGCTATCTAACATTCATCAGTTTCTGAGGAAAATGAAGGGTGCTGATACGGTGAAGCACAGGCTGATTGGAGAGATAGAAAAAAAGAAAAGAAAAAAACCTGACCAGATAAAGACGTCGTTGTATGTGCGTTGTTCACATCCTCTGATGTTAGATACAGTTATCTGTCACGGAACAAAATGAATGATGACAGATTAAAGTCCTGATCAAAAGCAGCGCCGTTGTCTCCTTCTTCCTCTCTCTTTTTTTTTTTTTTAAATAAACAAATCATAAACGATGTGGGAAAATATGATCAGAAAGTAGGAAAGGAAATGAATTCAATCGGACTGTTAATGGAACAAGTATTCCACATTTGCATAACTAAATGAGCCATGCTTCCCTCTGTCATGTGCAGCCAGGTACCCGTCAGAGCCAGCAATGCCAGGGATCGGGAGCCGCACAGCGCCACCTCCCTGCCTGCCAAAGTGAATCTGGGGCTGCTGCTCGGGGAGGGCGAGGAGGGCCACGCCAACCAGGCTGCCACTCCGGCCTCGGCCGGCGAGGCCACCGCCAGCCTCGGAGAGCCCGAGGAGGACGGGAATCACTCTCATCACTCCCACTCTCCTGCCTCCAGCCAATGCAGCGCCACCTACAGCAATCTGGGTAAGAATGGCACGTGCAAGATGAAGATGGCTTCTTCAAACTGTTTTTGCTTGTCGTTTCGTTTGCATCAGTGCTGCAGATAGCTGACATAAAGTTGAAATCACAAATCCATCCGCTGCATCCTCTTACTGATTTTTACGTGGATTTTGTATCACTGAGCTCCAAAAATTGGAAACAAATCTGAGGTGGAAAATGGGATAAAACTGCCAAAGAGTTGCTGAATATGCACTAAAATCAGAACAATCAAAAACCATTTATGTTTGAACTCAAACGCAAATTGTATTTTCCTCTAATTTTCATATTTTTTGTTTTGATTTTATAACAGACTATTTTTTTGATTTTTTTTTTTTTAAACGGAAAAAGAAAAGCATCATAAGTCATTGTGCAGGTCTTCAGTTTAGAGTTGCTATAAAATGAACTAAGCAGCAGATGAATATTGCTCGTCAGTTCTTTCCCTCCTAAGTGGCTGATTTTACTTTTCGCCAGCATCAGGACACTTCCTCATGTGACAAGTCCTAATTTATTCGCTGCTCAAACAGCTGGAGCTCAAAATCTCGACACATCTTGTCACCTACGGTCTGCAGCTTGGTGTCTGCAATAACTTGAAATACATTCTTTCAGCTGGAGGGTGGGTAATCTTTGTCGCGGTGTTGATGCTGCTGTTTGTGAAGCAGCTTATGTCCCTGTTGGGATCGTGGTCAAAACATAGGGCCCGTCTTCAACTGAATTCATTGGACATGCAGAAATGTCCGTTTCTGTTTCCGTTCTCATTGTCTTTGTCTCTTTCAGTATTTCTGAAAAACATATTTGATATGATTGATGAGTTTTGAACAGGGCTGCACTATTAGCTGCATTGCTGCCGAACCATAATATAAGAACTGCCTGTTTGACCACAGTCCTGCTATTAAAGTGTCATTAAAGCTTTTATCCTCATATGTGATCTGAAACTAATTATATGCTTTCTTTGTTCTCTGAATGATCCTAATTGTCTGGTCTGACATGTTTATATTGAAGTCCAGTCTCCTCCACAACCTGAATTATTTACTGGCAGTGCTTTGACTCATTTTCATGTGACTCCTCTGATACATCTTGTACAGTAGCACACAAATCAGGTGTTTCTAGCAAACACAAACAGTTTCCATTGGGAATAAGTGGAGTCGTAAGAGCCGAGACTGGACGGAGATAGAAACAGAGAAATTGTGTCTGTTTTTGTTCTGTCGTTGTTACTACTGTTACATCTAGAACCTGACCGATAACTGGATTTTGGAGCTAATATATATATATATATATTAGGAAATACAAAAATTCAGAAATTTATATATCGACCAAATCTTGTTTTTTAACCGCTTGAAACGGGGAGCTTCTCTGGGAATCTAATATTTACAAAGAACTGTAAATATAAATAACACACATGGCACAATTACTACTTTATCCAAAGCATCATTTCTGCACAATGTTCCTGCAAAAAAAAAAAAAGCTCATATTGGACAACATATACGCCGATACCAATGTTGGCCAACTGATAGATTGATCAGCCTCTAATTACATCATTTGAAGCCAAAGAATTGCTTGAAGGCATCTGGGCAAAAGTCCTATTTTCGATTAGATTACCTGTTTGTTTGTGAAAACAAGAAATCAGTAAATATTTGAGAGGCACAACATACAAATTATTTGATGGTGCTGGGCATCAAAAATCTTTTATCCTAAAAATCCAAATGCATCTCCCACACTGCTGACTTGGTCCCTATTCTTCTGTTATTCTGCATGCACACTTTGGGTTTTAAGACTATTATATTCCTCTAATACCATGATGATGAAGTTCCTCTGTTACTGTCCCGATGATGGACGTTTCATAGTTAGTCAACAGATCAGTATTGCAGGTTTGATGGTGGTCTAACAATGACCAGTCTTTTGTAGCAGTGAGGGGAGGAAGAGAGAGGTGAGCACAGCATTGCTGGGCACTTGAAATATGAAGGTAGGTGTGCGTGTGTGTGAGAGAGAGAGAGAGTGTGTGTGTGTGTGTGTGTGTGTGTGTGTGTGTGTGTGTGTGTGTGTGTGTGTGTGTGTGTGTGTGTGTGTGTGTGTGTGTGTGTGTGTGTGTGTGTGTGTGGGAAAGGAGCTCTCAGTGATCGAGTGGTGTGTGAGAGAAGAGGAAATAGAAACACAAGTGATTGTGGTAGAGAGTGGGGGTTTGTGGAGCAGGTGCTTCACCGTGTGTTTACATGTGGATGTGAGCTATGTGGGGCTTTTCCTTCCAGCTCAATGATTCACCAGCGACAAACTGTTTGTTTTTCTGTGTCGTTGTCGCACTAATTAGGCTTTTTTTTTTTTTTTACAGGGTATGTGCAGACTGGGTATGCAGCACTCGTATGTGTCTATTTGCTAAGCTCAGTTTGCACACTGGCTCTATGTTTAGATGTGTTGTGATTGTGTTAAGAGCCCCCTGGATGACACACGCTGAGCTGCCTGCAGCCTAATTTTACTTTCCCGCATGCTGCTAATGAGGGACAAGGTAGGAGTTTAGGTTTCTGTTTGTCTCCCGTCATATTTTGCACAGTACAGCACGTCCTACTTTTGAGGGAGAGTGTATGGCCTTTAAGACACGCACACGCACACACACACACACGTACACGCACACGCAGGCTCCTTTAAGACACAGATTGTGATGCTTATTTTAAGTTTCCACATCAATCTTGTCTCGTCTTCTAGTCAAGATTTGAGGACGAGAATTGATTTGCTCGCTCTCATTTTTGGCTGCAGTCATATTCTCTGTTCACACATTTTCAAACATAAGTGTCTCTCTCTCACTCGCTGTCATACTGTATACACGCACTTGTGTTTTAATCAGAGCATCAGGCAGTAGGAGGCAGAGCGCTCGCTGCCTCGCTCAGTGAGAAGTCTCCAGTATTGGTGGGAGCGTTGAGCCTGCCTGTTGGCACCAGCGGCTCCTCACTGACTGATGGAAGCAGGGAAGCAGCGATTCACTCTGCCTCTCTGAACAGCTGCTGCACCGCGTTTAACTAGACAACGTTGAGGCGTTAGTGGAATTGAGGTAGGCTTGTTCTTCTTGTTTTTCTTCCTCATCTTTCAGTCTTCGTCTCCGTCATCACCCCTCTCCCGGTTCTGTCTGTTTATAAAGTGTCTCCCACTCAGCCCCTCGCTTCTATTGTATTGTTCTTCCCCTGTCACTCCCCTGTTACTTTTACCACCTCTACCCACCCACTCCGCTGCTTCTTGTTTTATTCCTCCCCTACTGGTCCTCTTTATTCTGCCCACCTCCTCCATCGCTTCCTCTTGTTGCGGTGCCAGAGTTAGTTTTCTTCGCAGCATAATGGCTGAGCAGGAATCACTGCCACGGCAACAAGTTCCTTCATCCCCTCATAACAATGTTGGCAAATACAGGTCCCTAGACTTTTAAATGACATGCAGTATTTTTAATAGTATGCATAAATATAATACACATTAAAATTAGAGTTTATTATGATATTACAAATAGGTAAAATGATTTCAGTTTATATTCGTAATATACTTACAGATAAAATTATATCAACTTGTGTAACTTCTAATTTATGTGCGTGTATGTCACTAATTTGATTTTGTTTTTTTGATCGATGATGAGAATCTGATATTGTGCTGCAGAGAGAATGGGATAACTCTGAATTTGCATGTGTTGGTACCCAAACAACACAGTAACGAAAGCTATCTCTTGACACATCAGGTTCGGGATTCTACAGCAGGAGAAAATGCAATTAGCTTTTTAATCCACAACAGACTCTGTGGACCGTCTCTCTCTCCCTGCAGCTTCATCTCAGATAGACACGCGTCAAGAGAAGTTTATCAGCAGTGGTTTTGAAATTATTTTAAAACTACTTTGTGGTCATGGTTCTCGGTTCCAATTACTTTACACTGCTCTGCTGTCTTTGTGTTACACTGTTAGTGAGTTGAATTTCAGATAAGATACCAGGTTTAATTTTAAAATCTGATCTTTCTGTCACAGACAGATAAAACCATTCTGCGTATGTAAAAAGACTGTTTGTGCTTTTCTTACAATTCTGGAAATGAGATACAAAATAACACTTAAAACCTTATTTAAACTGGTGTAATTAGGATATTTTATTCATATTTGTTCATTAAAAATAAACATTTGCTGGTTTCAGCTTCTCAAACATGATGGTTTGGAGCTTTACTCTATTTTCTATTATTGTAAATTGAACCGACTGCATCTTAATCTTAAACTTCTGGTCAAAAAAGGTTGAAAATGAGAACTCATGATGTTTTTTCAGACTATTTTGTGATATTTTACACACTCGTTTACTTAAATCAGTGACGCAGCATGCAACAAACTGAGTTAGTCGTTTGTAATTATGTAATTCAGTTAAGTCACAGCCACATTACTGCAATAGAAGATCCCTACGACTGGATGAGGGAGACGCTTGTTTTCTTGGTTGGATTACTGCAGATTGGTGGAGGAACACATTAAATATATTCGTTCCAGGGAGGATTACTAAGACTCATTTACTTCATCCTGACTACTCTGTCTTAAGGCTTCTACTGCATTCTTAAGACGATGGCGGCGCGACTTGCACGTGGGGAGTTATACCGTTATACCTCATACCGTTCAGCAAGAATTTGCAATCAGCAGCGTTACAAAGAGAAACGGTTTGTTTAAGCAGATACCTTTTACCACAGCGATCGAAAAAGTAATTTGACAGAGGAGGTGACTTTAAAAGACATCATCTTCTACCGTCAGCAGCCTCTCAGTATTATCCTCCATGGAGCTGGGCTGCTCCCTGGTGAGTTAAAGCTGCGCAGTAGGGTTGTATGTGACCTTCTGCCCCCACTTAGTTAAAACTACCGGGTTGTTTCATTCCCATCATGCAAACGGCACGGCTCCTTCGTTCTTTTCATTTTGTCACACACTTGTCTCTGACCCATCTGCCTCTGTGGTCCTCAACCTCAGAGAACGTTCAGGGAGTCCAATCAACTCTCCAATTCCCTCCCGCAGAAAAATAAGGTCACGTCAAGCCAGTGATGAATTTGCTCTCAATGCTGCCTCTTTAAGCCTCACTGCAGAACTGAACTGCAGATTGAGTCGGGCAGCTGGATGGTTGGAGGAACAACTTGTGCCCAGCTGTCCTTCTCTCTGGCTTGAATTCTCCTCGGGGCAACCAGTTCCTTCACGTGCCGCGGCACACAACCTCATGACGGCCTCTCATCCTCATGAGAGTAGGTGAAAGAGGGAGGAATTTTTTTTGTGTGCTCAGGTGTCATTTTATCGACTTTTTATCTGCTTTGAATTCTGGCTAATATTTATGAGTAACATGTAACGACATAAGTATTTTTGTATGTTATTTTATAACGGATCCGGCCCGCCAGGGGGTCCAGCTCGGCCCGCCGGATGACTTTGCTAAGTGTGAAAATTACAGAAAGACATAAATTGCATTTCTATGAGAATATGGAGGTTTATGAGTACAAACATTTTGTAATTTTTTTTTAATCAATCCAGTAATTGCTTCAAAAACAGTGTAAATGCGACGTCTGCTCCAGAGGAAGAAGCGCTCGCTGCTCGCTTTCACAAAGCGAGGGAATCTGCAAAGGAGAGCCCGGGCAGATAAACAGTGGGCTGATGTCTGAGTTTTTGGTCTTTATGTTTCTAGTTTATTGTAGAAAGACCTTAAAATAGGGTTTATCATCCAAAAACCTTCACCAATGATTTAAACATAAGAGAAATATTGTCATTATGTATGCGTTATTATGCTATGAATTTACTGGTCTGGCCCACTTGAGATGAAAGTGGGCAGTATGTGGCCCCTTAACTAAAATGAGTTTGACATCCCTGGACTAGAGTGAGTCAAAAAATGTTCTGCCAACAGGAAAGCAAATAATAAAGAATCAAAACTTAGATGTGAACGTTAACTGTTAAAACCAAAACAAGTAGCTGATCAATCAAAAGGAAAACGTACCTAAACTGAATCATTGTGGAGAACATTAAAACGAATTACATGACTTTTTCCCAGATGGTTGTATTCGTTCCTCGGAGTTTGTGTTTAGCAAGTTCTGCCTTTTGGTGTTTTTTATTCATCTGCTCTATTTTTTTCCAAATGTTTGGAAAATTTTACACAGATAAGGGATTAATAATGCTCAAAAATTGTGTGAAATTACATATTTTTTGATTGAAAAACATCTATAGGCAGAGGACCCTTAAAACCTCAACTTTTAGTCTTTTACAAACTTAGGGACATTGGCAATTTGAAAAAAAAACACATTATATGTAAAAGTTCTAGATTTAAGATTTAAGTAGAAGTACAGAAGCAGTATTAGCAAAATTACAAAAATATAAGTGTCAATAGTAATAGCGCTATAACTGTAGTGGAGTAAGAAGTACGATGTATTCCTCTGAAGTGTAGAAGTATGATGGGCCACTCAAAAATGACCAAATACCTCAAACTGTGTTTAAGTAAAGGAACTGACTTTGTGTGCAATATTATTTTAGTTGACTCACTTCCTGAAGCCGCAGTTAACTGTTTTCCCTGCAGGTTGCGGTTTATAATGCTCTTTATCCAGTTTCATATGATGCAGTGGGTGAAACAGTCTATCGATCCGAATTTCATTGGTTCTTATTCATGCAATACTCATGTTATCTCTCTGTTCCTCCAGGTCAATCTCGAGCGAACATGATCCCACTGAAACAGCCACGGAACATCAAAGCCTCCAATGATACGTTGGCCTCCATCGACCTGGATGGACTCGCTGACCAGCCAACGCCTAAAGCCACACCACCCCCACTCCCCAAGAAGGCTGTTCCTCGCTCCAGTACTGAACCCAGCCTGGTGGGCAAAGAGTCAATCCAGGGACCCCTTCGACCCCGGGCCGAGGCTAAACCAGGGGGCACCAACCTGAGTGTGGCCAACCCTCTCTACGACTTGGACTCCACCTGGGAGACGGCCAGTCAGAGCTCCTCTCTCAGCTCCGAGCCTCATCGAGCGCACGACCACGAGAGCGGTGACTCTTTGGAGAGGTCATCAGCTGCCACGGCTGCCAGCAAGGGCTGCCTGACTAACAGCGTGAGCTCTCTGGCCCCCCAACCTGCACCCGCTGCATCCAGCGCCACCACTGGCAGAGAGAGGAGGGTCTACCCAAGTACAGAGTCTCTGGCCGGAAGGGGTCGGACAACCGGACGAGGTGCTGCTGGAGGACCAAACCCCAAACCCCAGAGGCCGGCTCTTTACAGGGGGTTAGACAGCTGGGACGAGGTGGTGGGGAGGATCCGGGGGCTTCACACGGACACCCTGCGGAAGCTGGCAACAAAGTGCGAGGACCGTTTCATGGCTGGCCAGAAGGATCACTTGAGATTCGGCACCGACAGCTGGTCCCACTTCCGGCTGACCACTGGGAAACCCTGCTGCGAGGCGGGGGACGCTGTTTACTACACGGCCTCTTACGCCAAGGACCCACTGGTCAACTACGCCATCAAGGTGAGATCTCGCTTTCTGTTTATAGATCAGTTGGTTCTGCCAAACGACAACACTCAGATTGACCGTTTCTCTTTTGACGCAGACGCCTGTTTGCCTTTAACCAGGAGGGTATTACTGACTCTATTACTCTCAAAGTTTTGTCTCCTTTTTAGAGACTAATATTCAGTCTCATGCTTACTTATCCTGTCAAGTTTAAATCGGTAATGTCTTGATTTAATACTTTATGCCACATATTGTCTACAATTGCATCTAATATTTAAAACCCAGAAACTTTAAATGGCCCTGAAACACTTGACTACACAAGCCGAAAGTAGTTTGTCTTACTTTACAATCAAAGGCCCAAAACAGCTACAGTTCATCCTGTATGATTTCACCAAAATGGTTCAATAAACAGCTGATTTTTCAGCTTGTTTTTGCTTTGATTTAATTAGTGTGTTTTTCGATCAGTAGTCCTTTCTATTTTCCCTGTATCAAGAAACCTTTGTAGATCAATTTGTTGTCTGGTGCTTTTCGTCCTTGCTGTAGATTTAGGAAATCCTGGTTTTGTTTGTGTTCAGGAATCTCTTCCCACCGTCTTTGCCGAGGTGGAGGAAGGTGTTTATGCTGAAATATTGGCACCTAAACTTTATGCCCTTAGGTCACGTGCTTGTGCAATAAAACCTGTGTGTGCTTATGTTTGGGTTTCATAATTGTCTGAAGGTAGCAGTTTCATCTTCGGTGTGTACGTGGATATGTGTGCGTGAGATAGAGGAGAAAAAGCAGGAGAAGAGTTCTGAAGCTAAATACGAAGCCTGTATGGATGAAGGTTGCATTATTCACAGGATATAAAACCCTCTGTGCTCCACGGCACTTCAAAGCTTTGCCTTCATATTAGCAGCAGGCTCAAGAGAAAGTCGTTTTTTTTTTTTTTTATAATGCTCATTTATAAATAAGGCCACCAGGAGCAGCAGAACACAAATGGGCCCCAACTTCCCAATTAAAAGCTCCCCAACTCTCCATTTGAATGTGGTCTTAACTGTGCCGCTGCTTTTCTTAACCCCCTAAGTGTAGTCGATCCTCCTGCAAATGAGATTTTTACATGCTGTGATATTTTTTAATGCTGCGCTACTTATTCATAATCCACCTTCAGAATGTCTGTGTGAAATCTCGACTCTCGGAGGGATTCAGCGAAGGGCTCTTTGAAGCTTCACAGCATCTCTGAAATGTCACCATCAGGGAAAGGAGAGGGAACAATAAGTGACATTGATTGTGTTTACCTGGAGCGCCGGGTTACAACCAACAATGCTGCTGCCAGCATGTGGTATCGAAACAATAAAAAGTCTCCAAAGGTCCTCAAACAGCGATCAGCAGGCAGCTGCGGTTCAGAGCCAGCGTGTCCAAACAAACATCCAGTGAAGCTGCACATTCCTAAACACTGACACAGTGTGTGTCCGAGAGGAGTGAACTGGCACACACTCCTACATGCTCCATCACAGTTGAATAAAATCAACATAAATCATGAGAGACCGCAAAGACTAAAGTCAACGTTAATAGACGTAATAAAGTGAAAATATTGAGGTTGTTGGAGTCATAAAAGAACACGCGTGCAGGTTTACAGCAGCCGTGTTCGTGTTATTCAGAGTCAGAGGTCAAAAGGACAGGAAGTCTTCGAAGTACAGCAGATTAGAACAATAACTATTATCATACATTAACTTTTAGTAGAATCCCTATCATGTAATAGTTTTACAAAAATCAGTTGTCCAAAGTTTTGTGTAATAATAAGACATAACAGGGGAATTCAGTTCATTACATTAAACTCAGTTTTATGTGATTTTTAATACGTATCATGATTTATGTCAAGGATGGCTGTCGCTCACATAATCATCAGTAATCATAGTGTCATAAGTCAATCGTACAAAAAAAAATAAAACAAGTAATTTATTCTTTTCCTGTAGACATGCAGCTCTAAAAGGAGAGCCTTTATATTTTTTTTAATTTCTATGTCCAAGTCCTATTTTATGAGAGAAATCAACATCTCATGTATTGAGATTTTCATTCTAAACTACAAAGACTAAAAGGTTTTTCACCACAACGTTGCATTTGCAGCATACTTTGCATTGACAGTATGTATGTTGTGTTTTAACAACACTTAAAATGATGCCAAATATAACTTTAAAATGAACTCAAATCACAAAGCAGTTCTGTCATTCTATATTTCAGCAGACACTGTTGCAGGAGTTAATTAATTGTGTATTTGTAATGTCAATAAATGCACATCTTATGTTCCCAAATTCTCTCCCAGAATCTTTATGTTATTGTGTTTCTCAGGACATTTTCAGACATTTTTGACGGAGAGATATTTGCTAAAGTCGGTCATGTCAGCAGATATTACAGATAAACAGAATCTAATTTGATAATTACGAATAAACCCACCCTATTAAATTAATTAAAAAAAAAAAATTTAAAAAAAAAAAAAACCTGCTGTTCAACCCAGATATCTCGGTCCCGTGTCGTGACTTCGATCCTCTGCCGGTATTTTAGTGAATGCTGTGTCTTCTGCAGAGGCTGATCCCATCTCCGAGTCGCCCTCACCTCTCAGTGCTGTGATCAAAGTGTAGAAAGAGAGAACGCTGCAGCAGCTGTCACTGTGGTTCAGAGGCAGAGAGGCTCTCGCTGCTCTGACAGCCTCAAGTCTGCTCTCTGCCTCATTCACCTCCATATATCATTAACGGAGCGAGCTGCAGAGAAACACACCAGGACAGACTGTTTTCACCCAAACTGAAAAGGGTTTTTTTTTTCACCTCTTGAGTTCTCCAGTTCATCCTCTGCTAAAATGGTGTTGTTGTTGTTGTTGTTTTTTATTCGTTGCTGTTTGTTTAAAGTCTCTCGCGGCAGTTTTTGTTGCCTGCGGGCTTTATTTCTATTCCATTCAAATTGGTCGCTCAATATTAAACAGATGTAGATTTATCGGAATTATAGAAGCTTTAAAAAAAAAAAAATACTCGCCAGAGAAAACAAAAGGTACAAACTTCAGCTCACATAATATTAGAAATGACATGTTATCCATATTGAAAGATAAGGCAGGCTATTCATATTCTAAACTCCTCTCTCAATATCCTCTAACTACCGCAACCTGTCTGTGGGAAGTCTAAAATGTAATGTTTTAAAAGAGCTTCAACATTTTCCCAGCAGCTGAGCAACCTATTTTATTTACCAAACATCACGTAGACGAGAGTAAGCGATGCATTTTTCGGAACCACCGATCAATACACGTCTGATTCTCCATAAGTGTTTCCAACAGCAGAGGGGGTTATGTGGCACGCACTCAAAACACAGCGCAGTGCTCATGTTTGTAGGAGGAAAGGAACACAACACTGAAGGGCAACAGTGTGACTCATTTATGTTTTGTTTTTTTCTAGACTGTATGGCACAAAGGAATATGCTGTTTCATATTTATCTGAACAGAATAACTTTCTTTGTTTGTTGTGGTGTTTTCATGGTCAAATAAAATAGTCAAAATGCAGATTTTTTTTTTTTTTTTTTTTTTCCTTCCTCGCGGTGTCGGCAATTTACAGTAATTCAGCGAGTTGCTTCACCGTGAGAAATGTCTTGTCTCAAACTCAGACGTTACGTTAACGTTCGTGGTTCTCCTTCTTTGTCTTCTCCAGATCTGTCGCAGCCAAGTGAAGGAGACCCAGCAGCAGTTTTTCCACAGCCTCGCAGTGAGACAAAGCCTGGCGGTGCATTTCAACATCCAGCAGGACTGTGGACACTTCCTGGCCGACGTCCCTACGCGCCTGCTGCCCTGGGAAGAGGAAAAAGAGGAAAAGGAGGAAGACGATAAAGAGGACGAGGGGCCGGCGGAGAAAGAGAAGGAGATGAAAACGGACACAAAAATGACAGACTCTAAAGCATCTGCACCAAATGGTAAAGTAGATGAAACCCCGGCAGCCGGTCACATGAACGCGGCTGGCCGCCTGCGGAGCAGAGTGGTGGTCATCACACGCGAGGTGCCCTTCCAGACGGTGGCGGACTTCGTCCGAGAAGGAACGGCCAGACATTCTCACAACCCCGAGCTGTACGAGCGCCAGGTCTGTCTGCTGCTGCTGCAGCTGTGCTCCGGCCTGGAGCACATGAAACCGTATCACGTGACCCACTGCGACCTGCGACTGGAAAACCTGCTGCTGGTCCAGTGCCAACCCGGCAACCCCTGGAATCTGGACCTACTTGAGCCCAACAACAACAGCGGCGGCGGCGGCGGCGGCGGCAGCGGCTCCGGTGCGACCGCCGGCGCCGCCGCCGCCGCCGCCAACGCCATCTGCCCCGCCCGCCTCATCATCAGCAACTTCTCCCAGGCCAAACAGAAGAGCGCTCTCATGGCCACCGACCCCGGTACGCTGCGCGACCAGTCGAGGCTGGCGCCCGAAATCGTCACGGCGACTCAGTACCGCAAGTGTGACGAGTTCCAGACGGGGATCCTCATCTATGAGATGCTGCACCGGTCCAACCCCTTCGAGGAGTCGCCCGAGTTGAAGGAGCGCGAGTACACGTGGGCGGACCTGCCGCCGCTGCCCGTCCGGTCGCTCTACTCGCAGGGCCTGCAGCAGCTGGCCCGCTTACTGCTCACCGTCAACCCCTCCGAGAGGATCCGCATGTCCGAGGCCCGCGCCTGCCTGCAGTGCCTCCTCTGGGGCCCCCGGGAGGACTTGTTTCAGGCGCTGGGCTGCAGCACCGCTTCCAGCCAGCGCGAGGCCACCCTGCAGAACTGGCTGGACCTGAAGCGGACGCTGATGATGATCAAGTTCGCGGAGCGCTCGCTGGACACGGCTTGCGGCGTGAGCTTAGAGGACTGGCTGTGCTGCCAATACCTGGCGTTTGCTACCACAGACACCCTGAGCCGGGTGGTGCACATCCTGCAGCAGCCGCAGCATCAGCAGCCGCAGCAGCAGCAGCATCAGCAGCATCAGCACCCCCCGTCTCAGAACCAAACCCATCCAGCACACACCTTCCACTTGACTCAGTCACAGCCACTCTGAGTTCCTCTGCCCAACTGTTACTATGGCAACAGATCCACCTTCCCCTGTGCGGTCCCTTCGCTGACGCTAAAGTGTGATGTAAGCTCATAGTCGGCTTTGTTGTTGTCGCAGCAAGCCGCCGTGTTCACCTGAAGCCAAACGGCCGGTCGTTCTCTGCCTGCTTCCTTCGCGGAGGGATCCATCCGCGGGCCGACCGGACACGGCTTCACGGTCAGGGTTAGGAAACGCAGGTGACCGTGGCTCTCTGACACGGTTCTCAAGTCAACTCCAAAAACAAAAGAATCATCTGATCAGCGATGCCCAAATCTTCACACCTCGAGTGTTTTCACACTCCGACAGCCCGAAACGGAAGAATTTACCAAATGTTTGAGGAATAATTGGAAGGTTTTATGTTTGTCCGCCAAGTTGTGCAAAGACTGCAGAGCTGTGAGGTCTCTGTATTGGATATCATTTGCATGGCAGCTGTCTGCGGGGATTTATCTGAGGCAGTGAGACATGGAAAAGTGGATTTGGTTTTTTTTGTTTTGTTTTTTATACTAAAAACCTAAATCATTTATACAAAAGTTTCATCCGACATCTAAAGATCCACCACGGTTAGAGTTTTGGAAAGGAAACTGGAGACAGCATCAGCAAATGGGAGAATTTTGTCCCAATTATTTAACTTATTATTACGTCGGTGTTGTATTTTAAGCAACACTTTATTCTTCAAAGGCAAATTAAGAGAAATGAAGGGAACGGGGGAGGGAGGGAGGGGGGGGGTCGGGGGGGTTAAAAGAATTCCCCGACAGTTGATGGATTCGTCCTCCTCAAAATAAAAACCTAACCAGGGTGACTTCCCCTCCTCCCCCCCCAAAAAAAATAAATAAAAATAAATTCAAATAGACTGACTGAAAAGAGGAATATGTTTTAACGACTGAAGCCAAAAAAAAAAAACACAAAAAAAGAAGTTTTTACCGGAAACGTTTGAATTTATGGACATAATTTAACCGACTCGTTGAATCTCTTTTTAGGGTTCAGAAATTCAGAATCCATTCTGCGGTTGAGTTGAACTGACCTCCCGCCCTCCGGGCCGTCGGATCGTGTGCGCGGAGCTTTGTGGAGGCAGCTGAAGAACGCTCGGCTCATTTTGGCTTCGCAGTCTTTTTTTTTTTTTTTTTTTTTTTTTTTTTTGAACGATTTGAAGTTGAAACGGGACGCCCCCCCCCGGCTGTCAGTTTGGGCTCTCAGTCGCCGTACGTGCAATTAAATATCCTACTTTTGTTATTTTCTCCCGGAGGTATCAGCATATGAATCTTTTTACAGCGTTACGCAGTCTTTTACTAATCTTACCTTCCGTTTAGTTTTGTGGCACATAAACTGCGACTTCAGACACAAAGTGAAGTTGGGCGTAAAGAACTTCTTCCAGAGGACGGGATGTTTCAGGGACTGCAAAAAAAAAAAAAAAAAGTTTGTCTTTTGTCTGTTGTGTTTTTTTTGTTGTTGTTGTTTTTTTGGTTGTTTTTTTTGTCAAGTAGTTTTTGAATGGTTCTGCGTTACGGACGACATTTGCACATTTCAGTTTTGAACGCCGGCGTTCCTCGACGGAGGCCGGAGGACACGGAGAGACTTTTAAGGAAGAAGGCTCGAGAGGAGTTCCTGTGAATTTGAGGAACTGGATTTGTTTTGCAGCGTGTGGAATGTAAACGTTTGCCCGGACTGAAACAGACATTTGGACCTGGTCTCATCCGCTTCAGCGACACCCTCCGACTGAACCACTTTGCTGGCTTCCATTCTGTTTCCCCGTCCTCTCTGTCGTCGATCCGGCCAGTAGGATGGTAAATCCTGCGTCGACGCTCCCCGTCGCAAATTTATTCGGCTTGAATTAACCGGGTTCTGCGTTATTGACCGGAACCCTCCGGCCCGGAGTCAGTGGAGGCAACACGTGGACACGAGCTTCCAGTTTTAGTTGTGGTCGCGATGAACAAAGCGCCCACAACGCATCTTGAACAGAGAATTAAGAGCTCGCTGGACATTGTTTCCAAACGCAACTTTTCTTTATTTGCTCTGGTTGTGTTTTTTTTTTTTTTCCTTTCATATCCAAAAACTGCGGTCGTTCAGCTCGTCACTGTTGGGATCAGGATCCTGTGTCTGTTTCACTGCAGATGTGCTGTAGAAAAAAAAACTTCATGGTCCACGGAGCGAACATGAGACAAAGCAGGTGTGAGTCTGTCGCTGTGTTTAAAGGGTTTGTGTACTGAGGAATGTGTGTGGGACGGCACTGGTGGCTGTCCTTGTATCCAGAGATTTAAGCCTTTATATAGTATATATAGCCTTTATCTATTTTAATCCACACACTATTTTGTCAGAGCACCTCTGTTTCTGTCTAATATTCATATATCCATTAAAGCTTTACTTGACTTTGCATGTTTTGGGGGGGGGGGAAGAAAAGGGAGAGCAGGATGAATAAAAAAAAAATTAAAAAAAACACATCTTATTGTTCAGCTGCATCAACACACAGAACAATGTACAGTATTTTTACGCCTCTTGTAAATGTACCTGCTTAGGAGAAGAACCACTTTGGAACGCACCATTGAAATTCACCAACAGTACGGACGACAGCAGATGTTGTTTGCTTCTTCTTCTTCCTGGTTTTCTGGTTTTCTCTTTGCGTTGTTAATTGCCACTGAACCTAAAAACAAAAGCTCACTGAGGCTTTCTACATTTGTGTACAGTATGTCTCCCGGCCTGCCGCCACTTATTGTTGATCGAGTTAACCAACAGTAACAGAACAATAAATATATGTTTTTATATATACACTTTGCGTCCCTGTGTTCTTGCTGCTGTGATTTGAGCCCGCCAGCAGGGAGCGACTGGAAACGGCGCAGAAGACGAGAGGAGTTCAGTCAGCGATGACAAAGTGAGACGTTTCGCTGCATCGTAGTGTGTTGAGATGAAGAGGATTTTTATTTGTGCAGTTAAAAACTGTTTGTCTGCAGTCCTTCTGTACCTGAACTGATAAGCAGGGTTCCCGCGTGTCCGAGAATTTCAGGGAAGTTCAATTTTTTTTTTTTTTTAACTCCTTCCCAGACAGGGAATCTTTTTTTTTTTTTGGCCCAAGTCATGAAATATCAGGGAATCTTTTTGGCTTGTTTAAATTTGAGTTGCCATTTATCAAAATATAATATTTTCTGTCTTTTATTGATGACATTTCGGTTTTACTCCCTTTCTGTTTGTCAACAGGTTGCAAGCGCTTCAGTAAATATTTTTCTTGTACTTGCTTAGGAAGATAAAAACATGCCAGGAAAATGTCAATTTCAAGAGCTTTGGCTACAAAATTATGAATTAAAAGACTGAATGATAAAAAAAAAAAATATGACAGAAAAGCTAAAAGTAAAAGTTTGTAAAATTAGTATAGCTCTATTAAATTTGGGAGGGAGCCATTGGCAGCCATTTAAATGGTAAAAAGCATGATAGCTTCTTCCTGTTCATGCTTGAAAAAGTTTTTTTTGCACAAGGGTCCGTGTGTTTATAAGGGTGCAGTAGCTTTAAGCAGTGAAAAGATTTGTACTGAAAACGGCAGTGAGCTTTCAAATTGATGAGTAAAATAATGTGTCTTGTTTCTTGTCTGCTCGGCACAACAGCAGCCAGTTTTTTTATGTTCATTATATGAGTTATATGGAGTTTCAGCTTTTTAGTCAGTGCGAGTCTGGGAACAGTCAGGGAATTTGACGTTTGATTTGGAGTGGGAACCCTGGATAAGATCCGTCCTCAAGCTTCTGTCTGGTAATGATCCTTTAAATCATTTACAGTGGCCGTACTAAAACTGGAAACATATTTATCCCGTCAGTGGTAATGGAACTCTAAAGAAACCTACAATCTGAGGTTTTGAATTGTTTCTTATAAAAACTTAAGAACACGCACGCCACATGTTTCTTTACCGGATCATCTCGGTGCATCTCGTGTGTCATCGAATCTTCGGTCTGTAGATGGTCATTTCCACCATTTAATACTGGAAGATAAGGTTTAAATTACACTGTCCAACAGCAAAGTACAACATGTCCTTGTTGTTGTTTTTTTTTAGACTGGGTAAAGTTTGATACGTTTCTTTTATGGCGACATGATGTTTCTGTCAGCATCCACCACCAGATGGAGACATCGCAAAAGGCAAAGAAACAACCAGCGAGCACCGCTCTCCTGCTGGGAAGCCTCTTCACTGTCCAGCAGTGTTTACTTTGACTTTTAGTGATGGTGAAAGCTGTGAGAAGACAGCGTATGAGGTCCGGAGGGTGAACGTGAAAGTAGATGTATTCCCAGCACGTTTGGGAAGATTTGCTATTGATGAAACCTCATGTCATTTAGCTTGAAGCAAAAAAAAAAAGATGAGATTATCCTATCCAGGCTGGGATTATACGCTTATCTATACATAATACTGGATGTCTTACTCAGCTGCCTCGCTCTTCCTCTGTAGATGAAAAGAGGACTTTCTTTCATAGAACAGAAAACTACCGCGAGCAATGTTTTATGTTACGTGTTTGGCAAATTACTGCAGTTTAAGGCTTGTTTCGGCACACCGTACCGCTGTTGGGAGAAAAAAAAAGAAGAAAAAAAAAAACAAAGTTTCGTTCTCAGTTGCTGTTCACAACATGCATTCGCCTTTCTGTCTTCCGCTGAGTGTGACAGCTGCAGCAGAGGACGGGCACAACAGGAGAAAAGAGAAAAAAAACAAAAAACCACGTGTTCACTGTGGATTCTGTCAATGCAACACGGACACCATCCAAGGAAGCAATAGAATGACAGCTGCTGTTCATATAGAAGGATTTTTTTATTTATTTATTTTTACACCGGTTGCAGGAGTCTCTGGGGGTTCAAAGTGTCTGAATCCACTGGGCAGTAAAATCAAACCGTGGAACCAGAGTGATGCTCCCAACAGATTTATCACCTGCATTATGAGTCATTGCTTGATAAATAATCGAGCTGAATGAAGTCAAAGCCAGACTGGGGGTGGAGGGGGTGGAGGAGGGGGGGAGGGGGGGTGTCACAGGGTCCCACTGCAGGGGGTTTATTCATCAGACAAAGTGAAATCAAATAACATGTTCTATGTTAGAGAGAGAACATGTATTTTTATAGCTGCATGTCATTAGAGTTGCCACAGTGTATATTCCCAAATGTTGCAACTGATGTGTTATTGAGAATGACCTTGAACTCATAGGAATTTGCACCCTAATAAAAAAAATAAATAAATAAAGATGCATCTCTGTCAACAGTGTGTCCTCCAAGGTGATCAGAAGAAAAGGCGTGTTAAAGACGCTGAAGGTCACGACGACAGAAGGAAGTCCAACCTCGACACTTTGAATTGGCTTCATATTTCACCACTTAAACTGCATTTTGCCACGTGGCTTCATAAGAGAGCAGCGAACTAAAACTGGCAACGTGTCCTTCTGAAATCTTAAAGTAAGAGAGTCTCAAATTACAGCTGCCAGTGACAGTCTTTGAATTTGATTACTTGTATTAACCATAACTTATTTGTATTATTTATTTAACATTTGATTTTAACTTCTTTATTAGAACTTTTTTTTCCATCTATAACTTCTTATAACTTATTTTTAGATGCTGCTGCTCCTTTGTGGGTGGCTGTGGCTCAGATGGTGGAACAGGTTGCAGGAGCAGGTTTGGTTCCTGGTTCCTCCTGTCTGCATGCCGGAGTGTCCTCGGCCAGGACGCTGATGCCCAAGCTGCTCCTCATGGCAGGCGAGCCTTTTTGGCAGCTCCGGTGTGTGAATGTGTGCGTGAATGGGTAAACAGTGTAAAGCGCTCTGAGAACACCGTGTTGAGAAAGCACTGAAAGTACAGACCATTTAGCTTACCTTGTATCCACCATCTATGTTGACATGTTGATCTGTTGCCGTGTGACTGGGTGAGCTGGAAATGAATTGGCCTTCATGCGTGGGATCAATAAAGTTGTCTGAATCTAAATCAGAAATAAGTCAATTAAGTTAAAAGGATTTCCAAAATTCCAGCAGGAATTATAATGATTTTATTAAACACCGGTTATAATGAATGAATAAGAATGTTTGCCTTCCTAAACGGTGAAAAACCCTCTAACATTCTGTTACACCAATTATACACAATTTGACTACAGCTTATAAACTGTGCCTCATTAGAAAGGAGCACCTCAACGGTTTACTTCATGTGGTGCTGACTTTGCTCTGCTGGCAGATGAAGGACATGAGGAGTAGTTTAATACATCTTTAATTTGATAATCTGGGGAATGTCTGGATTAGAAGAGGAGGAAAGATGTGTGCTTTCCATCAGAGGTGTCATTTCTGCACCCTGCCCACCTCCAGTACAGACAGTTACACAATTTCACACTGAATCATCCCTAACAGCTCAGATCTCTGAGGAAGAGGGGAGGAGGAGGAGGAGGAGGAGGTTTGTTCTTGGGACAGAATTTGATCTGTTTGGGGGGGGTCAGAAGATGATTATTTTTTGTGGGCGTCAGGTTGTGGAGGGATGATGAGGAACACTTGAGAAGTATGGGTGTCCCTGAAATAGACTCACACTCCTCCCATCCCGGAGAGGCTTCCCCCTTGTGCACCCGTTGCATAACACCAGGGTGTGTGTGTGTGTGTGTGTGTGTGTGTGTGTGTGTGTGTGTGTGTGTGTGTGTGTGTGTGTGTGTGTGTGTGTGTGTGTGTGTGTGTGTGTGTGTGCGCAGCAGGGAGGTCCTCGCCAGTGCTGCTGCTGCTGCTGTGAAGCCTCACCGGAGGAGGCGGTGGTCGCGTTATTGAGCGCCCCGGCGGTAGAAGTTGCGCTGCAGGGGTGGGACTTTGTTTGTGCAGTCAGTCGGTCGGGGCTGAGCTGCGGCTCACACAGACATGCCTCTGGCTGCAGCGCTCCACACTCCAGCGAGCAGCAGCGGCGGACGGACACCTCTGAAGATAAACCCTCCTCCTCCTCCTCCTCCTCCTCCTCTTGTTCTTCCCGCCGCCGCTCCTCTTCCTCCTCCAGCTGGCCGCGTCTGAATGCTCCCGTATGCGCTGAACCAGCAGGAGCGTGAACGCCGTTTCCCTCCCCTCCCCCCTCCCCCCCCCCGGGATAGATAAGCCCGAACGGCACCGGAGTCATTGGATGGAAAGAGGCGCCTGAAGAAGGGAGAGCGGTGGAGTTGGTCTACCCCCCTCTTCCTCCTCCTCCTCCTCCTCCTTCTCCTCCTCCTCCTCATTCCTCCCTACTGCACCAAAAAGAAAAGTCCGGGTAAGAAATGCGTGCTCTCAGGCCGTTTGGCCCCGTCGACCACCTGCCGTAAGCCGCTGCGCTCCTGCGCTCCTCTGCGCACAACGTAGCGGGACCTGGGATTTGCATGCGTCTTTCTTTTCTCCCCTCGGGGTCTTTGTTGACAGTGAGGGGATTCATTTAAAGCGTGCGAAGCATGAGCTGCGCTTGTGAATGTATCCCAACAAACGGGATGGCAGGTTTCTCTTGGCACGGCTTTTCCGCGTCCCCTCTCTCTTCCCTCGTTCGACCCGAATATCGATTCGCATTGCCGGTCGACCTGAACTCGGAGCGGGTTTTATTTATTTTATTTTTTTGGGGGGGGCTGTGGGAGTGGATTGATGCTCAGCCTTCAGTGGCTATACGGGTTAAAGGAGGGGCAATGCATGGCAGAGGGAGCTGTCCACGCAGCAGCACTTTGCTGAACTCCAGTTCACAAAACTTAGTGCAGGTCAGATGAGCAGCTGTGAGGATGTTGTGTAAAATGGAGACCGATAAAAGTCAGCTTCTGCCAGCCTTTTGTTTGCAGATTAGGGCAACCATAAAACTGCGTGTCATACGTACATCCTTTTGGTTTTGCTTAATTTAGTGGGTTTCTTTGTTGGACATGTTTTGCTCCAAAAACCTTCAGTGTTTATTGTTTTTCCAGAACTTAATAAAGTGAGTGAAGGATATCTGACCAGAGAATAGATCACGATATCTAAACACACATTCAGTGAATATATTTTGTCTGTCGGTAGGCACCGCCGGATCCTCTAAATTGGGGCCAACACAAAGGTCACAAGATTAATTTGCTTTTTCGGGGGGTGTTTTCCTCTGTGGAGAGAGGACAGTAAATGATGGGTGATGTTGAATCACATTCAACAAGGGGTTGTCACATTGAATCAGCGATAGCTGCAGTTTTAGGACAACAGATTATTCCTCTGCTCTGTTTTGTTTAAATTAAGAAATACTGCAGTCTTAAATCATATGAAACAACCAAAGGCCGCGTCACTCTGTGGCTGAACTGCAGCTCGGATATTATGCAACCTGTGACAAAGGGTTACATGAAGACTGCGTTACTTTTAGAGGGTCAGAATCCAAAAAGGTTGGGAACCAGTGAAGTCACTCTTGTCTTTGGCTTTTGCATTTTTTTTTTTTTCCCCCCCAGACTAATCCTGCAAAATGATGCGATATGTCTGAATATGTCTGAACGCTCCTTCCTGTTCAGTCTTCTAAGCTGCCTGGCGTTTTCTGCACAGACTGAACGGATATCAGTGACTTTTATGTGTGACCGATTGACTGAGCAGTGAACAGTGAGATGTGTAGGAGTGCACGTTGTGCCTCTCAATGCTGCGAGTTTAAAAGGAAGAAGCTCATTCAGAATCTACAAAAGAGGGGTTTCGTTAGAAATGTCGAACTCCAAAAAACAAAACAAAAAAAATTCGATCATGTTACTCCGAGTCCCGTCCCGCTCTCTGAGCGTGTTGCCCACAGCTTTTGTAATGACGCTGGCGGTGTGCAGTCCGGATGACATCACCGGTTGTGTGTGTTTGTGTTTCTGTGTGTGTGAGTGTCGCTGGGACTTCTGCCCCTTCGCCGAGCTGAAATACGACCTGCTCAGGATTCTATTCCTCCACCAGCACTCGCAATCATCTCAGCCATTCGTTTAACACATACTCTCCTTCTCGCTCTCTATCACGGGCCTCCCCTGCCTCACACACACACACACACACACACACACACACACACACACACACACACACACACACACAGCACCAACGCACACTCTTCCCCTTCCTTGTGTCCCGGCTGAACTCCTGGGATGAAAAGTGTTATTACATTAAGAAAACTGAGCGCTTAGATGAACGCTGGAGACATGTGGCCCTTTGAGTCGACCGTAACACCCAAGGCCAACACCATTATCCAAATGGTCTGTCCCCAACATCGAGCGCCGGCTCACGCCTCAATGTATCACAGCTAATATTTCCAGCATGGATCGGGTCATGGAATGCCTCGTTTTATGGCGAGTACCTGTGGTCAGAGCAGTTTGCTGCCAAATGTAGCTACAGCTCACTTCTCTCAGAGACGCCTCGAAACGCAGCAGGCTGGGATCGTAACGCGTCGTCAGATGAATCACCTTTATGAGATTTCCACTCTGGGAAGTAATCAGGCATTAAGCAGTTCTGACAAGATATAAAGTTGGTTGCTTTACTACCTCTAGGCTAGTTGAGTGAAAAACATATATATGTTTATTTGTTTTCTAGGTAAAAACAGGATGAGAAGATTGATACCACTCCTTGTAGTCTCCCTTGCAGAAGAAAAACAAATGAGTTTCCATGTTGTCTACATGGGACACACGTGATCACATGGGGAAAATCTCTCAAATGGGAATCTCCGTGGGCTTCGCACAGTACACAATGAAAATGCTCCAAACCCACACATTTCCCCCCCAAGAGGCAAAATACATGTTTCACATGGGCACAATCACGTGTATGTGGTCACATGTGATCACATGACTTTTTGCAAATGGGAAATCTATGTCGTTTTTCTTTAAGGGTTATATTTCCTCTCACAAAAAGTGAGGAGAAGTCAAATATCAGTTGGGCTGTAAAATGTAATGCGTATCGTGGTGATTAAAATGACCTCACAGAAAGTGAATGAACCTTTTCTCCAAAATGTTAAATCAGGTGGGACATATTTTTGTAACACTAAGTGCTCTCCCTGTCCTATATTAGCCTCATTGTGAGGTTATTAATCTAATAAGTAGTAGGCACAATAAATTAGTGGGATGGGAGGCGGCAACACATCACTTATGATTTAGCTTCAATGCCGGCACCAGTTTGAGGTTAGATCGCAAAACTGATGAAAAATTGGTGGCATGGAAAAAGTCCCTTCAGGTGCGGAAATAAATGGCAACTCTGCAACTTCTAATGTAATTAAAAGCGTTGCGGACCTGATTAAGACCTTTCTGGAAAAACAACATGTGCTCTGTCAGGCTTTATCAGGATAAAAGAAGGTAAAATATAATATTACGTCTCTTATGGAACCAAAGCAGAGCTCTTCCTCGGTGTGATTGTGTTTTATCCACTCTATATTGTGTAAGAGCCTTTTGGACATTCTGATGTTTAATGTGATTTAGAGTGAAATCAGCAGACTTTTTCTTGTGAACTCATCACTAAATGCACAGAGCTTTTCTCTCTCTTTGGCAAAGAAGGAGAGAAAATATTTAACTTCCAGATTTTTTTTGGAGACAAATCCAATTCCAGTTGGGAGAGCTGTTTAAGTATCTCTCCGCTGAATCATCAAACGAGACAGAGTGCAAACAATTTCCTGCTTGCTGTTCCACTCAAAGACGCCTTTTCCATTCATTTTCATCAAGTGCAGTTTGGCCTTTATAACTGTTAATTTTACAGTCAAAGTAAAAAGATGGGTTAAAACTGACGTTTGTTAATCTGCCGAATTTGATAGAAAATAAATGTCTGTGAAATCAAGCTGTGAATTTTCATCACTGGCAGCAATGATTACATCATCAACTCATTATGTTGATCACTTTCTCGTTTTCGGATTCTCTTGTGTAAACACGGTGATCAGCAGGATTTTGCTCAAAGTCATTTTCACTCAGGTACTTATGCCGTATCCTGTTCCAATTTCTGCCTGATTGTTTTAGTCCATATAGAGATTTTTCCACCTTATACACCAACTTCTCATTTGTGTTAGATTTGACCTCATAACCCTCTGGTTGTTCCATGTAAATCTCAATCTATTGGTGCATGAAGGTAGGCAGCCTTGACATCCATCTGATGTAAAATCAGATTTTCCCGTGCTGCGTTTTGCATCAACACCCTGATACTTGTCAGATTAGCAGTCGGAGAAAATGTCTCCTCATAGTCAACACCCATTTTATGACTGTATCCTTATCCATATCGTGCCTCGTATTTGTCAGATCCATCAACATTTTTCTTTACTGCATACACCCATTTACCCCCCCCCCCCCAGTGTTTTCTTACCCTGAGACAAATTGGTTATGGCAAATGTGTCATTTTCTCTTTGCGACTGCATCTATCGCATGAACCCATTCTTTTGAGTTAGGTGAGGTCACTGCCTCCCTGAATGTTAGTGGTACGTCTGACATTAATCTGTAACAATAGTCAATATTAGTCCGAGCTTGATCATCACTCTCCTCATAAATTACATAATCCATCCATCCATCCATTATCTATACCCACCTTATCCTGAACAGGGTCACGGGGGGGCTGGAGCCTATCCCAGCTCACATTGGACGAAGGCAGGGGTACACCCTGGACAGGTCGGCAGTCCATCACAGGGCCAACACATAGAGACAGAAGGAAACAAAGACCATTCATGCGCTCATTCACACCTAAGGGCAATTTGTAGAACCACCAATGAACCTGATGTGCATGTTTTTGGATGGTGGGGAGGAAGCCGGAGTACCCGGAGAGAACCCACGCAGGCACAGGGAGAACATGCAAAGTCCAGACAGAAAGGCCCAGGCCCGGATTCGAACCCGGAAATTTGGAAAGCTGTCTGTTTTGTGCGATTGTTAAAGCATGTGTTTCTCACTACGGCTGCTGTCTGTACTGCATAGGTCCACAACTCTTTTGGCAGTTCACTTTCTATTAGCGTTCACCCATCTCGCCACGTCAAATAAGGTGAGCCAATTTTGCTCTGCACTGCCATTCTGGTGTGGCGAGTATGGCGCTGAGGTTTCATGTCTGATCCCATTTTTGCTGAGGAGTGACTGGTAATTTTTTCCCATGAATTCAGTACCATTGTCAGACCCGATACATTTAATCTTCCCATGTGGAGCTGTATCAGCAAGAAACGTCTCTGTTGCCTGCACTGCGTCACTCTTATTTTTAAGAAAGTACACAAACACTGCACTGGAATAATCATCAGTGAGTGATAACGCGTACCTAAAGCCTTCTCTGGACTCTGGGTCTACTGGTCCCGCAACATCTGTGTGTACCAACTCCAGAGCTCCTCTGGCTCTCACATCTGGCTGGCTGTTTCTGGTTTGGATGAACTTTCCTTGTGCACACTTCACAAAATGGGGTGTGTTTGTCTGTTTTACCCTTAATTGTCATACCATTAACAACATTCTGTAATTTCTGAACAGCATCATAATTACAGTGTCACCAAGATCTCATCCCATGTCTGTATATCATAGCAGCCCTTACACTGGTCATCACACCCATCACTTTCTGTTTGTATGTAATACAGTGTGTTATGCTCATGAATGTGAAATGTGAAATCTGTATAATGGTGGTAACTCTGTATAACGTTGGTAACTCTGTAGAACATTGGTAACTCTGTAGAACGTTGGGTAACTCTGTAGAACGTTAGTAACTCTGTAGAACGTTGGTAACGCTGTAGAACGTTGGGTAACTCTGTAGAACGTTAGTAACTCTGTATAACGTTGGTAACTCTGTAGAACGTTGGTAACTCTGTATAACGTTGGTAACGCTGTAGAACGTTGGGTAACTCTGTAGAACGTTAGTAACTCTGTAGAACGTTGGTAACTCTGTATAATGTTGGGTAACTCTAGAACGTTGGTAACTCTGTATAACGTTGGTAACTCTGTAGAACGTTGGTAACTCTGTATAATGTTGGGTAACTCTAGAACGTTGGTAACTCTGTATAACGTTGGTAACTCTGTAGAACGTTGGTAACTCTGTAGAACGTTAGTAACTCTGTAGAACGTTGGTAACTGTATAACGTTGGGTAACTGTATAATGTTGGGTAACTCTGTAGAACGTTGGTAACTGTATAACGTTGGGTAACTGTATAATGTTGGGTAACTCTGTAGAACGTTAGTAACTCTGTAGAACGTTGGTAACTCTGTAGAACGTTGGTAACTCTGTATAACGTTGGGTAACTGTATAATGTTGGGTAACTCTGTAGAACGTTGGTAACTGTATAACGTTGGTAAGTCTGTGGAATGGTGGTAACTCTGTAGAACGTTGGGTAACTCTGTAGAACGTTGGGTAATTGTATAATGTTGGTAACTCTGTAGAACGTTGGGTAACTCTGTAGAACGTTGGGTAACTGTATAATGTTGGTAACTCTGTAGAATGTTGGTAACTCTGTAGAACGTTGGTAACTCTGTATAACGTTGGGTAACTCTGTAGAACGTTGGGTAACTCTGTAATGTTGGTAACTATGTATAACGTTGGGTAACTGTATAACGTTGGTAACTCTGTAGAACGTTGGTAACTCTGTAGAACGTTGGTAACTCTGTATAACGTTGGTAACTGTATAACGTTGGTAACTGTAGAACGGTGGTAACTGTAGAACAGTGGTAACTCTGTATAACGTTGGTAACTGTATAACGTTGGTAATGGTATAACGTTGGTAACTCTGTAGAACGTTGGTAACTCTGTATAACGTTGGTAACTGTAGAACGGTGGTAACTGTAGAACAGTGGTAACTCTGGGCCCATAATCTGTTGACAGAGGTTGTGTTGCTCAGCGATTCTGCCAGGTATACCCAATGATCGACCAAAAAATGTGGCGGAGGAATAAAACACGTGGGGCATCAGTTGAACTGCAACTCTCGCTCTGTGCGACTTTATTTCGACATGACCTTTGACACACGCCTAACATCACATGTCAATATCAGCTCTTCTCATAATTTGCTGTAACATACGTTTTCCTGTTGACAATACAAAAATAAATAAATATTAACATTAACAATTGAGAGCACATTGTTAAGTTTTCCACTTTTTTAAGCCACCTTTAGATGTGAAGTTATTCTGGCTGCCTGTTGCTCACAGCTTCAGTTTTCTTCGCTGCGGTTATAGTCTGGAAACCCTGTTTGCATTCACGTTTGCTCATTCGGCGGACCAATCAGAGACGAGGGTCGGTGGTTAATTGTAATTGAAGTACAGTGTTCATTTCTAAATGTATTTTCAGCAGGTTTTGGTGCATATGGTGGTCAATGCTGATTGGTTGAAGGCTGATGAAGTAGTTTCAAAATGAACCTGTCTATTCCCATTCGGATGCAACAACTGGAGACAATTCCCGAATGGAGGGTAGTCGGACCCACATTTTGACGCAGTGAATTTTGGTCTAATGTGAGGTAGCCTTGCCAAAGAAGTTTGAGTCCTGGTTTTGTTGTTTTAACTGTAAGTGATGGAGTTGTTTCCCTGCAGTATACAGATTCGTTCTGCCTCCGCTAGCGCCAACGCTGACACTTATAATCCGGTGCCAGCTGGTGGGTTGCTATTTTACTTAAACATGCGCCAAACGAGCTGTCCAAACCAGAGAGTCAAAGTGTAGTTGACTTGGAAACAGACTGACATGTGAGGAGGTAGAACAGACAGAGAGAGGGACAGACACATATTGCTTTGCTGGCTGTACTCGGGGTGCAGTGTTGTATTATGTCAGACTGTTTCACCGAGCACAGCAGCAAGGCAGTTAATTTAATTATGAGTCATTGGGCGATATTAAAAGCAGAATTGATTGATCAGTTGTCGGGAGAGCAAGCGAGAAAGAGTACGAAGAGAGCAGCTGACAGGCCTGTGATTCCTCCTCCCTTTTTTCTTCTATTACTCCCAGACCCTCTCATTCTTATTGCTTTTTGAACACCAACACCCAGCTTTTATTTTCAAGTATTCTTTATTATCTCAGCCTTGTCTCACTTCGCTCCCTATCTAATCTCTCATCTGTTCTCTGTGTGTGTGTGTGTGTGTGTGTGTGTGTGTGTGTGAGTGAATGAGAGAGAGGATAAATCAGTGTGTTCTTATTGATCATACCTGTTTTAACATGCAGCTTCAACAGAAGGCATTCCTTGTTTTCTTTCTTCCTCGTTCGCAGCAAACAGCAGCATCGGTGACATATTTACATCCAGAGTGCAGAATCTCTCTGAGCAGGTGTGTCGGCTTGACTCTCGGTGTCTGAGCTGCATTTAGACTCAGAGTGGAGACACAGAGAAAGCTGCCTGGTTTGCATGCAGCAGTCACAGCGTGTTACCTCCCAGGTCCTGCTGGTGTTTGTAGGAGATTCTACATCAGAACACAGAGAAACCAAAGACACAGAGGAGGTTTTTATACTGTAATACTGAGAGCTGTTTTTCATTGACGAGTATTTTTTCTGATTTTAAGGCAGCTTGTGACTTCAAATGTTCTTTATGAATTCAAATTGAATTCAGTTTATGTCCTCCTGACCTGGCAAGTCATTTTTTTGTTCTTTTTGGGGGACGAGTCCGAGACCTCTATGTCCAACGCTATTTTTGCAGTCTATTTGAGTCCTAGTGAAATGTAGTACACCAAAAATCACAGGCTATCCAACTGAATCTAGTCGTATTTTGCAGTATGAAGGCCAGCGTGCTTCTCTGGGTGTTCTGACGCACAGATTCTTTGCGCAGCGGAAGATACATCACATTGACTGAGCGACACAGAGATTTGGTGACGCTAATGATCAGCCCAGTTGCAATTCACAAAAGGAAGAAAAAGAAGAAGATAAGCTTCCAGCATTAAGAATAAGTATAACGTAAAGTGTTGCAGTCATTCTATGTTGCGCTAAATATCGCGACGGATTTGACCAAGAGGGTCAAAGTTCAAGGGTCAATTTTGATGACATAGTATGTCCTAATTGAATGCATACTGCATGCAACCATACATACTTTATAAGGCTAGCGTGTATTGAAAGTAAAAATAAAAAAAGAGGATGCAATTTGGAATGATTCTCGTCTTTCTTTTCACAATGTCGGGCATCACGGCTTCCTCATTTTATTCAAACAAGAGAGTTAAGTGATCAGCTTTTTGCAGATATTATGTTTCTGTTTCCAATAGTCAAATTGTTTCTTCAATATTAGAGTCATTTACCAACTTAACTTCAGATTTGTACAATTTCAGATGTGCGTAGTAATTGTAACCCTTTTAAAATAACTTGTATTCAATGCCCTTTGAAGTGGACAGCAGAACTTTCCATCTCATGTATTTAACCAGGTCCCAGACTTCAGGATGAAGAGGGCTCAGTGAAACTGAAAGGATTTTACTCAGAACTACGGAGGGGGAGTCAGACTTGGAGCTGTCAGGAGATGAGGTGGAGGAGGGCCCGATAGTAGAGGAGGAAGGTAGAAGCCCAAGAGGACATATCTGCTTTCGAGGAGCGTGAGCAGGGACTGAGTGAAGATAAACGAGCAACAAAGAGTAAGCTAGGGCTCTAAAGTTTATGATTTTATACTCAAAATAAAGCTTAATTGAATAAGAGGAGAACCAAAGTTCCCAGTCAGACGTTAACCAAGGATATTGTGACTGCATGGTATGCACCTTAGGACCAACTGGAGCAAATACACACTGCAGTGAATAGAAAGTTGATACTGTGATACTGTATCCATGATATTGATGGGGAATAGACACACACACACACACACACACACATACATACACACACACACACACACCCTCTAATTTTTCTACATGTCTTGATGGAGCAGAAACACTCAACCAGGGTGCAGTCAGTCAGGAAAGCCACCCAAGTGCCTGGAAAGAAATGTCACGTGGAAGAAGTTGTCAAAGTTTTCCAACAATTAGAACTGAGATATGAAGCTTCATTTTGTCCCTCATAATGCAACAGCTAAACTATTTGTCTTCTGATGCATGATTTTTAATTGGAAGACTTTTCCTGTGTTTAAATTCTCCTTTTGAGAGCCTCATTACTGTTCTGGAAAAATATTTCACATGGTAATTTTACAATCTCTGTTCCATTGCATTATTCACATGCCACTGAACGCTCATCGCAGCCTGTTCTGCAAGCTGACATTGTGACAAGACATTTATTTCATGCGTATCGTGGTAATTAAAATGGCCTTTCAACAGCTGTGCTCTGTGTGCAACAGAAGATGGTCTAGCAGGCTTTATGAAGGACTCTTATAAGATGAGGAATCTCTGCAGCAGCGGTGAGATACAGCTAAACAAGTGTGAGAGTCAGGATCATGTGGGCATGAAGATGACACATTAGTGGAAAAGATATTATGCAAATGTTCACCTTTCTCGTCACAGCCGTATGTTGCCGAGCTGTCAGCAGATGGTCTCAAAGCTAAAGTAGAAAATGGATATTATATCTGATGTATGTTGATAGTTTGGGAGTAAGACATCGCGATTTCAGGATTAGTTTTTTCTGTTTTCCTATTTTCTGCCTGCCTCAGTTTATTTTCATCCTCATCAAATCACATACCTTCCTACTCTATCTGACACCTGCTGAGATTTCTTGTGGTATGGCCACAGAAATTGGGAAGGAGAGAGGTTAACAAGACGTAAAGGTCGTGTGCCAGATTTTATTTTCCTCTGTTGAGGACACCATGCACGAATGCCACCTCAAGGCAGGAAAATGTTTCAGTGTTTGGCACCTGCAGTAGAAGACGAAATCCGTAGGTGTCTGATGGGGTCTTATTTCAAAGCTTCTGATGCTTTCAAAGCTTGATGAACACTGGGACTTGCATGCATTGGCTCCTTTGTGATCTATTTTTACCCATTACTCTGCCCTCTCTGGTCTGCTGGCAGGTGAGTTGTTGCAGAAACAAGTCACTTGTTGACCGAATCTGTTTATGTGTTTAAGTGCAAATGCAATAGCGTTTGTTTCAGAAAAATGTCTCCATTTGCTTTACAGATTCTTCCCTTCAGATTTTGCCTTTGTGTTCTCTTCTTGTGGTCAAAAGAAACTGAATCGTTTTCAGATCCAGTTTGCTGACTGACTGACTTCTAGACTAGTGATTCCCAACAGTAGATGTCCATAAACTTTATATTAAAGTGGACATTGCTTCTGGGTATGATAAGTGAGGCCAATGTGGAAATGCCTTAACATGAGTAGCACCACGGCCCGCTAGGGGTTGGCTCCAAAAAGGCTCGGCTCCACATTCAACTTCTCTCATGAAATACAAAGTCAACACATTTTTCTACAAGTCATTATGGTGTAATTTGCTGAAGCCCCTCCTTCTTATTAGTTTTCTGGCGATCAGTCTGAAAATAATCCCATCATTAATAAGATATCAGACTTCAACAAGTGATATGTTTGGGGATTTTTATTTGTTGATTGACAGGCTTGTGTTGCAGTCAGGTTTGTGCGGGCATAGTGCCTTCGGGTTCCCAATCAGATCGAGTCAGATTCACCGCTGGCTCCTCCCCAGTTTGGCCAAATACCGAAATGCCGAACTTGAAGTTTCTGAACTCCAGTTCACAAACCAGTGGGTGACGTCACGGTTGGTCGCTGCTTGAATTCGTCACATTACCTCCTTCTTCGGCCCTGGTTGTACGTACGTGTACTTTTCACGCCAAAGTGAGGCAAAACGTGACACTGGTACGGTATTTTCTAGTGGACTGACAGGTGTATTACTCAAACAGACTCACACTCTTTTACACTTGAGGATATATCTTTAGTTACCAGAAGGTAAGGAAAGATTAAACTGACAACAAAACACCTGAGTCAATAGGACTGTGAGGGTACATCAGCAAATTCAGATTGGGAACAACTGTGTTAAAAATTGCACCTTTACGACCAATCCAACGACTTCCTCACATCCAGTCATGCAATCAAATTAACAGACTTTACCAGGCTGCAACAGTGTTGTCATGTTTTCTGGTGTGTTTCTGTTTCTGGCCAGTTGGACGTCATTGTTAGTATTCTGCTGCCTTAAGCTCACTGAGACAACAGACCGCCCACGCTGCTTCTTCGTTACTTCCTAAATCTGTCTGAGGCATTGTCTTGCTCTCTCCCTCCCCACTCTTGATACCATCCTCTTCTTCTTCTAATCTTCCTCTGGAGCACCTCGACACTCGTATGTTTACCTTGAGCCGAGCAGAGCCGATCTTAATCATACTTGGCTGAGATAAGGGGGCGGTTCTTAACGCTTTCCCCTCTCCCAGAGATTCCCCATGCTTTGCTAATGGCACATCAGCAGCTGTCAGTGGGCCCTGCACTGCGTCAGCCACTTTAATTGGCCTGCATGGCTGTGGTCTGCAAAGCGCTCAGCAGAATTGACACACACACACACACACACACACACGCACACACACACACACACACACACACACACACGCACGCACGCACGCACCCCGCAGCCCCCCTCCAGCCTTTCTATATCATTAGTATAATGCTCCCATTTCCCCCAAGCTAGTGAGATATGGGGAGATTCCAACAAGAGTGGAAGGAGGAGGGGAGGAATGAGTCACGCACCAGCGACCATCTTTTCTCTTTCTTTTTTTTTTTTTTTTTTCCGGAAGAAGAGCGTGGCGCAGGAAAACATTGTGTGTTGATACAGTGAATGGACAATCAGTGGGTTCATCCATAAGTCTTGCTCCGTAAGCACAGTTTGGAGGTTTGAGTCTTTCACATGCACAGTTAATAGAAGTGTTTTCAAAAGGGGCCCACAATTCTGTTTCATGTTTCAGTGTGTATTTTATTTTCAAATTACTGCACATGCTCACAGTTTTGTTTCTGTGTCAAACTATCAAGACAGTCAAGGTAGTTCCTTTAAAGGGGAAGTCCCTTTTATACATCAAAGTCTGATTAAAGGTAAAGTAAAGTACGACTGACAAAGTTTTATGGAACCTTTTGTGTATCGAGGTAGCTGCTTCAAGTGTTGATTGGGGTGCTTCAACTCTGACTAAGAGTTTTGAAATTGAATTTAAAAAAAATGTGGAGTTGTGGAGTCCGATATATCTTACCAAACAGTCAATGACAATTGCATTGTCGGTTTTGTAGTTGCCCGTTTTGATAGAAAAATGTGTCAAATAAAAAAGACAATATTTAATTTCCTGCTGCTTTGAGTTGATCGCCATTTCTAGACGTTCTAGCACTGCAAAACCAATGTCGTCCTGCTGATGAGACGACCAGACAAGGAAACACTTTTAATTGGGTTAGATAAGTGACATGACACAAACACCATGATGTTCTCAAGGTTGGATGACCTCTGGTGGCCAACTATGTGTCCTCTTGAGCCTGAAGTCAACAGGTTTTCCTTCAAACCAATCATCTTCACTGAGGAGGTTTTCTCCTTCTCCCAATGCTAACCAGTGGATGGTATGTAAAACTGCTGACTGGGCAGCCTTGTGCAGAAGTGTTTCAATGTACCATGAACCCTGACATCTTCTGCAATCCAAGCATGTTATTGTGCATGCACCTGTCCTGTTCATGTATCTTGAAGCAGAAGGGAATGTCAGGAGTTATCAGGGTCCTGTGTTACATTTAATATGATGCCAAAAGCAGGTTAGTGCAGCCACATTTACTCTGATTTCAAAATGACAGTTGTTGCTGACATTATAAAAAAAAAAAGGTCAATCAAATTATACTTAGGAAAATTAGCTCATGTTATGGTTTCTAATGTTTATTTCCACTTGAACAGGATTACTTGTTTTTGCAGGCTGGCTGCAGCACCATGTCCTCGCCTCAAAGTGGGGATGTCTCAGGCTACCAACTGAGTGGTGAGTGGACTACACCTGATGTCACAGACTGTTTCTGCTGTACTTACTTCATGTTTTGCATGAACATCTTTTTGTGGATGAACGATTGACATCTGTGCTTTTATCCACACTGCTGTAATTGTATGTTTCTATAGTGAGACCATGAGAGATGAAGCCGTTGTATCCGCTCTGAGGCCTTTCTGAACGCAGTCGGCTCACCTCTAGCCTCATTTGCTGCAGGAGGTCATTGATGTGACAAGACATTTTCACTTGCTCTATAATTGGCTTACTGCTTGTGTTCAAAAGTGGAGATAAACCTGTCGAAGCCTCCCACAGACACAATTCATCTTGAGAAAGCTGGCTCGGCTCAGGCTCCTAATCCCTCTCTAAAATGCAATGCATGAGATGCTCTAACATTTCATTCAGAGAGGCATTTCAATTTGTCTGTAAGATTTTGTCTGATTTTGTCTCCAACTATGTGAATCACATAAAACGTTATGTGTCCTGTCTCCAATAGTCACCACTCGCTGTTAAATGACAAGGCCTGAAACTGTGGCTGACTGTGCTCAATGATTGTGAGCTTGTTAGGACGCCTACTGGGCTTGAAATAAAGAGACTCTGTCCTGGAGTTCTACCTTTCTGTGCACCAAGTGAGTAAACTCCCCCCATCAGATGAAATGAAATGGGATTGTGTAAGGATTGTCTGTTTCAGTGGTGCGTAATCCGCCGGGCTGGGAGGTGGGGATCTACCTGGTGGGCTTCTTCGTGCTGCTGGGCGTGGCCGGGCTCAACATCTGGAAGTTGTGGAAATCTGGAACTTTCCCCGCGCCGTCGCCCTTCCCCAACTTTGACTATCGATATCTGCAAGAAAAATATGGAACCTCCTTCTCAGAAGTCCGACAAAAAGTACATTTACACTCTCAGACATGTAAAATATAATATCAAGCTTTTTTCCTTGATGGATGATTAATTTTATCATGATGTGGGTGTAATTTAAAGTTTTGGCCGTAGTTATGATCAGTGTTGGAAAGGTTACTTTTGAAATGGAATACGTTACCAATCCTGCTAAAAATATAATTAATAATGTAACTATTCTAATCGCTTCATTAGAATAATTATACTTATTACATTTTGTGATTACTTTTCTAATAACTCTCTTAAACTTAGCGATAAGGTTGAAAAATAAATAAATGCAAAGTAGTTAGTTTAACCAACAGTAGGCAACACTGTCAAAGATAAAGTGTCAAACTTTTATCAAAAGCTCTTCAATATAACTTGAATTAAGGTTGAACTGTTTTGATTTTAAAGCACGACAACAAAACAAATTCCAAGTATTCTAGATCACAACTGACTGCACGAAGGGAAAACGTTCCCAGAACCTTAAACCAAGTCTGCTTTCAGGTCAACTCCATTCTGAGTGAAGTATCAACTTGGCTGAGTACTTTTCACAGGTTTTCATCACTTGGTCCTGAATGACTTGTTTAAAATATATGTAACAAATGTAACTAGTTATGCCCAACTCTGGCAATGATGACAACACATGTAGTGACTAGCTGGTGAACATAGTGTGGAGCATTCAGCCTCAAGAGTTGGTAGAGACCAAAAGCAGAGCTAAAAGACTTCAAACTTGGACTTCAAATGAATGTCAATGTTGCTCCCTTTTGCCAACAAGTTTACCATTTCAAGTTACAAGTTTATGTCAGTTTTTTGTTCATAATTTGTTTCCGCTGCCCTAAGTGGAGAAATATTTTCTTGTAGGTTTAATGTTATTGCCATTACAGCTCACGGTGCAGCACAGACATGAACACGTTCAAACACAGCATCATATCAGTAATATTGAAGACTGGAGACTGTTGTCGTAATGAATGTTTTAAGGGAAGAATCAAGTTTGCGATACTATTAACTTTTAAGATACATGACACATTTCTTGCCTTTTGGATAAAATAACTATTTGGAGAAGGAGCTAAAAGTAATATCCAACAAAAAAATACTTTGAGGCGTTTGTTGTTTTGTCATGAAATGGTCTTATGACTGTCAATGTAAGAAATCTTTTTGATTATACTGAAATAATCTGAGCTCCTACTATTTTTTGAAGCAGGTGGTTTCTTATTTTTTCATTTCTGAGCCATTAAAAGGTTTATCGTCCCTCTTTTGTCTCCTCCCTGAAGAGAGTGGCGGCCAACAACCATCGGCGAACCTCCACCACCTCCAGCCGCAAACCCAGCCTGGCCCTGGGCGACACCCTGGACGGCTTCAGGGACCTGGGCCACCTGGAGCTGATGAGCAAAGAGCTGGACCCGACCGGCATTGCTCAGCTCAACCGCTCCATCTCTACCGACTCACTCAGCTCCATCTCCTCCATCGCCAACAACTTCGGCCATGACTTCACGGTCGGCCAGCTGGAGGTGACCCTGGAGTTTGAGCCGTCCAGGCAGCCGGGCCAGGGGACGGGACTGCTCAACATCACCCTGCACCAGGGCAAAGACCTGCTGGAGAGGGAGGAGGGGGACTTCCCCGGCTGCTTCATCAGAGTGTCGCTGGGGCCAGAGGAGTTTAATGTGGGAGTCACGAGGGTAAGGAAGCTTCTGTGTTCTAGTAGTCCATGACTCCCGATGAAATGAAGCAAAAACACTGAAACGTGGTCCAAAAATTTGATCCTCCTCACGAGGATTTTGTTTTTAGGACTTTTAAGTTTAGACTGGCGTGTGGGCTGATCCTGGTGTAAAATTAGAGCTGAAGTTATGCAGAGTGAATAGATGACTCAAAAGTCCCACTTGAGTTTCTGTCCACTATTTGCACCATGAAGCCAAGTTCTTATGAGTGGCTCCCCATTTAACATTTCTCATTTACGCTTACAAGGCCACAGATGCGCCTGCATGCAGGTGATACATTTATTGCACCCGTACATAAGTACTGTCAGCAAAATGGTATCAAAAGTAAAAGTAGTTATTACGCAAAATGACCCAATATTGCTCATTGATGTACATGTAAGTTATTTCACACAATCAAATGGAAATCCATTTATACCTTTTATATGATTTTCTGGATTTTTTTTTTTTTATATATATAAAGCGAGAAGGAGCTCTGCAGCAAAGCAAAAAAAACACTCGTAGACCGCGAGGGGACCACTTTTCTTATATTTTATTTTTCTTTCGTGCCTACGCCTGATGAAGACCGAACAGGTCGAAACGTTGCGACACGGCACAGAACAAACCGGTCATTTTTTTATATATATATTCTGTCTCTAACTGTTAAATTAAACTTACCATTACAATTATAGACCGTTCATTTCTTTGTCAGTGGGCAAACTTACAAAATCGGTAAGGGATCATATAATTATTTCCTTCACTGTACATGTCACATCACTAATGACAGCACTTCAGATTTTAATTGGATTTCTTTTATCATTAATTGAAACATTATTTTTGCTGATGGCTAATTGTCAGTTTTTATTTTTATATTGTTTCTGGGAGAGCTTGGGTTTCTTTTGGGTTAACAGTTTCCTCTGGTATTTGAACACTGATATTTGTCATGTTCAGCATCTCACTTTAATGTCTTACACTCTCTAATTAGCAATTAACGCAAAACACATCTGAGGGTGAGGGGGATTTCTTTAGTTTTGCAGGTGAATCTTCTATTCACCTGCTCCCACTCTGCTCAGCAAGGGGAGAAAGCAGGTGAGACGGGAGTCACAGCAGAGACAGCAGATAAACAGGGCAAAATGAATGAAACGAGCAAAACCAGGACGAACTGTTTAGACATTTCAGTCTGGATGAAAGTGTTGGACAGACTATCATCTCCAGAGCATGAGGCGGCTGTGACACAGATAGAGCAGGTTGGCGGTTCAAGTCCCGGTTTCTCCCGTCTGCATGCCAAAGTGTCCTTGTAAAAGACACTGAACCCAGCCAGTCACCTTGCATGGCAGCTCATTGGTGTGTGAGTCAGTGTTTTAATCGGTGAATCAGAGGCAAAAATGATAAAGCTCTTTGTAGACCGCCAAGATAAAAAGGTGCAATATAAATGCAGAACATTTCGAGTTGGTCAGCTATCATCGCAAAAAAGGATCTTTATATGACCAGTGTGGGAAATCTTTACATTGATTGTTTGTCACACCAGCAGCCCAAAACTCAAATGTTTACAGTATGCAATGAGTCAAAAAATAAAATCCATACATTACATTAAATAGCATATCAAATGACCTATCAATCAAGGCACGAAGGCATGTGCAAACATGGCGGTGCTTATGTTATTGTAATGCCGTGCACATTTTTTTAGGTTTTCAATCTGAGATGAGGGAGTTCCGCATTGGCTGGCAGTTCGGTGAAAACGAGAGACGGTGGGCTTTGAACATAACTGCTTCTCGACTGCTAATGGAGCAGAGATTCAGGACTGAAGGGGAAAAATGAAAAAAGAGCTTCTTAATTAGCAGTTGATTCTTGACAAGTGAATGTGGGCAAAGGACGAAAGATAAAAGTGGCTCCTGACTTCGGGGAATAGGAGCAACGTCGTGGCCGTCTGAAGCTTTCTCGCTCAGGGTTTTGGCCCGCTTGAAATGTGTTTAAGATTGTAACCCCGGCTGAATTCTAGACTGAGACAGTGATGCGTCCCACGGTGGTGAGAAGCTCGATCCTGCAGCTTGACGAGCTCGTTCCTTCCCTGTCGGAGGGGAAGAGCCCATTTCATTTTCTTGAGTGGTCAGTCCCCTGGGAGCCGGAGGCGGGAAGGTGGATTTCCCATCAGTCATGAAGAGGTGATTGACTTTCAGTTCACTCAGGGTGTAACCTGTAACCTGGGTTTACCTGCACTGCAGGTTATAATAGTGATGATCTGTGACATCGTGCACGTTTTACGATGAGATCCTCAACAATCCTCATGATGAGATTTTATTATTGTCCACAATATAACAAAAGTGAGCGTAGATTACATTATATGGTTAGATGATATATGATATATGTTTAGTATAGAGCATCAGAGTCATGCCCCACAATCCTTTTAACGTTTCTGTGATTTCAAAAACAGTTGTGCAGATCAGTGAACGAGATAATGTGATCAAGTGCATTGATTTTTTATTTTCTCAGTATAATTTTCCAAATTAGTAATTAGTTGTAATTATTATTGTTAACATTATTGTTTTTGCAAAAACAATTTCTCAGTGAATGTCAGAAAATAGACAGCATCATGATTTATATCACAAATATTGTGATAAAGGATTTGGTCTGTATGGACTTTTACGAAAGACAAGATAAAAATATATATATATCAAATACAATATTTATAGTAACTGACTTACATTTATTTGCAATGTTTCTTAATGTATATTTTCCTGTTTGCTCTTTTTATTTCAGCTTTCAAAATTGCTTCTTTTTGAAATCTTAATCATTTGTTTTTTATTCCACTTGTGGCCCGTGTGAAGCATCATTGTTCGTTTTCCTTTGAAAACAATTCCATAAAGTGCTTGACTCTAATATGAAGCCATCATTTTGCCCTTAAAAACAACAAGGCTGCATTCCTCCATCTGCTACACCTGCCACTTGCCTTCTGCTCTTCGCTCAGCGTTGCCAGAAAATTCACAAATTCCTGCCTGGCACCGAGTCATCGCTCCGTCGTGTGTCTGTTGTTTTGTACAGTTTGCGCAGGCTGTCAGGGGACGACACTCCTCTCTCCTTCCGTGTTTTTGTTTTGTATTGTCCAGGCCGGCTGTAATAATAACCGAAGCAGCCACTGATGCGGCAGCTTTAGTGGCTCCCTCTTTAATGTCGAGGAAGACCAAGAAAAATGCTGACATCAGCTCCACTTGCCCTCACGGTCAAGCAGGCTTCTCTCTTCCTCTCCGCTTTTTCCTCGCTCATTTTCTTCTACAGCGTCTCTTCTCTGTTGCAGCTTTTGTTTGGCCCGTCTATCACGCCTCTTCCTCCCAGAGCCTCTCTTTTTGCTGGCTCATTTTCACCCCTTTTATTTGCTGCCGCTGCTTCTTGCCTTTGTCTCTCTTTTTATTGCCTTATTTCCCCCACACACACATTGTTATCCCTCAAGTGAGAAGCCCAACAACACAGACTCTCACTGTGGATGGAGGGAAGGCTGTCAGACAGAAGCCACCTGTTCTTTTGTGCTTTATACCTCCATGTACACTTTGTACGCAGCAGCGGGAGCATAGGGCCTTTTCCAGATTCTGTAAGTGTTGGGTTTATGATTATGATCCTATTCAGCTGGATGATGAGGCACAATCCAAGGTCGGCCTCACAAGCTGATTTGCAGACCCTGTGCTCTGAATAAACAACTCTCTTCATGGTACAGTGAGTTGTTGTTTCACTATTTATCAACAGCAACTCCTGCCGACCGATACATGCTTTTTTTTTCCCCGTATTATTTTAGCCTGCTTTATTCAAGCTAGAGTGTTTATTTCAGATATATTTAGCAAGAACATACACTGGTGTGAAAAAGAGCTATTATTAAATCTCCTCTTCACTTTACTATTTGCCTGGTAACTTCTGACCACACTGGTTCCCACCTGCGCTTCAAGATGTAATGACTTGAAATTAATATTGAAACTGAAGCGGTGGCAGCCGAGTCACTCACTTTGATCTGAAGTAGTTCTGCTGCTCTGCTCCTCAGTAGTACTCATATCAGACTGTATTTTTCATTAAAAAAAAAAAAAAAAAAAAAGCTGCTTTGCCTTTCAAGAAGAGAAAGTGAATAGTGAATGGTAACTTTTTCTACTTGGTTTTGTGGCTGGTAGATAGAAATATGTTCTTATTCATGACCTGCTGATGCTGCTCGTGTTTTTTTCAGGATGATTTAAGTGAAAACATCTTGTAGCAGAAGAGTGGCGGTTGAGGTAGATGACATCCGCTATGACCTTGTGATTTTAATACACTTTATATTCCCAAACAAATGCAAACACCAGGAGTTTGTCAGAAATCTTTGAGAAAGCAAGTGTCCTCAACATAATGTACTCTGATGAATATGCTTTGCATGTTTGCTTTGTTGTTTCTCCTGACGTTCAGGTTTCTGCCTTCACCGTCCTCGCTTTTTAAAACGTTGAAGTGTCGGTCAAACATCTCGTATTCTGCTTCTCACAGGTCCAGAGGAATGCGTTCACCGTGATCTTTGATGAACGCTTCTCCGTCCCCATGCACTCCTCCTCCCTGGACGAGTTCAGCCTGCGCTTTGCCGCTTTTGGTATCGATGCTGACGAAAGAAACATCAGTGCAGGCGTGGCAGAGCTCAAGCTGTCAGACCTGGACCTGACCGTCAGACCGTTCAACGCCTGGCTCTACCTGCAAGATGTCAATAAGGTATGTTGGGAAAAGGTATTGTGTAATCGATTACAATTACGTACCACGGCAGAAAAATAATACAAATAATAAATGACTATTTTGGAGTTTTAGCTAATTTCCAATCTAATATGTGGTATATTGCCTCCTACTGTAAACTGAAGCTCTAAGTTGTGACTGTTGTTAGGTGTGAGAAAGCACGGTGGTGACTGAGACCCCCTGCTGCACATTAAACAAAACTACATGTCAGGCTCACTAAACAAGAATAGAAAGTTGAGTTGGTGGATTACTTCCAACATATGCTGGTGATTTACTGATAAAAGATGTTATTTGTACTGCAGTTAATTATAATAAAAACAGACTGACCGGCCTCCTGCCTCTACAGGCGATGTTTCTGATTGGCTGGCAGCTGTGAAATTGCACATCAGAGTTGCACTCGAATTTAATAATCGTTGTAAATCATGGCACCGATTGGATGGCAACAATACTGATCTGTTATGTTGCTTTAACAGTAAATGCTCACAACTAAATTCCTTGACCTTAGCCAATGTAAAGGACAAATGATTTGAATAATCTGTGAAACAGTGCACTGGAGTGTGCCCTGGTAAAGAGAGGAATGGATTCAGCAGAAGAAATACGTCCTTTGTCCCCAACTGTGCATGTCTTTATCTTTATTTACAGTTGACTATCATAAAACTTAAAGGGGCAGTGTGTAAGATTTAGTGGCATGGAGTGGTGAGGTTACAGATTGGAGCCAGCTGAACACCCTCGCCTCGCCCTCCCCTCCCAAGTGTGTAAGAGATTCTGCTGTGGCCACAAAACTCCTGAAAAACACAAACGGCCTTCTCAAGAGCCAAGCATTTGGTTTGTGCATTGTCGGCTACTGTAGAAACATGGCTCCTTGAAAGAATATGTAGTTAGGAAGGGCTCATTCTAAACTAATGAAAATAGAACGATTCTTAGCTTCAGGTGACTGTACAGTAATGAAATTTGAATTCTGCCAATGGGTCCTCCTAAATCCTGCACACTGGCCCTTAAAAACAAACAAACAAAGAACACGTAAAAGCTATTTGGGAGCAAAGGAAAGAGGTCATGATTTAAATCGTCATCATAACTCTATTGCTCTCAACAAAATTAACCTAATGCTTCTTGGAGTGACTTGACGATTACAGAATTATCTTGTCATAGATCAAAAGGGTCCATAAAAATTCAAATTCAGGAATAAAATCTTTCTTGTGCAAAGATTTGTAGAAGTGAAAATGTACGTTTCTAGTAGAATGTCTTTATTATATTTACCTACAAGTCTGCCTACAGTATAAAATTCAATTTCTTAATTTGTATCCTGCTTTAATATTTACAGTTTTCATTTTGTGACTGCTTTCATTTAATTAAAGTGTCTAAATATCTATGAGCAGCATATTGCCTAAAACTTTAATTAAATGCAGTGCCCAAGGCAGCAGAAGGATCTCTGATGGCCACACTCCTGCCAACACATTATAAAGAGTTATTTTTGTCGAGACATCACCCAACCTGACACCTACACCGTAAAAAGCAACTTTTTATTTAAAAAAGGTTACAAAAGGACTCTCTTAATTCAGCAGAAACCAAGTGTCTTGAACACTTCAAACGTGTTTGTGTGTGCATAAGAACTAAGACCAAAATATATAAACAAACCCAGAATTGGAAGCTTCTTGAAATACTCATGGTTGAGGCCGTAGATTAGTTTTATCAACAGCATACATGCGTTGGTTTGGTTTCCACACCCTCTCAGCACTTGGTTACCCTCCATCACAATCAACACATCTGCTAGGTCCTCCTAGGTCATAGAATGATGAGCCACAAGCAGCTTCATGGTTTGGTCAGTGTGGCCCTCACTTACGTCCTCCATATTATAAAAGAGGGAAAAAAGAAGCATAAGCATTTTTTTATTTAGACACATTAACAACATGCTGTTCCAATACAATTCAGTTTTCTTTGTCAAACAATTCAACACTAGCAGGGTTTTTTTTGTATAAATCAGCATTTCAATACAAACAGGTGATAAATAAAAAGCAAAACCTAAATGCTTGACCCCAACATCATTTGCAATCGGGTAGCACACCCATAATATTCCTCAATTTAGGGTCCTCGGTCTGTGTTCAGTTCAAGTACCTGTTCTTGTATCTTTTGTGAAATCTGGGATACGTGAAGGCTTCTCATGCTCTTCAGTCCAGCTATGGAGGAAAAATAAAGTCAGAAACAAGACATTTCAAAAGTGCTTAAGCATTTATATTTAGGCCGGACATGAAATTGTTGTCATTTGTAATTTTGTAATTATTTTTCTTTACAAAGATAATAATGTTCGGTTTTGTTTTACACTGTCAGACAGATATTACTTTAATTAAATGTTTATTATTGAGGTTGTAGTTAGCAATGTTATTGAACTAGACTGCATTATCTTTAGGTTTTTAATTTATATTATTTAATATTTGAATTAGCAGGCTAATAATAAGCATAAGGCTAACCTCAGGTTAATTTCAGGTATGCACATCACTTTTTTGTTTCTTAAGTTGCAGTGTGTTGCTCTAATGAAGTGAGGCTTGGCGCTTGAATGCTGACGCATGTGCACGTTGCAGTGCAGGGCTGATATCTGGGGGTACATTTTATCTTCTTTTTTTTTATGTAGCCGTTTTTACTGTTAACAAGTAGGTAGTGAAGGTAGAATTTACACATTATTATAGATTTCACTTAATTTCTTCCACTCTCGGGTTTGTCTCCACAGGCTGTGGATGCAGTCGGGGAGATCTTGTTGTCTCTCAGCTACTTGCCGACAGCAGAGCGCCTCACTGTGGTTGTTGCCAAGTGCAAGAACCTGGTGTGGACCAACAGCAAGAACACCGCAGGTTAGCGACTTGCATTTGTTTGCCGTGTGATAAAAGTGATCGACCATAGTGTGTTTGTGTGTGTGTGTGTGTGTGTGTGTGTGTGTGTGTGTGTGTGTGTCTTTTTGTGCGAATCGTTCACTGCATTGCATGATTACATCCGTCTCTCTCTCCCATTAAATCTGTAAAGTTTCCAAAATGACTCACATCTTCTTACTGAACACAATATCTACATGTCTCAGTAATAAAAGAGTTTTAATGTCAACTCCCAGAAGGTTCATTTGTCTTCATCCAGAAAGGCAAATGGGGCTTAAATGACAAGTCACACTAACATCCGACTGATAAAGGTCTCCCACTGAAACACTGTCATTATCACCTACAGAGCTAATTATGTGTACAGGATTGTGCGTCTAATTGATTACTCTCTAATAAGGAATGTATTGCATCCTCAGTGAACTCAATAAACTCAGCGAGGGGCTGTGTATGTTTGCGTATGTGTAGTTTGGGTTTTAGAAGGCCTGAAATGCGGTTGTAATCTCGTTCACTCCTTCTCATCATCAGATCCGTTTGTTAAAGTGTATCTCCTGCAAGATGGCAGGAAGATCAGCAAGAAGAAGACTTCCACCAAAAGGGACGACACAAACCCCATCTTCAATGAAGCCATGATCTTCTCTGTGCCGTCCATCGTCCTGCAGGTGACGTTTCAGACTCGGGCCGTGACTTTTCCTGAATGAGGAAATGATGAACTTTATTATTCTGTAAGGACGATTAATGTCAAAGAAAAATATGTAAAATATAAAACATAGCAAAAAAAAGAAACTAGCATTTCTAAAAGGAATAATACAATGTATTTGCCATGAACGTGGCAAATAGCAAGCTACTCAGGTATTATTCTATTGTGCAAAATATTAAAGAGATCACCAAAGTTACAAATCATCCCTAGAGAAGTATGAATGTGTGTATCAAATGGTGACAAAGTTCAAATGCAAAAAGCAATAAAAGTTGCAAATGTTAACACACATTTATTTAACCCTCGTGTTGTCCTTGGGTCAAAATGACCCGCAGCTGTGTTCAACCAAGTTCTGTTTTATTTTCATATGTTTTGGGATCATTGGTGACAAGAAGGCTGTGAGGGTTTCTTTAAAGAATGATGACCAATGATCCCCCAAAAATATAAAAATATAGAAATAAAATAGAACTTAATTGAACACAGCTGTGGGCCATTTTGACCCGAAGACAACACGAGGGTTAACTGATTACATAAAGATTAGGGTAAACCAAGCTGTCCAAAAGTTGCCAAGTCATGCTTACATAACAGGGTGTGTAACCGTGTTGTGCTGTTTGCAGGAGCTCTCTCTGAGGATAACGGTGGCGGAGGCCACAGACGACGGCCGGGGCGAGAACCTGGGTCATGTGATCATCGGCCCCGAGGCCAGCGGGATGGGGATCACCCACTGGAACCAGATGCTGGCCACTCTGAGGAAGCCTGTATCCATGTGGCACCCCCTGCGCAGGATCTAGTCCTCCCAGCACACGCACACACCCGACCAGTTTAAAGTCAAACTCTCACTTCTTCACAATCCTTTGAACTCCCACCTTGTTTGGGGCCAGATCTGTTACATCGTTTTACCAGGATAGAGTTCACATTGTGACCCACAGTGTCACTCTGCTGATGAGTAACACATTAAATATACTCCTCATCTCTTATATATGAGGTAGGTGTCTGAAAATCCAGTATTTGACTTTGAGGTGAGTGGATAGTTGATCTCTGGATAAATACCATCTTTATTATTCAGCTTCACCCTGTGTCGGTTTATAAGCAAATTAGAAATTACCCACTGACAGTAACTTGTTAGCTTTAATTGGTGTGCATCCTTCATCCTTACATTGAGAGAGAAAACCCGATTCTCTATTCAAGGGATTTTAAAGGGGACATGAATATGTGAATGTTTCTTTCCCTTTTTAGTTTTAGTTTGGACTTTGAAGGGAGTTTTAATTCAAGAAAAAGAGCCCAGCTTTGGCGGGCGCAACCCCTCCCTCTGCATGGTGCCTACTCTGGTTGTAGCCTATTATAGCTGTCTAGAGAACGATCGACTGGACGGCGGGGTGAAATCGCTTCTCTTTCAGGAAAACACTCATTTGTCACTGATTGCGCCTACTTGATTGATTTCATAGTGAGTGTTTTAGAACCCGGTTGAGTTCGCTCTGTTGGATTTGCCTGTGTAATTTGTTAACAGTGAGACTGATAAAAAAAAAAAAAAAAATCATGGTTTTGGTATGTTCAGTATTTATTGTGCTTTTGAAAAAAATCCAGGTACTCTTATCCAGGTGAAATAATTGTAATTTGTAGCAGTTGTTACAGGGTGGCCAAATCCGATGTAATCAGCATATAAATATGATGTTACATTGTTCTATTTTTACCACGATTGCTGCAATACTACTTGCATAAGAATATTTGAGAGTGTAAATAGTATAATTCAACATTCTCCGACATTTTTTCCTCTAAATTCTGGGTACAAATATTTTTCATAGTATGACTATTAATAAACATCAAACTCCATTTATACAGCACTATATCTAACACCAGTTTCATTGCTGATCAATGAACTATTATTAAAACACCTCTGGGAATTTAACTTGTGATGTAAAGTATACTAACCCCTTTAAATGGGTTTACAGTTTCTTTTATGTTAGAGGAAACACCTTGATATTCTGTGTTTATCTTGTCACTTGTCGCACTCATTTTGGCTTTTATTGTGAAGCTACCTGCCAACTTCTGGAGAGCACTGAGGCCTTTTCTGCTCGAATCCAACTGGAGACACAGTGCAGGTCAAAGGCTGAAAAGTTAAAATGAAGACATGTGACAAGAGTCTTGTTAAAGTCAGAATGTCAAAGTGGCTTTTATCTGTCTAAGCTTTTCTCTACAACATTGTGGAGCAGTGCTGTTTTGTTGTAACTTTTGAATGTGAATTATCATGTGAAATACCTGCTAAAAGCATATTCAGCCTTATATGCATTGTTGTGATCTTTGTGTTTTTTTCCAATCAGAACCTGCTGCAAATTTTCAGTCAAGTTCTGACCGCATTTCTCACTTCACTTTGAAAATCAATCCAAAAATAACACACCTGTGGTCATCTAATAGACAATATTTCCTACTGTGCCAAATAACGAAGCAATATTTTCATTTACAGTCAGCATTTGCATTTGATTCAACAAAGCTGTAGCCTACATTCAACCATGCATGAAGTTATTTAGCACTTGATGTGAATGTGCCTCAAGAATCCAGTGTATTGTGTGAATGCTGTTTGAAATAAAAAGCAATTCAACAGTAATAGACTGACAATGTGTTCATTTTGTTGGGATGAAGGGGAATTGCAAGAGTCAAAGATAAGGAAAAACAGATGGGTGAGACCCGGCCTTTGTTTTTGAGTACAACAATAATCATTTCTGATTGTTGCTAAAAGTTTTGGGAGAAGCTTTTGTGCAGGTTGCTGCTTACACAGCAGCTGTATGTAATGCCAAGGTAACTGAAGATAGATGTGTTCATTTTTAGTTAAACATCAAAGTACACGTATCAACAAAGCAGGTGAGGTAAATGAAAAAAAATCTAAGATATTTAAAGAATTGCTAAAGAGATTTATACTTGACCTTGGAAATAGTAGTTGACAAAATGAGCTCAGCAACCAACAATTAGTAGCTCCACAGCAGATGGCATTTGCCTATTGCAATTGAGGATATTTTTTTCTGATCAATTTGATTGACTTGTTAAAATAAAAAGATAAAATAAAGATAATGCCATCCGACTGTGTTTACTCAACCTCACAGTTAATGACCTGAAATGGTGTAAGCTACCATAATGTGATAATGTAAAAAAAAAAAACAGGAGTAAAACACAATTTGACAAATAATAATCAAAAAGATTAGAAATTGTGTTTCTTGCCAATACATGACAGCAATGAGGAAACTAATTATGATGCATTGTTCATCAAGAAATGTTATTAAGATACTGCAAACATATTGCATTGATTCAGTGATCTGCTTGTGTAGTTGTAAACATGTGGGCTTGTCCCAATATGAGATGTCAAGTGTAATCTGAGTATGCGATTTCATATTCTGCACCTTAGTGACAGCATTTTGTGTTTAAAGGAAGAACTTGGCACGTCAATTTGGGATTAAAAGAGTTTCACACTGAAACTCGGTTCAGAAAAACAGGTTTTTTTTTTTTTTTTTCTCTCTTCACAAAAATAGGTCAGGTCATGCTGGGGCGGGGAGCTTCTATCAGCCAATCAGAGGACGGGGGTCGCAGAGGGGGGCGGGGTCACGTGGGGTAAAGTCCCGGAAGGGTTTTTCAGGCATCAGGATGAAGAGTTAACGTTTTTCTTCGCGACACCTTCTTGACTCTACGTTTCGTTGGCGCTGACCTGTCGAGATGGCTGACAACAGAGATAAAGCTACCGACCAAATGAAGATGTGGAAGGAGACTAGAAACGCCCAGGTCTGTATATGTGCTGCTTTTAATCGAGTAATGTTCGTCGCGCTGTCTGACGAGGAATAAGTCGTTTCGTAACATAGCTGACGTTAACAGCTAAAAACAACAACAACCCAGCCTTTGGAGCAAGCTGTTGTTCATTTATTATTGATATCGATGTGTTAATAAAGGCTTATCAACGTACTTTTGTGTTAAATTGTCTTGTCTTGTGTTTTATTACTGTACGGAGGTCGTTCGCTGACGTCACAGATTAAAACTGGTTTCAAAGGAATCAAAACGACGTCCAGCTCGTCTCTGAAAACCTTTTCAGTCACAAAACAAACATGCAAAACATTTTAAATCCCCTCCTCCTCCTCCCGAAGGAGAGATCCAGTGTCCGGATAAGAAGTAGGTCACCGTGTTTAAACTTCAACCCCGTCGGTTATATAACGGGAGCGCAGCGGCGTTACTGTCCTCCGGTCACCGAGTCCACCTCCGGCGATGCAGGTTCATTTAAACGTAGATGTCTCGGTAGTTTTTTTTTTTTATACAAGCAGCTGTGCAATGTTGTGTTAAAAGTCACAGCTCTTCAAGACGCGTCATCTGATGTCGGCGCTTCCATAATTACAAAATGTTCTGTCACTCAACTTCACTGTTACTCAAACTAGTTGAATCCAACTCGGGAGAAACCTGAACAAGATGAAGGGATTTGTTAGATTAGCTGCTCAACAACGGATTCATCTTCAGCGGGTTTTGATTGTTTGCTTCAGTCATTCAGTCAAGCTCAAGTTTGCACAAACTGCTTTGCTGTGTATTGTTGATGCTGTTGGTCTCAGAGACCGGACGTGCTGACCACCGGGGCGGGACATCCCATCGGAGACAAGCTGAACCTGCAGACTGCGGGTCCAAGAGGCCCTCTGCTGGTCCAGGATGTGGTCTTCACAGATGAGATGGCCCACTTTGACCGGGAACGAATCCCGGAGAGAGTGGTGCATGCCAAAGGGGCAGGTGCGTGTCGGGCCGTTATAAGTCCTTTGCTTTGTGATGTGTGTATATATTTGAATATGTGGCTCTTGATGAAATGCGTGTGCGTAGAAATGCTCTTAAAAAAAACGCTCCTCATGAGATGAATTGTTACGAGGAAACAGGGCCGGATCTTGACGCTGGAAAGTGTTCAAATCTTTGTGAGCACTGGTGCGGCTGTAGGGACATTAACCTACCAGAGTAAACAAACAGACCAGGGATACAGACGAAGAGCAAATAAGGGTCCTTGTTGTTTGTGGTTTAGCTCCAGACAAATGCTTTGCGAGCTTTTCAGATCAAGGTCACAGACTTTGATGTTGAACATTTTTTTGGTTGGTCGCCTCAGGAAAGAGTTCCATTCTTCTCAGTGCTGACCTCCAGTAACACCCGGCAGTCAAAGCGTGAATGTGAACCTGATATGCCAAAGAAACACGTTTTATTATTTTTCCCTCCATGATCCAGGGGCGTTCGGCTACTTTGAGATCACTCATGACATCACTCGCTTCTGCAAGGCCACGGTGTTCGAACACGTCGGCAAGACGACACCTGTTGCTGTCCGCTTCTCCACTGTGGGTAAGAATTTCTGTGCGAGTCATACCTGCCAGCGGGTGGGTTGTCCTCTGAACACATTAGTTTGGCGCATTGATTGGGCCGAGCGATTAATAAGATTATTCTGAGGCGCTGAAAGGTTCAGTCACTTCCAGCTACATTTGCAAGAGTGTTGCGGATTATTGCGCCCCTTCACTTCTAACTCGGACTCAAATATTGTGAGGAATCGGCCTCAGAGGCTGTTACCATCAAAGTTTTTTTTTTTTATTTTCACTCAAAAAATGACTTGAATGGTTTATTGATCGTCACAAAAGCTGCCGATTCATTTTCTGTGATTTTACGACTCGTTTAATTGTTGAGGCCGTAATTTACTCAGTCATTGGAACATATTGCCTGACTGATCTATGAATGAAATGTTATTTATTTGTATTTTATTCCAGCTGGGGAGACCGGCTCAGCAGACACAGTGCGAGACCCCCGAGGCTTTGCAGTCAAGTTCTACACTGATGAGGGCAACTGGGACTTGACCGGCAACAACACCCCCATTTTCTTCATCAGGGACGCCATGCTGGTGAGTGGGTGTAGAATTAGCTCTGCACTCATGTAGCAGTGTGTGTGTGTGTGTGTGTGTGTGTGTGTGTGTGTGTGTGTGTGTGTGTGTGTGTGTTTTGGGGGGAGGTGGGGGGGGCACAATGTTATAACAAACAATCTGCAGTTTTCTATGAAACATGAAAATGATTATAGGATCAGGTTTTAGATGCAGTTTCATAATTTAATGAAAAACAAATTCATATGGACGCAGCCTGGAATTCCTTTTGTGTGATGAATAAAATCAGAAGCACATTTCTAAGATTCACAAGGTTTTTGTCGAGATGAATCAAGTATGAAACGTATCGTTCTGACCTGCGCCTTTTACCCCTTGCAGTTCCCGTCCTTCATCCATTCCCAGAAGCGCAATCCCCAAACCCACATGAAAGACCCCGACATGGTGTGGGACTTCTGGAGTCTGAGGCCTGAGAGTCTGCATCAGGTAGCTTCTGCTGAGCTGGTTTCCAGTCCATTAGACAGAGGAATATTTCATCAAGGAGGATTACTTACTTAATAGCACTTGAAATGTTTATTTCTAGATCAAATAAAAATATTCTGAAGTGATTTAGCGTTGCAGTGCTCAGTTTCTCATTGTAATCACACTTGAAGTAATTATTCGATGACTTACAGATTTGTGTTTCGTCTTTGGTCTCACGTCCCACGTGCAGGTGTCCTTCCTGTTCAGTGACCGAGGTTTGCCTGATGGCTTCCGTCACATGAACGGCTACGGCTCTCACACCTTCAAAATGGTCAATGACCACGGCGAGCGTATCTACTGCAAGTTCCACTTGAAGGTGTGTTTGAGCTCAGGTTCTTTAGAAAACACTTTGTTACGTGTTATTTCATGTCTGATGTCGTGTGTTTTTTTTTTTTTTTTTCTAGACTGATCAAGGAATAAAGAATATATCAGTGGAGGAGGCAGACCGCCTAGCATCCACCAACCCGGATTATGCTATCGGAGACCTGTTCAATGCAATTGCCAATGGCAACTTCCCGTCCTGGACCTTTTACATCCAGGTCATGACCTTCGAGCAGGCTGAGAAGTTCCAGTTCAACCCCTTCGATGTTACTAAGGTACTGCATCTCTCCTCAGTAATTCAACGGGGTTAAAAGGTTGCTACAGTCACAAAACGATCTTCAGATGCAGTCACATCATAACTTGTTGTACAATCTTTAAAATGTGTCTTTCCAAGGAACCGTGGACATTATCACACGACTACTTTTTACTGGAACTTTTATCTTGAAATTGGTTGCCCAATATTGGCCTATCACAGACATATTGGTATTTCCTTATTTTGTCTAATGTAAAAAAATAAAAAATAAACAACAGTAAAGATGCTTGGTGTAATTTAGGAATTGTTAAGTTTGTGTGTGTGTGTGGGAGGGAGGGGGGTTAAACTATGAAAAATGTTTGATAACCTTTGATATCCACATTTCGGTCAATATATTGACATATAGATTTGTACTCCTAATATCGATATGGACCCCAAAAATCCAGTATTGTTGGGGTTCACTTTTCTTTCTTTTTTTAAATGGTGTTGGCTCCATCAGGCTTAATGAGGAATGTCTTTTTTGTGATCTTAAGTGAAGGTTATCTCCTAGAGAAACACTTGTAACAAGGGTTATTGAAATTAAGACAAAATCACAATTGTGAAAATTTCTGTGAGCTAAATGAATGAATTGGTCTCTGGTCCAGGTGTGGTCGCATCACGAATACCCTTTGATTCCTGTCGGCAAAATGGTCCTCAATAGGAACCCAGTCAACTACTTTGCAGAGGTGGAGCAGCTGGCCTTCGACCCCAGCAGCATGCCACCAGGCATCGAGGCCAGCCCCGACAAGATGCTGCAGGTAATTAAAAACAACAAAAAAAGATTTCCTCTTGATGTTTTAATTCAGGTTGAATTGAAAAAGTAAAAAAAAATAGTTGAGTTTTACATTGAAAATAAAGCACCGGCTGCAATAGTAGTGTGTATAGTTACAGCACTGTTTCTCTCATGTCTTTGTCAAGGGTCGACTCTTCTCCTACCCAGACACACAACGTCACCGGCTGGGAGCCAACTACCTGCAGATCCCCGTCAACTGCCCCTTCAGGGCCTGCGTGGCCAACTACCAGCGCGACGGTCCCATGTGCATGTTTGACAACCAAGGTGAGTCGTAGTCCAGGTGAGGCAACTAATTATTGACCATGTTTTAATAATGTGATTTTTAGTTTATACAAATATGACAGTGGTCAGTCAGTACTGAAGCATTATTTGAACATTTAGCATTAACAGTAAGTGTAGTACAAATATTTATGATTTATAATAGTAGAACAAGTTCAAAGTTACTTTTGAAGAAAATTGTGATAACACTCGCATGTGAAATATCAATCTGCCTTCGTATTTAAAATCCAAAATGTTTTAGTTTTTGTAATTTCAGTGATATTGGACAAGATGTCAACAATAACAGCAGTGAGACCTCTTATATTCTGACTAACCATTTCTGATTGTTGGCATCTTTGATTTCCATGCAAATGCAATGTCATGTGTTGGCCAGCTGATGTCACCATTCCCACTGTATTAAATACTCTGACACTATGAACCATTTTCAGCAAAGTTTCTTTGTAGAGGTTTGAGTGCTTCAGAAAGCACATAAGAAGGTACAGGAGAATGTTTTTGATTTAGCTGTGGTAGATTATGAACACTCGCCACTGAAATCCTTAAAAACCTAAAAACAACTTTCCAAACTGACCACAGATCATTGATTTGAAAAGTTGTAACATGCTTTGCAGTGACTAGAGTGTCTGGGAATACATTATGTCTTCTGTCGAAACCTGTCAGCGTGGAGTGCTGCTCAGGTGTGTGAATGGGCGTTCCTCTGGTGCTCTTCAGTTTGGGGATCAAACAGTTTGAGTTGAAAACTTGAAGAAATCTGAGGCACTCAAGAGGGTGATTAATTAAAAAGCCTTTAATCAGTCATAGCTATTCAATCACAGTAAAAAAAAACACTCGCCAGGCCTCAGTTCTTTGAGTTTAGATCATGTCTTCATTGTGTTTGCAGATGTGGTCTGTTGTTGTCGGTCACTTCTACAGTATTTGACGGAGTTAAAACCTCAACCGCGTGTTCTTCTTCCTCACCGGCTCACCAATGTTTGCTTTGTCTGACCTCTAGGTGGCGCTCCGAATTACTATCCGAACAGCTTCAGTGCCCCAGAGACCCAGCCTCGGTTTGTGGAGTCCAAGTTTAAGGTGTCTCCAGATGTGGCCCGTTACAACAGCGCAGATGAGGATAATGTCACCCAGGTGATGATGAGGCGACACGCTTTATATTCACGTTTGCTTTGTGTATTACATAATGAGGATTTATTCACACACTTCCCAGCTGTACTTTGTACAAAACAGAAGGGCCAGCCATAATGTAGATTAAATCTTCTGTAATTTAAATCTCATGACATAGTTCTCCACATCCTCATCCATTTGTAAAAAACATACTGTTTGAATATGGAGACTGTTTTTTTTTCATCAAAGTACTGGAGCACCGTCTAAAACCTTTGGTGACGCTTCTGCTTTCAGTTTTGATGTTTTGCAGCTGTACTCGTCGGCATCTTTATATCAAATAGACAAGTTGGTGTCACCCAGTGCCAAACCTTTGCAGCCTCGTTAGTTCCCGTCAGCTCTACAGGCCTCTTGCGACTCCTTATCTACAAAAGTGTTCACTCTTTATTTCCCTTTCCTGTCACTCGTGCTGGTTTAAATCACAAAAATGAACAACAGCTCCAAATGAATACTAATATTTGTATTTCTTTTACTTGATATGCAAACATGCACCTACTCGCCAACATGTTTGCCATAACAAATGCATTTAGTGAGAATATACCAATGTTGTGTTTCCAGTTAATGCTTCTGCAACATCTAGACCGAAGTCAAAAGGTCAAATATGTTGTTGCATTTAAAACAACAGCACTGAACATGTGTAGGTACAGAGACAGGAACTCCGTATAGTTAGTGTGTACAGTGTATTGGCAGGGCGACGACTAAATTAGTTTCTTTATCTCTGTTTGAAATGCACTTCAATGAATCTCCGTTTGAGTTTTGGTCCACGTTCCTCGGGAGGTAAACGTCTCCGTGTTTGGTTGCAGGTTCATGCCTTCTTCACTCAGGTGCTGAATGAAGACGAGCGCCAGAGACTTTGCCAGAACATGGCAGGGGCCCTGAAGGGAGCCCAGCTCTTCATCCAGAAGCGCATGGTGAGTCCACACATCATCTCTGCAAGTCCACTTGGTGCGAGCAGTACGGTCTGTCTCACCTGACTCTTTCATTCTCTCAAGCTTTAAGACATCTAAAAGATGATGTTTTTTTTTGTTTGTTTTGTTTTTTGGGTGAAAGTACAGCGATCGTGAAAAAGGAAAATCAGTAGTTTAAACCACCGGACTGTTACATATGAATTGCACTTTTTTAAAGAGAACCACTAAACTGGGTTGAGAAAACATGTTGATGTGTTAAAACCGCAGCCTGCAGCTTTTGAAAAGCACAAAATGTACCAACGAGCCTGCGCTCGTGGGTGTGAACAGAAATGTGTTCACATCCTCCAAACCAAAACCTACTTAAAAAAAATAAGAAAAAAGATTGAATAACACAAAAAGTAAACATTCATACAAACATAGAAGTTATTCCAGAAAAAGAAAATGAACATAAAAAGACAATAACAAAATATAAGCCCATTAAAAGGCAGCAGAAAACAATAGATGTTAAAGTATGCTTTTAAAGGGTGGCTTGGGGAACAAATTATCTGATCATTTGTTTCATAAGTATGGTGCGTTGTAACAATGTGTGGTCTTTTTTCTTTTCTTTTTTTTTTTTTTTTTTTAATGGAAACCCTGCTTTTCTTGCTAACAGCACCTGTTTGTTTTTTTTTTTCCCCACAACCACTTCTCCATACATCTGTGGTTTTATGTAAAAGTTGATGAAACCTTCTGTGATGAGTTTACACTTCCTTTTTCTGATTTTAGAGGTAATATTGAACAGTCCACCAACTGGACAGATACTGCTTTTAATGTCGCTGAATCCTGACTGATGAAGGAAGTACAAGAAATGCAGAAATGTCTCATCTTAAAATAACAACAGTGGCACATAATAGTTTACTTGTAAGAAGAAAGTGATGTATTTCAGGCCTGAAAGTTTTGTTGTCTTGTTCCTTCACACAGGTGGAGAACCTGAAGGCTGTCCATCCAGACTATGGAAACGGGGTTCAGGCCCTTCTCAACAAGTTCAATACAGAAAGCCAGAAGGTAAACACGGTCTCCATCCTGTGGTAGATAGTGGTCCGTCTTCCAGGGCTGTCATTGTGGTCAATCTATGCACTACTTCAGAGTGAAATATCTCAACAAAGTTAAGAGGCTTTGCAATACAACTTTGGAACATATATTCGTGGTTACCAGAAGATGAGTTTATAGATTTACATCTCTGGGAATTTAGGGGATCACCAAGAGGGCTGCAAGCAGGTCAAACTTATTTCTTGTTCCACAAACCTTAACAAAGTGAAGTCTCTTTATACGTGTTTGCATCCATTGATCCCCAAAAATATATCAATCATCATTATTTTCAAAGTTTTTATACATTTCAAATATGCCGTCAGAGTATAACTGGTTCAGTGAGACCATGTTAATTTAACAAAGGTGAATTACAGATTCATACAAATATTTGGTATCATAGCAAGAACATTTGCAGTGATGGAGTTCTATGACAGATGTCAGGACCATCACTCAGACGTCCAATTCATAAATCAAGGGTTTTTGTATACGGTGTTAATATTTATATTGACAATTAAAGCAGCTGCATGTGCTGTACATTCACATTGCTCATCTCTCTGTCTCCCACTGTCCTTCTCAGAAAACAACTCCACATGTTTACAGCCGTCCAGGAGCCTCAGCCATCGCCGCGTCATCCAAGATGTGATGCCTTCAATATCCCCTCCTCATTATTCTGAAAGCAAATGCACTTGTGTGAACAGCAGCAGCTACATTAAACTCATCCTGCCAATTACCGTCAGAGACAAAGTTGAAATACTAACGTTGCGGTGTTTTTAATTGAGTCATTATTTCTTTTTTTTGCATTTTGATTTGATTGCATCAACGAATTAACCACAACAGCTGATTTGTTTTCAAATAATCCCTCACTTACGTACCACTTGTATAGAATTTTTTTTTCTAATTTAAATAACACACAAAAGTAATGTATGTGTACTTATCCATGTACTGCAGGGTGACGTCTGACAGCTGCTTGGATGTGGAGTCTTGATTTGTTTATGCCGGATTGGCAGCGTTTTGTTTTGCGCAATAATGACCCGTTTTGACTTTTCTTCATGCTTGACTGAACCACTGACAATTCAAGCATTAGTTATGAAAACACAATTGTTCCCTTTAAATTCATTTAAACCCTTTTGTCACTCTTAATATGAATCATTTCCTGTGTGGGTTTTGTGAAAGACTCATCAGATTGGGATTTCATGCCGAACTAATTTCACAATGTGAAGTCAACTAAAACTGGATTTGGTGCCTTTTTTTTGTTGTTTTTTTTTGTACAAGAACTGCAATTTACAGATGGCTTTAACCTTTATCTGAAATGATCTGTTCTGGATGGTTCTGTTTGATTTTGGTGAAGATGCATGTAGTTTTCAAGAGCGTAGAAACAGACTACATTAGTGACATCAGTAACACAAGAATCGAAGCTGTAAATCTAGAGATGAACAACTTCTGATCTAAAATGTTGGTTTTGTTGGGGCTAAATTACATAATAACCAAATCTAACATTTTAAAGAAATCATGTTTGTGTCTTCTCAGGTGGCTCATTCTGAATATTCCATGTTACTGCTGTTGCTGTGCGTTTGTAAATGTTGACCTGAATGTAACTGATTTCTTTTCTAATGCTTCAGATGAGATGTGTGTTTGGTGCTCATATTAATGATTTTGTAATCAAAGCTTATCAGCAGCTTTCATTTGTCTCTTGTGGTCTTTTTAAAATGTGTATTCATGGGTCTTTGATCATAGAAGATTGACTTAAAAACATTTAATTTTAACGTTTGGTTTCATCAAATGACAGCAGTACAGATACATCTGTTCAGTGCTTGACCATGTTTGTCTAAACGGTGTTTTTGAATGTCCCCTTCTGCAGTTGTGGCACAAGATCACGCTGAAGTTAATGATTGTGAATCTTGCAAAATTTTGTGCCAATAGATCCAGGAAATGTTGAGCGATTTCACAGGGAAAGTAGAACATTTTGACTTCAAGTGGTGCTACAGGAAAGACAGGCTGCCACTTTAGGATTCATCATCTGGGGGACACGAATGTCTGCGCAAAATGTCGTAATGTCATGTTTCAATTTGCTCCAGTGTAGTTACGGACACTGATCTCTAGAACCGTGCATCTAGTAGCCGGTGGCAAGAACTGGAAACCAGATCTTGTGTCTCTGGTTTTTATTAAAGGGGTCAGAAGTGGTTTACCAGCACACAGATTCACTTTTATTAATGTGACAGATTGTGCTTTGCAACGAACAGAATTCTCCCTGGTTTCCTTCAGAAACGCACAGCTATTATAACAGATACTAAATTTCACATTGTGTTTGAGCTGCCGGCTGCTGTGACTGTGATACTTTTACTACAATTTGTAGGCTTTCTTTTTACTTACATCCCCAAGCAAAATCAGATAGCTACACGTTTTTATTGCCGTTACAAAACTCCCAAATGGAACTCATGCATATTTCTTTAATATGAAATTCTGATTTCCTGTCAGCAAGTCCTGTCTCTGCCATTATTTTAAAGATGCAATATGTTTATTTGCCAATAAAGGTGTCTGTAGTTGTATACATACCAGCATTATTTTACAAATGTACACATAGTTGTTGTTTTTTCTTATAATAACCAATTCGATAACCACAACAGGTGTGTTTGTTGGGCTGCAGTGTGTTATTACAAGCAGTGTGTCCCCTCCACTCTTACAAACAAGTCCCCTTTTATTGTTACCAGTCCAGGGCACATCTGTGCAATAATCATGCTGTTTAATCAGCTCCTTGATGTGTCACACTGGTCAGGTGGATGGATTACTTGCCTTTATTTGTCTGAAAACATTTTTAAATGGAGTTCACCCTGTTTCCTTAACTGCTGTCTGATGTCAAGTTTGAATGCCTGACTTTGTTCTTCAAATTAGATTTCCTAATGCTGAGGCCTGTATCTCATCAACTGTTTCAGCTTTCATTCATTAAGAAATGAAGGTTTCATTTTTCTTCTTTGCTATTTGTTGAAGTGTTCTTGTGAAATTCTGAGAGTATATTAAAAAAAAAAAAAAAAGATTGTGGGACACACCAACATTATTTTCCTCATTTGTCTCAATTATAATCCCATTTTAACTGTTGCAGTGTAAATACTCTCATTAATTAATTGAATGTGAAGTTTGATTCAATGGCACGTAATCCTACATGATTCTTGCTTTATTGTTCATGACCATGTATCAACAATGGTGTAGTTTCCATACTGATTTAAGCTCATCTCTGCATTTTAGCCTCTTTGATCCAGTTGGAAATTGTTTTATTTCCCACAATTAGACTCCTTGAAAAAAAAAGGCCTTTAAAACAGTTCAAAATCAACTTCCAACTGGATGCCCCCTTCTGAAGGTGTAATTTTAGAAATTTGACACTTAACTGAAATTACTGTTCAATGGACAGAATGTGCTGTACTTCCTTTCAGGAAATGGTTTTTTTTTTTCCCCCAAAAGCAGCTGTACACGCAGGTTTGCTTTAGCTGTGGTTTTCAGTGGAAAAAAGGCATGTACAAACCACAAACACCCTCAACCAGAACTCAACACTCAGTTCCTTATCAGATTTCTGCAGCACCGACTTCAAACTGCAGCTGAGCAGAGAGCGATGAATCCTGAAGTTTACCCGTCTGCAGCTGTTCCATTGCAGGACAGGAAATATGATGGACACTTTGGACAGCCTGAAGGCTCCTCGGTGGTTAATTACACCACTGTGAACATCAACACTGAACCCCCCAAGGACCACATCATCTGGTCCCTCTGGTGTTTAATCTATGGAAACCCTTGCTGCCTCGGATTGGCGGCTCTCATCTTCTCTATCAAGGTGAGTTTAATGTGGGACAATTCTGGATTACTTAGAATTACACCTTTCATGGACCAATCTTCTGTTAACGTCTATTCAGAAGAAAAAAAAGGAAAATCTTACAATCTGAGCAGGTGCACTGTCTGATCTCTGCCACTGAATAACAAACTACATTTGCAAATGTAAATATCAGTTCTTGCAGTGACAGGATAGAGTTAGTCAGAGGGGGGGGGGGGGGGGGGGAATCACACTTCTAGCAGAAAGCTTTACCTACATTTTTACAGACAAGGAAAACATAACCTTCACAAAGGCCCTAAAAAGAATCATTCAGGGGAAGGTCATGTGGTGGACAAGAAGATTTTCCCTATTAGGGTCAAAATGTACAAACTAATGACACAATAAATAACAAAAAAGATAGAAAATAGAAATGAAGAACAACAATTACAGCAGCTGTTTTGAATGTGTTACAAACCTTTCCGGGCATTTTTAAAGACAAAGAATTTGACAGAAACGTGGAAAGAACTCTATAAGGGACAAGTGAGTTCAAGAAACGGTAATGAGAGAAATGTTTTGCATCACCTGCAAATGAGAATCTAAAAGTTATTCAGGAGTTAATGAGAGTGAGCCTATAAACTCAGCTCAGTGAAGCTCACTTTAGGTTGAAGATAACTGAGTAAAATTTTAAAGTCAGTATGTTTTGGTCGTTCCAGGCCAGAGACCAGAAGGTGGCTGGAGATCTGGACGGGGCCCGACACTACGGCGCCACGGCCCGCTGCCTCAACATCTTGGCCACAGTTCTGGTCTCCACCGGGATCCTTATTACAGTTATTTCATTTATCGTCGTAATTGTAAAGATACATGAGGTTGGAAACAATTACATTCCAACCAGATACAATAACAGATGGTAAATGTCACACTGTTGGAACTGCCTGCTGCTGCGCCTCAGTGATACTTGTGTTTTTATACTCTCTGCTTTTGATACAAGTTGTAACTTTGTATTCCCTTTTACTTACATTGTCAACCAAAAACATTAGTTTTTAATGATGTTGCAAGAATTGTAAATGGAATTCATCAATATTTCTTGAATGAAACATTTTCAGAATTCAGAATTTGTTATAAAAATGAAATTTCTTCTCAGCAAATCCTCTGTCTCAGCCATTATTTAAAGAAAGAACATATTCATCTGTCAATAACAGTGTCTGCAGTTGTTACATACGATCAAGCATTTTCCACAAATTACAGTTTTTTTTTTACATTTACACTTTGTGCAACTGATGATGATCAAGCTAAATAATTCCCACATGAAGTGCAAATGGGTGTTGCCTACTGTTTATTATTCTGACTGACAACATCACACAAAGCAGTGTTTCCTCCATCTGAGAATTTGAGAAAGATTTATGAGCCAATGAAATGGCTGTAATAAGAGCAGGGAGCACAATACACATACTTTATATACAAATACTTAAAGACATGACACTGAATCGAAATATAGGCTACATGTCATTTATGAGTGGGTGAATTACTGACTGTCAGTTGAGTTTGTATAAGCATTGAACAGATTTAGGAATCCAGGTCTTCTTCGTGCTCTTCTTTGTGCTAACCTGACGTACTCATGCAGGAGGGAGAAAATACCGTAGATGGATCTTATTCAAATAAAGCTGTTGAAGACATATTTTCCTCAGTGGTAGCAGAAAAAAAAATCTGTCAGTTAGTGTTTTATGAAGGAATATTTTAAATAGGTTCAATATATTTTCGCTTCGAAGCTGCTGAATCTGATTGAGGAAATGTAACATCACTGCAGGAGAGCATGTAGGCGACAGAATACATTTGATGCTTTTATTCTGTTCAGTAGGTGATGGGAGCGCACAAAGTCAATGCACCAACAAAGCAGTGAAGACCAGTAGCAAAGAGCATACCACGGAAACAAACAGTGTGTCTCCTACACTCTTATAAAACCAGATAAAACTGCACATTTTAGAGTGACCTCATATTGCAACCTGTCCAAAGCACACCTGTGCAATCATCATACTGTTTATTCAGCATGTTAATGTGCCACACCAGTCAGGTGGATGTAACTTAGCAAAAGGTGAAGTACTCACTAACAACAAAATAAGAGAGACGCAAACCTTTTGTGCGAATTGAATTTTTTTTTTTTTTTTTAAACAAAAGTGCTGTTTTTTTAAAAATGTTTTTGTTGAGTGTAGGTGAAAGCACTGGAATATAAAATACTTCTTAGTAGAACCGTCTGGGTGGGTTCTTGTTAGCAACCCTTAAAAGGGGGAAAGATCCTGGATAGCAGCCCCGCAGATGGTTCTGCTTGAATCCATTACACCATAGAAGGGTTCTTTATAGAACCTCTCTTAGAAGGTTGTGGGTGGAATCTCTCAGATGGTTCTGCATAGAACCCACTCAAACAGTTTTGCCAGGAAACAAACCAAAAACAGTTCTCCAATGGACCATAGAACCGTTTATGGTTCTAGTTAAAACCTTTATTTCTAAGTGTAGCAACACTTGTGTGTCAGTCAACAGTTGCCAAAAGAAAGGAAGGCTTCATTTCAGAAACAATTTCCAAACAAATTTATTCTTAATTGAAAAACAGGAAAAAAACATAGTTTATATGTCATTACACAAAGAGAAGAATTTTAAATATGGTTGTGAAATGTGGGAAAACGTTATTGTAATTTCATGGCATGTGCGTGTTTGAAAAAAATAAAGTGTTCTGAAATAAATCCATCCTGCCTCACTGTAGTGTTGGTTAAACCTGAGGCAGCGTATTACTCTTCTTCTGTTTCCTGTCAGGATAGATGCATAAAAAACATCTGTTCATTCATGAAACTGTGTGCACACAAAGATGTAAATATTCAGAGGCATTTTTTTTTTTTTTTGTCTGGTTCTGTCTTACAAATCTCGGTAATCGTGGAACTGAACACATGTAAGAGCTACGTTTCCACTTCCACATTCAGCCAAAAATAGGTACTGTAAAACCCTTAAACAGCCGTTTGAAATCAAGACTTGCGCTCAACCTCCCTTTAGGCCTGACTGAGAGGAATGTCATGGTTCTGTAACAGTAGAAAAGCTGTCTTGTGGCTGTGGCTATCATCTCTAATTTATCCCACGTATCTGTAAACAGTTATTAAAGTGATATCTCATTCATCTCCATTCAATGTCAGAGAAAGATGATCAGTAACTAATTTATAGCGCTAGTATTGAAAAAGACCCTTACAAATTAGGCTACTTCACAGTTGAGGATAAAATAAGAATATCACTGATAGGAAATGAGGGCAAGAATGTGAGCAAAAGGGGTCAAAGTATATTTCTCAAACATTCATTAATTAAGCCTATGAATGAGAATCAGAATTAAAATGTTACAGATTGCTGTATAGATTTCTAAACAATAACACAGTCAGGGAAATCAGCCACATCCTATTATTCTTTGTGCCAGTTTCTGGCCAACTTCAACTGACAACTCTGTGTTGTCATTTATTTGATCAATTCAATCCTCTTTGTGAATGCACTGATACAGTAGTACAGCTACAGCTGCCACAATGACAGATACAGTTGACATTGTTATTGTGGTGTTAACACAATTTGTAATTGTTTATACACAGTTACTCATTGTTGAGAAAAACAGATACAACACACTTAACTTTATTTGTCTTACAAAAATTTAAAGTGGAGCTCACCCTGTTTCCTTAACTGCTGTCTGCTGTCAGGTTTAAATGCCTGATTTTGTTCTTCAAATCAGATTTTGTAGTATTCAGGCCTATATCTCATCAACTGCTTCAGGAAATGAAAGTTACATTTTTCTTTTCTTTTTTGTAACTCTTTGAAGTGTGCTTTGTGAATTTCTGAAGGGTAAAAACAAGATTGTGGTTGTACATTTTTACTGTGTTGCAGTTTATTTATTTATTTAATTATTTTTTTTATTTTTTTTATTTCACTTTATTAATCCCCGAGGGGAATTTCTTCACTACAGCAGGGGGGCTCTCAGGGGGGAGCTGCTGCAACAGGCTGCCACTAGCGCGGCGCCAGGTAACCTGACCTGAGGTGCATGTTTTTGGATGATGGGAGGAAGCCGGAGAACCCGGAGAGAACCCACGCAAGCACAGGGAGAACATGCAAACTCCGCACAGAAAGGCCCAGGACCGGATTCGAACCTTTTTGCTGTGAGGCGACAATGCTAACCACTGCACCACCATGCCGCCCTACTCTAACTTTCTGTTTTAATGTGAAGTTTGATCAAATGGCACCACATCAGATGTAATGTAGGAACTTCTGGTGTAGTTTCTTCACTGATTTTCGCTCATGTTTTTGTTTTAGCTTTTTTGATCGAGTTGGAGCCTTTTTACATCAAGAGCCTAGAAAAAAAAATTGGCATTTAAAACAATTCAAAATCAATTTTCCATCTGGCTGCTCTTACTCTCAAGTTTAGCTTTAGAAATATAATACTTTACTGAAATTAAAGGCATGTTCAGTGGTGAGACTGCATTGTAAATTTACAAATGCTTGAAAGCAAGTGTTGTTTTGCAGAAGCAACCGTAAATGCAGGTTGTGTTCGGTCTTTTTTTTTCAGTGGAAAATAGTCCTATGCAAACCACAAACACCTTCAAATGAAATCGAGCGTCACAGTAACGCTTCAGTTCCTCATCAGATTGCTGCAGCACCGACTTCAAATTGCAGCTGTGCCTGTCTGCAGCTGTTCCATTGCAGGACGGGAGGTATGATGGACACTTTGGACAGCCTGAAGGTTCCTCGCTGGTTCAGTACACCACTATGAACATCAACACAACATTGTCTTGGTGGTTCTTCTAACTCTGATGTTTTTCTGCTCTAGCCATGACACAAATAGTAATAGTTAAATACCAATGTATACAGTGGGTACAGAAAGTATTCAGACCCCTATAGGGACTGTGAATATTTGTACAATATTGTGTTTATCTTTGGGTTAGTAGATTTATGTAAATATTTATTGTATGGTTTACTGCCGGTATGTAGTTACCTGTAAATGGTATGTCCCAGCTAATTAGTACAATTATTTGTATAAAAGCAGCTCAGTTTGTTTGTGTAGGGGGGATACTGATAGGGGATGGCAAACCTGTGTTGTGGTGCTTATTGGAAAAAAAAAAAAAAATGAAGCTGCATCTGAAACTCCTCCTGGACTCCTGATCTGCTCATTTGCCTCCATGGCTGCTCAGGCATGTTAACACAGATGATCTCAATGTTCTTGAAGGCACATATTAATTGTGACAGACAATTCATGGTGGGCGTGAAACTCACAAAAGCCTGAAAGTTCCTCTTCAGAAGCAGTGTTTGGTTTGTCCCTTCTGGGCTACCGTAGAAAGATGGCAGCTCTGTGGAGGAGGACCCCCTCCTTTTGGACCAGAACGGCATTTCATCATCCAGGACGGGCTCTCTACACCAAGCTTCGCTGTGGTCTGCTGGGGGAGCAACATTGGAGCCGGAGACACCAACAGACTTAACAAACTGGTTAAGAAGGCCGGCTCCATCATTGGCTACAATCTGGACATCCTGGAAAAGGTGGTGGAGAGGAGGACGCTGAACAAACTATTATCCATATTGGATAATCCTGACCAGCCTCTCCACCACCTGCTGCAGGGACAGAGGAGCACTTTCTCCAATAGACTCCTCCAGCTCTGCTGTCACAAGGACAGATACAGGAGATCATTCTGATACAGGAGATCATTCCTGCCCACTGCAATAAGACTGTACAATAACTCACCTCTGGCAAAATCAATCTCACAACAATAACACCGTTGTCTGTTGTCTGTTTTTATTGGTTGTTTAAGTATAAAAAAAAAACAAAAAAACTTTGCACTGTTGTTTAGTTAGTTTTAATTTAATTATTCTATTTTATTTTATTATATTTTATTGTATATACTGTGCATTTTTATATTTAATATTTTTTACTGTTATTTTATTTCTTTCCTGTATCTATGAATGCTGCTGTAGCGAAAAAAATTTCCCCTTGGGGATTAATAAAGTGTCTGTCTGTCTGTCTGTCTGTCTGTCTGTCTGTCTGTCTGTCTGTCTGTCTGTCTGTCTGTCTGTCTGTCTATCTATCTATCTATCTATCTATCTATCTATCTATCTATCTATCTATCTATCTATCTTTGTCTTTGACTTTGTCTCAAGGAGGAACTGATCAAAGTTTGATGGTCAAAGGTCACTGTGACCTCACAAAACACGTTTGTGTTCATAACTCAAGAATTCATACACCAATTTCGCACAAATGTTTAACAGGATAGCATGTAGATGTGATGACAGTTCATGTCCAAACGGTCAAAGGTCAACTCTCTTTCCAATTGCGCTGTATAAACCCTGTTCTTGACATTATTTAATGCTATGATTCAGCAAAAGGAGGGCAGATTATGATGTCATTTTGGGTGTTGAACTTGAAACGTTAGTGATCGTATAGATCTTCTGGGTTGAAGATGAGAGTGAAACATCGTTTTTTAGAATTTGTAGTTTCTATGCGGTAAAATCCATATTTAAAGTATTGTCTACTGTCATTCATCTTAATTGGCCCAGCATGTGAGCACATATAACAATTCCTTCAAAGTCCTTACAACATACAAGAGGGGCAATCAAATAGTTCTGAGACTGCTCCTATTGCATGTGAAGGGAGCGCAGCACCATGATGTGCACAGAGCAGGGGAAAAACACTTCAAAAAATACTGAGGTAAAGACACAAACTTAACACACATCATAATCCCTAAAAACATGCATTCATTTTACTGGAATGCTCCATTGTAGACCTCAAATTGGATACTTACCCTGGGTTAACTTATTAATGCTCTTCTTTAAGGTGTCCACGCCCCGGCCGATAGAAACAAAGTGATCTGAATAAACAAAGTCAGTTCAGTTTTCACAATTGAACTCGATTGTAACTCAAAGATGATCAATCCCTTCAATCTTTCACAAATAATATGCACATGGAAAGATAACAAAACCAGTGCAAACGACCTTGCAATAAATGGTAGAGTAATACTTTTCATCTTTTTTGTATTGACTCAAGCATTTGGAGATGCTTGTAAAATGGTCTGGATCAACAACAAAAAAGGCAGAGTTGAATTTTTAGGCTGATGTGAAAAGCTGACCTTTGACCTTCACCAATTGGGGGAGAAGGCAGCCACACAAATCCATCAGGACAGAGGTTTCACCGAGCTGTCAGAAAACAGTTTCTATTGAGTGACATGCAAATGCTCCCTGCGGGAGGCCTCATATCTCAGATTATATGAACCAATCCCTCTTTAGATGCTCAATTTCCACGTGCTAGATCTAAAAAAAAGAAAAACATCCTACATCTACATCTGTGGATACATCACCTGCTGAATTGTCTACATCTGTGGATACATCACCTGCTGAATTGTCTACATCTGTGGATACATCACCTGCTGAATTGAAAGAGGTTTTAACATAGATTTATCAGAATCACACATGTCAGGAAACAAAATATTAAATGAATTTGTTTTACATCATTTTATATCATAGAATAGACCCTTTTCTTTCTCAGACTGTTTTCAGTTAAAAAGAGGGAGGCTTGGAGACTCTGGGATTTGTTTCTCTTCTCTGTGTCATGTATCATCAGAAAAAAAAAAATCAGCTGTTTTCCATTTCCTCTCCACTGGATCACTCCTATTTTCGACTTTGAAGTGTTTTCTGAGTCATTTTTGTTTGAAAGCAGCAAAGAGGCAGCAGAACCAGTGGATTGCCTTCGTTACCAGTGAGTTTCTTTCTGTTTTTAATATTCTTTGGTATTGATATTAAAAAATGAACACAAACTATAAATGGAATATCCTTTAACTACATTTAATCTAATTTTTAGCTCTGGAGGATGAAGGTGTGTCTCCTATTTTGTGTCCTGTGCCTGGTGGCCACAATTGGCTACAGTCTGCTTCTGGATGATTCAGACCCAATTCCTGGACCACCTGGGGATTATGGATTAACAGGTTTTTCAGGTGGGTAATACGCTTTTCACTGTGCCAATACTCACTCTAACTACAAGCAAGTTTCCATTTATCTATCATCTGAAGCCTGGCTCCCTTTTGGACTGCCAAATGAGTTTTTCTTGATGCACGACCTACTGTATAGGCTTATGATGTGAAGTGTGCATGACCATGAAGTATTTGTTGCATCATGGTGGACAAGCCCAATATATTTTGTTTGGAATATTGTCAATGTAATATTTGAATACTTTAATGCTCATCAATCCCATGACCCATTCCTTCAGGTGCTGCCTTCAAGCCGAACCTCTCTGTCCTACAAGATTAGATATCAGAATTGTCTGAGCTATTCAATCATTTAGTATTTTTTCCTAATGTGCACAGAGAATGTTAGTCTCACCAGGTTACCGGTGTGGCTACGGACCTGTAGGTCACACTTGATGTCTCTCTACCTGATCTGCAGGACAACGAGGAAACATTGGACCACCTGGAGACCGTGGAAGAGCTACAGATTGTAAAGGTGATTTGTTTTTATACAATATGTATACACTTTCCAACAGTTTTCATCAGTTTAGTAAGTGTTCAGTTGCAGTTATCATTTATTATAATACATGAGTGCAGCTGTAGTGTGGTTTTAACTGTCAGGCACAAGGAAAGCAGATTTTACATAACAGACACAACACAGACACCTAGCTCTGGAAAAATACTACTTTTGCTTATAATGCTTATAAAAACATGTCTTCTGCTTGGAATGATAAGGTTCCATAAGGCAGTGTGGCAATATTGAGCTCAAATGTTTTTGCATTCAAAATATTACAATTGCTATGTGAAGCAAGGTCTCTTTCATACATGAAAATGACCCACACACTAAGGGCCTGATTTACTAAAGATGTGTGTGCGCGTGTGTGTGTGTGTGTGTGTGTGTGTGTGTGTGTGTGTGTGTGTGTGTGTGTGTGTGTGTGTGTGTGTGTGTGTGTGTGTGTGTGTGTGTGTGTGTGTGTGTGTGTGTGTGTGTGTGTGTGGGTGTGTGTGTGTGTGGGGGTGTGGGTGTGTGATATCACGCGCAAACTCCACACAACCCGCAAAAAAATGTCCAAGCAGATCTACTAACGACGTGCAGTGAAGACTGCGTCTTTCAAATGTGCAATTTAACACACGTTGTCCATTTTGCGTGTTTGCCTGCATGCATATGTAATATTGGGCGTTTCTGCTTGAAGGTGCAAAATACTGGGAGAGGAAATGCGAATAGAACAATTTAACACCCGCAACGATATTTACTAAACCTGAAAGTAGAAACAGGAGAAGTGATTGTTGTGTATTTTAGTACGACTGAAAGGAACGTATTAATCAGGTTCGCAAATCTGCAGAGACGGCTGCTCTTATTGTGGTGAGAAGGAGACACAGAGAAATCACAGAATACGTAGAGAACGTGGTTTTACACCCGTGATAATCTTCTATATAGCATTTTGTTCTTGTTATATTTATATTTCTTAATTTCCTTTTCCTTTTGCAGTCGCTCTGTTTCCCATTACTGCAATCTCTTTAACACACGCAAACCCCTCATTTAAATACAGCGATTTGCACCTGATTTCAATGACGCAATTACTCTTAGTAAATCACCCGCAAAACGGGTGCAAAAAAAAGTGCAAACTTTTGGTAGGCACACGCAATTTAGTACCCTTTATTTGAGATCTTAGTAAATCAGGCCCTAAATGTATTCTAAATGTGAAATATCTCAATTTTAGCACATTTTTAAACTTTGATTTTGTTTTCTAGATAGAGTCCAAAAATGCATACAACGTAACATAAAATGAATGCTGTCACAGAATAAGTGTGAGGGTAACGCTGAGATTTAAAAAATCAAACCAAAAAAAACTAATGTGATATCATTTTAGTCAGCAGTATTTGACGGTACCTTGTGTGCTGTGTCTCTCACCAGGTTTTACCACAATCCACCTAACAGCTGTCCAGACATCTCAATAAAAAACAATAATATCAGCCACATAGTGGAAAAGTCAGAGTATTGCCACATTCATTAATCTTGGAAACACGATTGTCCCAAAGAAAGTTTGAGCCAAAGTGAATGAGATTTATCCATCAGAGACCATGAATGTTTGTCCATAATTCTATGGCAGTTGTTGAGATATTTCAGTCTGGACTTAAGTCTTGGGCCAACCAACACACTGACGACCTTGCTGCCATGTCCCTGCATGACTCAAAACAATGATAGGAGGACTGAAGCTGAAAATGGAAAATAAGCCTTTTATATCAGTATACATGTGCACAGAGAAGTTTGCTGCAACCTTGGTAACTTAATCTGTTTGATCCAGACGTCATTGATCCCATCAACCAGGATCTTGAGACTTTACAGAAGAGCACAACTAAGTTAGAGCTTGGTAAGTATCATGTTCAAGGATTACATGGGTGTTTCAGGATATTTGTGCATGTGGATAGTGATTGATCTTAAAGAGACCAATATATGGTTAGAGTTGTCCCTCTACTTTATGTGCATACTACATCTGACTTTTTACCTCTGTACTTTTGGTGGTTATCACCTTCTTTTTGTTATTGTGTCCTTGGTTTGTTTGTTTTTTTCCAACATTTATTGAGCATTGGATTTGAATTTGACCAACAAAGCAGAATGCAAACAGATTTCAGAGGACAAAATATTTCATCTGTGTGTAAAGATAAAAGAGTTTGATATATTTCTGTCAGTGGAAGAACACACGTTAAATGACGTTGACATCAAGCGTGGAAAAAATGCTATAAACATGGAGATTTCAACTCACTGTCTTGATCACCGACTGGAACTGACTCAGGTGACAGCAGGTAGTCCTGTAAAGTGTAAGAGCTGAGTATCTGGCCCTCCATGCTTTTTTCTTTTTTCAGTTATAAACTTTGACTTTGTCCGGAGGGTTGGTCAGAAGTACTTTGTGTCCAACAAGGAGAGAGGCTCTTTCTCCCGGGCTGCCGAGTTCTGCTCCCAACGAGGCTTAGAGCTGGCTCTGCCCCAGAACGAGGACGAGAACAGTTCACTGACTGAAGTGTTCGGGGACGATCCCAAAACGGTCTGGATTAACTTCAACAATAAAAAGGCAGAGGGGGCGGTTGATATGGAAACCCGACCTCTGACCTTCACCAAATGGGGAGAAGGGCAGCCAGACCAATCTGTACAGGAGAGCGGCTGCACCATGCTGTCAGAAAATAGCATCTGGCGAGTGACAGGCGACTGCTTCCTGAATGCTTACATCATTTGTCAGTTATAAATGTCAAACAATGATATTGATGGGTCACAAAAGAAGCACATTTATTCTCTCTCTCTCTCTGCATGTTTAAACTTAGTCTGCTGCAGCCCGTTCTGTTCTGTTCTGTGACAGCATTGAGTTTCACTCTTGTGTCATGTTGAAAGTGATGCAGAAATGAAACCAGGTCCGACCCAGTCAGAGTACTGTCAATGATGTTGTGGTAAAACTGACCAGGGTGCTTATTCAGAAACAACACCAACAGGGAACATTTACATGACTAACACAAAGGCTCGTAACATAAAGGATTAAAAATAGTGGTGTTAAATCTATGCCCATTGATTTGTGTATCACAAGGAAACTGCTTCATGGACGATGTGTAAAAACTTTTTTTTTATTTAAAAAATACCCATGAATAAACATGTCCATGAAACTGACTCCATGCTTATGAAACATATGATTGCAATATTAGCATGGCAATGTTACTGTTGCTGTTGTTATTACAGATATATTCATGTTTGAAAAATAATGTCTGCATAAAATTACAGGTAGGATATTATGTGTAAAAAAACAGATTGTGTATTTGGTAAGTAGCCCTAACAGCCCTGACAGAAGAAGCACATGGGTTTCCCATGTTTTCTGCATGGGAAACATGTGATCACATGTAAAGACACGTGTTTACCACAGGTTACAATATATAGTAATAATATGTGGAAAAGTATTGACATGTTGTAATTTGTAATAGTATGTGAAACATGTGGAAATCATGTTATCACATGTAATCTGTCACAAATAATGCACATTTTCACCAACACATTTTAACAGGTGCAGTAATGTGAGCACTGACAAACACTAAGGTTCAGCGGAGAAGACAGAGACTTGAAAACGACAAAGTGCCAGAATTATTGACCCACTTGATTTGATTTTTGGAGCATTTTGATCCTTTTTACAGACAGTTTTGTCAATATTTGCAATTCATGTTTGAAAACAACCAAATTATTTTTTGCCAAATATTTATTTTATGTTTTTGTCGAGGTTTGATGGTTTTCACATGTCTAACATGGATTTCACGTGGCAATACGCATGGGTTTCACATGGGTTTCTCTGGACTGCAGTTTGAAGCTCCACCTACTCCTTTATCCAGTCTTTCTGCTATGTCTTGTAATAAACACCTTGAACTGCTTCCCTAACTCCATAGTGTGTTTGCATTTTGCGTCAGTAGCTTAGCACTTCCCAGGTTTTCACATGTAATCCCATGGCTTTCACATGACAATGCACATGGGATTGATATGTAAGGGTTTCACGTGGGAATACACATGGGTTTCACATATAATCCCTTGAGATTCACGTGGAATAACATGGGTTTCACAAAGATAAATATAAGGGTTTCACGTGAGAATATACGTGGGCATCACATGTCATGCCGGGACCTCAACAAGTTATCCCATAGTTGTCACAGGAATGTACATATGCTCCACACCTTTGCCATGAAAGTTCTCCAAAACACATTTCCCATGACCTAAACAAGTGTAGCACATGTGCGCGTGATTTCAACATGTTTTCCCGTTTTTGAGTTTCCCCTGTGCACAATCACATGTGGTCATGTGGTGAGACGTGTTCAGATGTGTTTTTGTACATTGGAAACTCATGTTGTTTGTGGAAGGCAATGAAGCATGCAGTATTGAATACTCAATGTTTCATTTTTTCAGCTTTGTATTTAGTTTCTTTTCAAAATGAATTAGTAAGCTTATACAATTGGTAAAATAATTATTGTGGTGGCGGGGCGTAGTTTGGCTCAGCTGCAGGAGGGACTGATTGGGGGAGTGGTTCAGGGACGGTGCCTGGAAGGGGCTTGATTAGCCCCAGCTGAAATCAATCACTGATTGACTCTCTCGTCCCCATAAAAACCCAAGCAGCAGGACACCAGGGCTCACCCTGGAGGACACAGAGCAGCAGGCTGGCTGGCTGGCTGTGGATGCAGCGTGAGGCAGCGTGAGGCTCGAATGGCTCACAGGAGAACACAACGGATGTGAGATATTGGCTGTGTGGAATAAAACACATTAACAAACTATACTTTGGCTGGTTGTTGTGCGTTTGGGCCGGAAGAACCCTTGGTGACGGCAAGATGTCTGTCACAATTATCTAGATGTAAGCCAAATAAAGATGGACCTCACATCTAAGAGGCATCTATCAAGTACTTAGGAAAGAGAGACAGTGGTTTGGTCACAACAGACTCAGAGTGGTTAATAATGTTTGGATATTGAGGGTATATTATTACCCACAGTGACCAAAATGAACAATGTGTGAAGCCTGTGCAGATTTCCACATGAAATCCATATATTTACCTATAAAAAACCCATGCGCGTGTGGAATCCACAGAAAAAAAACACATTTTTAATTTCAAACATGCAATACAAATGTATTGACACAAATGTCAGTAAAGAGGATCAAAATGCCCTGAAAATCAAATTAACATGTTAACATGTGTCCTCCATGTGTAAGAAAAACATGGAAAACTCATGTATTTTTATCTGTGGGTGAAGCAAAGCACCAAAGCCCTCTTTTTCTCTCACCAATGTGCTCGGTGATGATCAAAATCAGAAAGTGGTTCTCTATGGAAATGTATATGTGATGAATTTCAAATAATGAGAAGTACAAAACTCCACATACTTTTGCTTTTATAACTAAAGGATTAAATGAAAAAATCTGTTCTCAATGGGCTCTTTGTTCTCATGCGAGGTATCTGGTTCTGTTTTGAGTGTCATATTTGATATTTTTCAAATGTTTTTAATTTCTTCTGGGCTGGCTCTTTCATACATCTAACTTTGAACTACTTTCTTTGCCTCTTTGGTTTGGAAACAGCAAAGCATCAGCACATTTCGGATACAATTCCTGAGTACACCGTGAGTTTCTCTCTTTTTATCAACTAATAGCATTAGATTAGCATTACTATTGCCTGCTAAATAACTTCACTATACACTCGAACAGAAGACACATTAAGTGTTACAAAGTGGAGCAAACTTAAGACATATCATTTGTAATGATTTTTTTACAACGTAGATTAAGTAAACTGTTTTCTTATGTTTATACTAATTGAAGAAAAGAAATCATTCATACACAAACTGAAAATCAGAACTTGATTTGATTTCAGTTCTGCCTTCAGAAGATGAGGCTGTGTCTCCTATTCTGCATCGTCCTCCTGATGGCTCCTACTTGTAGCAGCCAGATTGCAGGTCATTCTGATCCCAAAGGAGAAAGAGGTGAGACCGGTCCCAGTGGATTTCACCGTGAATGAAATTGGTTTCCAGGACTTGGCCACAACTTTTCTCACCATGAATATTCAGACCTGGTCGTTGGAATATCAGGACTCAAAGAGAGCTATATTTAGGATGTGCCTGGTTCCATTGACATTGCTGGGGTGCAGTTAGGTTTCGGGTGTAGGTGGGTGTGCATGTTGTTCTCAGACAGATCCAGTCCTTGCAACTCCTTGGCTTCACCCTCTCGCCCAAACACGTTTGGGTTTGAAAAATCAAGATGACCACAGGTGAAATGCCAGATTCTGTGCTTCAAACATCACAATCCAATGGGTGATGCCTCTTGGGTTTGCCACTTGTCAACAAATTGTCCAGGCGTGCTTGTGAAGGGTGCTGTACTGTAGTACTTCCTATACAAAGTCTTCACTTGATATAAAATCATTATCACTAAAGGAAGAACCCTGTTTTAAAAAGTTACAGTTCTACCTTTCATGAAGCGCATCATGTAAGCTGATACTTAAAACATCTCGAAATGTACCATGTGGGTAACAACTGATTGAACACTGATTGAGCTCAATGTATTCTGCCCACTGTGTTACTAGTCATCTACTGTGAAATTCAGGCCTAAAAATAAGAAGGATTTAAATCTCTGACTACTTTTCAGCTCATAGAATTAAACCTCATGTAACATGACTTTTCATGTATTCTTCTGACTAAACTTTTCTATATTTGTCCTACGCAGGACAACAGGTCAATAAAGTTACATTTTATTGTTTTGTTTTTTAGCGATAAAATCATTTTCTTTTTCTAATTTCTTTAGGGTGGCTTTTTCTTTTTTTTCATGTTCACTTCCTTTACTCACTGTTGTTTGGATCGTTGTTGTCAGGATGTCGTGTTGGACCACCTGGACCACCTGGATTTCCTGGACCACGTGGACCACCTGGACCATCCTGGACCACCTGGACCACCTGGACCACTTGTAATGTGTGGAAGAGGTGATTAGTTTTTGAATCACAATTATTTTGAAATAAATTGAATAATTGCAATAATTAGTTTTTCACAACTCAGCCTGCAGCTGTGGAACAAGATGCAAGTGAATAGATGTTATTGTAGAACTTTTTATTTTATGTTCACGTGTACTATAGTTGTTGAACACTTGATGATGTATATAAAGAGATTAAATCCTGGATATTGCATCCTCCACTGCAACAATTCCATCCTTGTAATGTTTAAATGTTTGTTTAGAAACATGTTGATTCAGTTCTGTTTTCTCATTTTCAGCCCATAAACCTGCAGTCAAAGAATATTAAGTTAAATATATTATATATTAGAGTTAATCTGATAAGATTTTCTCCTTTTGCCTACCTGTAGTTAACTGTTGTTAAAATCATTTTATTTATCACTGTCTGACTTTATTAGATATGTACATACACTTGAACTCATTTGTCTCCAAAAATATGTGATATTGGGTAATTTAATGAGACCCAAAATTGCAGAACCTCATGCACTTCAAATATATCCGTTATACACATTGGGAATAGCGCCATAATGATTAGTCAATCATACACACCATAAGTCGCTGTTGTAAAAGAACAAATCAGTTGACAGTTAAATCAGTATTTGCATAAAACATGTTAAATTACAACAGCAGTGATTCAACACTTCTTAAAAAAAGATGAAAAGTATTACTCTGCCATTTATTGCAAGGTCGTTTGCACTGGTTTTGTTATCTTTCCATGTGCATGTTATTTGTGAAAGATTGAAGGGATTGATCATCTATGAGTTACAACCGAGTTCAACTGTAAAAACTGAACTGACTTTGTTTATTCAGATCACTTTGTTTCTATCGGCCGGGATGGACACCTTAAAGAAGAGCATTAATAAGTTAACCCAGGGTAAGTATCCAATTTGAGGTCTACAATGGAGCATTCCAGTAAAATGAATGCATGTTTTTAGGGATTATGGTGTGTGTTAAGTTTGTGTCTTTACCTCAGTATTTTTTGAAGTGTTTTTCCCCTGCTCTGTGCACATCATGGTGCTGCGCTCCCTTCACATGCAATAGGAGCAGTCTCAGAACTATTTGATTGCCCCTCTTGTATGTTGTAAGGACTTTGAAGGAATTGTTATATGTGCTCACATGCTGGGCCAATTAAGATGAATGACAGTAGACAATACTTTAAATATGGATTTTACCGCATAGAAACTACAAATTCTAAAAAACGATGTTTCACTCTCATCTTCAACCCAGAAGATCTATACGATCACTAACGTTTCAAGTTCAACACCCAAAATGACATCATAATCTGCCCTCCTTTTGCTGAATCATAGCATTAAATAATGTCCAGAACAGGGTTTATACAGCGCAATTGGAAAGAGAGTTGACCTTTGACCGTTTGGACATGAACTGTCATCACGTCTACATGCTATCCTGTTAAACATTTGTGCGAAATTGGTGTATGAATTCTTGAGTTATGAACACAAACGTGTTTTGTGAGGTCACAGTGACCTTTGACCATCAAACTTTGATCAGTTCCTCCTTGAGACAAAGTCAAAGACAAAGTTTTGCAAGGTTTGAAGAAATTCCATTCGTTCCTGAGATATTGTGTTCACAAGAGTGGGTTGGCAGAAGGTCAAAGTGACCTTGATCTTTAACCCCTAAAGGTAACCCCTGTATATATATATATATATATATACAGTGGTGTGAAAAAGTGTTTACCCCCTTCCTGAGTTCCAATTTATTTGCATGTCTGTCACACTTAAATGTTTCAGATCATCAAACAAATTTAAATATTAGTCAAAGATAACACAAGTAAACACAAAATGCCGTTTTTAAATGAAGGTTTTTATTATTAAGGGAGAAAAAAAATCCAAACCCACATGGCCCTGTGTGAAAAATATTAGTATATATATTGTGAATCATGTATTTGTTGAAACTGTTTTCTACCTACAGCACTGTAAAGTGGGCACGGCCCCATGGCTCAACACAATGACAATGCTATTTTCAGAAGAAGAAATACGTGTCAGTACCAAGAATATACGGCTGTTCCGGCTTTTTGGAAAACAAATGTGTTCACTTGTCAACTGTAAGCTGTTTTCTTTTTTCAGTTATAAACTTTGACTTTGTCCGGAGGGTTGGTCAGAAGTACTTTGTGTCCAACAAGGAGAGAGGCTCTTTCTCCCGGGCTGCCGAGTTCTGCTCCCAACGAGGCTTAGAGCTGGCTCTGCCCCAGAACGAGGACGAGAACAGTTCACTGACTGAAGTGTTCGGGGACGATCCCAAAACGGTCTGGATTAACTTCAACAATAAAAAGGCAGAGGGGGCGGTTGATATGGAAACCCGACCTCTGACCTTCACCAAATGGGGAGAAGGGCAGCCAGACCAATCTGTACAGGAGAGCGGCTGCACCATGCTGTCAGAAAATAGCATCTGGCGAGTGACAGACAACTGCTTCCTGAATGCTTACATCATTTGTCAGTTATAAATGTATTATGCAGGAATCTTTGGGATTTTCAGGACTTTTTCAGTTTCAGTTCTCAATTGTAAAATTAAATCTCAATTCAGTACATAAACTAGACAATTCAAGGTTCAAATTTACATCCATGTTTGTCCAGGCTCATATAGTGGTGAAGGAATTTTCATCTATCATTGGATCTCCCCAAATGGATGTAAACTGTAACTTGACATGTTGGCGGAGGCATACAGGCTGCAAGGTTTGAAAAAAAAAAAAATGTTGATACATTTTTCAGTGTAGGACTAAGCACCTTTTGTCCTCGCAGCTCTCGCATTGTGTCCGCGAATATAGCAGGAAGGTTAAGTCCCTTCTTTCTTCAGCTGAGATAGCAGCGATAGTGAAAAACATGGTTCTGCTTTAAAGCTAAAATCTGCTGAAAAAAGAAAGTTCTGTTGATTTGAGGAAGACATATAACGACTTACAGTCAAAACTGGGTGGTAACTATTTTTCTTACCCTTAATACTTTTGTCCAGTGGTTACATTAACTATGTCATCTTTAAAATTAATTATGCAACAATATCACAAAGGAGTCATGACAACTTAAATTGTCTGGTTTCAGGAACGAAGATGTAAAATCAATCTTTTATTTCTCATTTTATTTCAAATGAGATCAAATGTTTTTGCTGTCACAACGCTTTGCCATTGTTGGCAAAAACAAAAGAAGATCCTCCCCTCTGTTCTAAAACAGAGGGGAGGATAATTTTTTCTGAGTTCCCAAATGGGACTTTGCATCTGCTGTTTACATTGGACCAAATCCCTTGTACATGAGTTCTCCTTCATATCTCAGTCATTTTTCTTTGGAAGCATTGAAGAGGCAGTACATCCAGCAAATTACTCCTTATTTAATACAGTCAATTTATTTCTGCTCATCAGTATATTATTATACTAGATTTAGTGTTACCAAGAGCTTTGAAATAACAACTACAGCTTGCTAATAAGTAAATTAAATGTAACTTAATTTCCAGATACATTAGGTTGGTAAAGCAGCTTTTTCGAAATATTAGTAGAATCCACACTGACACACAGGTGGCTGGAAAACTTCAGGGAACCACTATAAACATGTAGATTACAAAATGTATCATAGTTTCTGTTGTGAAAAAGTGCGTTGAAATTCACATTGAATCAACGGTTGCAAATAATCACGGAAAATATTTGTATATCGAACATTTGGCTGTTACAGTTTCAGTTCTGGACTGAGAAGAAGAGGCTGCTTCTCTTATTCTGCATCCTCTGTCTGCTGTCACCCATAGGCCGCAGCAGCTTCCTTGTCCTTCTAGTCCCAAAGTTGAAAAAGGAGATCGTGACATCCTGGGATACCTGGAGCACCTGGGAAACCTAGGCTGCCTGGACTGACCGGTGTGCCTACTTTCCAGTTCCAAAAGTTAAAAAAAAGATAATCTACCTCACCACAACAGTGTTTTGAAAATATAATCTTTGACCAGTCTTCACCAATTATTTGTTGGCAAATGAATTTGATTTTTACTTACGATCCTACAATCTTCCCTCAACTGGCTTAATTTCTATTTCCCTGCTCTTCAGGGCATCGAGGTATGAATGGCCCTTCTGAAATATCTGGAGATCATGGACCTGGAGTAACATGCACAGAAGGTAAATTCAGCTTCATAAGAGAAGATAAGACAAGACAAGATAAAGGTGCCTTTAGTCTGCAACAGCAACAATAGTGTCAGTTTATTACACGCCACACTGTGCCAGATGGGTCAAATACAGTATCGGTCTCCCGCTTTGTCAGACTGTACAATATTATTTTGAGACATTGTCCAATGAAGGTAGCGCTGCAATATAAATACAACTGTAGTACATGTAAATATATTTGTTCTTGTCATCCTTTGTCTTCACTTTGTACATGCTTCCTGAACATGGACTCATTTATGTAACATAAATGTACACGTTATGTATTAATGATGAGATTAACGGAAAATTCTGTTTTATTCTTCACAAGGAAATATGAACTCTGATTCAACTCTGTTTTGTCGACTTGTGATTTTTAAATCTTACCTACCTTGCTTCTTAAAACAACACCACCAAAGTTGCAGTGGTTTACGCCCACATTAATCTTCCATAATGGCAAATAAAAATAGTTCATTGCTCGTATAAAGAAATAAAAAATAGTAAAAGAACACAGGCTATAAATGATAGCCCTTTATTTGTAGAAGTTGCACCTCTGTATAGGTGACTCCTTCGACCTTAATCTGTTTGATTCAGATGTTTGATTCCTTCCAGTAAGGAACAAGTAACAAGCCTTAAAGGACGACCTTGCTAAATTAGAGCTGTGTAAATATCATGTTCAAGGATGATTGTTTCAGAAAGGGAGTGCATTACAACTGTTCAAAAGTGTTTTGATAATTTTTAATTAAATTCATACATGGCCAAAGTGGTTTCAAGTCACTTTGTGTGGACAATTTCACAGGAAACACAATGTTTCAAAATCAGCCTTATCTCAGCGAGAGAAGCTCAAATACAGCATAAAAATGCATTACACTGCAACTGCTTAAACTAAGTGTTTACAAAGAACTTTCTTCATCAGTACTATGGCAAACGGGATAAACTACATGGCCAAAGTGGTTTCAAGTCACTTTGTGTTCACAATTTCACAGAAAACAGCATTTCAAATCTCACTTTATCAGACTAATGTAAAACTGCATCACAGCGCCACGGATTAAACTAAGTGTTTACGAACAAGTTTCTTTCTCAGAACTATGGCAAACGGGATAAACTACATGGCCAAAGTGGTTTCAAGTCACTTTGTGTCTGCAATTTCACAGAAAACACAATGTTTCAAAAACAGCCTTATCTCAGCGAGAGAAGCTCAAATACAGCATAAAACTGCATTACAGTGCCACGGCTTAAACTAAGTGTTTACAAACAAATTTCTTCATCAGTACTATGGCAAATGGGACAAACTACATGGCCAAAGTGGTTTCAAGTCACTTTGTGTTCACAATTTCACAGAAAACACAATGTTTCAAAAACAGCTTTATCTAACCCTAACCCTCTAACTCTAACCACCTAAACTTAACCCTAACCCCTAACTCCCAACTCTAACCCTAACCTTACCTGAACCCTAACCCTAACCCTAAAACTAACCCCTTAAACCTAACCCTAACCCTAACCCTAACTCTAACCCTAACCCTAACCCTAACCCTCAAGGAACAAGAACGACAGAACCAGTGGTAGAAGAAGTATTCAGATCCTTAAGTATCAATATTGGATAATCCTGACCACCCTCTCCACCACCTGCTGCAGGGACAGAGGAGCACTTTCTCCAATAGACTCCTCCAGCTCTGCTGTCACAAGGACAGATACAGGAGATCATTCCTGATACAGGAGATCATTCCTGCCCACTGCAATAAGACTGTACAATAACTCACCTCTGGCAAAATCAATCTCAACTATAACACCGTTAAACTGTTGTTTGTTTGTTTGGTCTTTACACTACTGTTTAGTTAGCTAATCTAATATTATTCTATTTTATTGTATATATTGTGCATTTTTATATTTAATATTTATTACTCTGTTATTTGTATTGCTTTACCTCTGCTGCTGTAGCGAAAAAATTTCCCCTTGGGGATTAATAAAGTGTCTATCTATCTATCTATCTATCTATCTATCTATCTATCTATCTATCTATCTATCTATCTATCTATCTATCTATCTATCTATCTATCTATCTATCTATCTATCTATCTATCTATCTATCTATCTATCTATCTATCTATCTATCTATCTATCTATCTATCTATCTATCTATCTATCTATCTATCTATCTATCTATCTATCTATCTATCTACAGCAATGTAAAAAAATACTACAAGTTAAAGTCCTGTACGAAAAATCATAGATAAAAGTAGGCTACATAAGTATTAGCAACAAAATAGTTAAAGTATTAAAGTTAAGTCCTGGTTTGGTCCAACTGACTGATATACCATTATGTATGACATCATTAGATCATTCATAGTGACACGTCTCTGACATACTGTGACTATCAAACTTCTGCTGGGTAGTGCATGATTTGCACTTTGAACATTACAAATCTGTAACTATTTCAGTAAAATTATTCATTTCAAACTCAGCATGACTGTTTAGCATTTCTAAGGAATTCTGTGAAATCCATTCATCCTGTCCTGTGAATATTAAATCCAAGATGCAGCACATAATATCCCAAAACTGAAATTTTTACGACCATTTTCATTGATCTTGACAGAGTAAATAGATATTGTGTTGGGTAATGTTCCTGGTCTCCTTGAACTCTAAATTATCCCTTTGTAACACTCTGCAGGATCAGTTTTGGACTCCAAATGTCTTCTTTTGTGTAATAAATCTCTCATGAGACTTTGCTTACTTTGGACCAAATACCTCATGAGTTCTCCATAAAATATGACTCATTTCTCAGAACACCCAGCAGCAAGCTTTTACAGTGTTTTAAAATGCATAAAAGACGGTGAATTATGCAGTTTTAGTTGCAGGCATACTCACGCTGAGTATTTGCAAAAAATGTCCTCCTAGACTTGCAATGCATCTGCATCTCCTTTAAAAAAGCATTGCATTATGTCTTTTGCACAGACATATTTTCCTATTAAAAAAAATTATTCAAGCAAATAATTGTAAGAATTAGGCTACTAAAACGTGTGCACGCATACCACTTTTCAAAGGGGTGTTTTGAAAGCATGTGACACAATAAAACGTACAGCAGTGCTGCGGTCTCAATTCTTTCATTCATTCATTTGTTTTAGGTTGAATGTAAATGTTCAGTCCCTTTACGAGTAATCTAAAAAGTTAGGTCCATTTAAAAGAGGACATTTCACACGTTGTTTATCAGACACTTTATTTAATAAGTTAAAAGTGACGCTTTAAAAATGTTGTGTAAAAGTATGAAGTTGATGAAGTAGCTCTTACTGAAGCTAAGTAGCAGCTATGTCTTTACATTTGGTGGATAACTCCTGACACGGATACAGCGAAACAGGTCATATGTTTTACAATACGGACCAAACTACAGACGTGTTTGTAGGGACAGTTTGGACTCTGCATATTGGCTGCAAAGTATTTCTTCGACTCATTATGCGGCTTAAAATGGTTCTGTCAGTCACCGCTTCCTTTTATATATAGTCTATGGCTCTCTTATAGGGCTAACTTCTTTTATTGTGGCAGGACAAATGTGACGTATTTCCCGCCATCTGTGTTGCCGTAAGGACGAACCATTTAACTGTATATAAATGATTGTATACATTTTCCAGTGAAAGGCGAGGCGAAAGCGCGCGATAGAAGTATTCTTAAATGACATTACCCTGTAAAACAAAATAATATTGTAAATCTATATAATGTCTTTTAGCCGTGAGTGTAGTAGGATTAGCAGAGTGGCGCAGCGGAAGCGTGCTGGGCCCATAACCCAGAGGTCGATGGATCGAAACCATCCTCTGCTAGATATTTTTCTTTGGTGCACTCGTTTGCTAGTGGATAACAACAGCGTTGCAGTAACTGAGTTGAAGTGTCGCTATTTCGTTGCCATTAACCTATGCATTTTGAAACAAAGTAGAAAGGGAATAAAGTTTGACAACTACTGAGAGTTGATCTGGAGAATCGTTTCTGTGAAACAGAAATTCAGGGAAATTGTTGATTTACTGCACCAAAAACAGGGCGACTGGTTTCTGACTGGAGTCTTTGCCGAGCAACAATTGATGCCCTGAAACTAACCACCTATGTTGTATGAACAAAGACCAACAGAGTTGAATATGATCAAATATGTAAGAAACTGTCACTTAAAAAGCAAAACATGTCAATTTAAAGCAAACTACACAAACAGATTCTCTTAGAAGCCTGATAAAGCCATAACATTTAATTTAATCTGACATGACAATGGTAATTTTACATTTAACAGTGAAGCTTATTAAATGATTAGGAGCAGAATTCAGCTGTTTTTTGGTGGGGTTTTTTTGCCATTTTAATGGCAGGCATGTCTCCTGTGCACCACCTCACCAATCATGCATCAACATAATTTAGTCTGACCACATTCACAGGTAATATGGAGTGTTTATCAGTGATCACGTGGAATTAGTGGAAACACTGAGGGGACACACGTAGATAAAAGAAACAGGAGCAGAAATAACACAAGGCTTATGTCCATGAATCTGTTTCCTCTGTGCCTGTTGGGGCTTGTCTCTGTTCATTTTTATTTCCTTCAAAGTAAGAGTGCACTGTCATACAGCATTGCTTCATCCAGGACGAACAAATCATTCCGCAAACTGTCTAAAGAATCAAATGAACAGGATGAGAATGGATGGCATTATTGACTAACATGAATAACAGCATGTTAGCTGGAAGAAGTTAGGCCACATTGGAATTGATTGAGTGATGATGGAATTTACGTTAGTTCGTTTTCTATTTAAAGGGTCAGACTTTGATATCATAATGTCAAAGTTCATCCAAATTACATTCTACTCACCCAAAACAGTAAGTAGACATGCATAAAGTCTGAGTGTTTTTTTGCTGTCAACAGTTTACACGGACCATTTCAGAGACTTGAATGTTTTATCAAGTCATGACACTGTTTAGTTGTAATTTTGGGAGAGTAAGTCAAATTTAATTTGTATCTATTGTATAGTGTGACAGTTAACAGTAAACAGTAAATGCTACAAAGAGAAAGTGACAAAAAGTTTTGGATTCCAAATAAAAAGTTAGGTACATGTTTTTGTTTTCCCAGTGTTGAACACTTTTAATGCAAAACACATCATCTGAACTTCTCAAACAAAAAAATGTGCAACCTTCATCTCGATTGTCCAAACGTCTCTTCTGTTCTTTGACCTCCCCCCCGTGATGAAGGGTGAAGTCATCCTGAGGTCCCCTGTGAGGACTGGAACTCGTTCAAATGTAGGACAGACTCCCAGACATCAGGAGTTTGGTCTTCTGGGTCCCACATTAAAGAAGAGTCCTTTACCGTGCAGGGAAACACCTGACATGGGTTGGCAGCCCATTATTCAATTCGTTATATTGAAAAATGACTTGTGTGGTCTGCAGAGTGTCTACGCCACAGCGGGGATAAAATACTGCAGCGACACGTCTTCATGCAGCAAAATCAAGTGAAGGACCCTCTGATGGACGATATCTGAGGAGACGAGGGCAACGTCAATGAAAACACAATGTGACCAGCCGTGGAACAAACTACTGCAATTAAAGTAGCAGCACCACATTTATCTGTTACAAGTGCATTTACTTTTTGAACTTTGAAAAACTGTTTCCTAAACCATAACGCTGCTGTAACAATAGTGAAATGAAATGTGAAAAGGAGTAATATTATTGTGGATGCAGCCACTGGGCAGCATGACATGATAAAGAGTTAAAGAGCTGTGGGTCGACTTACTGCACATGGCCTTGCTGGGGTTGACCTGCTGTCCCATGAGGAACTGTTGAAGCCTCTTGATGTCCACCCTGGCCTCCACCATGGTGTCTTGGTCTCTGCTCTGAGACGGACCACCGCCCTGAGAGGCGTCATCGCCTGGAGGGACAGGAGGCAGAAAGGGAGGGAGGGAGATGAGTGAAGAGAAAGGAGTTAGAGCCAAGTCATGGAAACGTGAAGTGTTCTGAACTCCTTTTCTATCACAGTAAATTAAATAGCTGATCATATACTGAACTAATGATCTAATATCTAAAAGGAATACGGGGAAGTTGAGAGAATGCTGAAAGACGGTGGAGCAGCAGACTCCAAGAGGAAGAACACCTTCAGTAGTTCTGATGAAGCAGAGGTGCAGCTGCAGGAAGTGAACAGCGCTGTCATATTTATTAGCGCAGCGTAAGTACTGGATGTAATTTAAAAAAACAAAAAGATGCATGCGATTAGATTGCTCGGCGCAAAACCAATTGTGTCAAAACAACCAGCAGCTCGCAGACTGCAGCAAAGCTGTCGTCTGGCCGTCAGGGTGTTAGAACCATGATGGTAAAGTAATGAAAATAATTATAAAAAATAATATATATATATAACTGTAGACTGAAGACTGTAATATTATACAAGTGAAGAATTGAAGAAAACGCAAAAAACAATTATTTGGCACAAAGATTCCAGCACTCAGAGGTGCTTAAGAGTGCTCTTGAGTGTTCGTAGATTTAGTTCTTACCTTAGAAAAAAAATCCCAAATAAGAAAACATTGGTGAATGCCAGAACCTTCGTAAAAACTGCGCAAGTGGATTTTAAGAAAAGAAATCTCTTCTTAAGAACGGTTGGTGAAAGAGGCCCAGCGTTTTCAGACCAGTGACAGTATTGCATGAAAAAACGGCAGCCTCCTCATCCTCCTGTCAACACAAGTTTTGTTGACATGACAACAGAGGTTTCTTATGTATCATACATACATATAGACAGACCACCCTCCCTGGTCCCTACATTTCCTGTCTGCCTCTCTGATGTTACCATCCACGCAGCCGTGGTGTTAGTGTGGCTGAAATCCAGCTGACAGTAACAACGTCTTTACCCCACGAAGGGTTCCCCAGGTCTTTGAAGTGAGTGGTCACAGAAACCAGGTCTGTCTCGATCTTCAGGTTCATCTCTCCGTTCAGGTTGGCCTCGATTACCTGATGCACACACAGACACACACACATTTTACTTTACATCCAACAAGCTGCAACTTTAAATTAGCTTCCACACTAATCAATAGGAAAGCGTTGACGTGAGCAGAGAGCAAACATCAAACTTTGTGTCAAAGTCAGGAAATCAGAAACGTAGATCACCGAAATGATTCAGAAAATCTAGTGCAAAGAAGCAGTGAGCCGGGCGAGGTGTTGTGAGGGACATTTATGTTTTAAGAGGGTCAAAATGTCGCTGTCCCAAGTCATTAAAAGGCACGTCAACTTGTCAGACTCCGTGGGGTTGTGCACTGTGATCTGGTCCTGCAGGTTCAGACTGTTCGACTGCAACGATCTTGAGTTGTCTGAAAGAAAAAGAAAGAGAATGTTCTCCTACCAGGAAGTTGGAGAGGTTCTTCATTCTGTCCACAACGTTCTTCATGGTCTTCAGAGGAGGCAGATAGATACTGACCTGCAAAGACACACATATAAAGGACCGGGCAGACACACGAAATGATGCTGATTAAAGGTAAACCATCAAAGCACTTACAATGGAAGAGAAATTTCAGAGGAATGATCGTGTATTTATACTTATTTAAAATGGGAATTTTGTACGAGGATAAAATGGTATTTGGACGCGTGTTGCACTTCACAGAGACGTCACTTACATCGAAGTCTGGCATACTCGGTTCTTTGAATTCATGCCAGAGTCTCCGTGGGATGACTTCAACCGGGACATCATGAGTGACAACTCGACTGATGCTGGACAGGGTGGGCTGGATTGGACGAGAGGACGACATCACTCCTTTAGGTTTCTCAGCTGAAACTCCATAATAATTCAATATTTAAATCGTCATCAACTCCAAAGGGAAATATCCATCCCTTGAGCTGCTAAATGCTCCCCAATGTCAATCAGCTCTAACTGTATCTGTCAGGTGTTTGCGTCTGACCAGGTCACGTGCGGAGACTTTTATAGTTGTGTGTTGGAAAACAGCTGCCTGCTGCGAAAGAAACTGACGCTATGAGAGCACTGAGAGTGAACCAGAGCGGTAAAGTTGTAGGCGGACAGCGAAATGTTGAGCTGAAACTTAATAAGCTTTGTGCAGCAGATTCACGACCAGAGACACTTTTTACACTGTTTTCACAAGGAGAATATCAACTTCAAAGGTCATTTCTGCTGCCCCCAAGTGGCCAAATACAAACATACGAGTGGAGTGGATAAAGCAGAGACAAACTGTCCTGCCAAAACACATTAAACTGAGTAAGAGAAGGAAATTGAAAACGGTTGGTCATTTGGAATTTTTCAGAGTCAATTAGCCTCACCAGCTCGGCGGCGATGGTAAGGCAGGGGCAGTGCTTCTTGGTCAGTTTGACCTTGACGACCTTGGCGTTCTGGACCGTCTTCAGAGCTCTGGACAGGTTCTCCGGAGTCACCTCCAGACAAATCTCATTGTCCTCAGAGGACACGCCCTCCATCTGGTACTCATCAAAGAAGTTGGCCTGCAGGGAGGAAAGACACGCTGACAGGTTAAGGTGGAGGAATAAAGGGTCACTTCACTAAAATCACAAATAAAAGTAAAAAAAAACACAAAAAAAACACAGACGACGCTGAAGGCAGTGACATTTGTCACCTCTTCAACACACACACCTGCAGGTAGTTTCTGAAGAGTGTAAATATAGTAAACATTCAGTGTGTATATTGTTGTACAGCTGCAATTGGTGAAGGTGTCTTAAACTCTTCTTCGTGTCGTTTTTTTTCCCTGTCGGTTCATCTCTTTGCAGGCTCGTTACTAATCTGTCTCCATTCTGTGACTGACTTTTGCTTCCAAAAGCTGAACTGGAGCCTCCGCTCTTACCTGAGACAGCTCACACCACATGCTGACCCCTCCGTTGGCCACTTTACCCGACAGAACGAAGAACAGGTTGTCTGGAGTCAGCCGCAGGACGCACATCTTGGTCAGCTTTGAGATGGTGGTGATGACACCTGGTGAGGACGGGGAAGAACAAAGTTATTAACCGTGACAAATATTACTCTAGTCCAGGGGTGTCAAACATACGGCCGGATCCGGCCCGCCGGATGACTTTGCTAAGTGTGAAAATTACAGAAAGACATACATTGCATTTCTATGAGAATATGGAGGTTTACGAGTACAAACGTTTTGTAATTGTTTTTTTTTTAATCGATCCAGTAATTGCTTCAGAAACAAGCGTAAATGCGACGTCTGCTCCGGAGGGAGAAGCTGCTGCTGCTCGCTTTGTGACCCGTTAAATCTGCAGAGGAGAGCCCGGGCAGATAAACAGTGGGCTGATGTCTGAGTTTTTGCTCTTTATGTTTCTAGTTTATTGTAGAAAGACCTTTAAAATAGGGTTTATCATCCAAAAACCTTCAATGATTTAAACATAGAGAAATGTTGTCATTATGTATGCGTTATTATGCTATGGTTTTACTGGTCTGGCCCACTTGAGATGAAAGTGGGCAGTATGTGGCCCCTTAACTAAAATGAGTTTGACACCCCTGCTCTAGTCAGTATAAAGATACTGCAATCAGAGATTTATTTTTATTTTATTTTTTTTTTTTTCCATAGCTTTATTTTAATTGACAAGTTCTTCCAGGAATAATTCATTTGGGATGGTTCAAAACAGACCTGTCAACAAAAGGATAATTAATCAATCAGCCCTGAGGTGAAATTCACTGTGGTTAAAAACAAGTACAATATCGTTCATTAAGTTGCAAACCAGGGTCCATTGTAGATTTGGCTATATTTTGATTTCAGAAATTAGCGCTAAGAAGAGGCAAATGTGTTTAAATTAGTGACAATTTCAGCTCATGATGTATGCCGAACTAAAGACTGTCCATAACATGTCACAAAACTCAAAGACACAACTAAATTACATGTTACGAATTTCAAGTCCGGCGGCATATTATTTTTCCGCGGAGGCTGCAAAGTGTTTGTGCGATATTCGGGTGAAGCTAACGGGTTAGCAGCGCGTGTCGGGGACTTGTTGAGAAAGAAAAGGCTGAGCGGACTCACGGGTGAAGTGGTTGAGACACGCGACGTCTGTGATTTTTCCTCGGAACTTCATTTTGAGTAATGACAGTAAACTTTACTCTACGATTGAGCTTCAGGCGGAATACATTTTGTTTGGGTCCGTCGGCGTCCCACGTCGGACGGAAACTAACGCAATCCGTCAAACGTTCCTTCCGACAGAGAAAGTGGGAAAACAATCTCTTTTCTTTTTTTTCTTTTTTTTTTTGCCTTCAGCTGCAGGAAACACAGGACAGACACCTGATCCACTCCCGCAAAGTAAGAGCTAGTCATAACGAAGAAAAAACCCGTTTTTAGTGAGAACAAACTTCTTTGATGTGGTGTTGAGTGGATGAGCAGCAAAGACAGAGGCTCCACAGCTGTGTGTGTTTATATTATATATATATATTTGATGTGTGCTTCACTTACAGAAATCTAACAGTACACAGGATCTTGGTTTCAGGGTGCCCCGACAACTCGTTTGAGTGGGGACACAAACGCACACAGAACAGGTGATTTGACAAGCTGTAATGGCGCCATTTGTCCACCAGGTGGGAGGATTTACTCTCTCTTTCAGATGTGATAACTAAATGAGCTACTGTGATGTCTGTGTAGTAAAAACACAGCAAGAGAAAGCACGACACACCCAAGTAAATAATGACACACCCAAGTAAATAATCACAACATGTCTACCTCAGAAGTGTGCATACATGGGCAGGTTAGATGATCAAATCATTGTACGCATGCCGCGTGAATTGAGAGAATTTCATTTCTAAATCTGACTTTCTATTAAAAGTGATCCATCTTTTTCGGTCCACGAGTGAACTGAAGGATCAAATTAAAGCTGCGTTTTTGTCCTGTACGGCTGTGATTTTTCCAGCATCGCAGCAGTGATGCTGCTAAAGTGTGTGGTTAACGAATGTTTGGAGAAGCACCAGCAGAGATGGTGACGTCATCCACAGGCCACTGATACTCCAGGTACTGTGGAGGGAGACGGACGAACGACCAACACTCATCTGTCCAAACATACAACATCCGGAAGAGTTTGGACAGATTCACTTTGCAGTTTGTGTTTAAGTCTATACGTTGGCTATATTTAGGTCTATATAATGTTTTCATTTTAGCTAATTACCAGAAAAGGCATTAATGTTAGTAAATAAAATGCAGAGATTTACCCTGAAAAGCTGTCACTTATAACGTCCTCCATGCTTGTTTGTTTACATATTGTGGGCGGCAGACTACGGGCAGGACAACGAGAAGACTGCAGCTGTAGTCCGACATGAATTTGAGTTTAATATGTCGCGCATTTTGCTATGAACTGTGGGTTTCCTTTGGAAATGTCTGCAGAAATGCGGATTTACGGAAAGGGTTGCTTAAAGGGCTCAAAATGTGTGCCAGAGAGGTTAGCTCAACAGGTGAAGTTCCTCTTTTATCAAGGTCCTGGTTGATGGTTCGGATCCCACCATTATAAGGTTGATTACAATTTTGGTGAAGTTTAATCAAATGTTTGGGAAAACAAAATTGCCCGTACAGTACAAATTACAGAAAGATATTGAATATCACTGCGGACTCACCACTTTACCAAACAGAACCCCTTTGAAAACATGTGATATAAAATATTAGATCAGGAAGGTCCAAAGATTATCCTGCCAAAGTTTCGGAACCACTGGCCCAACGGTCTAGGATGAGTTCGCAAAAATAGGTCTGAGAGAAAATTGACAAAAGTTGAAATTAGGTCATTTAGTGTCATTTCTTGTGCCTGAGAAGTGGGAGCAATTTGCAACCTACATGCCACATTTGGTGAGTTTTCACCGTGTGGGTTTTGCTGCACAATCACTTTTAGCAAAGAAAAATAAGCAGAAGCGGAATAATAATAATAATGGGAACTAAGACAAGAGGGTTCCTCGCAGCTATGCCAAAAAGTGCCCGTCACAACTTCAGACAAGCCCATGATGACTAATTTGAATATCTTTTGTTGTTCATCCAACAGTCCAAAACACAAATATGTACACAAAGCAAAGCGATAAATATAATTAATCAGTTAATCACTAGTGGGTGTTTCTCCTCACATAAGAAATAGCTTTGCTACACTGAGTTGTTCTTAATTATAATGGTTTTTTTTTTTTTCCAAAACTATATTAAAACTAATTTGCACTTCAGTTTACTGATCAGCAGAGCTGCACTGTGCTGTTGTACAACTGTACAGTTCACGGGATGTGAAAACAAAGTGAACTTAGATTAAAATATGTTTTCTTGCCTTTTTTTTTTTAGCCTGAAGCTCCCAACATTTTGAAGTATCCGAACAGATGAAATCTTAATGACACCTATTCATGTTCTGGACTTACACCGGTCACCTGTCCCTGCCTCACTGTACAGGTGACCTGGCTGTGAGTTTACTACTCAAACACATGAGACGCTGCCATCATATCCTCCACTTTGTGTGCTGGTTAAAGGTGGGTATCTGGTCCAGCAGGGATGGAAGGAAGGGAGAGGAGATGGAGGGTTGGATATGTCCCCCAATTAATTCATTTATTGTCCCCTTTGAGAGTGAAAACCAGCTCCATCACCTGCCCAGCACAGTCAAACTCCGGCGTCAATTTTGGTCACGCAGGTGTTTGTTTTTGTTTTGTTTTTTTAAGTCACTTAACTTCCACAGTGGAAGAACGAAACAGAATCAACCCTGTGACACACATTGATAGAAAGTTTGTTTTGACCCTTTAATAACTTATATTATAAACAAAATTAAAAAGGGACCAATGTTATGTGTGACATCACAGCATTTATGTGACAGCTGTACTTTTCAATTAAAGATTTGTGTAAGATGTGATCATTGAGTAACTATGCCGAAAAAATAGTAGTAGGGTTTGTGGTATTTTAGCTGGAAAAATATTTACTGAATTAACACATTGAAGCTAATTTCCGAAATGTTTAGTTGAACAAATATGCACTTGTTGCAGCTTCAGTTTAAAATAATTGTTCAGGTTGGATGATTTCTGCTCATAACTTTATTTGAAGTTTAGTTGTTTTGGTTATGAAAACCTAATGGGCCTAATGAAGTTGACATATATTCTAGGACATGTCCTATGACCTGTGTTGTGTGTCAAGACATGACAGGCTCGTTCCTGATGGCCTCTGGCAGACAGCACTTCAGGTTAATTCCTCCTCAGCACCTTCAAGGCTTCTGAACAGCCTTTAACTGCCCTCCGCTCCCCCCACATCTCAGAAGATCTCTCAGAAAGATGAGGTTAGGGCTTCTTTGGTGGAAGACTCTGCGCTGCTCTCATGTATATTTGCTCTATCTTTTTCTGTCCTCTCATTCAGTTCTTTCTCTGTCCTCCTCTTTTTTCAGCCTCTCTCAGGCCTGACCACATAATGATAGACCTGCTGTATATTAAAGGACCCTGCCCAAGCGTCCTCTCCCTGTCACCACCCTCTTCATGGGCCTTTATAAGCCTCTCACACAGGGAGGGGGGGCACTGCTTTCAAAAGAGGGATCAAGCATCTGGAAGGCCATCTAGTTCACAGAGCCACCTTTCCACCCACAACCGGAGATCTCCTCTCTAAGCATGGACAACCATTCTTACAACTTCCCTTCCGACTGCACCCCACTCACCAACTGCAAGTCTGCCCGTAAGCCGGCAGGATCCACCGTGGTGAACATGGGCAACAACGGCAAGAATCCTCCCCGAGACTATCTACTGTGGTCGCTGTGCAACACCTTGTACGTGAACTTCTGCTGCCTGGGTTTCATGGCGCTCATCTACTCCATCAAGGTGAGGCCTTATGCTCTTTTATTTGAACTTTTCTGACTCTTTTTACTTGTAAGTTTCAGTTTGGATTGGTTTTATGAAGCATGTACAACATCTGAGAAATGTGTCAAAAGAAGAGTGCACTTTTTGCGCTAAATTTGCAGAAGGACTCCAGACAACACAATAGCCGATCATTGTCCACTGTCCAGTACAATTGTTGTATTTGACAAGGTTGCATTCATTTTTAAGTCCTTTTTTAAACTGATTTGATCATTGATTGTAACTCCAAATCTGTTTTATTAACTGCCAATTATTGAACCTGTTGGTGAAACTGTTTTGTCAGCTGATGTCTTCACTGATGAGTGACTACACCAAAGGTAGAAGCACTGGGTAACACTTTGTGAGAAAATGGAACAATTTGCAATTATTTAACAGAATGCCACGCAACATTAGATTTTAATAGTGCGGGTCTAGTGCAACACAACACCCAACAAGAACTTTGTCATGAAAGCATGTTGGCAGCATCAGGAAAAAGGAGGGTCGACTTGGCAAGAATAGCTATAAAACCGAGGGGATGATGTGGCAAATGCCTCAACGGGAAGTAAAGCACAAACAAATGGCAGCACTGCAATGTAATATCTAAAAGAACACAATGAACCCAGCTGTTACTTCTTTGGCAAAGTCAAGGAAAGTTCTGCATTCAGAATGCAACTGATTGGTGCCATAAAAAAAGGACATTTGAATTGTCCTTTTATGTTGTTTGTCACTGTGGAAAATCTTTCATGGCAAATGCTACAAATACATTTTCGAACACTGCAGAGACTAGTGAATGATCAGATGGCACACAATAGAAAGTTGGCGTGCCCTTTACCACAGGAATGGGGCTGCAGAGGATCAGGAAAAATAAACCAAAAGAGAAACTTTACACACTAAAAAAAACAGCTAAAAGGTGCCTGAAAATGTCATGTACAAAGCAGGATTGGAAACACATTCTGACTACCTGAATAAAACGGTTTCTGAAAAGCTCACCGCAAAAGGGTGTGTATACCCTTTATTTAAGTCTTTTTTTGCTGCAGCTCTGAATCACAGGCCCACTATTGGTTCAGCACTCAAATTAAAGACAGTGACTGGCTGCTTGTCTGGGGAGTTAAAAATGGCGTAATTGGCATCTTCCTAATGGGCAAGTACTCATGGGAAATTAGAGAGTGCTATAGGGAAAGACTCAGCTCGGACCTACACTTAGAAGCCGCTCCAGGATTCGTATCACTCGGGCCTCAAACAACCTTGAATCTGAATTGTAGGACAAAGTGCAATGATCTGTCTGTCAACAAAAACATACCAGAAAGTTATAATCTGCCTTTGTTTCCCTTCTTCCTCTCAATATTTAGCATCTAATAGGAGACAAAGTTTGAACTGTTTTGCAACAATTATGAAACTTCCAATTCAGAGTCGTAATTTCTGCTTTAGATTAAACTGACTTCTCTGGATGCATGTCATAATGTGAATTTGTGCATCGTTGTAGGCCAGAGACCAGAAGACCCAGGGCAACCTGCAGCTGGCGCAGGAGTGCTCCGACAAAGCCAAGTGGTACAACATCCTGGCAGCCGGATGGAACCTGCTGATTCCACTTCTGGCCATCGTCCTGCTCGTCCTCCTGCTCGTCCACCTCGGCTCGTCTCAGGGCTCCTTCGACTTCTTCGGAGAAGACGGCTTCCAAAGCTTCATGAAACTTTTCAGCTGGTAGATAATGGCAAAAGGAGATAAATGAAGATCATATCTCAAGTTTAACCCATTTACACTAACCATCAGGACAGGGCATTTAATTTGATACAGAGGATGAAGGCTGATATAGTAGCTCCTTAGAATTTTACCAAGTTTAAATGCTCCTTTTTGTAGTCAGGAAGTGTGCTGGTCAGCACAAAAGTAATCTTAATTGGTGAGAAGGAAAATGTTGCCATGGTTTAGGCCAAAACAAGAGAAAACTACAAGAGGTATTCAGAATTTGCTAGTAACACATACAAACATGAATAAAACAAAAGATTTTTGGACAAGTGACCTAAAAACTGCTTATAATTGTTATATATGAATTGTTCAGTAAAAGTAATCCAGCAGCTTGGTGCTTGGGATGTGTTAAAACAGCCTCCCTGATTGTAACATCAGCATTAGTAAGAAATGGTCAGTTGAGATGTGAAGTTGATCAAAGACTGAATAAGGCTTAAATAGAAAATAAGGGGGAAAAACGGTGATGAGAAAGACAAGAGGTTGTATCAAGGTTGAGCAACTAAGCGAGCAGCTACTCTGCGTCATTTTTGTTGTTATTTATTGTATTTATGTTGCGTGGAGATTTGAATGACGCAATGGAAATTATCTATAGAGAGGAAAAAAAGAAAGAAAGAGAGAGAGCAGAGATAACAGGAAGACTGTGGAGCCAAATGATGAGAAGTCACTTTACAAACATTCACCTCCTGTTAAAAGTCATTTATTTTCATCTTTCAGCAATATTTGAATTTTGATTACTGTAACAACATACATCTATTTTTGTCATTATTCATGTATTTTTGTTAGTATTTCATTGTTTTAAGCATTTTAACTTTACATTATCTTATTGTCAGTTTCTTATAAATGAGATTAATAAACCAGATACTGTTAAGTCAGTATTGCATCAAAAAAAACAAATCAGCCTCCTTCATAAAATGTTTTTTCTTTCCTTTATCACCAAATCTACTTACAATTTTCAAGTGTTTTTTAGATCTTCACTAAGCTAATGAACACAGGGATGAAGAGACACTCATCCAAATGGCTCTTGCGGTTCTGCTGCTGCACCTACACCCAGCTTTAAAGTGATCATTTTGGGTGTCGTAGGCTGGATTCTGGGGCGGATCTGAGGGAACGGGCAAGGCTTGGTTGTTTTCATCCCAGCTGTGAGCCTGCTGCTCCACCAGCTATATACAGAACATCCCGTTTTAGGAAACGGCATAAATGTACCCTCCAGTTGGGAGGCAGGGCAGCCCAGTCAGACCACTACAGAGGAGTGGGGAGGCCATGAAGCAGAGCGATGTGGCTCATTTCTATTCGATTCATTCTCAGAAATGATTACAAATTGAATGGCAAACGTTTTAGGAAAGACTTATCATCTTACACTTGTCCTTTGCTGGTGGGTTAGAGCCCCAGAACACTCTTCATAGCCAATGTGTGGACATCTTGTGTAGTATACTTGATCCTCCTGTTGTTCTGTAAAACCACAGAATAATTTAGAACACAATTAAACCTCCAAAGTTCAGGTTGACAAAGACCCTTAGACATATAGAAAATAATGCTTCATCGTTTGTAATGTTGCATGTGTATTTACTTGGATTCTGAAGTGGAACAAGTAGAAACAAATATAAAATGTAATGACTCCCAAAATGTCCTGGCCAACAAGTCTTTCCCTACCAAGTGTTTTTATATGCCATGCCAAAACTGCTTCAGAGATGAAGTACATTCAGTTACTATACAATCCGTAAGGAAATACAGATTTTGGATGTGAGCCACGTGCATAATTTGTTTTAACCCATGTAGCTGCCAGTAACATCTCATACAGTAGGTTTTGATAAACACAGGTTGTGAGCACACATGCAAATTAAGTAGGATGCCGTTGCCTAAATCAAGCTTCTACTTGCAGGATGTGAAGCACACCCACTGACAGCAGTTACGAAATTAGGACTCAAATTCTTCATTAAAACCCAGAGAGGCTCCGTTGTGAGCACACGTGCAAATTAAGTAGGATGTCGTTGCCTGAATCAAGCTTCTACTTGCAGGATGTGAAACACACCCACTGACAGCAGTTACGAAATTAGGACTCAAATTCCTCATTAAAACCCAGAGAGGCTCCGTTTGTCCTCCAGCTCCTCGCGTCTTGTCTTTGATGACTTGGGTGTCCGACTCCTACCAACTCCTACCGACTCCTACCGACCTCCCACCATATTAGCAGCTTCTACGCTCCTCGCAACTTTATTTATACACACCCAAATCACAGCCTCTAGATTCCAACTTTCTATTTTCCTCTTGTGGTCTGAGAGAAATGCTTACAGATGTCTGAGCCGTGGAGAATTACAGGATAGGAGTCGGAACTGCAGAGGGAGGGGGCGCTCACTGCTCCCTGCTCTCCCTGGGAGCTGTTCTCATGCTGAGGTCTGTGGAAGCAAGGAGGAGGACATGCAGGAGGAACAAGTACACTTGTGCTGCTGTGTTTCAGGGTCAGCAAACATCTCTCACCCTCTGCTACATCAGTCATGCCTAACTTTTACCTTCACATAAAGCTAATCATGAAAAGGAGTTTTAATTAATTAGCTTGTTAGTTCACTTTTGATCAAGCCTGATTCCTGAGTATCATTGTATTTTGAATAACATTTGAAATAAATGACCTAATCTTGTATTTATGAGAGAAATATAACTGTTTCAACATAGACATAGGCTTGCTTGTTCGTACAGGTTATCCACCAACAGTCCAAAAAAAAGCATGAAGTGAATAGCGGCTCCAAAGTACATGACACCAGTGTACTGTATCCCGAGTGAGAAGCTGACGTTTGGTCCAAAGGTGGCACAAAAACAGCTCATATACCTTTCATGCAATCTTCTCATTAGAATGGGGTGTTACAATAGAAAAGTTGGCCTTAATGCGGTGCTATACGGGAAAGTCATGTGGACCTTTATATCATTAATGTAATGGAAACGCTGCCTTTGATATTAGTTTCTTAAAACAAGTTACCTTGCACATAAATAGAGACAATCATCCTCTGGTTCAACACTCCTTGAAGAAGAAATTATGAACTTCAGTTGGAAACGAGTTGAATCACTTGGCTCTTATACAGAACAACTCACTATTTCAATCTGTTTCATTAATTCATTAATTTTATTAGCATTTATGAGTAACTGCTGCTCTACATTTGAGTTATGAATGAACAATTTGTAACTGAACTCGGACTTTAGCCAACATGTTGCAAAAGTATCTGTTACATATGGTTAATTGCAGTGGCAGCTAAATACCTTGTGACATTTCATTTCAGATAGCGGATAAGTAAGTAGTCAAACTGGTTTCCACACCCTTTGTTCCTGCAGCATTGTCAGTGTTTAAATGGTAAGTTAAGATGTTATCAAAAATAGGTCTAAGTGCTAACACTTTAGAAAAAGGATAACACCTGTGAGCCCACAAGCAGATTTGTGTCAAGTTGGCTTCTCTGCCAGCTTTTATCACCATTCTATGATAATATTGTAGTAGGCTATATGGGGCTGTAAAAAATAAACTGATCCAAGGCCATTCATAAATTGAAGAGATCCCATGCAGTCTGCACAACAATGCAGCCAGATAGCTTGTAAACAGTAAGAAAATACTAATCACCTTCAAGCTAAATCTTGCTTCAGCCTACCTCTCTCTGCTGCGCTCCACTTTCAGGCTCGATTCAACGCTCAGTTTTGAGTTTTCTCTGATCCTGCTGGCATTTTGCAAGACAATTACATTAGTAAATAGTCAAGCAACTCCCACATTCATCACCAGAACAGAAAGTACCGCATTTAATCAAAGACAGATCTTAACCAGGAGACGAGACAAGCAAATTCAGATGTTTTTCTACTGAACTTGTTAAGTACCTGTGACAGCACCTTAACCTGCAGCTGTGTTTCCAGGCAACAACGTTACTGGCTTCTCAGACAAACTGACAGACTGAAAGGTGTCATAACTACAATTGGAGCTTCATCTATGTCTTCATGCAAATGTTATGTATTTTTTCTAATATTGTCTGCTGCACAGAGGCTCTTCACCACCACCACCACCTCTCCTCTCCTCTCCTCACCACCACCACCACCACCACCACCACCACCTCTCCTCTCCACCACCACTAGCTCTCCTCTCCTCCACCTCTACCACCTCTCCTCTTCTCCACCACCACCACCACCACCTCTCCTCTCCACCACCACTACCTCTCCTCTCCTCTCCACCACCACCACCTCTCCTCTCCTCTCCACCACCACCACCTCTCCTCTCCTCCACCTCTACCACCTCTCCTCTCCTCCACCTCTACCACCTCTCCTCTTCTCCACCTCTACCACCTCTCCTCTTCTCCACCTCCTCCACCACCTCCACTCCACCACACCCACACAGACACAGGACAGACAGAATACCTGATAGACTTGACAACACTGGGCGTTTCCCAACACTACGGGGCTCGTAAAGCAAGTCGGTGAATTATCAAACATCACCAGATCACCACCAGTTCCACCACAGCCAGGAGCGACAGAGCATCGAGCCAAAGGAGCACACAGCAGGAGGGGCAACATGAGCAGGTAAGGATCCGGCGTGGTCTCCAATTAAAGAGCAACATGGCATGATGATCTGACCAGGAACTTATTACGATAGTTTGAATGACAAGAGTCACATACTTGCAGGACAAGTTTGAGGACTTTCTACTCCACTACATTGCAGAGAGAAATATTTTTACCCACTACATATATTTAACAGCTGTTTTTGTTATATAGAGAACAGGTGATCAATTTACAATGCATTGTTATACATAAAGATAATGGCAATTAACATGACCTCTATCTTGATCATCTAGTAAAATACTTCGGCTACCTCGGTATAAATAAAACATTTATACACAATAAAATGTGAAATGTTAGTCTGTCTTATGAGTACTTTTACTTTTATCATTTTATTTAACTGGTATACAAACTTTCTACATTGTGGTAATATTTGGTGATTGACTCTGTCTGTCTGTCTGTCTGCACCAAAAGCAAAGATCTTAACAGTCTGAATTTTTTCTTTCCCTGTATAAGTAGAGCATTGTCTTTTCCTGTTCCTTTGACTGCTGTGTTTCACATAATCGACATTAATTACTTTAATTATGTGCTTTTATGGACACTTTCTTAATCAAAAGCTTCACCAGATCCAAGTGACGCATGTATTTTGTGAACTCCTTTCACCACTGACATTGTAATACTTCATCACATTACATCCCAGTTCAGTTACATTCACACCTCAGTTCAATTTAGTTACTTAGTTTTAGCATGATAATCGACTTCAAGTAGACTTCATGTATCAATAATGCTTTATTGAGAATCTTGTAAAAAATAAAGCAAACAGTAAAAAGAAATCAAACATCTGCAGCAGTCTTCAGTCTGTCAAACAGGTACATTGTGTACATTGTTTAGTTTATAGTTGTTAAGCTTGAAGAGTAGTTTGAGTCCTTGTAAAACTGTGATTATACAGGTTATATGTGAGATTTGAGGGGGAAGGCGTGGTGATGCCATTCACTTTGTTAGCAAAAATACCAAAATGCATTCCCCTTGTTAATATCTACCCTCTCGATCCCCTAGTGTGAGATTGAGTAAATGGACAAAGGGGTTGTGAAGTTGAATATGTTTGTCTAGTCTGCCCGACTCATTGATCTTTTATCTGATTGATGTTTAAGTTAGAATCTAGAATCGACTACGTCTCTGAGATATCAGTAGCCTGATTGTACTGTGTTGATGAATCAAATCATCAGTTAGAGACACCTTAGTTGACTGAAATTCTTCAAATCAAAAAGTCAACTTTTTCACCGACAGTTCAGTAAACACCTGAGAAATACAAACACAGACTGAACTCAGTCAAGAGGATCTTGAAAGTCAGTTCCTCCTTGACATGACATATATGTGTTGTAATATCTGTGAACTTTAATCCCTTAAAAATATATGGATATTTAAAGAGAGGGTTTTTTTTGCCTGCAGTTTATGATGTGACTCAGTGGGATGGATTTTCTGAGCTCTTGGTTTTGCCATTTCTTCATTTCTGTGTTTTTTTTTTTTTTTTTTGTCTTGAATAACCGATGAAGAGCACAATTTACTAATTATCTAGCCAACACATTTTTGGTGAGGTTGGACCGAAACGTCGGACAAGTTTGAAGTCGCAAAGAAAATGTTGGTTCTACTTTTAATGAAGGGGAAATCACTTCAAGAATCCAAACATGCTGCTCTCGAGATTTTACAAATTTGAATCAGCATGTGTTTATTTCATACCAATACATACCCTCACATAGCTCTCTGAGCTGCAGAATATGTGTTGAGTCGCATCATTTATTAGTTTTGAGTGAATCTGTTGCACAGAGCACAATGTTGTTTTGTAGAGTTACTTGGAATCATCCAATCACCAGACATAGTTGCCCACAGCTCATATGTGGACGCAATTATGCTGCATTCCACAATTTAAGACTTTTGTCTTCCCTTCTATTACCACAAATGATGGGAACAAAGGAAGGAGAAGAGGAGGAGAATAACGGAGAAAGAGAGGAAGAAGAACACTGTGTGCTTAGCATTACAAGCCAGTAAACACTAAGCGACCTCCTTAATCTGCTTCTCATTAGCTGTTCCAACTAGAGTCCGACCAATACTGGATTTGTGGAGCCGATCGCAATACCGATATTCGTGAGTAAAATAATCTGATATGAATAATTCTGCCAATATTCTTTATAAATATTCTGCATAAAACGTATATTAAATATTTTTTGCAATAATTCATTGAGGGTGGTTATCGAACACTTTTGACACTTGTAATGAAGATATCTAATTAAGGCAGGATATTTTACAGTTTATCGTCCACATTCACATCAGGGCACTGAAACAATAAACTTCACTGGGAATAATAATAAATGACTATTAATAAAGCAAACCACACTGATTGAACAACTTCTAATTTACCACAAGCATCTTCTTTTTGGCCAGTATCGGTTGATAATTTCGTCCGGCCGATATGTCGCTCAAGCTCTAGCCCAAAACTTGTTTCGTAACGGCGAGGATGAGGTGTAGCGTGATGGAAAAACATCTGGAAACTGTTTAAGAACTAGTTAGGATGAAGATTTGTTTCTGCGAGCGCTCGTTAAACATGCACAGACAAGCGAGCACAGTTTGGTTCTCTTTACAACAACAATCTTTACTTTGCCACAGTGGCCTCTTTTCTACTGGCACTGATTGAGGGACTACATGTGCTGTTAAATTAGGCATGGGTTTAGTTGAACATATGACAATTCATAGCTAACCAAATGCATAAGGAACAGCTGGAAATGCGAAGGAAGAATTTCATAATTTTAAGTTTTCTCTCTAAAAACATGAATCATTAAATTTAACGCAAAATAATCACCGTTATCACTTTGATTGATTATTTGTGTTGTTGCCATGTCATAATTGCTTCCAACACTCAAACACCTGACACGGTTCTGCTTGTTCATTCCTCTCAAATTTGCTTTGTACAGTCAACACAAAGTTTTTAGCTGTGTTTGCTACCAGAATTTCTCCACTGACCTCAATTTAATATGATCCAGTAGAGCTTCTCTGCCTTGACCTCCATCATCGATGTGGTCACAGGTTGGGCAGTCACTGCAAAAATGGAATTTGAACCTTGAATTAGCATGGGGCAGTCCAGTCTGTCAAATCCTAAACGCGGGGCAGTCCAGGTTTCACCTTTGACTTTGGTATTGGACATAATTGGGTAGTTTTTCAATTTGTTTTAAAATATGAATATTACCTTTTGAATGCCTCACTGAACTGCAGCTATAGAGTGTATGTGAATGTAATTTACTTCCGAACAAAACAACCCTATTTTCTCATAAAAGCAACCTTATTAAAGGACTATTCTTCAAAATCACTGAGATGATGTAGATCCATCCTATCATATCATTTGTTTTGTTTTCAATTTGTTTAAGAAAAATCCTTTTTGACGTTCGCGTTCTTGAATTTCTTGAATACCATTGATTTAAACAATAAACACTAATTATTTTGGCTGTAATTCAAAATTAACTGATTGAAAAAAGTGATATCAAAATAAGATCCTTGTGTTATTTTCATCTAAAGCAGCAGCAGGTCACATAATCATCTGAACTTACCTGCACTTTTGAAAATGCTGACGGTGAAACATGTCCTGTCTCGCTGCAGATGTCTGATTAGCAAGTCGGAGGTGCAGAGCTTCATTGAAAGATGTATGGCGGCAGTGGGCACCAAGCCGCATCATGCCCGCAGCCTGGCCGAGGTGTTGGTGGAAGGAGACCACAGGGGCCACTACAGCCATGGACTCAACAGATTGGGTCAGTGGGATACTGGAAGTTTATCACTTTATCTGCATGTTGAAAGTTTCCCTCCTCTCAAAAACATATTTCGGCCGATGTTACTCTTTTTGAATGTTTGCCGTGCAGAATGTTGGTAATTTCTTAAGTTGTTATTTTGCACATACAAACACTGTACATGGTCCTTCAGTGATGTCAGAGATTTCCAGAGTAAACTGTGACTCTATATACGGGTGCCAATGATGCTCACTGTCTCTATGTTTTTCGACAAGACATGTATGTCAAGGACATCAAGTCAGGAATCTGCGCCAAGGACGGTGAGCCGGTGGTGGACAAGGAGAGCTTGGCCACAGCGCTGGTGGATGGGAAGAACCTCCTGGGCCCGGTGGTGGGAAACTTCTGCATGAATCTGGCCATAAAGAAGGCCAAAGAAGCTGGCATTGGCTGGGTGGTGGCACACGGTGATTCCCATTTTTCTTTGAAGCCCAGAGAACATTTTAGTGCAGTATCTCAGACATAGCTGCTCTTATTTTGACAGAGGAATGATGGCTTTTATTTTGTTATTCTGCCTAAAAATCGTCTCATTGGCCCAAATGGGGATGACAAAGTTGAGACAAAATATGCTTTGTAACCTCTGCCTCACCTGGCTTATTATGAATTTAGGTATCCTGATGTAGCTGCTATAATCATAGGTGAATGTTTTAATGTGAAAGGCTGCACTGGTCCAGTTTGAATGGGTCTGCATTTTGATTGAGTCAAGTTTCATTCATGGGATAAATACATTTACTCACTTCTTATAAACTGATGACTCACATTGACATGCACAGGCCTGTGTTTGATTGGACAGACTTCAGCATTCACAGAGGGATTTGTTTTCTTCTTTAAATATTAGTTGAGTGTAACAGGTAATTAAGTGTGGAGGAAGAGGAACCAAAAACTACTGCAGGTCAGACTGACAGCTTGAAAACTTGAATTAATACAATTTCATTTAAGAGGAACAAGCATTAATTTGATAGCTTTCAGCAATAAAATCCCTTTTGATCCCCCTTTGACATATTACTTTGTGACTTCACTCTTGTAAAAAAGCAGTAAACAAATTTGATGAATGCACAGTGACAGTACATTTTCACAGCTGTTAAACTATTGCATTTCTTTCTTAGGTTCCAACCACTACGGTATTGCGGGATACTACGCAATGCAAGCACTGCAGGAAAACATGATTGTGAGTGAAATGTTTTTCTGCCTGTTAACTCATTTATTTCAGTGCCAGTTCAGCTTTTTCCAGAGAGGGGAAAGCTATACTTTAATACCCAAATGTCTGATATTTCTATTACTGTACTAAGAACAAATGGGAGTGAATGTATCTCTGAGTGTTATATTCTCTCTAATGATGACCTGACCTTCACAGGGCATGTCATTCACCAACACATCCCCACTGATGGTTCCCACACGTGGTAAAGAGGTACGTGTATTATTTGTTCAATAGAAGCTCAACTGATAGATAGATAGATAGATAGATAGATAGATAGATAGATAGATAGATAGATAGATAGATAGATAGATAGATAGATAGATAGATAGATAGATAGATAGATAGATAGATAGATAGATAGATAGATAGATAGATAGATAGATAGATAGATAGATAGATAGATAGATAGATAGATAGATAGATAGATAGATAGATAGATAGATAGATAGATAGATAGATAGATAGATAGATAGATAGATAGATAGATAGATAGATAGATAGATAGATAGATAGATAGATAGATAGATAGATAGATAGATAGATAGATAGATAGATAGATAGATAGATAGATAGATAGATAGATAGATAGATAGATAGATAGATAGATACTTTATTAATCCCACAAGGGGAATTTTTTTTCGCTACAGCAGCATTATAGGTACAGGAAACCAATAAAACAACAGTAAAATATTAAATCTAAAAATGCACAGTACATACAATAAATAGAATAAAATAAAATAGAATAATTAAATTAAAACTAACTAAACAGTAGTGCAACAATAGTGTTAAACAACCAATAAAAACAGACAACGGTGTTATTGTTGTGAGATTGAGTTTGCCAGAGGTGAGTTATTGTACAGTCTTATTGCGGTCGGCAGGAATGATCTCCTGTATCTGTCCTTGTGACAGCGGAGCTGGAGGAGTCTATTGGAGAAAGTGCTCCTCTGTCCCTGCAGCAGGTGGTGGAGAGGCTGGTCAGGATTATCCAACGTGGATAATAGTTTGTTCAGTGTCCTCCTCTCCACCACCTTTTCCAGGCTGTCCAGATTGCAGTCAATGATGGAGCTGGCCTTCTTAACCAGTTTGTTAAGTCTGTTGGTGTCTCCGGCTCCAATGCTGCTACGGCTGTCATATGTGACACCAGGTCTTGTAGAAACTCTTTACAACATCCAATATAAATGTCAGCATACTGAATGACTGAATATTTAGCCGAGATGTTTCCAAAACAATGCTTGCATTTAAAAATGATTTCAAACCATCTGTCTGCAGTGCACTTTGGGCACCAACCCCATCAGTATGGCAGCTCCAGCTAAAGATGGAGACAGCTTTGTTCTAGACATGGCCACTTCAGCAGTAGCACTTGGAAAGGTAAGGTCAATATTTATACAGCAGCAGGCTATGTTTGTTTGTCACATATCTAAACTTGTCGGGAACTAAGTGGAAGCGTGCAATGATTGGTCACTGGAGAAGGAAGTTAAATAGCTTTTAATCATATAACTTCTGAAAGGTTTCATGCAAGGATAGGAGAGGAAAAGCCAAATCATATTAATGGTCCAATCAAATTTAAAATAAATGGCATAACTGGGCACTGCAACTTCAGAGTGCATCCTCCCGAATGAATCAACTTCTTTGTAACTGTTTTTGAAAGTACCATACACAGTATATGTCAAGCCTTATCACTCTCGTACTTCATGTAATTTTTTTGCAGGTGGAGCTTCATGCGCGGCATGGAGACCCCATTCCTGAAGGCTGGGGCGCTGATCCTGAGGGACGGCTGACAACAGACCCCAAGAGAGTCCTCAATGGAGGAGGACTGGTGCCCATTGGGGGCAGTGAGGCCACAGGTCAGAGGCAAAGTAGACACAACTGATAGCATTCAGCTCAGGCAGTAAGAGACTCTGGTCAAGATATTTCCATTCAGTTAGCATTTCAGCTTCAATATTGAAGTCCTCTTTAGCCCTGCAGTTAAATTTTAAGACTCTGCTGACATCCAGATATCATTAAAGTGATCCTCTTTATCTACTATTGCAGCATTTGAAAAATTACAGGACAGACTCAAATACGTTGTATGCTGAAAAACTTTATCAGATTAAGTTTTTCCACTTCCACTACACTTATCGGTGCAATTTCTTATGTTAAAATGTTCACACTATTCCAGCTTTTTATGGTGTGATGATTTTTCACATAAAGAACTGAAGACAGGAAGTGACAGCAGTCTCTATCAGGGTGGGATGATGTACCATTCTGTATGGTGATATCCCAGTTCGCTCTATTGTTGGTAAATGACCTTAAATATCTCCTCTCATGATGTCTGTTGCTGCCCTCAGGAGGGTACAAAGGCTACGGTCTGGGAATGATGGTGGAGGTGTTCTGTGGTATCTTGGCTGGAGCTCGCTACAGCAAACACGTCCGCACGTGGAAAGTAACAGATCGTGTTGCTGACCTGGTACGTTTTGGGTTTTCTTCTTACTTGTAAAAAGACAAGGTAACTTGTGTCGTGTTGTCATGTCACACAGCATGCTGAAAGTTAGCCTCCTCATTGTCTGTGATATGAAACTGTAAGTCTGTGAAATGTAACTCATAGCTGCTAAAACCCATTTAATTAAATTTCTACAATTTATTCTCTAATTTTGATATGAAGTCCTGTGTAGAGTTGTATTTCTCCATTTTAATGGGCAGAAGTTAAAAAGTTAATCTGATGTTACCATCACTGTGTGACTGTGTAGGTCTGGGTACACTCAGAGAATTGTTTGCAGTTGTTGCATCCTACTGGGCATAGACCTCAGGTAGATTTTAATATCACTGACTATTGGAGCAGGTTTAACCAATCAGTATGTGCCAAAACCGCACAGAACTCTTCCCCCGCTGAAATGACTACATTTAGAAAAAAGCACTTGACTTCAACGCCATCACACCGACACCGTTCATTAATTGATCAGCTCTTCAGAGAGGCTGAGCGAATGTTAATGCGAACAGGGTGTCCAGACTATAATTACAGTGAGGAAAACTGAAGCTATGAGTTATAGTCTGGCACAGCCAGGCTGATAATAAGTAGCTGCTACCACTTAAATTAATAGCCACTGCTCTGATAATGTTGATATGTTTTGTTCCTCTGGTGAAAGTGACAGAAAGAGCAGCTACCTTAAAGAAACTGTTCACTTTTGAAATGACCAGTTGCAGCAGAATAATGAAATAAAAGTTCCCGTAAAATATAATTCTTGAGTAGATAGGTTAAATAGTTAAGGCAGACATGTCTGTACAATGTAATGAAGGCTGGTTGATCTGGAACAAAGTTCAAGCCATGACTAGTTCTCGCTCAATAAAAGCAAAGAAGTCAATCATGAAACTGGTTTTACATGTTTGACAGCTGTTATCTAAAAGAAAAGTCTGACGTGGGCCATATTACATCACATCACGACCCTCTTTACTGTTTGTATTGGGTCGGCTCTCAGTGTCTCGTGTTGTGTTTTCAGGGTCAGTGTTTTGTGGCCATCAACCCAGAGAACTTTGCTCCCGGGTTCAGTGACAGGATGTCAGATCTCCTGTTCATCCAGAGAAACCAGGATCCCGTGAGTAGATCATTCTAAAGGAACATTGATATACAGATCATTAAAAAAAAAAAGTGCAGATGATGTCCAGTGATTACAACTTCTCTGTCTTGTCATTTTGCTGCAGGCTGACCCTAACACTCCTGTTTTGGCTGCTGGAGATCCAGAGAGGGCGAACATGAAGATGTGTGAGGAGATGGGCGGGATCCTCTACCACATCAATGTCGTCAACTACATGGTGAGTACTGAAAAGTGTACTATACTCATCTAGTTCCAAATGAAGGTTGTATCAACAGTTTTTTTTAAGTGTCCTCACTCGGACCAGTTTTGATTAAGAAAATGAAGCAACAGATTTTATATTTTTGTTGGTAAGCTATCACTTCTCTTTTTAAAATGTTTTAATTTATTTTATTGCAGAAAATTAAATGACCAGCTTGATAACACCCTCCTCTTTGGATACATCCTAAAAGTGTAAAGTTACAACTAGCTGGTCATTAATTACCATTTAGAGTCCAACCAAAGGAGACATCTCATCTAGCTCTGTTCAAACTTCCCACAAGCCACCTGCTAGCACCTCAAAAGCTCACGACTTGCTCAGGGATGAAAACAAAATGTTAAACCTCAGTTGCTGAATACTTCCCATACAAAAAACATAAGGACATTACATTTTAGGTTTACTGCACCTTGCACACTATTTTATGCCCTCTAGTGGCTGCAAAAGCACAATACAAGCATCAGGATGAAGACAGGAGGGCAGCAATCTCTGCCAAAATGTTCTACGGATCAAACCAAGTTTAATGTTGAATAACAAAACCTAATTAAACTTTATGGTTGAAACGTATTCGTTTCTGATTAATACTGTTCACAGTTTGATTTAGAACACAAATTGTAATATCTTTGCAATAGTAACAAGCTGGGAAGTTGCTAATCAGGAAGTACTCAGTTAAGGATTTTTTTTTTTTTCCCCCCGTGGTTCATGCAGTGAATGTGTAACAGTAAGGTAACATAGCTTTGGAAGATTTGGGAAGAAACCAACAGTTTGCAAGGCTATAAATAGCTCTTGCATGTAGGACAAATGAATCTACATCAACGCTTTTTATTTTTTTATTGCTATAGGATACATTTCAGGGTCTATGTTTCTGTCAGGAGCAGAAGAACTGGAGAATGGAATGAGGAATATTTACACAGACTTAAAAAAACGCTGAACAAATCACATGGATTTGAAATGTGTTGCATCGTTTGCAATTTTGTTTTTGCACGCCATATTCAGGTAAAACAATGTTTTAATGTTTTAGTGTTCAACTGTTGAGTTGAGGAAAAAGCCTGAGATTGAAGCTAACTTAAATATGCATTTCATTTCTGCAGAATGAATGTGCTCAGAGAATTGGTGTCAGCCCTCTGTTGCCATGTGACAAGCTCGTCTCCAATTAGTTGGTCCACTCGGCAGCTTTGGAAATCTGCACTTGTGCACGTCTTGGGCTTCATGATGAGAAACTTGGAAGTGCAATTCTGTTTACGCACATGTTGAGAGGAATATTTTATTCATTATTATACACACCCTTGGCAAGTATTTTAATCTTCTTAAACATCATAAAGTTACATTTAAAAACAAATCATGACCTTTTAAAAGTTGTTATAAAAAGGAAATTACTTTTATTTTTTTTATTTTTATGGGACTCTGGACTTGGCCTTGAGATACTACATCTCTGACAGTAAAATATGCACATGCTGTGTCCAAAACGTCTGTAAATTGTGGCTGATGGTTGGATGTGAATGAGTTTGGAGAGGTTGAGTGATGCGGTTGAAAGTGAAGTAACGTTGCTGTGGTGTGTTGTCATTAACTGAACAGGTCAATCCCTGTTGTGGAAGCTGTGCAATAATAAAACTGCACTAGTTGCTAGTATGATGGCCAACATTTTCAAATACTAATGAGTATTTTAAACTGTCTGTGAGAATGTCTCGATACTTTTGTAATTTTGAAATGATCTTTTTATTGAAAAGCCAACATGAAAACATCATTCCCATGTGCCTTATTTAATAAAAGCCACAAAAGACTTAATGTTTGTTTATTTTTTCTTGTTTGTCTTTTTTCTACATCACAGTCTGCCACCAGAGGGCAGTGTAAGCTTCACTGTTTTGCTTTCAAACCTCACTGGTGACAGATTATTTGCCTAATATCATAGACGGTTTGAGTTATACTTCAGTACTTGTGTGAATGGAAAACAAGCACTGACACTAGCGCAAAAATACGTCTATACAACCTAGTCACCTTTTGATATTTGATATTGGAAAAGACAACCATATTTTTTATTATCATCCTACCTAATCCTTATTGGGGACTGTATGTCAGATAAAATGCATTATATTATTGAAACATTTTTTAAGTAAACCATCTCTTGCATGCTTTGCATTAATTATTTAACAGCAAATCTAAGTTTTATGGTCATGTCATTTTAGAACAGAATCGTCTCTTAACATGTTCATGTTCACTATTCTTATCAAGTTCGTTTTTAAAACACAATCTCATTGAAAAAAAAAGTACTTTATAAAAATACAAAGATGGAGCATTAGAATATCTTCTACCATCTCGTCAAATTTAGCCTTGCTGACGTGACAAAAATACTATATTACAGACATACTATATTTTTATACCACTAGATGGAGACAAAGTCTAATTAACCTCCAGGTCACTCATGTAAATCTCTCATTTGTTCTGTGACGTTATAGTTTGTTTGATACCTTGAGCTGGGCTGTTTATATATATATATTTTTTTAATGTTTATCTCATTAACAAAAAACTACAACTCTTGGTTTACGCCATGAAAATGGTGAAGTATTGTATGTAAACCTAAAATAATTGGTATGTAAATAAACAAGATCTTTCAAAAAAAAAAGGTAATTCATGAAAAATATTAAATTACTATTTTACAAACTCAATTAAACGTTGAGTAATTGTTCAAACGTAATGGCGCTTTAATGAATCTTAGAATCATTTAACTAGTCTGTCTTACTCATTGTCAAAATTAAGGCAAATATTGTAACTATTGCATAATATAATGGTGCTTGTTACGTCAGTCTTCCATTAATCCCGGTCCTGGGGCATAAATATCTCTTCTTGCAAATTGGCAGATTATATATCCCACACCTAAATTTAGACACGTTTCTTCAGTGGATAAACTGAAACCTAATTCTAACCTTAGAAATTGTGTTTATGTGTCTGGATGTGAAATGCTGACAGACATGTATAACTGTAGACTATACATGTGCATATAAAGTATACATGTGTTCCTGCGTATGTGCCGCCATGTAAAGCCAGTCAATGAAATATGATTTAAATTATTGCGAAACTATCTTCAAACCTTTGTTTTTTATTTGTGAACTGTCTGCTCTGTTTGCACTGATCAGCTAAGATCAATTTGAGCTGCTCATTCATTTACAATGAAAATAACTGAAGAAAAGCCACTCCCCGAGCCACTAGGGTGAGAAGGGGGATTGGACATTGACAGATGCCCAGATTAGGACCTTAATCTCCCATGCCAAAAGTACTGGCACTGTGCTCTGGACCCTGGATGTCCCGTTAACACTCGGCCGGCCGCAGACAAAAGAAGAGAAATCAACAAATCAATGGGCTTTCAGCCCCACCAGGAGAGGGAAAAGAGGTGGGGGTGGTGTAGGGTGGGAGGTGGCGTAGTGAATGCTGGGCTGGGCCAGGTCTGCGAGAGGGTATGAAGATTAGGTTTTGGGTTGAGGGGGAAGGTGGCTGTGTGCTGCGTGGAGGGCTCCACTGAGTCCAAGGATTAAGAGGCCAACTCAAACACTTGTTATAGGGGGCAGACTTAGAGGTGTGTGTGCATGGATGGATAGATGGATGGTGGGGGTCTAATCTGCCATGGCCTTGGCCCGGTGCCCTTGGGCAGATTAGACTGGGCCCTAGGAGCCCAGAGAGCAGGGCCGCTGGCCAGGATTAAGCAGATTCTAACAGGTGTTTTCTTTTGTGGTACTGGGGGAGGGATCGGTCCTTCAATCACTGGACGAGCAAATCATGAAGTGATTGGTTATTACTGATGGGGCCAGTGATGCCAAAAGGCCATGGCATGTGTCAGTGTGTGTTGTCCAATGTTTGTTTTTGGCCTTGTATGTGCTATTAGACACCACTGGCTGCTTAGTGATGAGTGTGCGTTGGTGTATTTTTTATGAGGCGGGGTAATATCTCAAGGAAATGAGTTAGATGACATGGAAGAAAAAAAAAATAGCAAAGCAAGTAATAAACTGCTAGATCATTCACATAAACAGCCACACTTTGAGAGGGTGACGCCCCGATGCAGCTGATCAGTTGTGATGACTGTGGAGCAGCTCAGCAGAGATCCACTGTGGAGGAGATTAGTGTGGCTGCTGCTGGAGAGCAACACTTTCACACTGGAGGAGGATCAGATCAGACGATCTTAGAAGTCAGCTTGTCTCTTTAGTGAAGAATTAGAAACACACACACATGACACAGAGAGCAGTTTGTTATGTGGTACACTGCAGATAGTGTTTAAAAAAATGTAAATGTCCCTTTGAGGGATTAATAAAGTATCTATCTATCTATCTATCTATCTATCTATCTATCTATCTATCTATCTATCTATCTATCTATCTATCTATCTATCTATCTATCTATCTATCTATCTATCTATCTATCTATCTATCTATCTATCTATCTATCTATCTATCTATCTATCTATCTGTCTATCTATCTATCTATCTATCTATCTATCTATCTATCTATAGAAGGCGTGAGGATAGATGACATTTGAGGTCTCGTATATTTTACTGGTGAAATGCTTTCAGAATGAGGTCTATGAATTGTGCTGAACAGTTTTATATACAAAGTCCTGACTGCAGCGGGAGTGGCCTCCTCCTATTTTCAGGTAGTTCTACTAACCATCACTTGTGAGGGAAGGTGTGTATGTGTGTAACAACAGACGGGAGGGAGGAGTCGAGTGATCAAGAGAGTGGGGAGAGCTAGAAAAGCTCGGCTGCTCTCATGCTGAGTATTTAATGAAGTGAAACGACTTCCTGGTCTGTTCCTCCCAGCTGTTGTCCCCCCAAAGCCAAGATATTTGTCCTTGGCTCTTTGTCCTTCTCGGGCTGCCATACCTCCAAATGACTGAGCGAACACGTAAACATTAAAGCAAAGCATCTGCTGTCTTCTTCAATCCAACAGCTCAGGAATGTCAACGTGTCTCCATCTGTTGTGTCCTTATTAGGATTTTAGATTGTTGTTGGTTATTGTGAACAAAAAGTGCAGGACACATTTGTCTGCCCTGCCTTCCATCACCTGCTCTTCATTAAATACACCATGTAGATTTTGGTTTATTTATTCCTTAATCTTTTTTTTTCTTGGTTTTCAATCATATTGAAATGGACAGCAAAAACACCAAAACCAAGACACTACATCCTCACATTTAAACCCATACCAAAAAAAACCCCCAAAAAAACCAGGAACAATATCCATTGTTTTAAGTTGCAAGTTGTGCTTCACATCACGATAGTTTTAATTTTATGCACAATTCTTCACGAGATGGAGGATTTATTTTCCTCCACAAAAGTTTCCTGAAAATACTTCAAATATTAGAAAATTAGCAAGTCTCCATTAAATCCTGAAAAGACTGATGTGTTACCAGGGCAACAAGGTGTTGTGGGTTTCTCATTTTCTGGTTGTTTAGGGGCAAATGTTAATTTACTTGACCTTAAGATGATTTAGTGAATGTCTTGTCAGCTATGGAGACAGATAGAGAGAAAAGTTCCAGTTTGTACAAGATTATCACATTACACTCCAAGCAAACCAATCCTGGTGTGGTGCGTTCAAATCAAACACAAAGCTAACTTGGCAAACTTAAGGTGATGACATTGTAGAAGTAGCTTAATTTTTGATCTGCCATAACAACAATTTTCACTGTGATATCTGGCTTGCGGGCCTCATCATAAAGTCATAAGGGGGAAGTGTTGCACTGCCTAAAAAGTGTCGGTCATGTGGGCTCTGACCTTTCTCTGTCCTCACATGAACCAGCAGAGTCTTCCTCTTTTGGCCGAGCTAAAATAAGAGAGGAGCAAATAAAACTCAGACAGCAGGATGACATCTAGCACCCTCTCTTTCCTTTGGGTCACTTTGTAGAGACAAATGAATTTCATTTCCCCTGTGTGGTTTGCACACCTCCGGTTATTGTGACCGCTAACGCCTGCTTCTTACACCCACATGTCAACAGGCAGCTGAGGTGCTGGACAGCCTTTGTCTTTGTGTGAGGTCCTAATGACACTTTAACAGTTGCCTCCATGTGTCTTCCACTTGGGATTATCCTGAGTCTATTTAATTATGTCACTTTCTTTTAATTTCCTGTTGTCACCTACAGTGCATCCGGAAAGTATTCACAGCGCTTCACTTTTTCCACATTTTGTTATGTTACAGCCTTATTCCAAAATGGATTAAATTCATTTTTTTCCTCAAAATTCTACACGCAATATCCCATAATGACAAAGTGAAAATAGTTTGTTTAAAATTTTTGCAAATCTATTAAAAATAAAGAACGAAAATATAACACGTACATAAGTATTCACAGCCTTTGCTCAATACTTTGTTGAAGCACCTTTGGCAGAAATTACAGCCTCAAGTCTTTTTGAGTATGATGCTACAAGCGTGGCACACCTATTCTTGGGCAGTTTCTCCCGTTCTTCTTTGCAGGACCTCTCAAGCTCCATCAGGTTGGATGGGGAGCGTCGGTGCACAGCCATTTTCAGATCTCTCCAGAGATGTTCAATCGGGTTCAGGTCTGGGCTCTGCCTGGGCCTCTCAAAGACATTCACAGAGCTGTCCCGAAGCCATTCCTTTGTTATCTTGGCTGTGTGCTTCGGGTTGTTGTCCTGTTGGAAGATGAACCTTCACCCCAGTCTGAGGTCCAGAGCGCTCTGGAGAAGGTTTTCATCAAGGATGTCTCTGTACATTGCTGCATTCATCTTTCCCTCCATCCTGACTAGTCTCCCAGTTCCTGTCGCTGAAAAACATCCCCACAGCATGATGCTGCCACCACCATGCTTCACCGTAGAGATGGTGTTGGCCAGGTGATGAGCGGTGCCTGGTTTCCTCCAAACATGACGCTTGGCATTCAGGCCAAAGAGTTCAATCTTTGTTTCATCAGACCAGAGAATTTAGTTTCTCATGGTCTGACAGTCCTTCAGGTGCCTTTTGGTAAACTCCAGGTGGGCTGTCATGTGCCTTTTACTGAGGAGTGGCTTCCGTCTGGCCACTCTACCATACAGGCCTGCTTGGTGGAGTGCTGCAGAGATGGTTGTCCTTCTGGAAGGTTCTCCTCTCTTCACAGAGCAACGCTGGAGCTCTGTCAGAGTGACCATCGGGTTCTTGGTCACCTCCCTGACTAAGGCCCTTCTCCCCCGGTCGCTCATTTTGGCCGGGCGGCCGACTCTAGGAAGAGTCCTGGTGGTTCCAAACTTCTTCCATTTACAGATGATGGAGGCCACTGTGCTCATTGGGACCTTCAATGCTGCAGAAATGTTTCTGTACCCTTCCCCAGATCTGTGTCTCGATGCAATCCTGTCTCAGAGGTCTACAGACAATTCTTTGGACTTCATGGCTTGGTTTGTGCTCTGACATGCACTGTCAACTGTGGGACCTTATATAGACGGTGTGTGTCTTTCCAAATCATGTCCAATCAACTGAATTTACCAGGTGGACTCCAATCAAGTTGTAGAAACATCTCAAGGATGATCAGTGGAAACAGGATGCACCTGAGCTCAATTTTGAGTGTAATGGCAAAGGCTGTGAATACTTATGTACATGTGATTTTTTTTTTTTTGGGGGGGGGGGGGGGGGGGGATTTTTAATAGATTTGCAAAAATTTCAAAAATATTTATTTCACATTGTCATTATTGGGTGTTGTGTGTAGAATTTTGAGGGGAAAAAATGAATTTAATCCATTTTGGAATAAGGCTGTAATACAGTACTGTATAACAAAATGTGGAAAAAATGAAGCGCTGTGAATACTTTCCAGATGCACTGTATGTCCATTCATGCAAATATTTTCAAAGCAGTTCAGTTTGCTATTTGAAGAGGGAATTTGTGTTTTCCTGCTTTGTGTCATGAAAGGATAAAAGCAATTTGTAGTTGCATAACGTGTGCTTTTTTGTGTGACATATAGTATTTTAACATCAATACATCACTAAACCATTCATTTAATAATTTCACAAAATAAACAAGATGATTGATTTTGTCTTTAATGCCTGCAGCGTGAGAGCATTGTGAAGCCTTTTCTCTTTACAAGATTTAAAAATAAAAAAACAAGGTCAAATATATCTACACTATACTATTATATACTACTATAGTAAAACAAACACTGTAACGTTATCAAAGTGTTGGAGAGAACATGAAAGAACTAAAATTACCACCTCACGGTTGTATTCCTCTGCTAACCAGTCAAGGTGCAGTTTACATCCATGTTTGTCTGAACTATATGTAGTAAAGACACTGAAGGGCTTCTTATGCGTTTACATGCTTGGCCAATGAAGGTGATTCGACAAAGTGGAGCTATTAGACAGCATGCAATGACACAAACATGGATGTCACTGCAAGGAAGCTCCAAAAAGGTACAAGAAGCTACATGGATGCTTCACACACACCCAGTATTAGGTTCACAAATTCAGTATCTGACTATAGGTGGTCCCAATCCCCTCTTCTGTCCCCGAGTTATTGCATCATGTTCACAAGAGTGGGACAGCTGTGACGTAACAGTGACCTTAACCTTTGACCTTCAAACTCTTATCAGTTCATCCACAAACACAAAATGTTGCAGTTTTAAAACAAACACTAACTAACAGGTTGAAGTTTTGGTTTGTGTTCTTTTCTTTTTTTCTTTTCTTGAGATTTTAATTTTATATTTGGACTTTTTAAAAATGAATTTATAGATCATTCTTAAACTTTTTGGTCTGTTTGTTTGTGACATTTAACCATGCACACTTTTGAATTAAGAGCTCATCAGTTGAACCTGCCTCAGGAGCTGCGGCTCAAGTGTTACCCCGCAATAACACAGTCTGTTCTCCGCACTTCCGTCACTGGAAGGTCGTCTGGTTTGGATCAGCCGCCAAATAGGACAGGGACAGACTGCATGCGCTACAGAGCACTTTGCACCTAAATAAAAAGACACAAGGATGGGTTTTTCCAACAGATATTACTCGGTTGAACAATTACCACAACACGCATGCACCTACATCATTTGCGCAACTGCACCATTGTATGAAGATCTGTATATATGTCTTTATCTGTATATATGTCCTTTTTAACTGTATATATGCTTTTACCTGTAAATGTGATTTAACTGTATATGTATTTTAGCTGTATATATAACCTTTTGCTGTTTAAATGTCTACTTATCTCTGTTACAGTGAATCAATTTCCTTGAATGTGCAAACATACCTGGCCAATAAAGCTGATTCTGTTCACATCAATCTATTTCTGTATAATTTGAGCGAAATCAAGAGAATACAGTTGGAAAATGTTCACATTTGAATGTGGCTGTTCATCAAGTTCAGCATCGTAAACCTAGTACCAGTCCGTTAGGTCTTCTCAAATTCTTTCGATATCAGCGGATGATCTCAATAAAATTTTGGATTTGCACTCAAAATGCTTTATGCTATCTACTAGTGAGTGATTTACTACACAAATGGTGCTGCTTTCATGTGTTGTTGTGGTAAAGCCATGAAGAGGCGGCCGGCTCCTCTCTGTGTTCATGCATTTGCTTTTTGTGCACCTTCTCTCATGTCTATCACAGACATCATCACAGGCTACCGTAATGGGCTGGCAGAGTTAAATGGCTCCACTGACACTTCTTGTGAACAGACAGCTCCTGTGAGTTGTGAAGATTTTTGTCACTTTCTGGTGCAAAGGCCAACTTCAACCCCATCCCACAGCAACGGGAAGTGACATCTGCAACGGAGGACTCACAGAGTGGCAGGGCGATATGACTTCACACTACATATCGTGATCTCCTTGAAGACAGTCAACAGGATCCTGCTGTGTCTTCTTATGAGGTGACAGGTATGACACGAGTCAACAAATAGTCATAATCTGACTTCTTTGACTGCAGTCATTGCTCAGCCAATTTGTCACCATTAGCAGCAGCTTTGACTGACTTGAGTTGATGGCAGGTAAGCCATTGGGAAAAGAGAAGAGATCCGCCCTCCATTTGCTAAACAGCTGGTGATCAATGTTCTTGCTCTGAGCCATGCATGCGTCTTTTGTGTCAATACTTCATTTCGAAGAGAATCGTAGATAATCTCAGCTAGTCTCTGAAAGACAACTGACAATAGAAGAGGATTACAAAGCATATCAGGACTTCTGCTTTTGCTTTGAGGCCTAATTTAACATTTACAAAACACCAAATGGGGTGAAAGCAACAGAATAAATGTAAAAAGCTTCAATGGGCTTGTCTCATTTCTCTACAACCAAACAACAATGCATAAAGAACGATGTGTCGCAACTTTCGAAAGGCTGCCTGTAAAGTCTCAGATATATTAAATCGGTGCAAAATTTTAGAATTGTCTTCAAGGAGCAGTCCAATTTTATACAAGTTTACTGTGAAAAAGGTTTGTTAAGAACAACAACATTAGTTCCTCCAGCATTTTGCAGCGTTTTTTTGTGCTGCGATCAAATCTGCTGGATTTTGGATTGGCTTTTCTCTAAAATTGCAATGTCAATTGTGGAGTTGTACGTGATTTGTTTATCCTGTAAAATTGTGGGAATTAGCAAAAACTGCGAGAAATTGCAATTTTTGTTTTTAACTTCTACCTAATAAAGAATCATATGTAATCACTTCGTATAATAAGCGTACTAAACATCACATACATATTTTAAGTCTAATCTGTTTTTTACTGTTAATGTTTGAATTTAAAGAACCGTGGGCATCAATTATAAATGTCATAAAAACGGACAGTCTGCGACTAATATAGAATACAGAGCTAAATCTACTGTAAAAACAAGTGTATTACATGATTATTTTTTTTTTGAAAGTATTAATTCAACACATTGAAATACTTTATGCACAAAAACAAAGTGCAGTCTCTTATGACTGGACGTCTGTATCCAAATCATTCGACACATTCCTATTGTCCCATGATCAGACTACATTTCTCATAAACCACCAGTCAGTTCCATTGAGCACGCAATTTGTTCTGATGATGAGAGGAGAGATTGAAAACCCCTGCTTATTATAAATGATGAGAATTTTTTTTTTTTTTTACTAAAATGCTATAATACCTTCAGTGGAGCTTCCATTGACTACATTTTTTGTGGTAAATTTAGCAAAATTTCAAACAATTCAAATCTAATTGCTTGAATTTGCATCAAGTAGTCATCACAATTTCCTGGAGGGACTGAATTGTATTCATACACGTTTTTGCATGGTGCACGATGTGAGCATTTGAGAGGCAAAAGGGGATTTCCTCAAAAACGCAATGATGTTGGATTCTGGGCAAGTGTATTTGGAGTTTGACTAAATGTTTAGGATATCGCACCCTCCACTGTTTCAGCTTTGATCTTATTTTCATCTTTTTCTTGTGAGCTTTGCTCAGTAAGTCAGTTGAGAGGTTTGGTTGTTGCAGAAATTATAGGACAAGAAAAGAAAATGTTCAAAGAAATGATTGACTCTAGTATATTGCCAGTATATGAGTGGATCAATGGGAATACTTCAAAGCATGAAAAGCTTTTGATCATTGGCTCTGGACCAAACAAAGGGTCATATTGCTGCCCCTTCTTACTAAATCATGGTGATTTTCCTTTTTGCTTTGAGGTCTGCAAGCCTCTTTTCCCCTTAGATGTGTTGCATGTTCCATTGTGATTTGGTTTGTTTCTTCCCTCGGGGCATAAGAAAGCCTTCATCTACAGTAGACAGGATTAGGAACTAACCCTAAACACACTCACAGAGGCAACCCCCAACACAGGGGATGCTCTGCTCAGCCCAGCTGCTGCCCGGTTTTCTGTTTGTTGCCGAAGGAGTCAGAGGGCTGTTGATGTGTGACGACAACAACAGGTGAGAGGTGATGGAAGGAGGGAAGGGGACGGCGGCTCACCTTTCTGTGTGGCCAGTCAGTCGTTGTTGGTTTAGGGGCTCACAGTCCACCACCTGGAGCCTCTGTGACGGATGAGTACAGCTGAGATGGTGCTGGTTGGGGGAAACTGATCTAACGACGACCTGACCCTGAGGACACTCTGACCCCCAACGGCCACTTCTTCTCTGTTTATTGCACCCACTCACAGCAGGACTCGAGCAATGTATCGGTTTGCTGGACAGTTTATGGGCTTTTTATGAGAAATATGATATCAACAGGTGAGTGCTGAAAACTGCTGTTGTAAATATACTCTTTCCTTCAGCACAAACACTGCATTAAAGTGTGAAGAAGAAACAGTGAAATTAGATTTGTGTTACACATTTGTCAGTTATAACTCATTCAGTTAGGCTACATATATTTAATTAGTTCAACTATCGTGATACACGCCAGAGAATCTTGAGCCTACAAGAGCCGAACATAACTGTAAACATCTCATTTTAGCAATTAAATTTCAGTCTGATTATCATGCAAGAGTTTTTCTGTCAATGTCAGTTTAAAAACTCCAGGATTGTGTTTTAGTCTGAACAAGCACATATTGAGATTTGTTGATTCAGACGTTCACTTCCTGATTGGGTCTGATCAGTCATGACATGTTTTTCTTGGATTTGTCACAGCCCAGTATCGTAGCAAAGCATCTAATACACACGCCCATCCACTAAAGGGAAGTGTGTCTCTGACACGCCGGGTGTAGTCTAGACGTGAGAAGAAACAAACATCACTCAAGGAGGTAAAGACAAAGTAGAAAGGTCATTGAAGTCCATGTAGGGAGGCGGGAGGGATGGCTTGGTGGTGCATATTATAGACCTTCATTTAGGAGGATTCGGATTTCTATTATTATTATTCAAATTATTATTTTCTCATGAAATATAAAGTCAATACATTTTTTTCCACAAGTCATCATGGTGTCATTTGCTAATCACTCCTTCATATTAGTTTTCTGGCAGTCCATCTGAAAATACTCTAATCAATAATTGGATATTAGGCGTCAACAAGCGGTATGCTTAGGGACGTGTCTGTTTGACTTGACTCACTTTGACTCATGTTTCCACTATAGGTGGGCGGGGCGTAGTGTCCTTAGGTTCCCGATCAGATCAAGTCAGATCCACCACTTGTCCTCCCAAACTCGTCCAAATATGGTCACTACTGGTTCCAAAAAACAAGATGGCGACGGCTAAAATGCCAAACTCGAGGCTTCAGAACAGTGTTCATAAACCAATGGGTGACTTGACTCGGTTTCCACATGGTTTTGTTTTCCTAGCGCACTAATGCAAAGACACAAAACTGATACGCTTCCCTCTAGTGGACAGGTATGTGTATGAGACGCTTTGCCCTGATACTGAGTTAAGTATTTTATAATGCTACTGCTGCCCAAATGCACAGGAGGCAATGGGACAATTCCTGTGTCCAGCAGTATTACCATCCCTATACATGAAGCTCATTTGGTGACCCATCAGATTCTGGGACCCCAAAGACCAAAGATGGTGTATTGCTGGTGTTGGATGGCATGCCTGCTGTACGTGACACTTCAGGCGTGTTAGTATGGACGGATATTAGCTCTGGAACTGTGCTAAAACACTCAATGGAAACATAAAGCCTCAGTCTCCCACCAGTGGTGTGTTTTTATACCTGCCTGTACCAAGCCTCTAGAAACACTTCCCATCCATCATCCATCTGGGGCCCCCACCTCCCTCCATCCCTCCATCCCTCTCTCTCTCTCTCTCTCTCTCTCTCACACACACACACACACACACACACACACACACACACACACACACACACACACACACACACACACACACACACACACACACACACACACACACACACACACACACAGTTATCCTTGTTAGACTATTGCTATGACTTCCATTTATTGTGTACAGCCTAACCCAAACTGTAACCTTCACCTTAACTGAAACAATATTTTGCCTTATTAGGACATAGCTTTGGTCCCTGTGAGGACTACTGGACTGGACTTATTTTAATGAATACAAATAGCATATTAAAAATAATTGCACAACGGACTTCATTATTCAAACAAGCAGCTGCCAGATAGGAGTGTAACCGCTTAAGTTTGTGTATACGTACAAACATTAAGTGAACCTATGTGAGGTGAAAAATAAAATATATCCTTCAGTGAAACTGAATCTGTATGCTGATATATTATTCTTGATACATAAGGTTTGTTTATCCAGCTGTTCTAATGGACTCATGAAGTGGAACTCAAGTACGATACGACTATAACTGAGGTCAGGCTGAGCAACACGTACCTCCTTTTACAGACATAATCTGTGTTCTCAGTTTTTGTTCATGTCCTAAAATAGCCAATCCAAGTACAGCAAGATAACAAAGTGGGGTCAAATTCATACTTACAGTGTCTTTATTGGTAAGATATATGCACTGCGTGGCAAAATGCAATGGAAAGAGACTAACTTTGAAAAAGACAGGACATCTCTACAGTTTGCTTACGGTTGCTGCATCTGCCTTCTTTTTTTCAAATCAGAAAATCCAACAAAACACCTACAGGATGGCAATGGTAGCATACTTTCTACTACTAAGAACACTAAAGACGTAGCTGGACAATATGTTTAACAACCAACGTGTTTAAAGAACACTAAAGCATTTAATCTGGATGTTTTACAGTTATTTGTTTCCATTAGCAGCTACAGATCTACTGGTCAATATCTAATTTGCAACGCATAAGTTTTGCCCTTGCATGCATTGTTGTGTGCGAGCCAGTGGTCAGAGGTCAAAGGGGACACATTGTGCATTTCCACGCATGTTTTGTCTGGGATAGTTTTGGTCTGGAGTAGTGGTGGGGGGTGTTTGGACAGTGTCAGCTGGTGCATACAGTGAGACTACACTGCACCACCTCCACTCCTTCCCCGGCCAACCACCACAGTGAGGAAGTCCCCGGTCTGTTTGGTGCGATCATCAGGACAGCTGGTGCCTGGGCAGCTGCACGGCTGCGGGGTGGCTGGGAAAGAGCCCGTCCCCGGCAAACCCAGGAGGGGCTACTGCATCTCCTCAGCTGTTACCCACCCACCCCCACCCCTCTTCCTTCATATCCTCCCAGTGCCCCTATGCTCCATCAGCTGAAAGCAGCAGGAGAGACAGCTGGCCAGTGCTGCTCCAGAGAGGAGGGTGAGGGTGTGTTTATATTTTGTATTGCACGGAATGGGGGGAAGACAAAGCAGCAATGGCATCACTACCAAAGAGATGCATTTAGGTTCATTCACATAGTACCTAGGCTCTTTAGATCATGTTTGCTGTGGTGTTGCAACACGTTTCTAATATTTTTCTTATAAACACAGCTTACGGGGAAAACAAATGAAAGAATTGATTCTACTAAAGACGGATTCATGGTCACGTACACATGATAGTGAGGAACTGAGTGTTACATCATTGAGCAAAGGCTGCCCAAGATTTGTGACAGCGTGCGCTATACATGCACTTAAAAATAATATTGGACTGGTGTACAGTATGCGTACTTCATTCCATGTCCTCGGTCTTGTTTCATGCTCATGATTTTCTTTTTGCTGACAAGTTGTGCAAGTTTGCAGCTGTAAGCATTTGTGTCTGTAATGAAGTCTGAAAAGGATTGTAGCGTTTAACAATATTGTCCGTGTAACCAAAGCCTAATAATCTCATTCTTGTAAATTATAGACATCAAGGAGTCACGCTGTTGCACTGAATATGTCCCAAGGTAAATGTGCGGTAATCCACAGGAAAAAAATAGTCCCCTACAAATCTACTATTTACTTATTGGAGTAATTTTTGCTGAAAACTACAGATCTCAGCTGTTTAATGATTTAACTTTAGAAATGATAATGAAACAACATATTGAAGAACTGTTGTTATCATCATTGATTTTGAACCAGTGGGTTTGGGCACTGAGTGGCACAGACAAGCTGATTAGAGTGTGAGATGTAATTTGCAGAAATTGAATATAATATTCATCATTATGTTTTCATTACTATGTATAATCAAAGCTAAGAACGGTTGAGTTTTCATTACCCTAGAATGAGTACTTCATATCTACAAGGGGAGCAGGTCCTCTTCCAAAGAACAGCCATGTTTCTACAGTAGCCCTGAAGGGACAAACCAAACGCATCGCTCTAAAGAGGGACTTTCGCGTTTTTGCAAGTTTGGCAGCCACCATAGATTATATGATACATTACACACTTGGAAAGTGAGGGAAAGGGGAGGGGTGTTTAGTTGGCTGCAATCTGCAACCTCACCACTAGATGCCACTAAATCCTACACACTGCTGAGACATTTGCTAACGTATTGTTGGCTTTAGCTATGGTCATGGGATTTACTTTAGATATTTTTTCGCAAAGATGTTTTGATTTCAACATTATGCCACCGGGCATTCATATGTATATTCTAAAGCTCTGAGATTGATTCTGTGATAAGTAAAAGACATACGAAAAAGGCGTGCAAAAAAACTGGCAAATAAAGATATATGGAATTTCACAATATTATGGATGATGAAAAATGAATCTATGGAGTGCATATCTTAGGGAGGCATCATTAGGTAGAATCAATCTTTCATCTTTAATGTCATTTTTAATAGCCGTTATCCATTCTGCTATCGAGTGTTGTGGTGAACCAGTTGGTATGTAAAAATATGAGATGCAGAATTACTGAGCTCCTGGTATTCTGATCTTGCAGGTCCAAAAAAATAAAAAATAAAAAACGTCCTATAAGAAGACAGATGTTTCTTTCTTCAGTAGGTTAACCACAGTTTTGACATCCTTATCCATCTAGAACTAGCCGACCTGGCTGTGTGTGTGTGTGTGTGTGTGTGTGTGTGTGTGTGTGTGTGTGTGTGTGTGTGTGTGTGTGTGTGTGTGTGTGTGTGTGTGTGTGTGTGTGTGTGTGTGTGTGTGTGTGTGTGTGTGTGTGTGTGTGTGTGTGTGTGTGTGTGTGTGTGTGTGTGTGTGTGACTGGGGGATGGGGAGTCTGGGGAGTTTAAATGAGCAGAAGTCGAGTAGAGGAGGAGGAGGAGGGAGGTGGATGTATGAGAAAGCAGAGTTCCTTTGTCCTCAAAAAGTCTGGCCGTACAGGGGTCAGGAGCAAAGTTCGGTTCAAGAGAGAGGTAAAGAAAGGAGGAGAGGCTGATGTCATACTGAGTGCAGCTGCCTTGTCGTTACTGAAAAGAAATCATCGGTATACAAACAAACCAAAACACACATTTGGCAAGAAATGAATGAAAGAAACTAAGTTAGGTACTGAAGAGTTTTGGATTACATGAGCACATTTATGAATGAGAATCAGCTGTAAGGTAACAGTTTTGCGTGTCTATTGTGATTAAACATAAACAGTAATTTTATGTTTTAGAACAGACAAAACCTATAATAACCGTCGCATGTGATGAGCATCTCAAGACCTGCATGCTTATATGGAAAATTAGTCATCATAGATTATAAAATATATTATTATGATTATATTAACAAGTCAATATTTGTTTAAAAGAAAAGCTGAAGAACAATAAGTTGATTAAGATATTAGTCGCTCTTTAAGAAATTGAAAACCTATTACATTACAAACCTCTTGAAAGTAAGCAATTTTTGGGTTGTTGGTCAGATGAAACAAGCAATTTGAACATGTCAACTTTGGTAGATTTAGTAGACAAATCGATTATATAGTAAATAATCTGCAGAATAATTAATATTGAAAAGAAACATGAGCACTAATTAAAATAACAACAAATGATAGCTATTTTTATGGATTTATGGAACCAAAACATGAAGATACATTTTGACTTGTGATGTACAGTATTAGGAGAAAACACCCTTCTTAGGCCCACAGGCTTAACTTCACTGTATCCTCAGGGTTAAAAAATAAAACCTTCCCTCTGGGGGGAGAGTTGAGGATGAGGATGGGAGGATCAAGGTGGGGGGATGGGGGCTATACGTATCCATCTGTCTGGGAAATAAAGCATGATCAGCTCATCTTCACTGTCATCCAGTTACGGTTTCATCTAAGTGGCCACAGTCCATCTGCTCCGAGCATGAAAGGTCGCTGGTGACCATTGATTCCTTATTGATTCTATGAATTGTTTAATGACCATCAAGGTCAATTAATTAACCATTTGCCGGGTGTTTTAATTGCCCTGGGCTAATTTAAATCCGCTGATTAATTCTGGGTCCCCGATGGTGGAAATGAACCTCACTGTCAATGGTGGGATTAAGAGCACAACAATGGGTGACAGATGACTGACAGAGCACTGAGTGGCTTTGGAAAGCTGTGCTGATGTTTGCATTGTAGATTCTAATGGGCGTATTGTGTTAATGGACTCCAAAAATTAATTGACCATATTGCCTCAATTTATTCCAGACTGCCACTGGAACATATTGTACAATTTTTGGCTGTTTTTGGGAGATCAACCTTGTCAAAGAACAAAGGCTGAGTGGCAGTATGGTTTAATATTGATATCACATAGATTTGAGATTAAAACTGTTCATGCAAATCTAAATTCATTTGTCAAATCTGGACATTTAAAGGTCTGATTGTTCAAACTTGCAAATGATTGACATCTGGCATCTGACATCTGGTAACACAGTGGAAGTCAAACTGTGATCAAAACAATCACCCTAAAAGTTTTCAAATGCCTGAAGAGCCCAGTTTACCTGCAAATGTAAAAGATGAACTGGGTCCCCAAAATTTAGGTGTATCACTTCCTTTATGGATTCTCTGTCTTTTCTCACACCTGACTTTACAGAGTATTAACGTCGTTATTCAAACCAGCGCTAAAACTATAGACTGTTTATAAGGTCCAAAAAATGAGGCCAGTGCAGAAGTGCCATAAAGTTAAATACAACTGAGTGCCACAAGGGTTTGGCTCCAAAAAGGCTCTGGCTCCATAGACTCCCATTCAACTTCTCTCATTGAATACAAAGTCCTTAACCCTCATGTTGTCCTTGGGTCAAAATGACCCGCAGCTGTGTTCAATTAAGTTCTATTTTATTTCTATATTTTTATATTTTTTTGGGATCATTGGTCATCATTCTTTAAAGAAACCCTCACAGCCTCCTTGTCACCAATGATCCCAAAAAATATGAAAATAAAATAGAACTTGGTTGAACACAGCTGCGGGTCATTTTGACCCAAGGACAACACGAGGGTTAAAATGTTTCCACATGTTATTATGGTGATGTTAACTAAAGTCACTCCTTTTAATTAGTTTTCTGGCACTCCATTTCTAAAATAATCCCATCATAATTTAGATATTAGGCCTCAGAAAGCGGTATTTTGGGGGGGCATTGTTTGATTGTCAGGCCTGTGGTGCAGTCAGGTTTCTGCTATTATGGGTTGGGTGTAGTGTCCTCTCAAGTTCCCAATCAGATTGAGGTAGATCCACCCAGCTCTTCCAATTGGGCCACTTCTGCCTCCAAACCGATTGCTGAAAAGTCTCTCAAGTCTTCATAACGGTAGTTCACAAACCAATGGGTGACGTCTCTGTCGGTTGCCGCTTGATTATAATATTTAAAAAAAAAAAATGCTGTTGTGTTGTTTCAGGTGCCAATAAGATGATGAACCACAATACAGGAGGGCCGGCTTGAGCTGTAGATTATTGCCATATTGGTAATGATCCTATACGCAGAAAAAGAGATGTTGACAACAGACAGTTTCAGGGATACTTTTACTGATCATCTTCAGTTCCTCTGCCAGGGTTTGGCTTGAAAGTTTGTTTAAACTCTCTGCGATCACTGGAGGTCTCGACAGTGTCTTTCCCTGAAGTTGTGTGATGGGATTCCTATCTTTTAAAGTCTTACAATAACACAGCCTCTATTTGGCTGTTCTTTGTATTAGATGCTAACCCCCCCCCATCCCAACACACAGACACGCACACCTTTTTGTATGTCAGGTGTTCGGTTCTTTCCTGTTGACCGCTGCTTAATCTCAGTGTTTGGTGACATCTGTGTCACTTTGTGTTTGTTATCAAATACAGGCCTCTGCTATCAGCCCTCCTGGTCTGCAAGAAAGTCCATCAGTCTGCAAGTGCATGTGTGTGCATGAGATTGCACGATGGTGTGTGTGTGTGTGTGTGTGTGTGTGTGTGTGTGTGTGTGTGTGTGTGTGTGTGTGTGTGTGTGTGTGTGTGTGTGTGTGTGTGTGTGTGTGTGTGTGTGTGTGTGTGTGTGTGTGTGTGTGTGTGTGTGTGTGTTTTCTGCTGGTCATGCCGAGGGAAAATCAGAAAGCTTTAAGTGGGGAACTTAATCACTTTCTATCTTGAGGCAGAGCTTATCAGTGCTTCCTGAGGTTTGATTAAACACACAATCTGTCAGGCCTGTTTTATGTCTCAAAACTGCAAACAGTATTATGTATCTGTTTGTGAAATATTATGTCAGGTTTCATGTCACCCCAATGAAAACATTTAACTGGTTTAGATTTAGTTGATATCTTATTTTAGAGTGAAACGTTGCCTCAGAAGACAGCAGTGCGAGTACTGTTCTGGAGTTGGATTTCAGTGCTTTGTTTGGTTTGGTAACTGAATCATTTTTTTTTACCACAGTAAGAGTGACTCATTGTTTCTGAGAAAAGAGGTTATTAACAGGTTGAAAAAGTTTGGTCTGTGAGTGTAATCATCATGGCTGTCCTTCTTAAGGTGTCAGTATTATTATCATAATAAACAGTGATCCAAGTCTGTAATCTGCTTGTCTTCGAGTAATTTAAAGACATCTTCAGTATATAGCATGGATTATGTGTTGTTTTTAATTTAAGGTTATTTTAACAGTAATAAAGGCACACAAACAGTGTAAAAATATCAATTCATAAATCAAGCGTTACAGAAGTTGACATGTTTTGCACTAATTTAATTTTAGCCACACAAAAGAACATTTTTACATTTTATTGCCATCAGAAAAATGCTCTTCCTATTTGATCTCAGTATTTAGTTTTATTTCAATCTCCAGTTTCAGTCTAGACTTCAGCCTTTATTCTTTGCTGCTATATTAAACCATTTTTTTCTTTGGGATCAATAATGCTACAATATAATGAAGAGATAACCTATCTCTTTAATATCTATGTAACATGCAATAACATGTTATAATCTGGAATATTCATATTACTGCTATTATTTTGCATCATGATTTAAATACAGTTGTAAATTCAATGGGATGTGTTATATAAGGTAACTCTCACCACCAGGAGGCGGTGTTCGACTACTGGACGCTCTGCTGAAACTACACTCTTGTCTCCATCCAGCATGTTATATACTTAACACCAGTCTCTCCATACTGTTATGGCCTTCATCTGAATTTAACTCCTGCATCATATGTTTAATAATATAATATAATATAATATAATATAATATAATATAATATAATATAATATAATATAATATAATATAATATAATATAATATAATATAATATAATATAATATAATATAATATATAATAAGGAACATTTAAAAATATAGAAAATAAATTAGATGCATAAGAACAGATCAAATGCATAAGAAACAGATAAAATGCATAAGAACAGATAAAATGCATGAAATTAAACACAAATAGAGTTAAAATATAGAATAAAGCGCGCGCGCACACACACACACACACACACACACACACACACACACACACACACACACACACACACACACACACACACACACACACACACACACACACACACACAGACATAGGGCTACCTCAGTCTACAGCCCACCTCTGGTTAGCCACACCCTTGTTAGAGAGCTGCTTCTTTGTTTGGGTGTGGGTGTGTGTCTGTGTGTGTGAATGTGTGTGTGGAAGGTATCGCTGAAAGGCCAGTCTGTGTAAAGTGGTGACTGTGCTGTTTTGGTAGCACTTTTCAAACTCCACGTGAAGGTAATGGGGTTCATTTCCTGAAGCGTGTGTGTGTGGAGGATAATGTGTCCATGTGTGTGTGTTGATCCAGGCGTGTGTGTGTGTGTGTGTGTGTGTGTGTGTGTGTGTGTGTGTGTGTGTGTGTGTGTGTGTGTGTGTGTGTGTGTGTGTGTGTGTGTGTGTGTGTGTGTGTGTGTGTGTGTGTGTGTGTGTGTGTGTGTGATATGTGATTACTGGGAGCACTATTTTACAGTCAGAAGTGAACGGACAGTGTTACCATGCTCAACAGGCAAGCAGTGAGACCAGACTCATTGTATGTGTGCTCTGATGTTTATGAGGACCAATGTGACGTTTGACCTTCAGGTCAGGACATTTTGGGAACACTTTAGGTCCTCATTTCTACAAGGACAATTTGAGGACTTGTGCTTGATTTCAGGATTAAGTTTTGAGTCATGTTAAGGATTAATAACAGACCGGTTTTCTTCTGTTCATGACATTTCTGCCTCCACCCAAAGGAAATGAATTTGTCTGTGGTGCTCAAAGAATCCATTAAAATAGACAGTAGCACCGAATGTCTACATACAATATCCCCATTTATCTGGAAAAAATAAAGAATAATCTGATAACAGATTTTATAGTAACTAATTTCTACTAAGTAAACAATAGCTACTAAAACTGCTGACCGTGTTTTAAATTATCCACAATAATGCAGATTACCTTTTAATTAAAAAAAAAAAAACAAAAAAAGCAAACCAAAGCTCCATACACTGCCATTGTGTAGCAACAGATATCTCAAAATCATAGCAGTCATGAGTTGTTTTGTTTTTTTGTAATTTGGATGAACTATCCCTTTAAATTTAGGTCCGCCACTTCTGGTAATTCGTTCTCCTGAAAAACTTTGGGCAAATCATCACCACAGCCGCAATTGATTTACCTAAATTGGCTTCCCCCACTAAAAATCGAAATCATAAAATCAAATTAAGTCAGTAAATATAATTTCAACCGATTTAGACTTAATTGAATTACACTTGTTTTCTATCCTGACTCATGTCAGTTTGAGGGAAACGGGCAAAACATACTGGACCTGTAATTTCTTTGGTTTTTCAAATACCAGAGGGGGGCAGTAGATGTTCATTTCCTCCCTGTTCTTGTGAGAAGAGCGGTCTGTTTTTTGGTCTCTCTTTCTCACACACACACACACACACACACACACACTGAGGTAGAGGTAATGTCTGAGAGAAATCCGTGAAATCACATCACTTCTCTTCGACATGTGTCAAGTGTGTGTGTGTCTGTGTGTGTCACTACAACCTAGGAGGTCACAGGAGGAGCTGACGTGGTTACTTCGGGTACGTTGGGCCACACTTAGCTCTCCAACGGTCACTCATTCCTCTGCGCTTCCACCTATTGTTCCCTCCTGAGATAAAACAAACAAACAAACAAACTTTCTCAATTGAACAATGCCCCCAACACTCATTGTTGCCATGGATATGTCCAAAACTAAGGATATATGTAGTGTCTGTGTGTGTGTGTGGTGGGGGGGGGGAGTGGGAGGGGGTGGGGGGTGGTCTGCGTTCACCAGATGCAGATTCCTAAAGGGACTGCTGCTTCGCGAATCTGTGCACTTTCCCGTTAACGAGCTAAAGGTCAAATGCTTCCTCATATTGTCTCACAGCTGCGGTCAGAGCACGCTCACACATAAACCAGTACTACAATATGTGTGTGTGTGTGTGTGTGTGTGTGTGTGTGTGTGTGTGTGTGTGTGTGTGTGTGTGTGTGTGTGTGTGTGTGTGTGTGTGTGTGTGTGTGTGTGTGTGTGTGTGTGAGTGATAAAATAAGTGAGTTTTGAAAGACACTTAGAAAAGGTGAAAATAGGCAAAGAATGAGAAAATGGTGAGAGTAAAAGTAACCGGGAGGCAACCATTGTTTATGGGGAATGATAAATATATGTATACATAAGCAGGGGGCGCGTCCAAGGTCTGACCGATGAGACCAGAGGCCCGTAACGATATCCCACAGAGATAAGACTGGACGATATTTTACCCACGTACAAGCGTCTGAAACATGTCACTTCATCACTTCATGAGAAAAACTGAAGATGGAGGTTGAAAAAAGTGAGGCGCACAAACACACACACAGATGTTCATATGATGTGACCTCTTTGACCTGAAGTTTACAGAGCACACCTGTTAGCGGCGCTATGCGAGTTTGAAGTATTGCAGCCCACACAGAACCCAAACACAAATGATTTTCTGACAAAACTTAAGACCTGAACTGATTGGTAGATGGTGAAGTGACATTTCTGCCTAGAAAACAGAGAAAGGATACACACCCACACACACACACACTACTTTCACTTCCTCTGGAAACTGTCAAAGTCCTCCCTGGGTGCTTTTAATATAACTTGACCTTAGTAACAAAGATGTTCTCAAACCTCAGCATCAAAAAGGTGAACAATGTGAAGTCATCGTGGGCTTATGGGAGAACTTGCATGTCAGCAAATATATGTTACGAGGTCATTTTGCAAATATCTCAGATCGCAAGCAACAAGTCCTCCAAGGTGAATGACAGAGAAAAGCTGACATATGTTTATGTTATGTGACTCTAGCAGTTGTAGTATGACAGTGGAATTATTCAGCCGAGAGAGGAGGTCTGGGTGGACGGACGGGTCAACAAAACATGGGCTTTCAATACATTTAATTTCCCACGTACTTATCATGGTCACTGTGATAATGAAGCTGCCCTGACTTTAGCTAGTTTTAACCCAAACCATCATGTTTAACTAAAGCCTAACACCAACTTTACATTCCGCACAAATTACAGGCTTTACTAGAGGACAGCCTCCCTGTCTGTCAGCTACATGATGCACTGTCTGTGCGGGATTTGCAAAACCATCTTGGATCAACCACAGCACATTACATTGGTACGGTGATTGGGTTTTTGTACATATGGTTCATCATATATCTCGGATCTCAATTATGGGTCATAATTTCTGCTTTGATTACAAATTATGTATTGTAGAAATCCCGCATGTACTGCATCCAATCATCATAGTGACTTATTGCTGATTTTTGAATTATTTTCTTAATTTGTACTATTTATTGCTCACCAACCAAGACTTTGTTTTGATATATTACAATATATATCCTTTAAATATGATATATTTCGTTGCTCTTATAGTCTCAAGACTCTCGTTTACTTTCACAATGTACTGTGTGGTTTTTCCCTTTTCTGTTCAGCGCCTTCAATAGAAAATAAGGGCTCAAAGAAATAACAGTTATTGTATATTTTATAGCAATTTTAACTGATCATCAGTTTGTAAGTCACCAAAGCAGCTGAGAAACACAACCTTCGATTCATCCATTTTGTGAAACAAAAACAGACAGCAAATCAGAAGCCTGTTCAATATTGAGCATATATTAGGGCCAAAATGCAGCCCGAAACTGGGAACTGGCCCACAGGCCATCTCCATCCGGCCCGCAACATCCTCAAGGGAAAATAAATGACCCCTAAAAATCACTAAAAGGCAGCTAATGAATCTTGAGGCGAATGTCTACAATGAGTCTGTACTGCTAGTTAAATTGATAGTTAAATTGATTCCAACTAAGGGCACATTGATGCAGGCAGTAGTAGTTTACACCACAGACTGAATATAAAAGTGGACGTAGCTTCCTGGTCTGACAAGTGAGGCCAATGCAGAAGTGCCATTAAGTGCAATACCACCAAGTGCCACTTGGCTCCAAAAAGGCTCTGGCTCCATAGAGTCCCATTCAACTTCCCATTACCATGTCATTACATAAACTAAGTCCATCAGATCAATGTGCTGGTGGTCCATGCCATCATTAATTAGACATTAGGCCTTAAACAGCAGTATGTTTGGGGGTGTGTGTCTGTTTGATTGATAGACCTGTGGAGCAGCCATGTTTCCACTATATGTCAGTGGGCATCTTGTCCTCGTGTTCTCAGTCAGAGTTCCTCAAATAAACTCATGAGGAGATCTTCTCCTTTTCCCATCTAAAACTCTGTCATTTCAATCAGCTGACATTTTGTAACTGTGACTTTGCTATGAGCTGATTGGCTGTTGAAAGAGATGACGCTTCTAAAACACGTTCTAAAACTGCCCAATGGTGACTTCACCAGGCGACACTGTCAGCTGGCTTGAGACCGGTTGAGATGAGCCAAAGCAACCTGTCATCTCTACCAAATTCATAGTTTGAAATAATTCAGCATTAAGAGCTGATTTCAAATCCAAAGTGTGACCCTTTGCTTACTTCTGGTTGGTTTTCTGGTCTGAAGAAAATGACTGCCCAGTACTGTGGGTGGTTCTCAGTGACACATTCTCATACCAGCAAGGAGTCAGACACCTTTTTTTCCCTGCTTGTCTGGGTTGAGGTGGTAACGCGTTCATCCTCCAGGTCCTCCTGCACTTCCTGGGAAATTGTGAGGGATCCCAGCACCAAATAGGAAATGTCATCCCATCAGGGTCAACACTGGGATCTCCTCCTCTAGGAGTCACCATGGTGTTATCCCTACTGTAGGTACATATCCCTATTACAGTTGCAAGGAAACATTGGAACTCCTTCCTACAAGAGACCAGAAGTTAACCCACACAACCAGCATGTTTATTCACTGCTACACTGCACAAACACTCACAGATCTTTCTTCTTTGTTGTCATGTTGATGTTTTTCTTCTCAATACCAGCAGCAATGGACATAAAATCACCTCTGCACTTAAGAATGACACAAAAACACATTCACTCTACTTAAATACAAAGTAGTATTTGTACATACCGTGCTGCCATTCACACTCTTTATGCACCAGAGTGAAATATGCAATCCATCTTTCCACATCTCCTGCCTCCCACTGTGTGTGTGTGTGTGTGTGTGTGTGTGTGTGTGTGTGTGTGTGTGTGTGTGTGTGTGTGTGTGTGTGTGTGTGTGTGTGTGTGTGTGTGTGTGTGTGTGTGTGTGTGTGTGTGTGTGTGTGTGTGTGTGTGTGTGTGTGAGTCCCCAGCGCACCTGCGTTGGCATCAGACTACAACGCTGATCCACGGGCTGCCGCGCTGCCTGGCAGGGCCCGCAGAGACCCAGCTGACATCACGCCCTCTTGCCACATCCGCACGGCCCGGTGCCACTCTGCTTCTGCCCCCTTTTGCAGAATGAGCCGCTCTATGAGGGCTTTCATGTCTACTGGGCCATGTCATGGGTTTAGCTATGAGTTCATTTCCCAGGCTGGAGTCCAGGGGATGTTTAACTTGGCCCCAGGCTCTAATCGTTTCACTGAAGTGGAGGTGATGGCGATGTGTTTATACACTGCTCATTTTGAGGAAGTGTGTGGACTCTAAATGCACACGTATTTGCCAAAAGTAGCTAATATTCATGTGATTAGAAGAGTTTGTACACTTTTAAATACCTGTGGCAGAAGTTGTTATTATTTCAATGTGTGTTTTTCTGTGACACAGAGAGGAGAGGTGCTTGTGTTTCTTTAAGTTAGCACAGTAAGCACTGGGTGTGTGTCTAATTAAAGACTTAAAGAGTGATGTAATGTGCATGTGTAGCGAATGTGTGAATGGCAGGGGACAAAAGTTGTTTTGCGCCTTGCAAACACACACAATCAAAGTCGTGTTTCCATCGCTTCAGAGGACATTACATTGACTTATATTTACTTCATGGAGAGTGCTTGCCAAACTCTAACCTTTATCCACATTAACACCACAAATGTTTTTACCGGAATTATCATTTATGCTATCGGGACTTAATCCGAAAGCCGAGTTCCCACAATGTCAAACTGAAAACAGCTTCTTGCCCTCACATAATACCAGTAAACACACAAACACAAATATAACTATTTTGTTCCAGTGGTTCAGAGAGGATTAGTCAGTGACAAGTGACATCAGACTGAAAATGTGGACCTTGACCCTATGACTCAACTTTACACACACACACACAAAGTTGAGTCATGCCTCTGTAGCAATCCCAGGCAAAGAAAGATGACATCATCTCAAAGAGTGTGCAGCAGGAGGGGGGCAACTGCAAGGGGTGCAGCTATTGTCTGGTGTGAGTGTGTAAGCCAATAAAGGTGAGGGGGGATTTGAGAATGTGTGTGTGTGTGTGTGTGTGTGTGTGTGTGTGTGTGTGTGTGTGTGTGTGTGTGTGTGTGTGTGTGTGTGTGTGTGTGTGTGTGTGTGTGTGTGTGTGTGTGTGTGTGTGTGTGTGTGTGTGTGTGTGTGTGTGCCTTTACATCTGAGCTCTGCTTGTGTCTGAGCATGTGAGCATGATTGAGGTCCCTAGGCCGAGGCAGAAGCAGACTCTGACTCACCGTCTGCAGGAGGTGACTTTCCAAATCTGTCTCAGTTTTGCCGCCAAAACCTCCCCCATTGTTTGCTCTCCCTGCACTCCTCCTCCTGCACTGCCCTCAACCTCCCACCCTCCTTTTCTCTCCTTGGGCTTCATTCTATCTCTTCTGACCTTTGACCTCCTGTCCCTGTTGACTCAAGAGGCCAGGAGAAGCCACAGAGAGCTCCTCTTGCCTCTGGCCAGAAATAGAGAGTAGAAAGCATGTGTGTGTGTGTGTGTGTGTGTGTGTGTGTGTGTGTGTGTGTGTGTGTGTGTGTGTGTGTGTGTGTGTGTGTGTGTGTGTGTGTGTGTGTGTGTGTGTGTGTGTGTGTGTGTGTGTGTGTCCTTCTATGTTCTTTACTTAATTCAGTTTGTTCCTTAAATATTCATCTCTGGGAGAGGGCACTAAAAACAATTGAACTGTACAGGCAGGTAAAGCAGAAGAGCCTTTGAAAACAGTGTTTTTTAACTTTTTTTTTTTTAACTTTGTGGCAGTAGGGCTTCATCAGCAGCTCTTTAGGGACTTTTTCATCTACCTTTTGCATTGTAAACAAACTAGAGTAAAAATAGACCTCAAATGGCAGAAATCAACAGATTTCATAACCATCTGTTCTCTTCACAAAACAAAGGTATATATACATTTTTTTGGGGGGGTAAAAATCATTAATATCCAAAAAATATCAAACCCTTACATTTAGCTTGAATAAAGTTTACTGCTGATTCTCTGTTTGTTTATGATTCAATCAGAATCATCTCACTAAAACACAAACTTCAAGAGCGAAGCAGATTTGGAGAGAAGGTAGGAACAAGGCAAGGACAGTCCCTGAGAGAATGGAGGACAAATAAGGGAAGGAAAAATAAACTATTTACCATTTCTATTGAAACTGAAAGGACATTCAGCTTTTTTTTTTTTTCAAGGTATTGAAATCAGTTTGGTTTTGGAGAAGTACAAGTTGCATAATCAGCTGATGTATCATTATTTGATGACACATCTTGTAAGATTCCTTCTTCCTGGCAGCTGAATGGACTCACTCCACTCCAAAAGACTTGAATTGTGGGTGTGAGAAGGAAAATAACCTTGTGAGCAATAGATATGAAGTAAAGAGGAGGAAATGACAAGAACAGGAAATGTATTACTGCGACACTGATGAGCCTTTTTCTCATGCAACACAACTAGTGTTACATTTCATTTGCATTTGTTTGAGTTCAGTGTCATGTTTCCAGGTCAGGAGTCACATATTTCAGTTATGCAACACAAAAACAAAGCTGGTATTTTGGCAGGAGGGGTTGTTTGAATTTCGGATAATTTTGAAGTCGTATCAACTATCAGATTTTTGTGTCAAAACATGTCATTTCACGTCAAAGGTCAGTACTTCATAGATTTTCAGAGGATTTCGTCATATGACAGACTCTGTCTTGTCTTTTCAGTTTAACGTCATCCTGTTTATTGTATGTAGATATGTAATTGCACTTTATGACTTTTTGAGAGCACGTTGCGTTGTATTTTATACAGAAATTGTGCTAAAGAATCAGCAAAATATTGTTTATAGGTTTATTGGTTGTACTCCTGTGTATGTGAAAAAAAACAGTTGTATGAATTTGTGGCTCTGAAGGAAGCTACATAAAATATGATAAACTTCTTAAATGATATCACTTGTTTCAGCATTAGTTGGAGCGAAAGAGTTTAGGGTGTGTGTGCGACTGACCAAAATGTCAGCAGTTGAGATGCATTGTGGGTTATGAAGGAGGCCGGTTTTGGCAAGAATAAGCTTGGGATAAACAAAAAAGATGGTTTTGCTGCATCCATTTTGAACTGACCATCATGAGTCCACTGGCATTGAGGGTGTTTTCCACCAGTTTCGTCTGCGTCACGTTCTGGTTCTGACACATCTATTGGAGCTGATCGCTGCCGCTCGAGTCAAAGCTTGATATTCCACCAGACACGTCGTGGCATGTGTCTGCAACATCTGCGATCTGCTGTGGTAAAGATAGGCGTTGAGTCTATTTTGATGGAAGCGCAACAGAGATTACATCACTGTGCACTGAGCAGATCAGCGTGGCAGGAAGTCAGACTGTGGAAAGCATAGAGCATCCGGTAAACTTTAAAAATAAATCACTCATGGCAGACTTCATTTCATCACATCACTGCATCAACATCTACCCCTGCGCTCTTTCAACTTGCATAGGATGTGTGTTTTCCTCCTGTGAAATGGTCATGAAATAGTAAGGAGGATCAAAAAAAAATGTTAACAACTAAAACACAGCAAAGCTACAACACTGAGTAAGGAAGCCACAACAGTGAACACAAAACGGACAAAAAAGAGACCATTTAACAATGTTTACCAGGGAAATCTAGAAGCAACAACAACAACAACAACAACAAAACTAACCTAGACTAACTGCTTCGCTTCTGTCGGGTATGAAGCTGTGCAGAGACCAGAACAAAAAAGTGTCCCAGCTGCGACGTAATGGACACATGCCCTGTGGAAAACACAGGTTACTGGAATGCCATGCGAAATCAGTGGAGTCCTCTTTTAAAGGAGCAGTGTGTAGGATTTAGTGGCATGACCTGGTGAGGTTGCAGATTGCCACAAACTTAACCTCATCGCACCCTCCCATTTCCTCCAGTGTGTACAAGAATCAAAAGTGACCCTGAAACTTGCGAAAAACACTGAGATCCCTCTCTGGAGCCAGCGTTTGGTTTGTCCCTTCTGGGCTTCTGTATAAACATATCGGTACAACCTGGCTATGTAGAAGAGGACCTGCTCCCTATGTAAATATTAAGGGCGCTTTCTAAGGTATCAAAAACACATTTCATGTGATGATCCACCTATGAAAACATTATTATGAATGTTTTATTCCATTTCAGCCAATATATCCCCCTGAATCTTACACTGAACCTTCAAGGCTTGAACTTTTAAGATCTGCTACAAGTTTGCAGGAAATGCGTGTTTGTTTTAACTTGTATTTCTTCTAAATTCAATGAACTGGCTATATGACGATATGTACATTTTTTAAAACTATGGTCAAATAAGTCCGCCAGACAAGACAGACAATGAAAGGTGAGAGGAGGGATGATCAAGGGAGTCACGCTGATAAGAAATGAAAGTCAGTCATAAACAAAGTAAATAACCTTATCAAATGATGTCTTGGCCAACTGATGCGATGTTACTTTTTTGTCATTTAAGCATCCCAGATGACATATCTGTTCTTGTAAGAAGTTCCAATTTAACCAGAGCCATCAGTGATGTTGTGTAAATGACGTTCATAACTAACCAAAGGATTTCATTGTCATGGACAAAAGGAAAAAGGACAGACTGATGTCTTTAAAGTTTTCAAGAATTTAATGAATCCACAAAAATGCAGAATTACATATTGGAACATGCTTTACTTTTTTACAAAGTCTGTGACTCATACAAAGTCAATAACTTTGACAACACATAGAGCAGCGCCTCTCAGAGCAAACACACATAATTGTCAAAGCCTCTCGCTCCTCAACACTTACTCTTTACTTGTTTGAAAGTCCACTGAATAATCTTGACCTCCGCGGTTCACGAAAGACGCACGAAAGCCAGTCATATGATGTCATCAGGGTCAAAGGGCAGAATTGTGATGCCTACACAGCCAGACTGGCCATGGTCTTCGAACAAACCCCAGCTTTATTCGTCCTGACCCAGTGGACCAGTTACGGGATTGTAGAGACACAAAGAAGTTGAAGCCAGAAACACATTTTCTACTCATCTGTGAAGTTCTGAGATGATGTTAGATTTAATTAACACAAAAATGTATGTCTGAAGGAATTTTTCCGCCGCGGTGACGTAAAACCAGCTTAGTCTTTTAAGTACTTTGTTTTTACTTTTATTTGTGTCTGTGTTTTCGACACGATTCAATCTTCCATTCCTTTTTATAGCAACAAATGAAAGTGCATTTGTAATAGCATGTTAAAAGAAATGTTACTTATTGTGTGTGTGTGTGTGTGTGTGTGTGTGTGTGTGTGTGTGTGTGTGTGTGTGTGTGTGTGTGTGTGTGTGTGTGTGTGTGTGTGTGTGTGTGTGTGTGTGTGTGTGTGTGAGAAGAATTTACAACAGCATTGATTGTTTCAATGCAACTGCAGCATTGAGTAGATTTCCTTGAGGGCGCAAAATAAATCTGAGCTTAGTTTTTGTATGTAGTCCAACTCAAATTTGTTGACCAATAGAGAGCCATTTTAACTGTGCTGACATTTGAAGACATAATAACTTGTTTTGCGAAACACCCTTCTGTCATGTTGTAAAGAGGAATATGTTATAGACAAGAGTACACGGTATAAATAGGACTTTTGAACGGCATCAACTATGTTGCATTCAGGCAGCTGGGAATTGGAAAAGTTCCCATTTAGTTAAAAGTGACGAACAACCTCGTCATCATTCATATAAATCACCACAGGGACGCAGGGATGCTCAGGAGGTCAGAATGATTTCTACAAAACATTTCTACAAGTTTTGATGTAGTTTTTTAACATTTAACACAGCAAGGAAATTAGGTAGTCCAGGCTACCAATTTTGGCTGTTTCACCTTATTTTCAGAGCAAGTATCTTTCTTCCTTTCCCCTCAAATGCTGCCATGTCAACACGTCAAACCTCCTTCTCGGAGCCCTTAAAAATCGCCTACTACGAGTTTGACAGGTGTTCAGGTGAATATTTCCACTTTGAGGTCGAAACAATTCCACCATCGACTGAGTTAAAGAGCTATAGCTTACTGCTAGCCAACTAGCCCAGGACCTGTTCAACCTGTTCAGGACGAGCTGAACATCACTGCGCTGTTGTGACCAGCACATTTTTTTTGCAATTTTTTTTTTTTTTTCCATTTAATGTTGTTCTGTGACACCACGTTGAAAACAAACTCGATGTGAAAAATCAAATGAAGAAGAAGACAGAGCTGTAAAGAAACCTGACAGTGAGACAAGAGAGACGGATAAGAGGTGGAGATACGGGAGGGTGTGCCCGGCTCTCTCCTCACACAAAGTGCTATTGTCCTCTGAGTCCTGCACATGTCAACAATGGGTATGAGTGACAGACGGCTCCTAAAAAAACCTGAGGGTCAGCAAAGGCGTCTTTGTTTCCTCGGCTCACATTGTGGTGGACAAAGAGTGCTCTGCAACTGGCAGAGTGGGGGAGGCTACTTTGAAAGTGTAGTTTTACAAGCAGCCACTTCACACTGGAAGAAGTCGGTCAACAGGGAGGAAATATTGTTTAAACTTACATTGATTATTTTCACTGAATTTTTTTTTTTTTTTTTGGAGTGAATGTGGCCTCGGCTTAGTGTATACAAAGGAAAGATTTATTATTTCAAACTTTCGTTACTTTACACGTGGAATGGTCTAATTTCACTAATCTTGCATTATTAATAGCCAAAGAACTCAAAGTGCTGAAATATTTTTGATTAACACAGCTAATATAAATATACTTGATATCTTTAGTAATCTTCAAAATGTTAGTCAGATTCCAAATGTTGTGTTATTATGTAGGAATGGAGTCAACAATCTTTTGACACATCAACTAGGCCTATTTGAGCTTGTATATATACTCATTATTTAAAGGTTTTGTGCATTTTGTTCTGCGAAATATTGTGTAAAAAAAATGAAATGAATGTTCAGTTGTGATAATAAAGAGCTAACTGTGACAGCTACCTGTTCATTAGTGACTTAACATTACATTACATTACATTTCATTTAGCTGAACTCCAAAGCGACTTACAATAAGTGCATTTCAACCATGAGGGTACAAAACCCAGAACAACAGGAATCAAGAAAATACAATTTCTTCAAGAAAGCCAAACTACAAAGTTCTATCAGTAAGTGCCATTTTAAGTGCTACTAAAGTTCTACTGTTCAAGGTGAAGTCTGAAGAGGAGTGTTTTTAGTTTGCGGCGGAAGATGTACAGAGTTTCTGCTGTCCTGATGTCGGTGGGGGAGCTCATTCCACCATTTAGGAGCCAGGACAGCAAACCCTCTTGATTTTGTAGAGTGTTTAGCTCAGTGAGGAGCAACAAGCCGATTGGTGGAAGCAGAGTGGAGGGAGCGGGCTGGGATGTAAGGTTGGGCCATGTCCTGGATGTAGACTGGACCCGATCTGTTCACAGCAAGTACCAATGTCTTGAAACGGATGCAGGCAGCTACTGGTAACCAGTGAAGGGAGCAGAGGAGCAGAGTAGTGGGAGTGAATTTCGGGAGGTTAAAGACCAGTTTAAAGACCAGTTTAAAGACCAGTCGAACAAGACTCCATTTTCAAAGAACAGCTTCACCAAGCACCCTCAAATGTTTTCACTTTTTAGGCTGATTAGATCTCTTCTAAGAACTGAGAGGGTCAGTAATGGTTTGACAGATGTGTCTCACTCTCCTGTTAATTTTGTTGCAGGAAAGTGTACCTATAATGCTGCTGTAGCGGGGAAAAAAATTCCCCTTGTGGGATTAATAAAGTAACTATCTATGTATCTATCACAAATGTATAAGTAAATACAACTGTAGCGATTGTTAAGGTGAAACAAATAAGGGATTCACAGAAGTGTTGAGGAAATGTTTATCCATTTTTACAATCGCAGTTCCTGTTATTTGCAGTAGTAATACATTCATGTGCAACACGTACACACTGATGAGGTTGTGAAAATTGAAGGGTTCAAAGCAGTTTGTCAGTTCATCCACTAAACCTGTACAGCGTTACGGAGAGGTAGGCGAAGGTGGGATGTACCCCGGACAGATCGCCAGTCCATCACAGAAAGCCAATTTAGGCCCATCAATTAACCCAGTGCATGTGTTGAACTGTGGAAGAAAGCTGGAGAATGCAGAGAGAAACCCATGCAGGCAATGGAAGAACATTCAAACTCCACACAGAAAGACCCCAGCCGGGGTTCGAACCCAGAAGCTTCTTGTTAGCCACTGCACCGCCAGGCCACCCTGCGCCGTGTTGCAGTATTCTAGGATGCAGTTGTGTGCAGAAATCTTGATCCAGAGGAAAGCAGTACACTCCACAGGTAACTAAATCGTGATCACATCTTCCTTTCTTTTCTGCTCATTTTCGGTTCCATTACAGAGCGACTAAACTATGTGATTGTGATGTTTCCTCGTGCATATGATTTAATGTGATGTCACTATGATGACAGACGACTTGTGTAAAGTCATGGTTTTAGGATTTAGAATAATGCAAGTCAGGAATGCCTTTGAGTGTAGTCGCCATCTGACGAAGGGCTGTTGGACCTGTGGAGGTACAAATTTGTAGCAACCATCTGCCAAATAGCTTTTTGTTCACGTAGCACGGGAGCGAATTGCATCTCGAACACCTTCACACAGGGACACAGTGACACTACGTGCATGAGCGAAATCATCTAAAGGGGCATCTGTTTGTCTGTGGGGGACAACTTGGTTACACCAGAGCACGTCCTTTGATAGCAGTCACTAAACCATGACACAGCTGGCCTGTGAAATCCACCCCCCCCCCACACACACACACACACACACCTCTGTCTCACTCATCTTGCCGATCCTGCGGACTCTGCCTGGGCAACCCCTACCCCACCCACCCATCCATCCCCCCTCCCCCACCCCCCACGCGTTAGATGTGGCCCAGCAGAGTGTGGTGGAGCTTGCCTGGTTTAACGCAGCGGGGACCAGCGGAGGCTATTGTGCATAATCTTGCAGCACAGCAGGTAGCCGACAGAAGCCGCATGTCGGGAGCCTTTGAAGAGAAGTCGACAGGGGCCAAGTTTGTGGGGACAGTTGGGGTGTACAGAGGAGAAAAGAAAGAGGCAGGGGGGCTGTGCAGGAGCCCCCAAAGCAGCAGTTTAATAAAGATATTTAATACCTCACAGAGGCCCAGCTTTGACTCTTTTGAAGGAACATGGAGATGAAAAAGGGGGCCAGACATCTGATTGTACACCCTGAACCAAGAGGAGAGAGGAGGAAAAGGAGGAGGGGAGAGGAAGCTATGAATGAGCGGAGAGAAGACAACGACAGGAGCAACAGTACAGCAACAGTACAAAGTATTACATGGTTTAATTTAGATAATTGTTAAAAAAAAAAAAACATAAGCAAAGTTGTCAAATATTTCTATAAACCAATTCCAAAAAAATTGGTGAAACATTTTTGTTGCAGATTTCTTTCTTTTTTTTCCCCTCCCAATAATCATTTAAAACTATATTTATCTTCCAACTCTAGGAGGTTCCAGACCCCTTGGTTGGGAACCATTGGAATAAACTAACCAATTGTATAAACTGTAATCTAGCTTCACCTGGACTCGCTAAATGTTGCTTATGCAATGACATATTCATGTAACCACTTAACAATTTAACTGGAAGGTCACTTGAAGAGCACAGACCAAGGCCAATAGTCCACTCTTCTATGATATCCAAAACTTCAAAAGCAACCATTATAAATGTTACAAATGTGCCGCAGTCCCACGGTGGTGTACTGGCCATCGGAAATACCCTTCATCGGAAATACTGGAAAATAAGTGGGGTGGACCATTCAAATATCCATACAGTTTTTACCGACCCTGTCTGTGAATATGGATCGTGACATGGAGTCATCGTATGTCTAAAAGTGACCTATGTTTTGTCATGATTGAACATTACTGTTATCTACTGGTATTTAAGATGTATGGGCCAAATGCCCTGTCGTGTATAGTTCTAATGAAACTCAGGATAATTTGTGGATCTGCCCCTTGGTGCTGATCTTCTACAGAATTGAATGTGTTCTTGTTTGGCCCGTGCTACACTCTTTCATTAAGTTTTAGGAAAGTTGGGGGGATTTTTTTTTCACAATCCTGCAGACAAACAGACAAACAAACAATGTCGAAAACATAACCTCCTTAGCGTAATGATATGATCATTTAGCCACAGGGGCAAGTGTTTAAGTACTTAAGTACTTGCCCCTGCGGCTAAATGAGACTAAAACTTTAGCTTCATTTGGCTGTAATTTAACTTAAATAAACTTTTCAAATTCAGGACTTTTCCTTATTGTTTACTCATATCATACATGGTTGTACTGAGTAAATAAATATTTCGAGTAGTTTTTCTACCACTGCTTACAAAAACGACCAGTTTCAGTCTTACTTTGACTTTGTTTGCAACTATTATAAATATAAAGACCCATTGATACTTGTTATGCCTTTTCCTTTCATCCTTCTGCTCTGCTGTCTCAGCAATATCATAAAAACAAATCTTTGACAAACTTGCTACATGTCTATTTATGTGTGCACATGTTAAAGAAATAAGATATAACGTACAAAACAAGGCTTATCTAATCCTCTAAGACATTTAAGACATCCGTTTACTGTAGGAAGTTGACTAACTATTTGAACACACTGATGGAAGATTTTCATTTGGTTGCACCCGAGCAGACATCATCACATATGGTTTGTGTGTATTTTTCTACATACATGGCAGCAAGCTCAGCTCAGTTTTCAAAGGTAAAATATCTTCAAAGTGAGCCGAGTTTGTTTTTTTGACAGATAATTCATCTTGCATGTTGGAACACAAAATCAGCAGCTTGTAATCTTAGTAATATGAATTTTGTTGGTGGCAAAACTGACCCATCAACTTTACAGAATAAGTCTTTATTGTATTTGCAAATAAATTCTGATCGTGATTAAATCACACTTGACCCACTGCCTAGCATTCCCAGAGGAGGTGTACACACAAATACGCAAACTAGCGCTGCCAAGCCAGGGTCTGGGCTGCCCCGCCAGCTGAAAGAGCCTTGTTGTCTCATGTAGTGGCCGTGGGCAGAATTTTCAATCCATGACCAAGCTTGATGTGCAGTCCAGGACAGGAGCAAGGCATTGTGCCCCTAGCGCCAACCCTCCTCCATATTCATACAACCAGGGTGGAATCTAATAAACGTAGGCTCAGGAGAATCAGTTGTCTCACATGGGAAAAGCAGCTAATTGTCCTGAAGCACAGGCAGACAATGCCTCAGCTATGAGAGCCTGGAAATGTGGTGATTCTCAATTGTGATGTGTTCACTGTGGAGAACGTAAAGAACGCAGTCGTGAGGGGATATATCCGTGTGAACATGCATGTAAGCTGAGCAGGGCCTGAAGGCCTACATTTCTACACATTTAAATATTTCTACGCTCATGTTTCCCATAGTCAAATGTATGCTCGTCTTTTAAAATGACATGGACTCGCTGAAAAATGACAGAACAGATCATCTGTGCAAGAAGCTTATTACAACCCAGAATTATAATTTATTGTTGAGTGACCTTTAGTGGTCGGTAAGATTGCATCCATCCTCTCAGCAAAAGCTCAAAAACAACATAACAAAGCCCTCTAGTGACTTAAAAATGGTGTCAGGAGCAAACAGGAGAATCAGGTCTTTTTAACATGACCAATCCCTGACCATATGTTTATTATTGTAACCACGGCAACAAAGGTTTTCAAACCTTATCTGATTTATTTTAAACCAAACCATCAACTTTCCCTCAAACAAACCAAGTTGTTTCTTTTAGAGCTATATGAACTTCAACCAATGCATCGTCACATGAAAAAACTGTGGCGTGTCTCCTGGTAGGCTATTAAGGTCTGCAAACAAGTTTTACACTAAATTATGAATCTTATCAATGGAAATTCCAAATTCCATTTGGCTTCTGAGGAGAGGACGAGTTTGTAAAAACTGTTTGGTAATTATATTCTTGGTCCATCTCCTCTACCTCATGTAGTCCTGTGCAGAGTTATGTTACTTATGTGAGCGCGGACCTCGAGCACAACTTTGACTGATTTTGTTCTGTGGGTCTATGAAGTTGACATTTCAGCTTATAAAGATTTCTGATGATCCCTGTTAGTTGGCAATAGAAATTAGTGTGGGATTTAATCAAACACTGAAAAGAGGGGAAGTATATAAAAGTACATTTAAAATGTTATTTTTCACAGTTTTCTTTGTCAGACCAAAATATATACTTTTTCCTGCTTTACAGTAATTAAATGGCTGATTTAGAACAGATTGCATAACAGATGCGTAACAACCTCACTTTCTATGTCTTCAATATGTAGGGATGTGCATATAATATTTGGTTTTACCTTGCACTTAGGGCAAGTCGCTTCAGGAAAAAGCGTCTAAGTTATTTCATGTAAAATACATTTTACTATACAAACAACTTCCTCCTGAGGATTGGTGACATCTCGATTAAATGTTTTGCCTCAAGAGAACATGGCAGCATTTTCACTAAAACCTAAAACATGAACAAAGAGATGAAAACAAACACTTTTTAATCATTATTGCTGTAGTGATGGGTGGAAATCATATGAGCACTGACATTTAACACAATCAGCAGTGAACAAAATACAAATCCACATCAAAAATAGGCCGACGTGCAGTGACGTAAAATATGTTACACAAACAAGTTTTCAGCTTCTTGTAAGTGTCAGCTCACTAAACTTGGCCCCTCTGCAGCAGGCGCAACACATTTATCACCTTGAGGATCTAAATGGCCTAGTTAACTGAGGATCCCATTACTGGAGCTGCTGCAACTCTCACTTTCCTCCCCTGTCGAGCCTTGATTTGTTACCTGGTAATCTGTCTCCCCACAGCGTGCATTCCCCTCGTATCACATCTCCTGTGGTATACTGACAATATGTGCTACAAATTTGAAAGTTTGCCATGGCCGCTCCGTTGCCGAACATAGGGGTTGGTGAGAAAACGTATGACGCGGTCCAAGAATGTTGGTCTGCACATTTTTTGCATTTTTGTGAAACAGGTCTGCCAAAATAAAAGCTTCAAAACCAACATTTGGAAATATTAGTGTCAGCCATCTCATAGTCACAAGATAAACATGAGAAAAGGCAACACACTACTGCTGTTTATTTAGTCTTTCTTCTAATGTTTGAATTTTCTTGTAAATTACTGGGTAGGTCTCTAAAATGTTAAAAGGAAAAAGAAAACAGATGAAATTTCTCATTTTGGTGGAGCTGATTATAACCGGCAGACACGCAAATGGTAATAAGAGATCACAATTGGTTTGCTTGAATGAATCACAGCCAAAAAGGTTGCGCAACACTGGTGTAAACCACAAAGTTTCATTGTCAAGGTCTCACAGAGCTCCAACACACCAGAGCAGACTGACACACCTACACTTTAAACCCTTTCAGGACCTGCTTACAGAGTGTGCATTTTTTTTGTTGTTGTCCAAGCTGCGCACAAACAAACAGGTAGAGGCCTTTACATAAAACGCCCTGATTATAGTCAAAATGCCTCTCTCTAACTCGTCAAGATTCTGCAGAGATATGGCAACCTGAATGGCCCTGTGTCCATTGTGATTTCGGCTGCTGAATTCTCTCATTGTGGGACTAATGGAGGAAGAGATAAGATATTTTTTTTGGTACTGTTTAACACGGCAGTCCCCTTGGCTCCAGCACTTGCGGCTGGCCAATGGGCTATTTGGCTAGAGGCGAAGGGGGGGTGTAGGGTTACAAGACGGGGAGAACAATGGGCCGAGGGCCTGAGTCAGCACTATCTCCCTGCCTCACTCTCCCTGCTACACACTCTTCTTTTTCTTTTTTTTTCCCTCCAACAGATCGAGCCAACCAATGGCAGCTTTGTGCTGCGGAGGGAGAATACACACACTTTTACTAGCACACACACAAACACACACGCAATCAAAGAAAGAACAAAGTCAGTGGGGGTTGGGTGGATTGAGACAGAGAAAAAAGGCCATGCACGGACTACTGTCTGTGCAGATGTGAAAGGGACAAACTTTTCACTGTAAACTCCCAAAGTAGAAAATATGTGACAAAAATCAGTTTTGCTTTTTATTCTTCAGCCTCAGTTATACTGATCTTTTTACCCATATAGTAGAAAACACACAAATCTCGTTTTTTGTAATTTGGTGATAAAGCGTTACAGGATTTTAAGAATAAAAACGTGGCTCGTGTTTCAATTTTCGTTTCTTTGCTCCTTTTTATATCCCAACAGGAAATGTAAACGTTTTAAATGGTTAAAATTTCTGTCTCTAATAACACTTTTTGTGGTTTAATGCAAAAAAGAAAAGAAAAAAAAAAGGTGCTCTGATTCATATGAATGAGAGTAGGCTATTAACCTACACAAAATAAGGGTTTTATTTTCTCTTAGGTAACATGAAAAAAATTTGAAGAGGAAATCTGTTGCAGCGTTTACATAAAAAGGCATGACTGCCGAAATATTTGGTTTTACTGAAAAGGAGTCTGACTTTTATAATAATAACTTTATTCTACATTTTAGGTGAGAATAGCAGAAGAGTGATCTTCTCAAATCTTCTCAAAAGGTAATCAGTCAGAGTAAAGTTTAGAAGAACAGCATGAAGGTCAAAGTCATGTGAGAAAAAAAAACTGTGTTATAAAATTACAGAAGCAATGAATTGTGAACGTGTAACATAGTGTTGGGGCGCATGAAACAGTACTAGCTGTTATCTCTTAGTTAAATCAGGGCAATTTGCCTGTCAGATATTTCAAACCCAAAGCACCTGGCAGGCATCCGGTTCTGTTGCTGAAGTGGAGAAATCCACTGTTCCAGGACAATAATGTCGGGCCGATTTAAACAGGTAAGTGCTAATATTTCAAGGTTCAATAGATATTTTGAAACAGTATCCATACCTGCATGTGGTTTTGCTGTATAGGGTTACATGTTTAAAGGCATCTTCCTAACTCTGTGCAGACCATCTGCTCCTCGATGTAAACCAAACCCTCATAAATATCCAGTGGCTCCTAAAGGTAAGATGATCCTGCAAAGGTCAACAAAGCAAATCTGACCTCTCTCAGTAAGTTGTAATGTTGCACTATATTTTAATATTTGCTTACATCTCTTGCTTGCTGCTCTTTTGTTTTTCCCATTAATCCATGTAAGAATCATATCAATAAAAGGATAACTGCAGCAAATTTGCTTCTAGTATTTTTTGAAAACACTTAGGCTGTTTTCCACCACACGCAACTGCCTTCTTCTAGTGGACTCACTTTTTATGACACATACTTTTCTGGATTTAGTTTTCCACTGTAGATACCACCCCTTCTGTGTAGCTCGTCATTGTAGCAACACCCCTTGAAACAATCGTGACGTGACACTTTTTATCGGCAAAACAAATAGAGGAACGTCTACAATTCCTCTTTTAACCGTAGTGTGGTTTTGCTGGTTGCCATTTAATCGAGTAGTCCGATGAATAAAATAAATTGTGGCTGCTATAGTAGCTTGGATTGTTAACAATGACGCAATGATGACTCTCCTGGCAATACTGTTTGAATAATAGTGGCCTTCAGTGTTTTTACGTCACCTTTTTAGTATCGGCTCAGCTCACTTGAAACTTCCACTAAAGGGAAAGCACCAGGTACTATCTACAACTGTTTCCTGATTGAGAATGAAAAAAGGCAAGTTGAGTTAAGCTGTACCACTCGGTGTAAAAAAGCCTCACAATTCAAACATTATAAATCATTTTAAGATACCAGCACCACAGCAACAACGGCAGCAGCAATAGTTCCTTATTTTATCTGTAGTTTGCCCAGCAAAACGGTGGTTTCTCATCTTTTCGGTCATCTATGGGGCCACATGTTGAATCACTATTATTTTCACTGCAAGATTCTGATCTGCTTCCAAGCCTTCAGTCTTTTTTTTGTAAATAGGGGATACAGTAGATGCTAAGCATTTAAGGGAGGTTCAGTACAGAGCTGACGTGGACATGGACAGCAGAGGTGCTTCAATAGGTGTCTGTATACATGTTCATGCATGCATTCATGCATTTCACCTCATGTCATCTGTAACTTTGGGCTGCAACAGTCTGCAGCACATGCAAATGTGCAGATGTGTGGAAATCATAATTTGTGCTTTGCAAGTACTAAGAGATAGAAGACATACCTTTAAAATAAACTGAACTGTATGCACCACAGGAAGCATCACCAGTGTTAAAACCATTGTATGCCCACACAGTGAGGACATATCTGTTGCCTGATATGTTGCGACATCAGTGCACTTCAATTCAGAAGTAACTTCACCATAATACCTCCTCTGACGCACTTCCAGGCTGCTGTACCCTCACTACTTGTTCTGTACGTGTGTGATTCACACAAGTGTTGTCGACACCAGTTTATGCAAAGCAGCTTGTGTGTGTTGCACTTTAGTTTTAGTGTGAGCACTGAAGCGGGATGAAAGTGTCCAAACTGAGTAAGGGGACCAGCTAAACCAATCACACTCTTTAATATGAGCTAAAAGAGGCACCTCATGTACAGACTGACATTGTGACAAACTTTCACTTTCACACACAAACATTATCTACAAAGTCACGATGTCCTCTTTCCTGTTCTGAGCTCCAGCGAGTTTCCTCTCCCCTATAGATGTCCCCTGCTGAATGTGTAACACATTTACAACCATTCCTTCCTATCAGGGAGCACAAGGTATGTTGTGTTTGAGTGCGTGGGGGCAATTAACTTTCAGCATTACTTCTTTAACGCCTCCTTGTTGTGAAAAGATAACACCAGTTTTTATTGACAGTTAAGTTGCCTTAACTCTCATTGGATTTACTTCAGAAACACGGGTTGAATCTTAAGGGTCATTAAAACAGTAAAACACAGCTTCATTTTAACAATACATATTCTATGAATAATTTTTTTTTTCAAATATATTATATTACTATGACTATTCTGTCTGCTGGTTAATGCATCCGTCAATCTGTCTCTCTGTCCGACTGACTGTCTGTCTCAGGGACTCATTAGTTGATGGTTAGCTAGCTGTGGAGCCAGCTGGATTCCAGCACTGGTCTACACTCATTGCCTCCTGCGTTAAATCAGCCCCTACACACACACACACACACACACACACACACACACACACACACACACACACACACACACACACACACACACACACACACACACACACACAGTCATCAAAACCGCCACTCCGCCGTCCTAAATGAACACCATAAAGCAGAGAGGGGGTCGGCTCCAGCCCTCCCAGAGGGCCGCTGTTGCCTCCTGATACAGACTGTTGCCTCACCCCAACTAAGAATGTCTTGTTCAAACGCTGGCCGTTTATGGCAGGTGATACCAAGGGGAAAGGTCAGAAGCCAGGTCAGAGGGAGAGACCGTCTTGGTCAGTAGGAAGTAAAGTGCTGTCGGTGGGTAAACATGGCAAGATGGATGCAGAGGGCTGTATGGCCTCCAATAAACCTACTTGTAGCTACAGTTGCGTTTGAATCACTTTAAGACCTTAGACCAGATTCACTAGAGTTGGATGTGCATCATGTTTTGCTGTATACGTACACTGTACTATACTATGCTATATTCATCGCATACAGATTTTATTTCTCTAATTTGTGTTTATTTGTCATCGCCATAAACAATGATGTCACCGTAAACCAATAATTGAGCATCAAAGTTCAATCTTGACCTTGGAAAGAATCATATCATTTGACTATAAGAAGATTAACTAGAACTATATCAACTTTAAGTTGCAAATTAGACTCACAGTCTCCATCAGTGAATGGAAAAACTCCATCTAGTCAATAAGACCTGCTTTATGTGTTTGCTTTTATATTGTATTACAGTTTTTGTAGTTTGTCATCAGTGTACAAATATGATCAATTAAAATACTAACAAGTGCACAGAAGAGATTTACTGGGAAAGAAGAGACACTAATATTGTACAATTACATAAAAACATTAAACTGAGTTTATAACATTTAAATGATATAGTAATAAGAGAAAAATAAATTTTTCAACAGATGATCTTGTTGTTTTTATTTAGGAGAAATATGGATGACAAAGACATGGTAGGAATCTGTGTAAAGCCTGCAGTGCTGGTATGTGTTGTGGAATTCACAGCTAGATGATAATGTGCAGTCAAACATCCTGCATGAATTGGGTAACATTTATCGCTCTGTCTATGTTCTCATACAGGGAAAAGTGGTACATTTGTTAGAGCTTGAACTCCTGGAAGTTTAAATCACAGTCAGATTCATTGGCAAAGTCAGTTGTGTATGTTACACACCGTGTGCACTGGCTATACACCTGTCCCTGGTGGGGAGTTTGGTGAATGACTCTATTAAATATACTGTAGCCATCAGCTTTTCATGAGCTAAGAAAAACAGCTTTGTGACTGACATTTTAGCTAATCCAATGAGTTTTTAATGAGATGATTTGGATTAAGATTTAGGAAAAATCTTCTCAACCAACAAAGGAACACTTTTTATGTTTAGTTTATCAGTAGATGGGTATCTATCTACAACTGCCACCGTTTACAGTATTTCTGAACTGAAACAAGTGTTGAGTTTTTCATCCACATGGAGCTACGTTAGAATGATGCTGCGATCAATCTTTTAAAAATTGCAAATGTACAAAAGCTGTTGGCCTTTCTTGAATCTCCTTGTGAATGCATGTTTTCAAATCATGTGTCACGTCAGCTGTGTGGCGTGGACTGATGTTGGTTCGATGTTGAGTGAGATGTCGACCACGACGCAAGGGTTTTAGTTTAGTTTTTCACGACTGCGTCCGTCTTTAGATATTTGCTCAGGGGTGTGTAAACAGTGGAGGTGGTGTGTGTGTGTGTGTGTGTGTGTGTGTGTGTGTGTGTGTGTGTGTGTGTGTGTGTGTGTGTGTGTGTGTGTGTGTTAAAGATCACCCTGTTCTTTCCTTCCCTCCCCAGCTGTGTGGATACAATAGGACTTTCAATAGGACTTTAGTTAATTTTGTGTTTTTCATTGTTTTGGCTCTGTATCTCCACCTTCAACAGTATATTGTAGATGATTACCACAGTTCAAAACAATAGTGGACTCTCCAACTACTTTACTACATGAAAATGGGACAATGATCCCAGACATTCAGGGTTTTTAACTACGGGGTTTTAAAGGACGAACAGTTTGAGTTTCTCAACTAAGCGAGTCATTTACCTCACCTCCGTCCAACCAAACATGTGTTTAACTTACTGTCAATCACACTTAAGGTAAATATGTCTGAAAACAAGCAAGAAATGAAGCTGGCAGCAAAACTCTACACAATGCCAAATAAATTTCAAAAGGAAATTGCAGCCTTGATTACCCTCGTTGGCAAAACATTTTCCTCTTTGGGAAGAGTGACGTCCTTATACTGCACAAAAATCAGATGGAGTAGGTCATTGTGAATGAGTTTGTGTACAAAGCTTAACACTGTGATTTTGGAAAACCCATGTCAGTCGTATATGTTGTATACTATACTATCTACTAGAAAACGTCTTGTGTTTTAAGTTAGCGTTTCCAACATTTAACCAAGAGCATGATATTTTCCAAACTTTTATCAAGTGCATAGATTCTTCTGAACCAGTCCAGTGTTTCTAGACATTACTCATTTGATGATTGTGCACAGATTAATATTATACATGCCGTGCCAAGTACATACGTAGTGAGGAGAATGGGTATGTTCGACACATTTTAGCAGGAGATGGGTGTATCCTGTCACTGAACTGCACTTCATGTTTTTATTTGTTTTTTTGTTTTTTTTAACTCTAATCACCATCTTTTCTAAATCTTTTCTAATTTTCACCATGCACATACTATACTGTATGTTGTAAAAAGCTAATTTTCAGGAAGGAAATACATTTTTTTTTATGAACCTTTTTTCCGTTAATATGGATGGATGTATAGACTATAAAGTTCTGAGAAGAGGTTTTGTTGTTGTCTTGGGAAAACAACCTGTGTTTGAAAATTTTGTATGTAAGAATTTCATTTTTAGGAGCTAAGTCATAGACGCCCACCAGATATTAACTAAAGGATTTGATACCAAAGACAATAAAAAGAGCGATTTATTTTACATTGTACTTTATACTGGGCATAACTGTCGCATAAACACGTTGTGAGCATAACACTGACTTACAATTTTGTCACCTTTTAAGTTGATATGTTGATATGGTTCGTATCACGCTGATAAAGATAAGTCCTATATTCACTGTCGTTTAGCTCTGATTCGTCTCTACAAAATATCTGGCTCACACTCCACTATGCTCGTAGTCTTGTTGCTGCACTGTCTGCCATCCTCGGTGTCATAATGTAATGGACAGTGAGTTTTGGAGCTATTGCACTAAAAACAGCTTTGTGTTTTGGCACAGAATGTCACAATGAGGGCTTTAAGAGTGACAGTAAATTTTACGTTTGGACAGATAAAGAATGAGATGAAAATGTGGTCAAAACCTCCATAAAGCTCCGAGTAGCTGCAGAATCAGATATAATGCAATTATACGAGCAAGCCCTTTCAAATTCTGACATTGTTTTCACACTGTCATTATTAATTAAAGTTGTTGAAATATCAGTTTTTGCTGCTTTAAATGTATGTTAACTTATCCCTTAAAGTTTAGGAATTACTGATAAAAAGTAGGGATGTTGTAGGGATAATATCGGCACGTCATTGGCAAAGGCTGATGAAGGCTTTAGAAATCAAGATTGGCATCGGCCTGAAATGAGCATTAGTTATGCCAAAAGGCTTTAAGCTTGACCAAATACTGGACACCGTCCTTAATGTGAGGGTGTGTGAGGATGCACGCACAGCATGACATCATCACATCGCTTGCATGTAGCCTGAAAGGGGTGCAACAATTTGTCTGCAGCATGGAAGTTTTTTAACGTGTCCGAAAAGGAATGCAAAGCTGCTATTTGCAGTGATTGTCTCAGCTTGAGCATCATCTCAGCCCGTTTGAGTTCTGTCTGAACGTTTTTGTTACCTAAGCTGAATGAGTTGTGTTATTCTGCTCAGTGAACGTGTACAACTTGAAAAGGAAAAGCAGTCATAATATGATGTTATTTTCACTACAGGAGAGACATGATGTTCCTGCTATTAGTTGGAAAGAAATATGTGCATGCAGTATATCGGTGTTGGCAGGTGGCCAAAAGGGTTGGAAAATATCTGCATATTGGATATCAGAAAACAAACCCATGAACATCCTTTAATTGGAATGATGTACCTGCTTATCTCAGTTTAGATTTCTATTTTGTTATCAATTCAAAATGTGTAACTGTCTTCATATTTTCTGTCTCCTTCGTATGTGTATTGGCATGTCATGTGTGTGTGTGTGTGTGTGTGTGTGTGTGTGTGTGTGTGTGTGTGTGTGTGTGTGTGTGTTGTCTGCCTGCCAGTCCCAAAGCGCTAAAGCATTACACTTGGGTACACACTGACCGAGTGCCCAGCAGCTAACGCCCTGGAGAACAGACATGGCAGTGTATGAGCCCACAGGAAATGTGTGTGTGTGTGTGTGTGTGTGTGACTTGGTGGGAGGAAGCCGGACGGAGAGTTTGCACAGGTGTGTGCGTGTGAGTGTGCGTGCGTGCGTGCGTGCGTGCGTGCGTGTGTGTGCGTGTGTGTGTGTGTGTGAGAGTGCGTTTGAGGTCTTGCAGCCAAGGTTGCCCTTTGAAACCGTCATGTAACGCTCTTTTCTCCCTCCATCTTTGAACATATCCCGTGCAGAGGGCTGGTGTGTTCGACATGAAGTTTCAAAGAAGGGATTCTTTGTGTGATTCAGCAGCTGCAGGAGTCTCAGAGCTCTGGTTTCTGCCAGACTGTCATACCGAAGCACAAAATCAAGGTGAGGGTCGGGAAAAAGTGAACAGGAAATATTCTCCTTTTCCTCAGAGCTCCTAATGTGCACTAAAGAAAAAAAACATCAGTGCCAGCAGAAAATCGTGCCTGGATGTTTTTTTTAAAATGTTGCATTTGTAATCACATATTTTAAAAAACGTGATAGATTTTTTAAAATTCCTATTCAGCAACTATATTTAGAAGCTAAGCCCAAATGTTATTTAGTCCACACGGGATCTTTGAATCCATGGCTGCTGCATCCACACTTTACTGATGTCTTATCTGTCATTAGCACACAGATAAGACAAACCCACTGAGAAAAGCCTGATCTCTCTTGTCAGTCAATTAAGCAGAGATAATCTTTAGTTAAAGGGCTTTCAAAATGTTTGGGGGTCAGCTGTAAGGTTACATTCAGTGTTTGAGCAATCACGGCTTCACTAGTAACTCAAATTAAGACCATTGGATCAGAAGTGCTAGTTCTTTTTAATCAATGGGCTGCGTTTCATTTATTCACCCAAGTGTGGTGGTACTTTTCATTCTGATATACTGTGCTATGATCACACAACATGGTATTTTATGAATGTATTTGTTATTTGGCTTTTACTGTGGACTGATAATTAAAGTGATCAGCAGCTCTCATTTTTCAAGCTGAGACACTGAATATTTCCAGGTTGCAGCTTCTCTAATGTGAGGATTTGCTGCTTCTCTTTATCATGCATGATAATTAATGCAATATATTTAAGTTTTTCTATGTTGGTTGGGTAAAACAAACCATTTTTAGATGCTACCTTGAACTCTGGAAAGACAGAATGGGTGTTTGTCAGAATCTTTGTACAAGTTTTAGATGATTCGATTAAATAAAGGAGAAAACAAAGCACAGCATCAAACTAGATGCAAATTAATTGTTTATTAAAGATTAAATATATGAGGAGTATCTGGCAGATGATGATGATGGAGCTGGAAGATGCCTTTGGTTTAGTTTAACCCTGGCTTTCATGCAGGCCCAAAGAAAAATAATTATAGAGAAACAAGGGAGAGCAGGTGGGGTGTGGAAACCATGACGAACAGGTGTGCAATGCAGGAAGGCGTTCATAGTCTGCTCCTCAACTTCAGCTAAATCCATCTCCAAATAATGACAATAATCATTTGTTGTAGCCATTCGTAACTGAGACTGCCCCCGGGCTAATCAGAGGACACGCTGGCTGAACAGACGGCTCTTGGGCCGGTTGTAGAGCCATTTAAACCAATCTCTTTGGGCCAAACAGAGGGCATGTGGGCCCCTCAAGTGTCACGAGGGCACAGATGAAGCAAGCAAGTGTCATATGAGGGCACGGACATGACCGGGTTAAGTCAAGCAAGAGGGCAAGGGTAGCCGCAATGTTAAAACCACAGTTTTAACTCATCTTAATCTCATTTTATCCCGATGAAATTTATTTTGTAAACTTTTTTTCCTTCCATTTTGAGTGCTGCCAGTTGCCTTGGTGATGCAACAAACTCCTGTCTTCCTCTCGCAGAGGGGATTGTCGTCTTAGCAGCATTAATGGACAGACTGAGACTGATGCTGAGTGGTTAGACATCACACAACACAATGCCAATCTGCAGGCCACACACACACACACACACACACACACACACACACACACACACACACACACACACACACACACACACACACACACACACACACACACACACACACACACACACACACACACACACACACACACAGCCAAACATCTGGGTGGTCTTTCAAGAGCAACAAGGGTTAATGACAGTCCTGTTTGGAAGGACTGACTCTGAAGCCACAAACACACACATCCATTTGCACACATCAACGCAAAGACACACACAGGCATTTTGTCACTGGCACATAAATCATGAACATCAACAACTGTCAGCAACACTATATGACTGCAGGGTAGAGATTCTGTCTTGCATTTTGTTTATTGTTTTCAGGACGTGTCCATGGCCTGTCGGAGTAATTTGTGGTGTCAAACAGTGCCACACTGGATTTACACGCACACACTTTCTGAAAATCTCATGTAAATAAAAGAACTGGTTCTGTTTGTCAAGTTGTCACGCCATCACGTAAAACTAAAACAGCAGGATTTCAGATGGTGAAGCAGGATAACTTTAAACTTGGTTCTGTTTTTGTTTCATTTTAATAAGCAGACAAGAATGGAAAGGATGAAAAAGTAAAAACATTAGGTCAGTGATTGTAGACTTAATCAGTATAATGATTAATCAAAAATAACCAAAAATGAGCCAGTTTATTCTACATGGCACATCTTTGCATAAAATGGTTCACAGAAGGATCATTTAAGAACTTGGTATGTATGCACTCTAAAATATAAAGTGTTGTTATAAGTTTCCACATTTGAGAGTTTTTCCTTCTCACTGTCGCCAAATGTTTTCTCACGTGGGAAGTGTTGAATTGTTGGGTTTCTGTATTTAATATTGTAAGATCTTACTATGTCAAGTGCCCTGAAATGAGTTTTCTTGTGGCGATATCATAGGTGTAGCGCAGACAGGGCACATCACTTGTTTTTGTTCAAGTGAGGAAACAAGATGTTCACAATTCTCTTGATCGGGTTTAAATTCATTTAAATTGTAAGTGCTTGAAAATCCAATCATTTCTAAAGCCTATGTCATGCAAGAGAGCCAATAGAAACAAATGGAATGGTCAAAGATGTCTGATTGACATTTAATGTGATTCATAATGTTAACTCAAAGCCTGGATTTGATCCGCTACCGTTTGCCTTGTTAAAGTTACTGCATTATGTGTTAATACAAACATAATGCTTCCTGCATCCATTTCAAATTAAAAGCCCTTTAGTGTTGCAGTAAACCTTTCATTTCTTAACAGGGTTTTTATTGTGAAACACTGACAGGAACAGAGACTGAAATTGGACAATAAAACTTTAGTTGTTAATCTAGAACAACCGTTGGAAATAGTAGGATTATATTGTGGACTTTACTAAATTAAAGCGATTCAAATATCTGGGATACATGATTAGCAGTGTGTGTGTCCATACGGATATCTAAAATCTTTGCAGATAGTACTACACCGGTGTGTGAATAAAACTTAATTTAAAAATCCAGTAGATGGTCATAAAGTTCAACAGTGACAAAGCATATGTCATTAAAAAAATTCACAGGTACCATTGATCCTCTGGGATACAAAAGTACCTGCTCAACCTAAGACAGCCACCAGTCGTTATGGAGCAGTGGAGGACGGTGATTTCAAATGGAAGAACTGGAACCAGTACATCATCTGAGATTAGAGGCTTCAGTTTGGCAACAGCATATTTTGACATCATTCTAATAGTTTTGGAAACATATCCAGACATGTACAGTATGATAGTTGCAGTTGCAGTTGCAGTTGCGGCCTCGGCAGAGGTCTTAACAGTGGTCTGCGTGCTTTATTTATGTATTCTCCTGTCTTCATACAAATTGCCAGGCAGCCTATCTCCCATGCACAGAATATCACCTGCTAAATTTATTAGTTTTGGAGCTTCTGCAGTTGCTGACAAGATTATATAAAAAAAAAAACTCCTGAAATTGAAAAAAGGACTCTTTATTCCTTCCAGATTAATAGCACATCCAAGGGAGTTCCTGACGAATACATGCCATTATACAACGGCAAGTTTGAGCCAATCTATTTGGTCACAGATGTGGTGCCAGCTGTAGACATCAGTGAGCTGTGCTTCATTGGTTGCTATGCCAACTCCCAATGTCACCACAGTGAGAGATCATTCTTTTCTCCTCTCTCATATTCTCACTTACGTACAGTAAAATTCCTGAGAGTGGAGTTTTTAGCTGCCAAACACTTGCTGGTTGCTGTGGTATAAAACCTTTAATGGATTTAGCTGGATCTAGCATTATTGTTGCATTGTTTATGTAAAAAAAAAAAAAAAAAATCTTATTGTGATTTATTTGAAAGTGTAAATAAATGGCACAAGGAAAGGAGGGCAGTTGAATGGATTTGTGGGGGAGCCCATAAAAACAGCTGCAGGTTTTGTTTTGGGAACCAACATCATCATCACCAAACAAACACACACACACACACACACACACACACACACACACACACACACACACACACACACACACACACACACACACACACACACACACACACACACACACACACACACACGCACGCACGCACTAACACCAACCGAGCCAAGTAACCCAAAAGGAGAAAAGCGCTCTTGTCACACACCTTCCCCACCCACTCCTTTAAAAAACAAAAGCCAATCACTTTGGCTTTGCTTTCACCCTGAGGTACACACACATACACGCCAAATACTTACAGCCCTCTTGTCTCGCCACTCAAACACTGAGACATATTCTCTTTCTTTGTTTTTAATGCTGACAAATGCTCCCTCGCACACATACAAACTCAAGCACTCCCCCTCCCACACACACACACACACACACACACACACACACACACACACACACACACACACACACACACACACACACACACACACACACACACACACACACACACACACACACACACACACACACACACACACAAGAAAATCCACAAATAAAGACACACTCTTGTCCTTCCACTCAGTGACTCATGACAAATAAAAGCCAGGAAAGCTCTGGGAAGCTTGTAAATGCAAACCTGCTCACTTGAATTACATCTTGTATGCTTAAATTAGCATAATCACATATTTTTTGTTGAATACATTGTTTACTTTTTTATTTGTTTGTTTGCAGTGCACATGGCTTTCCTGCACTTTTCTCAGCAAAGTTACAATTATATTATGCATGCAGTGTGTGTGTGTGTGTGTGTGTGTGTGTGTGTGTGTGTGTGTGTGTGTGTGTGTGTGTGTGTGTGTGTGTGTGTGTGTGTGTGTGTGTGTGTGTGTGTGTGTGTGTGTGTTTAGGTGCCAAGGGCTGGACCGGCACTTGGTGCCAGCATGGATAAAGAGCAGATGGCTGACAGGGTAGAAAACCTCCAGTTCCCACATTCTCCCCTTCTATTCAGCCTTCACTCCCATACTTCCAATTGCAGCATGGCATGTGTGACAGGGGTAGCTGAGATTTATACTTGAATGCATGTTTGTGAGAAAAAAAGGGAACAAAAACATCTGCTCCCTTGTGCCAACCACATCTTTTCATGGGGTAATCATACAAGTAATGGAAACTGAGCTGGCGTGCATCAGTCATCAGTCAGTATGACGACTTTGGGAGTCGTATGTACTTTACAGTTACATTTTAAACACATTAGAGAGTTTATCACGACACGACAACAAGAAATAAACACCCCGTACCTTACCACAACACCCAGCAGACTATTTGCTGAAAGCTCCTAATTTACTCAACAAGTTTCCCTTTTCGTTTGTGACCAATGAGAAAATGTAACGTGCATTTGACCGTTTGTCTTGTCCCCTCAATGTTTATCAAAATGTACGTATCATGTGAAAAAATAAGTACAAGTTATACATTTACATGTATCACAATGTGTTACACTCAAACAAATTAAATTAAATGGACGTTTTGTTGTCATTTTCATAATTTAAATACATTTAAAAATGAAACGGATCAGTCGCCTGAAAAAAGCAAGTTCACCCCTTCACTGATCACACCCCTACAATCCAACAAATTAACATCAGGGGTTCCAGTTTTGATATCATTGATTGTGACAGGTGGACCCCGCCAGCACCAGATGCATACATATCAAACATAAACATAAAAAAGGCATTACAGTGTTAATACTTCCATTCACTTTTAGTGGGAACAGTGTTGTTGATCACCCTTCTTTGCCAGTGCATCGAAGTCTGGTGTTAGTTTTGTTGTGTGTTCTCAGAACAGATCTGAGGTGTTCATCACTCAACTGGGATCTGTGAGGTGCTTTGTTGGTGTTCGTCACACTAAAAGTCTGTTCACACACGTACGTAGAGACAAACAACACCAGCATCTTCTGTGACATCTTTTGGATGTTTGGAAATTTGGCTGCGCTTAATGAAGCATAAAACTCATCCAGTTTAAGAGCGTTGAACTTCTCCTTTAAGACGGTGTCACATTGGAGATCAATCGGTTCCAACTGCAACTCCTGTGGCGCCGTTTCAGGGTCTCGTGTGAAGGGACACGACACCAGCTGAAGGGACACGACACCAGCTGAAGGGACACAACACCAGCTGAAGGGACACGACACCAGCTGAAGGGACATGACACCAGCTGAAGTGACTTGTCAATTTTTCCAAAATCAGAGAACCGATGGCAGAATTCTCCGTGCAGGTCGTCCAATGATTTCCTGTATTTTTTCACATGTCGAGGGGCGTCTTTCAGCGTAGCCAGCGTGGGGAAATGAGCCAATGACTTGTTTGACATTTGCTTTGAGAATAAAGCTAGCTTGGTTTTGAAGGCTCTGACGTTTGTGTACATTTCATGGACAAACTGGTCTTTCCCTCGTAGCTTCACGTTCAGCTTATTCATGTGTGTCAGTACGTCCTCAGCAAAAGATAAATCACAAAGACGATCTGTATCACTCAGCTCAGGAAAATCGTCAGCTTTCTCAAGTAGCTCCAAAAATGAGATAATCTCCCGTTTGAGCTCCCAACACTCGTTGACGTACTTTCCCCAAACTTAACCAGCGGACGTTGGAGTGGTGAAGCAAGTCCTGGTGATCAGAGTCAGTTTCTTCAAGAAACTTAATAAACCTGACCATGGTGAAGTCCCCTCGCTCCAATAAAGTTAACCACTTCTACAACTGGCTTCACCACGTGGTCGAGCTGCAGGACGGATTTACACAGTGTAAGAAAATGACCTCCTGCTCAGGGTTGTCCTCTTTCACCCTCTCCTGGATTCTTTTGAACAACCCGACGTTTTTTCCAGTCAGATTTGGCGATCCGTCCGTGGTAACGTTGGGCGAGCGGACTCCGAGGTAGCCGGAGCCTCTCGACGACCCCCGACACGACGTCATACGAGTCCTCTCCCCGTGTTTTCCCCTTCAGGGGTTCCACGGCCAAAAACTCCTCCGTTATCTCAAAATTGTCATTAATCCCTCTGATAAAAACTAAAAGCTGAGCGGTGTCCTTTATGTCGTTACTTTCGTCCAGTGCCAAGGAATATGATGTAAATAACTCCGCTTTTTTGTTTAGCTTGCTGGCCAAATCTTCGTCAATCACCTCAACACGGCGAGTCATCGTCCTGCGTGATGAGCTCATGTTTTCTAATTTATTCTTGCTGTCGGGACACAAGACACCTGCTGTCTCTACCACGCACTCTTTGAGAAACTCCCCTTCGGAGAAAGGCTTGCTGGTCTTTGCTAATTTGAATGCCAGCAAATAACTTTCCTTCGTGCTCGATTCTTGGATGGCAGTTTGTTGGATAAAGGTGTTTTGCTGAGCCTGCAAACTATCTGCCGACCTCCGAGCGGTCGCCGTCCGTTCCCGCGTTGACTGGTTGTTAGAGCAATTAGCATGCTTGGTGGAAAAGTGATGGCTGATGTTGTATTCCTTTAAAACCGCAACGGTTTCTTGGTAAATAAGACACACGGCCCTCGACTGGACTTCAGCGAAAAAGGATTTAGTCGTCCGTTCCTTATTAAACACTCGGCACTCGCTGTCGACTTTTCTTTTCTTTGGCCCGTTCATTGTTGCAGATGTGTTCAGAGCAGCAGCAGAGTAACAACAGAGAGCAGCCCGGCCTCCGCAAAATCAAGTCAACGTGTCACTGCGCCTAGTGCGCCACCTGGTGGACCGCCAGATATTACAGGACATGGTCAAATGAATGCAGTCATAATTATGATATGATTTGATTTGGGCAATTCTGTACCAATCTTCGGCGGGCCGGATTAAAAAGACCAACAGGCCGGGTGTGGCCCATGGGCCGTAGTTTGCCCACCCCTGCTCTATGAGCTGTTAAGATTTCAAATGAATGCCAATTTGTCCAGGACCGGCTGTGCCAAGGGCAGACTGTTTGATGCAAAAAGAAGTCTCCAAGAACCCAAAGTTTCATCACAAGATCTGCAGGTAGCTCTTACAACTGGCGTCACAGTCTATAATCAAAAAGTGATTGCAGTGTGGCAGGAAAAGACCCGGCAAAATAATTACACCAGAGTAAATCTACAGTTACCAATGAATACAGGCCAAAAACAGGCCCTTTGGAATAATGAGGTCTGGGCAGACAAATCAAAGATAGAGTTGTTTTCCCACAGTAACAGTACACATGTTTGCTGCAGACCAAAGGCAGCTTTTCAGGAGAAGAACCTCATGTTGGTGGACATGTTATGGTTTGTAGTTGTTTCGCCTCCTCGGGGACTGGGTAACTTGCAGTCTTTGCTTTAACCCTGAATGCTGCGTCATATCAAAGAGTGCTTGAAGATAATGTGAGGCTGTCTGTCATTAGAGTTATGGACTGGGCTAGTCACAGAAAAAAAGCCCAGATGAAAATTCCCATCCCAATTAGGGGTTAAATTTGAAACAGGCATTACATGCAAGAAAACCCTCAAACATCTTGCAACTGAAGGAATTTAGCATGGAGGAGTGGTCAAAGCTTTCAAAAGGCTGATATGAGAGAAGATAATTATTTCTGCTAAGGAGAGGCAATACTAGCTTCTGATGGTTTTATTGGCTTTTTGCACAGGAGAATATTACATCTATTGATATTTTTGGTGAATAAATGATTGATTGTGGCTGTGTTCAAGTGTACCGCCTTTATCTGTGGACACTGATTCACGGAGGATTCAAACGTTTGCATGAGATGAACAGATTTTTCCCCGTAGACTCCAATTTAAGTGATGGGCAACCAACTGTGACGCCACATTGGCTTGTGAGCTAAGCATTTTGCCATTTTGAAGCCAGAAATGACCATATTTGGATGAGCTGGGGAGGAGTGAGCGGTGGATGGTGGTCTATGGTGCCAGAGCCTTTTCAGAGCCAACCCGGTAGCTTTGCACTTTATGGTACTTAGACATTGGCCTCACTTGTCAGACCCAGGAACTACGATCATTTTTATGTATAATCTATGAATAGGACAAAATAGTATGCGACACAAAGTCATTACAGCGTGTAGAGATCATTTCTGAGAACTGGATGATCTCTCATTCAAATATAATAATAAATACACAGGCAGCAATTTCCCTCAGAATGTACAAATGGCTTATATAGCATTAAGGAGTGACATGTTCCATCTATAAAAGTAAGTAGATAATTTATCTCTGTGATCCACAGACATTTCTTCACATCCTGTTTCTCTGGAAGAGGAGGGGGCTCCCCGATGCAGCCTGGGAGGAGGACATGAGGGATACAAGAGAGGAAATTAGGAAATCAAGAGAAGCAGATTGTGGCCGAACCCTCTGTCTCCTCGCAACCTACAACTTCTGCTTATTCTCTTTTTAGACAAATACAGAGACAGATAACCGGCAACCTGACCTAATAATTTTGTTTGAGTCTATGGTTTTGCATTAATAGTCTGCAAATTACAAACTTGAGTGAGGGCAAAGGATTAACCTGTGACAACTGTCTCACACTCAGAGGAGGAACTATACAAACTTGAGATGCCACAAGATGCTGAAAACATTTTGTGTGGTCAATGTGAAAGTGCTTAGAGCTTTCTCTCTCTCCGTCTCAAAATTCTCCAGCTCACACTGTAGTAGTCTGCAAGGGCTGCACAACACAGCTGCTATTGATATTCTAGTATAGGAATCATAAGTCATCGTGACGGCTATATTACCTGTTTTTTTGGGTGTGGTGCTGATGGATTAAAAAAGGAAAAAACATCCACTTAGGTGACATCTCAATAATACTTAGAAGTACTAAAAACTGTACTGAAATACTAGAATAAAATACTACAGATCACTGTTTTTGAGGTTTTTCAATATGGGATTGGAAATATGCTAATAAGCTACACACACATATACAGCAATACCAGTATATTCACCCTCCATAACAGCATAAATAAAATACTAAAATGTCTCTAAAGCCTATGTGGTGTTTGGACTGTGTGTACTTGATCAGGGGAAAACTTTTTTTTTTTTTAAACCCTGAACTCAAAGGATGCCTTCATAGATTACCTATATCTACACTCAAAAGCCACCTTCTCAATCTTGCATAGATTTCTCATTGTTTTGTTAGATAATCATCAAAGTGTTAAAATGATTTTGAGCTATTTACCGTTTATAAATCTCTGCTTTGCATTATAGATTTTTAAGAAAATAGTCAGGGATGAAGACACAAAGAACTGCAGACAAAAAGAGATTTAAAAAGAGACAGACAGATGGTCATGTACTGTATTACCAACACAGACACTGATAAACAATGAAACCATAGGCTCTTGGCATCGAGACTATCTAAAGAATTTGATTTGATGTCCCTGCGTAGGTCGGCATTTTGTTCCTTCCTCCACCCTTTGCTCCCCATCTGGCCTCCTTTGTCTGGTCGCCCTGAGCGGCAGGTGGTATTGTTCCCACGGAGACAGTTGCCGTGGTGGCACACTCCTGAGGGTGTAGCCTGTGCACACGTACACACACGTACGCACACACATCAGCCACTTCACTAACCTGTTTCCTGTGCGTGTTCCTGGCAGACGGGCGGTGTCGCTCCAGGAAGTGCCGTGTCATCAGGTCATGTTACTGATCGCTGCAGTCCAGGCCGGCTGGTGTCTCAGCCATGAAATTTCCCATGTGAAACAGACATTACTGTTTTGTTGCCGACGACAACAGCCCCAATATTTTAAAGTGATACTTGGGTGAAGATTTGGAGAAGATCTCCCAAAAACTAGAAAGTAGATTAAATGATTGCACGTTTGTTAGCTGAAGAAGCAGCATATAAGACCTTGTAGTTCCATTTCAGTCGATCCAAACATTATGGTTGTCTGCTACTTCTTGCTCTGCTTTTCATACACTAATTATGACATAATTGCACACTAATGTCTAATGGAATAAAATCATGAAGTGATGAAATCCCATAGTCAAAAGGTCAAAGGTCCACTTCACAGTGATGTCAAAATGTTGCGCAAAACCACTTTCCTGGCTAATTATTCAACGCCATAACTCAGGAACGCAGGGGGAGATTGTGACTATATTTCCACATTTGGTTGGATACTTAATTGGTGACACCAATACAAACACTATATGTTCCCTTTCAAGTCACACATCTTTACAGACAGATCACCAGTAGCTCATGCAGTTTCTTGTAATTTGTAAAATGCTGTTTGCAGTAGTTTGTGGAAATTCAAACAGAAGTAAACACTGTATTTGGTGGGGCTTTGTTTTCACCTGAGTAATTCTTGTTTGGTGCTACGATGAATATTTACAGCAAAATACAAGTATCCAGGGTGTGTGTGTGTGTGTGTGTGTGTGTGTGTGTGTGTGTGTGTGTGTGTGTGTGTGTGTGTGTGTGTGTGTGTGTGTGTGTGTGTGTGTGTGTGTGTGTGTGAGTGAGACCTGGCAGGTGCCCAAAGTTTGAGAGTGTGATGGTTGGAGGAGGAAGAGGGAGTGTGAGGGAGGAGAGTGGAAATGGTCCAGGAGACTGTTTTAAGCCGTGAAATATTGTTTCTGAACCTCTGAGTTTCAGCTGTTTGCATTGCTGGGCAACATGAAACTAAACAGTAAGATTAGTACCTTTCTTGGGATTAAAATTGAAATCTTTTATTGGTGTATTTTGAAATCGGTGTATTCTTATTTCTAAAATCACCCAAAAGTCAACCTACAAAAACAGCTTTCCTCCAAATTTATAGGCTCTATCAGCCAGGCTATAGTACGTAACTTTTCTTTTTCGCTTGTGTCAACGTTAGCTGATTCGGATATTTGCGTTTTTCAAACAACTCAAATTAAAGGACCTTTAATTCATCTTTTGCTGTTATTTCATACAGTTTGAACCTGATGCATTGATTTAGAACTGCAAGAATTAATGTTATTATGAGGGAGTCATAGCCACTTTAAAGAAGATAATCTTCAAGGCCATCAATTTAAAATGTGACATATATTTAGGTTGTTAGCTCGCTGGTTTCAGTGATCTGATGCTGACTGTATAATGCTCCTCAGAAGACATATCTGATATAAATCACCAGCAGGCCAAAACTGAGCATGAATACTTTTCAGTGTGAATGGAGTCTTGGAGGTCAGTGTTTACAAAAGAAATCCCTTCATGATTCACAGTACATGCCATCACCGATGTTCAGTAAGCAAGCAGGCAAGTGTTCAGTGTCTTGTTCAAACCCTCCACTGATGTCAGTTCCAGGTTAAAAACGTGTGACCTTGTAGTTACATGATGAGCTGTGTTTACACTGCTGGCATTCAATGCATGCTTTAAGGTACTTAAGGTCTGCTCAGTGACTGGTACAGTGATGATGAGTAGACACACACACACACACACACACACACACACACACACACACACACACACACACACACACACACACACACACACACACACACACACACACACACACACACACACACACACACAGTCCTGCTCCAAATACATTTAATGACTGACACAACTCCAGGAATGAAACCCAAACAAAACAGATAAATGTGAAACTCAAGTCATCTCCCGCATTTCTTTGAAGCGGTTGTGTACGCTCTGACTCCGGTGTGAGGTAGCATGTTTGTCACAAAATCCTTCACCCAGGTGGATCAAGGGCGTTCGTCACACACTCAAACATCACACATGTCTGCGGACAGAGGGATTATCTGTTCAAAACAGAAAAGTCAGAGTGAGGGAGAAGCTCAGATCAACAAGAAGACACAACAGATCCTGAATGGATAATTCAAAAGGAGCTTGAAGAGTAACAGACTACTTCTGAAAGGAAAAGTGGGACAAAATTTGTTTTATTATATAGGAACAATGCTGGTTTTAGCAAACAGCTGAACAGGGGAAAATCATTTTGTGCATCAAATATTATTAAATGATTGAAGTGAGATTTTAACAACCGACTGTCATCATTCTCTAATAACTGAAACATAAATCTAATTTCATAAAAAATTTCATAATTTTCATTAGCATAATGCCTCACGAAGATCAGATTTATTTGTAGAACGTCAAGCTAATGTTAATCCTGTTTAACTACCTGACATAAAGCCCATAAAACTTGAGCATAGTTTGAGTGAATGCATAAAAATAATTAAAATAAAAACTCAAAGCACAAAGGGAATAAACCAGTGTGAACTAGGCCAAACCTGCCAGGTTGGTTCAAGTTAAAACCAAAACAAAACTGCCTACCAGAGCTACTGTCACAGGGCTGGCGGGATAGGGAGGCCCTGCTTCAGAGTAAAGATCACACCCCTGCAATACTGTTCAATTTCCCTGGTTCGAGTTCAGCTGGGAATGTTTGTTGGTCACACGCGACATACCAGGATTTGTCTGCGAAGTGAGAAAAACTACCACAAAAGACAGGTGGTAGATACGTTGTAAATAAAATCTCACAAAGTAGAATAAGTACAGAAATACATAAGTAGATGTAATGAAGTGTAATAATACTAATAATCGTGTTTCTGTAACACACTACGTTAGATGTGATGAGTTCAAAGATGTGCCACATCATAGATTTATATTATAGATTTCCTGATACTGTGATGTGTAGAATGTGTAATGGTATCGAGTCTATGGACATTTTTGGACTGAAGGAGGAACTTTTTCGTAGTTCCAAGAACTGTTGCAGGAAGGTACAGAGGCCATCCTCCAGTCGAATTAGAACTCATTTAAAAGTTACACAACATCAGGCTGCAACTCATGCATGAAAACAATGCTTCTCAACTGGTGGGTCGCAACCAAAAAAGTGGGTTGGAAGGCCATTTTTAGTGGGTCGCAGATATATGTGGTGTGGTATTTGAAGTGTATATAATTTCTGATGCTGCGCTTTTATTTTGAAGGACATACATTTCCCATGATGCAGCACGTGCAGTAGCTGTTTGCTGCGAGCATCGTCATGACAGCAATGACCAAAACTAACATCATTACAATAGTAGTTAGTTCTCCTTTAACAATTTGTAAACAGGTTTAGGATGAGATAAGTCTGTCTTTTGATTTCAGACTTCATACAGTTCAACGAGCATCACAAATTTAAAGACGTTTGAAAAGCATATACCTTTTGTTGCTCTTGTTTTGTTTAGTTCAAGTTTTTAACAGTGAATTCAGCAGTGCTTTGTGTATTATGGCACTATCTTTTGTGAAATAAATTAGAGTGACTCGAAAACAAGGAAAAGATTTGGGCCCTGAGACCAGTTGCGAACCACTGCACTAGACTGTCAGTATAAATAACTTCATATTAACAGAGGTTCTTGCTTTTTCAGTCGAAAATACTGTGTGGTTTCTGTTCACAGAGAATAAATGATCTTGTTAAGGTATTAGCCAGAAAACATGTTGCTATAAAGGTGTTTGAAATGGCTCCAACTTGCAGCAGGCGACGATGGGAAGATGCCAGATGAAATGGAAACCACAGCTGTTGTTCATGCGTGAGACCACAGGAGTATACAGGACAATGTATATGAAATATTGTTGACCTATTCTTGAACATTTTGATGGGCGCGTGAGGGAACGCAGCTCACCTGCTGTTCTCCAGTCAAGCTAGAGGAAAGTGATCTGTCCCGCAAAACAAAGGGGACAAGGCAGAGGGGGTCAATCCATTAAGCAGGTTAATGCAGTGCGCATTTGTGTGTGTGCGAGAGAGAGGGATGGTACATGTTTTTGTGTGCACATCAGAGGCAGATTGTGAGGTTATGGGTGGGAGCCTTTTCTTCACTCTCGTCCGAAGTAAAAAACTCTTTTCTAGCACACCTCACTCTGAGAGAATGGTGGAGACTCTTCCCAGGAGAGCTGACCTCTCTCTGCCGGTGGGAACCTATTTGTCTCCATCCCTCTTTCTCCTCCTGCCTCTGAAAGGAGGATGCTTTAACCTACGCTACACTAACTAGAGATCGTCTTGAGTTTCACCTTTTACCAGAGTCCCAGAAGGATGCTCTTGGGTTTCTCAGGTTGAGGAAAACATGACAACCTTTTCTGAACAAAATAAGGGGAGACAGAAAAGACTTTGACATGTATTTGAAAGTAGCAATACAAAGCAACAAAACACAAAAGCACCAAACAGTCTGTGGAAATACTGGATTTAAAGTTTGGTTTCGTCAGCATTAAGGAGACAACCACGCAATTACACAAATACCTTTGAACATCCATACTAGCTTTATCATTGGAATATATCTTTAATAGGCACTATATGTTTTTTCCTCCAACCCTTGCACTGGAGTTGAACTGAACTATAAGAAGGGATCAACTGACAACTGCAGACTGAAGAGATAATTGCATTCATCAATAGCACTTTCAAAGTGAGCAGGGTGGTAATGGAAACTTGTGAAATACATGAATTTCTTTTGTAAGTATGCAGTATACAACATATAATGGGCGTTAACATGCTTTGACCAATGCTGTGAAACATGGCAATGGTACTGTGAGCAAAAGGTTTGTACCCCTGCTTTGTAGTTACACTCGAATGGCAAAGAATATGTTTGTGTTCATTAGCTTTATCTGCAGTTTTTCGACAGCCAGTCATAATCTTAACAATAGAAAAATCTACAGAATCCCCCGTTTTGTCTTCTATGATGGTGGGATTAAAAAGTTCAGAGTCTAACAACCAAAAACTGGTAACTGATTTAAATCTGGATGCGATCCCCTTCAAAGTCCTGCCCTCATACAGCGATATACCGCTCCCAGCACTCCTGTCACACTTGAAATGCTCCCTAGAAGTCCCGTGCTGCAGGGGCATCAAACTCCATCTGCGATTCCCACTGGATCTCCTCCGCAGAGTCAAAACTCAGACGACCATTCAGCTTGAACCTTATTTTGGGGAACAGGAAGAAGACAAGTGAGCCAAAACTGGTAAGTATGGGTGGTGGGGAGAAATTATTGTGTTGATGAAGGTGAGAAACTTGTGTGTTGTCATGTAGGTGAGCCTGATTACTATCTTGCCAAAGCCCAGGTTGTTTGCACCGAATGTTTTCCCCCAAATGTCTTGGGTCTAGGGGCTGTTTCCATTTGGCTATTTCAATCCAGACATCTGGCCTGGCTGTGAGCGGATCAAACAGTGGCCAGCTTTAGGCCGAGTGTTTCCACCTTGCATCAACATGCATCATGAAAATATACAAGTAAATAACCACAAGAAAAGGAACCTGAACATCAGAACCCCAATGATTGGGGTCAGATTAATTAACTGTTCCAGCGCGTCTCAGCTGCGTCTCAGTGGATCAAAGGGGGCGACGGCTCTCACAGCTGTGTGTCTGATGTGTGTCGGAAATTACAGGAAATAAACCACAAGACAAACAGATGCATGAGAAGAGGAGTTTAAGCTACAGGTCGGTTATTTAATGCGCCGTCTGTTACAAATATAGGGCGTCAGTTTGCAGTAAGTTTCTCCTGCTGTCATTCGGCAGCAGTTAGCTGCTCAGCAGAATCACACAGGAGATTAAATGAAAATAAAAGAAGAGCAGGCAGAGATCAGATCTGGTGAACGACTGAATGGAGAAAATAAAATCCAAAAGTAACGAACCTGCTGTAACGTGACGGTAACTCACCGGAGCGCCGTGTCAGATACAAACACAGGAACGTGGAGCTGCTTTTATTTTTGCTGATATTCAGAGTACATCAGCTGAGTAGGCGGTCTTACAATGCATCCTCAGGATGGATTGTGTTTCTACTGCTAAACTAAAGTGGACACATGCGTGCCAGGAACACCCCCATACGTGGCTTGAACAGATCCGACCTCAATACTTCTTGGGTGGGTTTCCAGCTGTATTTTTGCTGGCCACATGTGAATTCACGGTGTCCGACCAGTAAATGTCAGCCGAACCAAGCCGAAGCATGCTCTTGTTTGCGCTCCTGACCAGACATGCCTTCTTCAGTTTTAGACAGTGACACATTTGTCCGGATTGAAATAGTCAAATGAAACCGCCTCTGTCCTTTGCTCCGTTCATGCGCAACAGCAACAGCCTCACCCTCAGGACATGTTGATCACACCTAAAATCTAAATCTATCAAATGCAAATCTCCCACATAATAAAAAAGTGAATTTTTAACTTAATCTGCCAATGGTTTTTTTTCTGCGAGCAGCATACGTTAATAAACACACACACACACACACACACACACACACACACACACACACACACACACACACACACACACACACACACACACACACACACACACACACACACACACACACACACACACACACACACACACTTGCAGATCTCCTTGCTTGAAAAAAACAACAACAGCCAAAAAAAGAAGAAAAGAAAGGGAAACCAAAGAAGAGGACAATCGTCATCTTGTCCCCAGAGAGGTCCTCCAGTCATATCCCTGCCACAGACAGGAAGTCACACATAATGTTGGCCAAACGGAAAGGTACCAGGAGTTCCCTGAAGGAAACCTGAGACTGCAGGATACCGTATCACTGAGGGGGCCTGGGCCTCCCTTTCTATATCTGCAGGTACAATAGAACCTGCTGCACTAAGTACTATTCACCAATGGTAAGGGATATAGGGCAACCGTGCATGGTGAATAAAGTAGAAAAGTAAGTATCGGCTGCTCTTTTTTCAGAAGGGATTATGTAATGGTGGCGCAGGAAGAAAAAGGGAGATCACAAAAACAACCGTGTCACTTTCACCTTTGGGTGACATCATTGCACACTAAATGTTGCAAAGGCTGTTGATAATCTCATAATGCACTTAAATAAAAGGGAGCATGAATTATGGGTCTGAGATGTTCTTCCCGCATGAAGCACTGAAGGTGCTGGATAGTGTAACAGATTTGAGGGGATAGCGGTAATGACGGGCGTTACAAAGCCAGACTTAATCTCTTGAGTTTAGTTTAAAATCTGATGAGCCTGACCAGACGCTGGATGTGTTGAACAATCGGCTATGTGAAATCTGTGCTTTTATACCGAAGCTGTACACTCAACCTCAGACAGGGGCAGGAAAAGCTGTTGAGGATAAGACCGTAACAAATGACTTACAAAAAGAAAGTAATTTTAAAGGTTACACAAAGTGCCATATCAATACACCTCAAGGGTCGACTGACTCAGTGTCACAACCTGTATGCCTACCAAACGACTCACATATTCCCAGGGTGCTATGCTAACACTGTGTATGTTATGCTCATACACCAAAGTATGACACTTTCAGAGTGTGCAGTATCTCACTGTCATCGAGTTGGGCCCGTGACCCCTCGAGAAGGCTCATCAGCAGTCCTGGTGTCGCAGTACTTCCCTCAACACTCAAACCCACCGCTGCTCTAACTGCTATATATCTAAACTAGTCTGACTTGTGCCTACATAGTTTGGCAATGATATCTTTGCTCAAAGCCACAAGTTCATACCTGCTACACATGACCTCCAATACCATATTTTTCTGCCAAATCAAGAGACAACCCCGCAAGCATGACTTGTCCTGTTAAAAGGTTGATGTACTACTAAATGAGTGTTGCTTCATGTAAACACAAAGTCATTTAAACATGGACTGACATGATTTTACATTTCAATTCTGAAGATTCTTCACGCTACACAAGCATTAATAGAGGTTTGAAATTCCAAGTGTCTTCAATCTGATCCTGTCTGTACTAAAGGAAAAAAAACTTTGGCATGATTGTCCAGTCCTGCGCATATTATATCTTTCTTCTACGTGCTCTGTCTGTTACATTCAAGATTCAGTTGAAAATAACATGATTTTTAAATGAAAAGCCAATTTCCTTTTCTTTTCTGTTTTTAACCTTGAATTCATATAAAAAGTGTGCACACTGGGAACAGATGTTAACAACATGAGGTTGCAATTGTTTCAAATAAAAACAGTCTAAAACCATATAACCAGTGATATTCCAAGGAAACACTTTTTACAGGCACATTATGTGTTTGCACGTTCTGTCTTGTTGAAACTAGCGGAGGGAATTTTCAATAGTAATACAGAAAGAGAAACAGACAGCCTTCAACAGAAAAAGGAAGCTAAACTAAATAAGTATTGCTTTCTTTTACTTAAATAGATAAATTCTAAGTAAATAAACTGAAAGTACCAGAAAACAATCTCTGTAGGCCACAGTTAGAGGAAATGCACATTCTGGTAACACAGTTAAATTTTCTTTGAAATTTAATAAAACATCTTTCCAATACGAGGAAAATGATTAGCATTTGAAAGTGGTCGTCTATATGGCAACAGAGGAGTTTAAATCCACACAGGTTTTCTCGCTTCACTTACTGTAAGCCAATCAACTACACTTTTGTCTTCGTAATGAAAGTAATCGTTCTATCACGTCAAGACGTTCCTACACAAATAAAGAAGCCATCTGACTGACATTAGCAGAGATGGAGACAACTAAGGAGGTTGTATCTCAGTATTCCCAAGAAACCAAATGGTTCTTTACATGGATGAATACCACCACAGAAGATGGTCATCTTAATTGCAATTTGGGTGAACTGACCCTTTAAATATGCTAAAAGGGGAAGCGGCTAAGGTGGATTTGAGAAGAAAAAAAAGTTGAACTCTGTGAAGCATGCAGACTGAACGCAGTCTGTGCTGCTGACACATTTATGGCAGCTGAACTTGTGATCCTCTAAACACGGAAAATCCCGTCCATGGGAAATGTTGGTTTATCTAATTACAAAAACATGAATAATAATGTTTTATTTCTAAATATTTTAACTATAATGATTAGAGTGGTTACATCCTGTATTCATCCATGGGCACAAATGCTACTAATGCAAAAATATGTAAAATTAAAGAAGCACAAATAAACAACTGTGAAAGTGCCTCGGCACGTAAGACCTCGGCAGTCTGGTATGGCAGCTCTGTCGGCAATAATGAGTGAATGTGTGTGAATTGTGAATTGGAGGCAAATTATAAAAAACTACAAAGAGGTAAAAAAGGTGCGATGTAAGTGCAGACTATTTACCATTTAATACACCCAGAGGAAAGACTCTTACAAAGATCTGTAATCAACAAAAAGAACTCCAAAACTCAGATTACATTTAGTGGCATGAGGAGACATTAGTGGTGAGCCTCATTAATCTAATCAGTTACAAACAGTGCCCATCACACTAAGACATGAAACTCAACATATATGAAGGGTGTTTTGTGGTTTTAGAGAGGTCTGTATGCATAAGTATTGAAATGGCCTGATGTACAGACATTGTTCGGAGTGCAGAGTCTGTTTAACCCAAATAACTAGCTACAATGCCTATAAAAAGTATCTTCCCCCCCGCCCCCGGATGTTTCACCCTTTTGTTGCTTTTATACACGAGATCATAGTCAATATAATTTGGCTTTTTTTGACAAGAATTTGCACAAAAAAACCCTCTAATATCAAAGTGAAAACCAATTTTTACAAAAGAATGTCAATTAATTAAAAATATATAAGGTAAATGATTGCATAAATATTCACCCCTTCAGGTCAGTATTTAGGAGATGCACCTTTGGCTGCAATCACAGCACTGAGTCTATGTGGATATGTCTCAATCAGGCTGGCACATCTGGACACTGCAATTTTTTTCCATTCTTCCTTGCAAAACAGCTCAAGCTCTGTCAGGTTGCTCGGGGATCGAGCGTGAACAGCTCTTTTCAAGTCCAGCCACAAATTCTCGATTGGATTGAGATCTGGGCTTTGACTTGGATACTCCAGAACATTCATCTTGTTGTCTTTGAACCATTTCTGTGTAGCTTTTGCTGTATGCTTGGGGTTGTTGTCTTGCTGGAAAATAAATCTTCTCCCAAATCGTAGTTCTCTTGCAGACCGAGTCACATTACCCTCCAGGATTTGGCGATATTTTTCTGCATTCATGTTCCCCTCTACCTTTACAAGCCTTCCAGGGCCTGCTGCTGAGAAGCATCCCCAGAGCATGATGCTGCCACCACCATGCTTCACGGTGGCGATGGTGTGTTTGGTGTTCGCCAAACATAGCGTCTAGTCCGATGGCCAAAAAGCTCAATTTTTGTCTCATCAGACCAAAGAACCTTCTTCCAATTGACCTTGGAGTCTCCCACATGCCTTTGGGCGAATTCCAGGCGAGATTTCATGTGAGCTTTTTTCAACAGTGGCTTTCTCTTTGCCATCTCCCATACAGCTTCGACTGGTGAAGAACCCAGGCAACAGTTGTTGTATGTACAGTCTCCCATCTGAACCACTGAAGCTTTTAACTCCTTCAGAGTGGTCGTAGATGTCTTGGTGGCCTCCCTCACCAGTCTTCTTCTTGCCCGGTCACTCAGTTTGTGAGGACGGCCAGCTCTAGGCAGATTTAAACAAGTGCCATACTCCTTCCATTTCTTAATGATGGATTTAACTGAACTCTGTGGGATGTCCAGTGAGTTGGAAATCTTTTTGTAGCCATCACCTGACTTATACTTTTCAATGATCTTTTCTCTGAGTTGCTTGGAGTGTTCTTTTGTCTTCATGTTGCAGTTGTAGCAGGAATACTGATGAACCAGAGACTGGACCTCCCAGACACAGGTGTTTTTATACTACAATCACTTGACACACATCAACTGCACTCAGGTGATCTCCATTTCACTAATTGTGACACTGCTGGCATCAACTAGCTGGACCTCTGTTGAATTAGGTCAGTCACTTTAAAGGGGGTGAATATTTATGCAAACACTTATTTTACACTATATATTTTTAATTAATTAAAATTAGTTTGTAAAAATCCGTTTTCACTTTGACATGAAAGAAGCTTTTTTGCAAATTCTTATCAAATAAAGCCAAATTATATTGACCACGATTTCATGTATAAAACCAACAAAAGGGTGAAACATCCAAGGGGGTGAATACTTTTTATAGCCATTGTATATATATATATATATATTTTTTTTTTTTTTTTTTTTTTACCCTCCTTTTTTTTTTTAATGCTCTGAGGCTTCGACTTAGTTACCGTGAGATATGTTTAGGCAGTGTGAGAGCGCGAGATAAAGCCTGAGAGTGAGCATCTTTTTTTTCACTCATTTCTAAATTTGGATTTTGGGAATTTTATTTTATGTTAGGTGTCCATATTTACAAGTTTTACTCTGCAGTCTGTTAAAAGGATTTTAGGCAAATGTAGTAAATCTCTAACTGCAGCAGACTGAGGTAAAACAGTTGAAGCAGAAAGAGTCAAAAATATATCCTGGAATGCACTTAGCAACACAAAAATATATATTTTTAAATCAGACTGATCAGGCCTGCTTATATAGAGGGATTATGTATTTTACATATACTGGTCTAGATTGTGCAAGAACCTGACCGCGTGTTTAACGCTGATCTGACATGAGGTAAGCATCAGTGAGACATGAGGCCAGAGATGCCTGACCTGCATGTCCTGTTCTTGTGCTTCCAGATTCCGGTTTTGTGAAGATTACACATCATTTAAATACAAAGACATAGAAACTGACTGTACAGAAGGGGTGTGTGGCACGCACAGCTCAGATTGTTTCGTTACAACTCACTTCGGATTTCTGGTAAAACCGCATTGTACTGTCATTAATTGTTGTTATTAGTTTGTTCAAGAGGGAACAGCCATCTTCAACCGTTGGATGATGACGTAGATGAGTGACTCACCATTCCTGCCGGCTGATGTCTCCTACTTTCATCGTACACTTAAATAATGTCATGTATTCACTTTATTACACTGCCTTGTTTGCTTAAGCAAGTTCCTGAAGGCCAAAAAGATATTCTGCATTGTCCTTTTACACAATGACTATGTATACAGATTAAACAAGATGTAATGTGGTAATTGGTGAATTTTAGAGGTTCTGGGAGGGAGATTATCTTACTTTTAGACAGAGCCATGGTAGCTGTTTCCTCTTGTCTTTGTGCTCAACTAGGCTAACTGGCTGGTATCAGTCTTCTATACTAAATCTAAGCAAATACAGAAAATGTATTTCTCAATGTGGAACTCTACCTTTAAGATTAAATGCTACATCAGCATTAAGCAATCTGTCAAAACACCACAGATAATAAATGTGATTTCAGTGTAACTGCTTCAACTTCGTGCTTTGGTATTTTGTGTGAACATAAAATATTTTAAGCGCTTTGATTAATCTGTTCATCCCTTTTCTTTCTCCTCCGCAAACAGGTTGCAAATGTATATACGTTTAGATTCGTAGCATTTATTCGGATTTATGTTTTTTTCACGTTCCATTTGTGTGTAGCCTCAAAATCTTCAGCAAATTGTATCTAAATTAAATGTCATACAGTAATAAAAACGTTCATGCCTTATCCCATGCCATGAGAAAGTCATTAATCTGGCAACGTTAAAATCATGAATGATTACATAATCAGACCCCTGAGATTGTTGGTTATCAGATGAAAACTCTATGGTATTTCCATATTTATTCCACCGTCATCTTTTATATGTCTGAATTATTAACAAAACCCCATTAAAAACATACGCTGCTCCTTAGTTTATGGTGTAAACGTCATGTTTTGTGGCATCAGACTATTTGTTGAGGTGTTTGTGTTTAAATGACTTTCTCTTTTTAAATAAATATTAATTCAGTTTCTTATCTTATCTTATCTGATCTTTCTCTTCTCTCATCACGTTTTCCCCTGTCACTTTCTTCTCTCACTGTTCATCCCTTCTCCAATTATTTCTACTCTACAGTCACCATTCAGCTCCCTGTGCAGTTTGGAGGAGATTCAATAGCCTGGAGACAACAGGAGACAGGGACTGTGTTTTGTCTTGTCGAGCCTCAGGTGATACAGCTGTTTTTAATATTAACTCAGAGATATTTTTAACTGTTTGATGCATCACATCAGACATCTGATTCAGATGATGGATGTTACTCAGGTGTTTCAGCCCACTTTCATTCCCACGGTGTGAAATACTGGCGTTTTGTCAAAGTCACTGGTATCACCGATAGGCACACACTCTTTGGCCTTGGCACCACGAACACCCTGGTTTAAGAGGGAGGTAATGTTACAGAGTACAAAGAGGGACCAAGGGGAGATGAGGCTTTAAGATTGAACGGACACAGGACTTCATATGACAAATTACCACCAACGATTACCATTTGTTTATGTTTCTGGACTTTCAGGTGTGATAGTTATCGAACATGACTAAAATGAATGCTCCCTGATTATTTTCCCTTACTTCCTGCCACTTAGCTTGTCAGTGCCATGATGATTAATACTTTTCATGTACAGTTTGAAATTAAAATATTATAATGCTAAAGTTCGCCCACCTCCGACACTGGTTCTATCAGAGGTTTTCTTCCTGTTTAAAGGATGTTTTTCCTTCCAGCTTTCGGACGCTTTTTCCCGTTAAAAGACAGTTTTTCCTTCCTGCTTTCGCTCATGTGGGAATTGGTGGGTTCCTCTCTATAATTTTGTTAAATTCTGTTGTAAAGACCTTTCTAAGTTAAGTGCCCAGCTATGATGTTTGTTGTGATTTTGTGCTAAATAAAGAAAATTGACTTGAATTGAATCATTTAACAAATGTCTTATCCAATTCTCCTCCCAGCATTGTAGACTGTTTTCTCTGACTGCCCTGAAACCTTCTGACTCACATCTGACTCTTGTTAACCTGCGATAACATCTGTTTCCTTGAGAAGAAATGTAATGATGTTTCAAATAAAATTCCCTTTAAATTGCTGGAGATATCTTGGTATTACGGTCAAATAATCCAGTGACACTGGATCTACTGATTTTGGCTTATTGTGACTGCAAAGGGACAATGAACAGGCACACAAAGTTCATTTGCATAATGTAAACTCCAACCGCATCTTTTTTTCATTTACAGAGGAGATTAAAGGCTTCCCTACTCAAAAATTGCTGACAAGGTCAGCAGGACATGCAGTAGCTCTAAATAAGAAGAGTTTACTATTCATTTCAGAGGTACCTGAGAGCACTCTTGAGGATTTACTGACGTCAAACAGAAATTATTTTTACTGCTGTGTATATGCCAGAAAGTACATTTACATTATGGATTTGTCATTTTATGAAAAGTTATTTGCTAATGAAACAGAAAACTGCCTTAAGCTTCAACTAGCAGGTCATTTTAGGTGAAGAGAGGAGGGTTAAGCTGCTGCATGAGCAGTTGTCTTAATCAAAAGAGATCAATGATATTTCTCTACTTTCTGTCACAGATGGGTGTTTTGAGGACATCTAAAATCATGGCAGACATATCACAGCACATCCACTTTGATCGCCTGCTGAGCACAGACACACACACACACAGAACTGGAAAATCCCCCATGCAGCCCCCACCTCTCGTCGTAACTCTAATTGAAGCCTCATGCCAGCAATTGCTGCATTTGCTTTTATAGCCCAAATTCAGCAAATGATTTTAATGAGAGGGAGACAGAGCTTGTGCGATGCTAACTGTGCACTACTGCTTTTGTGGCCACTTGATTCAAAACAAATGTTTCCACTCAGCTTATCCCTTAACAGACAGAAATCTGTCAAATAAGGTAAAACATGATAACTACTACAAGTATACGCTCTTTAATTTGAACACATTTTTAAAGAAATGTTCACAACAAGCTTTTTCCCAAACCTTCTCAGCATGTCAGAGCAGCTCAACATGTGTAGTCTTATTTATATATTATGACATACAGCATTTGGAGATATTTATTGCCATCATGTCACACAAAAAAACTGAGCAACTGAAAATGTCCTTTGATACTTCATGGCCAATGTCTTTTATGTCAGTCTGCCAAAGCAACCTCAAAGAACCAAAATTGCTGTTTTGGGGAGGTTGTTGGAACATAAAGCACATTTGCCCTGGGGCAGCTCTGTCTGGGGAGGCCTCCACTCCGGCTCCAGTGGTCTACAGTTAGTTGGGGAGTCTTCAGACAGATGTGGCGAGCTGCATGCGATCTGTGCCACTTTAATTTTAGTTTAGTCATCATGTGGTTGTGAACACGGCTGACTGATGCCAGTCTGGCAGGAGAAAGATGGACGAAGGAGTCCTGCTCAGTTGCCACTCTGCTCACTGTCCTTCAAGGATAATTCAGTATCTGATCTCTGACATGTATTTATTAAGATCTGTTTGTCAAATGAGTTCAGTTCAAATGCCTTGACTGATTTATAGATTTCTCAAATGTACCCTTTGAAATGGTGAATTTTCCCTTCATGACAGTGGTGTAGATTTGTGAGAATCTCCTCAGAATAAACACCAAACCAAAAGACTTTTGAGTATTGAAGCTTATAGATTTCTTAAAGGAGAAGCTCACATTTTGGCGATGTACGCTTTTTAACATTCTTAACAAAAAGAAGGTTGACAATAATATCTTGTTTTCTTGTTTCCTGGGAAGCTGGTAATAAGAGGTGATTAGCCTATAGCTTAGCACAACAACTGACAGCAGGGGAAAACAGCTAGCCTAGCACAAAGTAAAACAAAAAATGCACCCACCAACATCTACAAAGACAATATGATTAAATGTTATATCCCCCCAAAAACTATTTGTGGGAAATGAAATGCTGTGACTAAAATACAAACACAAAATACCTGTATGGCATGAAACTGATTAAGCAATTTCCAAAAATGACAAACTTGTCCTTTAAGTCCCCCCCCCTCCCCCACCCCAGCAGCATGTCCGCTGTGAGAAGTCTCCTGCTTGATGAGTGTCAGAAAACAGAGTGTGGGTGCCTTTGACCCACAGCGACGGTTACTTACATAATGACTAGACCCTGCACGCCGAGTGGGAGGGCAGCAGTTGACCATGAAGCCCTACTGTCAAGGTCAGTCTATAATTAGCAGCTTTTGGCAGGTCAAAGTGGAAGAGGACGGACGGAAGTGCTGCTACAGTCTAATCAGCTTTACATCAGAGAGTGGGAGGAGGAAGGAGGCGCGCTGAATATATGGAAGGCTCAATTACAAACTGTGGTTACATGCATCACACTCACTCACACACACACACACACACACACACACACACACACACACACACACACACACACACACACACACACACACACACACACACACACACACCAAACAACATTATAATTACAGTGACTTACATTCATTTCTTGGAGACTTAACCTCACCCTAACCATAACCACTATACCATAATCCTGACCCAAACCTTCAACTGAGTCTTCAACCTTAAATTTAACGATTTATGTTTTGACGACACACTTTATGTCCCCAAAAAAGGAGTTGGGTCCCCACAGTGTGAGTGTGTAAACAGATTTATGCCTCCACGACATGAGTAAAATAAGTAAACACACAAATTTCCTAGCAGGGATACATACACACACAGTCACACAAGAATGTATGCAAAGATACACATAGTTTTTACTATCAGCCTTGGTGTGTGGTCTGATCTTTGAGGGCACTTCATCTCATTGTTTCTCTCCATCTGTCTTTAGTTCCAGGTCTAATCCCCAAGAATAAACAACTGTTTTCTTTACTAATTTTCCAAATTCCAAACCATATCAATTGATCTTCTACAATGTCTAGTTTCTGCGCTAAAAGCAGAACCTTCGGTCTCTGAATGACTCACACATGACCAAGCTTCAACCCAAAGTTAAAAAACATTTTAATCTGCATTTTCGTTACGGTTCTTGCTTCCAATTTCCATCACTTCCCTGAACAGTTTCATCACAGCGTTCAAATATGGCTGAAGTCAATTTCTCTTTTCATTTGATTTCTATATTGAATAAAATAAATAAGATTAAAAAAAAAATGGCAGACTGTCAACAAATAATATGATTTGGGTCTTTATCCAAGTACAATCCTTTATCAACCTTGTTTTTCCATTTTGAGCTATGCTCAATTGTCAATACACATTTTGTAGAAGAAAAATAACACAAGCGTTTGACTTTTTCTTTACAAAATGATTATGTATGAAAAAGACCGGACCTGAAGAAGGACGTGGGTCCAAAAGACCTCTAGCTCGAATAGACTCCAATTCAAAAAGTGTCAACTTGTTTCAAAAATACAAAGTTGATCATGTTTTTCTACAAATCACTACTGTGTAGTTAGATGAACTCACTCTCTCTGATAAGTGTTCTGGTCGGCCTTCTGAAAATAATTCTACGATCGATAACACATTGGCGTGCCTGGTTTGATTGACATGCCTGGGGTGCTGTCAGGTGGGCGGGCATAATGTCCTCATGTTGTCTGTCACATTCACCCCTCGATCCTCCCCAGTTTGTCCAAATGTGATCACTTAAGGCCTCAAAACAGCAGTTCTCAAACTAATGGGTTAAACCACAGTAGGTTGCTGGTTGGTCATGTGCAGTAGCATCACTTAAGACCATGACATTTTAAATTTGGAAAGACACGCTCTGCATCTGCGTGCCTTGCCAGTTCTTACCCCAAAGCGTCAAATACGTCAGGAACTGCAGGAAGCATGCAACTGAATCTTGCCTTTGAGACAAAGACTGCAGGTTCAAGTTCCTCTGCATGTCAATATGGGTGAAATTTAAGCTTTCCCATCTTAACCTCCGTCTTGATCATAGTTGTTTTATAAACCATTTCATGTGGCCAACATTGCAGTGGCATGTCTGACTTGAACAATTGTCACCTCATTTGTGGTAGAGGATCACAATTGTCGCATACTTTTTTTTTTTTCCACAACATGTAATATGCATGTTACAGTCCGTACTCATTTCATCAACTTTTGGAGCCATAACTTATAGAAATCATATACAGCATATCTTGTGTCTCCCGTCATGTCAGTCCTTGGCTCTCACTCTCTCTGTATACGTTACAAATAATCCTCTCTTACACTCCATCTGCCTCTTCACCCCCACCCCCGGCCCCTCCCCTATCGCCCACCTCCACCCCCACCTCTCCCTGTCCAGTGTGGTGATAGATGTTATCTGGGCTTTTGCAGCAAAAGTGGTGCAGAAGAAACAGCATAGCCAGAAGGTTTGGTTGGCTCAGTGCCCTGCTGTAAGCGTGATTACAACACCCCAGCTCAGTGTGTGTTCGTGTATGTGTGCATGTGCATGTTTAGGATAGTGTAGATACAGTGGTTGTGTGTGCGTGTGCATTGTAGGAGGCAGATTGAAGGATATGCCTTCTTAATGTTTGCTTGGAGTGGTTGGATGTCAGCCAGGTGCCTTGAAGTTTAGTATTACTGAAGAGCACCCTGACACTCATGTGTGGAAGTGCTTGTGTGAGACAGTTCATTGCATGTGGTAGCAGGAACATATAACAAATGCATATCATATTCACTGGCAGTATTTTGGAGTTGAGTATGTCTCTGCAAACCTGAGCAGCAAAATGTGTTATAATGCTGGGAGGCAGTTTGAAATAGAGGAAAATACATAACATAAAGTTAACAAATATAACAGAAACCACCTGATGGGTCATGACCACTAGGCCTGACCACTCTCCCCTGGAAAGCCTGAAGACTGGTGGGTGTATTAAAGGATTCGGTTTTGTCACTTGCCAAAAAAAAAAAAAAATACAAAAAAAACATTAGGGCTTTAGTTACTTTTGTTGAATGTTTTGGACTTGGATATTTATGAAGCATTCAAATCCAAACCACGATCAGTTGTTCCTGCAGAATGCTTTTTTAATGGGTCTCCTCATTACCTCCGCCAAGGAGATTATGTTTTTTATTTGGTTTGTTTGTTTGACTGTAAGCAATCAGTACCCAAGACCAAAATTTATTTGCAAAGTCCAAAAACATCATGAACACTCTTTATAAGTCAAGGGCCTTAACATTGTTAGATGAAGAGTATAAAGTAGGATAACCTTCTGACTTTGTCATAACACTAAATGTACAGTTCTTGTCATTACAAAGGCATCTGAGAGAAAACTATCAAAGAAATCTGCTTACTTGCTGTTATTTGCTTCATCTACTTATTTATTTATAGTAATGTAAAGAACAGACTGGCATGTTGAAGCTTTTCAATAAAAGTGGGCCAAAAAGAAGTGTAAAGAAAAGAAGCAGTGTTTCAGATGCACATCTGACTCTGTGGTTTCTCACACCGTACCAGCTGGTGACTGACACAGAAGCAACCCTTAATCCCCCACTAACACACCTGCAGAGACTAACTCCCACAGAGACAGAGACAGAGACACACAGACACACATCCTTCTGTCCTACCCCTTCATCAAGAGGCTGACCTTCAAGCAGGATATATTCCGAACTGCATGTCAGATGGTTGGATAGGGTTGGAAACCCCCCCCCCCCCTCCACCAAACACTTTTCTATAACATCAGACAAAGTCTGCGTCGACCATTTGCTTCAAGGCCTTGTGAGGTTGCAGACTAACAGAGGTCTGTCCCGACGTCTGGATGCTGCGTGATTCACTCAAATTTCCAGAAGAGGAAAACACTGAGCTGACTGTCCTCTGACTTCATCTTGAAGTTTGCTTTAGAGGCTTTGTTTAGGCTGAGATGAGTTTACTGCTGGAGAGAAACGTTTCAAAGAATTACAGTCAAGAGTCAATGTGGGCGAGTTGATGGATTGATAAATAAAAAAATAAAAAATGACTGTCTGTTTGGGCTGACGGTCTATGGATTTAAACTGGGCAGCATTGTGGATATGGTTGAGAAAAGGATAAGATGTGAAAGTTTCTTGGCTATCATCGTAATAAAAAGTCATTAAATGTAAATCACTTGAGGGAGCAGTTTCATTCCATGAATAGAAACTAAACTACAGGTTATGAGAGGAGTATGAACATGTGTTTGTGAGCAGCGATGTTTTTCTCTTTGATTTGCTATTGGGAGGATATTTGAAGGCCTGAATTCGACCAGTATTTCCAAAACAGATTGTCATCTCATAAAGTCTGTGTGGAGAGAAAACTATCAAGTATACACAAGAAGAATCTGGCAAAATTAAGAAAAGATTTTAGTTTGTCCTCATCTTAATCATTGAGACTATCACCCCCCCCCCAAAAAAAAAAAAAAACAACAACCCAAAAGTCATTTCTTGAGCAACTTATTATGACGCACAGCCACATATTAAAATAAAGTGAGATCCAGTGTTGGTAGAAATTACGGCAAAATGGTGTCCTGCAGAAGTAACACAGTTCAGATGACGACTGTATAATGTGAGTTTTTTTTCTTGTTGGGAGGAGAAAAGTTGGGTGGACGATTTGAAACGACAGCGGACTTTGGTGCGAGACTTGCTGTTCACTTCCTGTTTCAAACAGCAAGTTGGAGCGGTTCATTAAAATTGCCTTTACTGTTACCATGACGATTAATGTTGCATAAAGAAAGCACTAACTTTAACGCCCTTGACTGCAGGAGACTGGTGTAGTATGTTCTCGTTTCCGACCACATTTCGGAACAGTTTGTTTTGTAAAACTGCGTTAACTATTGCTGACGACAAAGGTTGCGTAACTTTAAGGAAATAGCAACTTTTAGCACACAACACCGTTCAAGTCATTAATTGCTAATTGAAATGTTCTGGTGGGTCGTATTTGATGTTAGGAACAAAAGACCTACAGTGTACGGTCATATGGGTTGGCATGAACTCATCTGGGCGCCGTCAGATTTTTCTTGGAACCCGGCCACCCAGACTGAGAACCTAAGTTTTAAACAAATTCAGACCTTAAAATCATGCATATATTTGTTTTCCACAAGCTTCATAAAGTTTTTCAACATAAATAAATATTCTAAAAATGATGACTAAACGCGTTTTAATGCAAGTTTATTATGCAAAAAAATTGTAGTGTTATTTTTGTAAAATATGAGATGGTGTTAGGTTAAGGGTTTTTAGACCTGTAGAGTATGTCAAGTTACCATTAAAAAGTATGTTTTTGTATTTTTGAAATAGTTCTTGTAAAAAGACTTTCATGGCATTCATTAGTACAATGTATATATAAAAAAAGTGGAGCAATAGCTAAACAGGTAAAAAAGTAATCTTTCATGAACTGTTTTTTTTTTTTTTTTTCTGTGCTCCTAGAAGGACACTCCTGCTTGTCAGATGGGAACAGCTACCGAATAACTCACATTTTTGAAAAAAAAAAAAAAAAAAAAAACATATACTGCAGATAAATATATTCTAAATATAACCAAAAGACAAACAAACACGCTCTCCCATCTGCATATCTAAATATGTCAAAGGCTGCATTCACTCGCCTGCGCTGCATCACAACATGTTGGGACAGGCTGGATTCAGGGAGCTAAAATGAGACAACGCTGAGATTACAGCTGTGTGGGAGGACTCCACATATGTTGACTCCAGGAAAGAAAAACAACAAAGAGTGTTTTTCCCAGATGTGGAATTCATAGAAAAAAAAACCTCCCTGAAATTGTAATGAAATGGTTGTGTGATTAGGGATCAATCCATATGCTGTATATCACTAAAACACCAGCTCGAAGAAAAGTAGGAAATTCATGATGATGTCCGTGGCTAGAATAACTCTGTACATCAGGTATTTTCACATATATGTAGTACATTTGATTCCATTTAAATTCAAACATGCATTGTTATGCATGGGTACAATCCCACCCACAATTCATTTTGTTTAAAGAGTTAGCGGAGAAGTTTACTTTTATTTTAATTGAAAGTTTGTATTGGGTTTTCTCTGCGTTTTGGTGCAATGATGTTTCAGCCAAACAGCAGTCTACATTATAAGAAGGCCGGGAGAAGGTGGGAAAAAAATTCAACTAATTTTGTGCACTATTTGAATGAGATACTCTAAAATATTTTCTAATGCAGTTTTTAAGAGAAGCTTAACATTCTACCAGAGCCTTAGATATAAGGTGCCATATTTAGCACCAGACACTTATGAGATTAAGTGGGGCAATAAGTTAATACAAGTTATGAAGGAAAATGTAACTCAACATGAGCATGAGCTTTGTGATTATGCTTTGACAACTGAGAATTTTGGTCAGGTCATACACATACATATATTACATATACTTATTACATATATTTTTTTTAAATACATATTGGTAATTCATTAATAATTCTTGATAAATCTGACATGTAATTACTAGTTAAACATTGTTCTACAATGCAGGTCAACTGTAGCACGAATCTCTGTGATTGTGGACAAGCAGGGTTTTTTGAGAGTGTGACAGTGTTCGTTTTTCTTTTGTGACCTCTGACCTTGTCTGAGGGGAGTGCGCACTGTTACTTTACTGAGGGGTCAAGTCAACAAGAGTTGAGAGGAGATAGACTTCATCGACGTCTGTGTAATGTTGTTCATAGAAGTTTCAAGGGTTTCAATCGAGCTCGTGCAACAACCAGGTTACTGACCTCAACTTTGATACCATAGGTGGGAGATGCCAGAGGACAGGAAGCAGAGGTTGAGTCCACCAAGGAGCCGCCGCTGGTTTATTGAATGTTACTCATTAACCTAATCCTAATCATTTGGCTGGGTTTGCTCTTGGCTGGAGGGCTATATGCATGTACATATGAATCAGCAGACTATGGAACAGTGGCAGCCCCGTGGGTAGATGTCTGCCCACCCGTGGTCGTCTAAGTGCTGCTATTTATGGGGTCTCCTGTCTACTTTGGGAGGTTATTAACTGTGGAAGTGGGGTCGGGCTGAAGCTGGAGTTGCCAGATAATTGAGGTCCTTGTTGAGGCGGTCACATTTTACAGAGCAGGCTTCATACCCTGACTGTTTTTTTTTTGTAAATGTGGTAGCAAGGAGACTGTGATTGTAATGATTTGATAATCCACTCATTTAGCTGAGTTACAGCCCTCAACGGAGTTGTATACCTCTGATCCACAGCTGCTCTGGAACACAGTGTTCCATTTGTTTTCACCATCGTCTGGGGTCATGACATTATTAATGATGCTTGCAAGTATTTAAGTGACAAGGGCTGTATTATAGATCCACTGTGTTGAAAGAAAACGTTTCCTTTGTGTATAGAAACAGCTCTAATAATAGAAAAACAATCACTTATTGCTAAATTGTGCCACTATTTTAGTTGAGCTTGTGGTCACTTAGTGAAGAAAACTCATTTTAAAACAGCCTTGAATAACTAAATGCTTAAATTTACAGAATTAAAAGCTACTGTTGCCAGTTGTCAACAGTTTTTGCAGTAATGTTTACTTATTTAGTAAAAAGTAGTATAAGGGATGGCAAATTAGAATTGATAAATTACATTACAGTTAGTAATACCAAAAATACTCTTAACCCGACAGGTAGGTAGGTAGTTACTTTATTAATCCCCGAGGGGAATTTTTTTTCGCTACAGCAGCATACAGAAGCAATAAGATAATAATAGAATAATAAAAAAGCAATAAAATAGCAGTAAAAATATAAAATGCACAGTATGTACAGTACAGTATATATCTATATATATTATATACAAACAACCAAGAAACACAGTCAACAGTATTATTGTTATGTGATGGATTTTGCCAGAGGTGAGTTATTGTACAGTACAGGTGGAGGGTTTGCTTCTTTGCTGTCTTGTTAGGATTTTGATGAAGGCTTGATATCAGTTTGGTATGTCAGGATTTAGTTGACTGAATCAGTGTGTCAGCTTAGCACATGGGTTGGAGGTAAGCCTCTACCAAAAGGCGAAAAATCAATACCGTCAGCCACTTGTAAGCAAGAAAATCACCTAGTTTTGTTCATTGTCAGGTTTTTGAAACCCAACAGTTCCACAATGAGGTGGGACCTCGGTACTGCTGTGACCACCACAGATAATACTAAGTTAGCTGTCGTTGATCTCTATCCGCAATTTCCTGAAATATTAGTATTCAACTAATTTAGCATTATAACATCGTCAATAGACCATTTCACGCAATCCCGTCAAAACCTGGATGCTTACATTACCCACAGTACCCCTCTATTGGTTTAAAATGCAGGCGTGTTAATGCCCGAGGGTGATATAACATTAAGCAGAGATGAGGTCCGTTAATCTGACTTGTTTCTTCACACTCCCAGTGGAAGTCCTCTTTAAACAGAGAATAGGCTCTGTGAAATATGGGGTTTGGAGCTGTTTAAAAGGCTCCTTTGACAGAGCTGTTCTACCTAAAAAAAAAATGTCCCCTCGGGGATTAATAAAGTATATACCTACCTACCTACCTACCTACCTACCTAACACTGGTCATTTTTGCTGTTAAGTAACTCAAAGTAAAGATAATTAGCAAACCTATCAATGTGTGTGAAAAATGCATACATTTTCTGTAACTTTCATGATTGTCAGTCTCATTGGCGGCTCTTCTGCTCACGCCAGGTTGCTCAGCCTATCAAAATAAAGTCGGCTGCTGGCACTCCGAGGAGAGTCTCTTGTGGCTCCCGCTCGGGTGTGTTAAGGTCCTGAGAGCGCCGTTGAGCTCAGGTAAATAGGGTTGTTGAGATGGTTATTTTCATCCACCAGGTGTTTATCAAGTGTAAATATAACTTGTGTGAGCCGTGTGATTATGTGTGCACCGCATGTTGGCATTTGGGTTTGTGTATTTGAAGTGTGCGCGTTTAAACTGCATCTGCGTACTTGCCTGTGTGCATTCAGACTGCATCGCGGGCAGCTCATACACTAATTTTACTGGGCTTCTCAAAATAGCTCTGGCCCCGGTATGATTGTGTGTTTATGTGCGACGGACACATCTAAAAGCGGGGGAAAAGGGAGCCTGGCAGCTCGAGTTGTCTCAGAGCCAAACCTCCAGCTCGATGTGTGGTTAGCCTGCACGACTATACTTAGTGTAGCACACTCTGTGTGTGTGTGTGTGTGTGTGTGTGTGTGTGTGTGTGTGTGTGTGTGTGTGTGTGTGTGTGTGTGTGTGTGTGTGTGTGTGTGTGTGTGTGTGTGTGTGTGTGTGGCGTGGGGTCTGCCAGATAGAGACAAGGAGATGCCTGTGTCCACCCCTACCTATTAATTCTCTTGGGGTGGGGGCTGTGGCTAACAGTTAAAGCTGACCACAGCTAAATTGAGCTGTTTGTAAATCCAGGCCAAGAACGTATTAGTGGAAGATATGCGAGTTAAACTGTCAGCTTAGTTCAAAACTTTATTGAAGTCGTTCGGTGTGTGTGTGTGTGTGTGTGTGTGTGTGTGTGTGTGTGTGTGTGTGTGTGTGTGTGTGTGTGTGTGTGTGTGTGTGTGTGTGTGTGTGTGTGTGTGTGTGTGTGTGTGTGTACTTGTATAACTCGCTGCAGGGACATAAATATGTTTATGGTGGTACACTGCAGGGACTTATCACCCTTTTGGGGACACAAACCAAGTCTCTATAACATAAGTCATTCATATTTCGGGTGAAGACTTGGCTTAAACTGAGGGTATGTTTAGGTTAAGGTAAGGATTCGGAGTAGGGTTAGGCAAGCAGTGGTTATGGTTATAGTTTAGTCTCCAGGAAATGAATGCAAGTCAATGTGATGTCCTCTGAAGTGATGGAAACATGACTGTATGTGCTTGTGTGTGTCAGAGAGAGAGAGAGAGAGAGAGAGAGAGAGAGAGACTGGGATTGGAATGAGCTGTGTTTGTATTTGGGTCCATATTTACAGCCCACTGGGGGAAAGCAGAGTGAATATGGGACTAAAAGAGAATGTAAAGCAAGCAAACAGCAGTACAAGATGAATGAGGGATAAAAACGTCATCAAATATATATATGTGTGTGGGTTTTGCCACAGCGTCAAAAGCATTTACTGATCTTTCTCTTTGCTCGGTTTACATGCTACATGATGAAAGCAGACATTTAGGAGGAAATCTGTAAAACCCTGTTCACACATGGGAACTAAAACATTGCATATCTACTTAAACCTAACAACTTGGTTTTGGTATCTAAACCTTAGGCACTTTGTGTGTATGTCTGAGATGTTAGCGGGTCTTGTTGGATAGTCTTTAGGAGATTTGCCAAGAAAAAAAATGGGCCAAGAAAAATGTGGGGATCTCACAATTAATGAGTCTTTATTATAAAACTAAAACGTTTTGCTGTGTGGACCAACATAGCTGTTAAACATTTTGATGTGAGCCCAGGTTGCTGCAAACACACACTGAGTGCTCGAGGCTGACCATCTTAGCCTTTTCCAACACACATTTAATTGAGCTTTGACTCCAACCACAAGTCACCTGATATTTGCCAAGACTTGTACCTTGAAGGCTGCAAAAGTTTAGCGTTTGAATCATGCATTTGATAAAAGGCACGAGAGGTTAGATGAAAATGAAGAGAGAACAGATGAAGGGGGTCTTGGTAGGGGTTGAGCATTGTATAGTACCAGCAGAGTTTTGCAATCAGGTTTAGATTTATTTGGATTCATTTATAGATGTTCGATTCTCACGGTAAGGAACAAGTATTTAAAGTTTAAAGTTAAAACATTTCCCCTCTGAGATTAATAAAGTAACTACCTAACCTAACCTAAGTATGTATGTGAGTATATTTGTGGGAATAGGAACCTATGAGGACAGTGACTGGAGCCTGCATGCCCTCACTACTGTACAAAATGTTCTGGCACTGGACCAAGTCTCTGGACTTGGGTAACCTTTGTCTCACTACTCAACTAGCTCCCTCTTGCTGGCTGTACTGCAGAAACTCGCAGCCCAAGCTGAACCCCCATAGAGTTAGAAAACACACACACACACACACACACACACACACACACACACACACACACACACACACACACACACACACACACACACACACACACACACACACACACACACACACACACACACACACACACACTGTAATGCAAATTGTACACACCCACATACTATTACACAATATAGAAACTTATCAAACTATCCAGACATACAATTTCCTGTTGTCTTGTGAACAAGTTTTACTCAGAGAAGTCTGATAAGAGGAACCTTAGATAGGCATCATAGAGAGACTGGACTGACAATATGTTTGTACATTTTTGTGTGATGTTTTTAACATTTGTATCACACCTTTTCTTTGGTATAATTATAATTTTGTTCCTGCATATTGTCTTTTAAATGATCTTTTCTTAAACCCTCCCCCAGAAATACTTTCAGGACATAATAGCTCTAACCTTTGACTTATTTGTTACTAAAGCTACTGATGGAGGAAGAGAAGCTGATTGTATTGACTCAGACATTGTCTTCCTCTAATTTTTCAGCACAAACAATGGAGTCAAGATCCTTTCCCATTCTTGTTAAACATGAAAATGAGCAGCGCTGTTAAGGCACTGGCTTTCACTTGAGCTAATGATAATATTTGGCTTGCATTAGGTAGCGCCTTTTCTTCCTATGTTCCTCATTGGTGGATTGCAACTCTGATTATTTTGTGGGTTGTACATACAAGAAACTCCAGTAACTTGTTTTATAAAGCACAGGTAGAGCACAAAATACCATTTAAAAGTTCAAGCCATGTTTTGTCTGAGGTAGTTCCTCTGATTTAAAACAAAGTGACAAGTAGTGTCCCTGAGTCATATTTTCATTGTGTGGCTTTTGGAAAACGTCATATGGAGTAAACTTTTTAGTTTTATCACCTTAACACTGCTAATACCAGCATCAGACTACAAGAATTCAGCCCAAAATTTACCCAAATTTAGTCACTGCAGACAAATTTGCCGTGTCAGACCCCGAATATGAATGTCGGGAACGACAAACAGTGAGACACAATTGAAGAACAGTGATGCGAAAAGTCAAGCATGTCAGAATTGTTTGTTTTTTACCTGCTTACTTTGACATATCCTATGACGTGTTCCTTGACGTTGACTAATAAGATGGGAGGGTGCATCACACTTAGTGCTTCTGCAGCTGTGACTGACAACTTCACCCGCTTCCCCGACGACACAGGAAGTTGAACACAAAGGTGACTGATGATTGTTCCGGGTCATTCTTGTACTGTTCCCAGTCTCCCGACTGTTTCTTCTAACATAGTTACCATCGTGAAAGAAAAATATACCATGTAGTCTGATTCCGGCATACAGGAGGAGCTCCAGGATTCAGGGCTGTCGAGTCTGTCTGAGAGGCTATCACTGTAACACAGTAGTATCTGTAGGGATTGTCAGTCACTTATTAAGACTTAGTCTGACAGTTTCTCTCCTCTTACCACCAAATTACTGCTCTATTGGTGTTCTGTGACCTCCTGTTTTACAAATTACGCACTTGTATCTTTTCGGTGTGCTACAAAACAAAAATAACACTTTTTTAAGACTTGTTTGGCATCTCATGAAGATTTGTGACGCAACTCGCCCAGCGCCCCCACCGTGGGGGGGCTGACAGGAACAGGGGAAGGCTTGTGGAACTGCTTAATAGTCATTCACTCATTTTACTCTGGCAGGATTTGAGTTGGGATTGACGGCCTGATTTGAGAAATATTTGAACGTTCCTCTTGTTTCCAGCAGAGGAGGCAGAGAAGAGGGCAGGATTTGACTTCACTGATGGATGTTATGGTCTGGTGGGTTTCTGTGGTTCAAATACCACCTCTGCCCCTTCCTCCTATAATTTTTAACTTCAACAGTAAAAATGGGTTTAGTACATTCTTTGGGCTGAAAAAGTTTTGGTGACAGGAAGGAAAGTCTCCTGATTCCGTGAGGTTCCTACTTATTGTCTCACCCAACAGGGAAGCCTCGATTTCACTTCATTTGTATTGAAGATAGGAGGACAATAATAAGAATTTCATTGTATAGTGTAACCGCCTGGATTTGTACCGTGCATATGACAATAAAAATCTCTTAATCTCCAGAACTGTGGTGGTAAACCAGAGACGCAAGCAGTGCTTACATGACGTTATCGACAGGCTGGTTGTGAGACGTCTTGGGCCGAGATCAAAAAGCAATACAATAATAATCATAATTATTGTTATTATGATTATTATTATAATAAGTATTGTTGTTATCATAATTATAATAATAATAATAAGTTTAACAAGTCATCATTCCTCATGTGCCTGTAATAAATTAAGCCATGCAAATCAAGACTATGTGCAGAGTGATGTTCTTTGTTTCAAAAAGTTTACTGCATTTCTGCATCACAACTACAGCAGCTACAAAAGCGTTTACTACTTCCTGCTGTCACTATTGAATAACTAAATGCTGCAGCCTGTTAACTAAAGCGCTACTGAAGATTCCAATGGATTACACAGCAACTTAGTGTCTCTTATTATATTCCTCATCAGGGAGACGATCATGATCTATTATCCTTCTAAATTAAGACCATGATATACAGTAATTCAACCAAGACTCTCTCCAGTTTCTGACACAGATATCTGTTGATGTTTCTCCTCTGACAGCTTCTACAGGCCGAGAGATAACAAATGTCCCACAGAGGATTTTTTGCAGATGGACAAACTCTAACTGTTTATCATTATGGCCGTCTGCCTTTACTCAGCAACCACTGCAGCTAGGTGGGATGCAAGCCTCCCTCCATAGACTGTCCTGTGCAGACGCAGCACTGCCTCGGCCTGCTGTGCAGCACCAGGGCTGCAGCGGAATTTTCATTATTTTCAAGGCGGCTGCTCCTTCTTGGGTGGTCCTCGCCATGTGTCGGCCCCCAGTATGTGTAAATATGTGTGTGTGTGTGTGTGTGTGTGTGTGTGTGTGTGTGTGTGTGTGTGTGTGTGTGTGTGTGTGTGTGTGTGTGTGTGTGTGTGTGTGTGTGTGTGTGTGTGTGTGTGTGTCTTGTTGCTTGCATATTTTGTGAATAAATTTTGTCCGTGTGGTTTTGCAAGTGTGCATTTTTGTCCAAAAGTGCACAAGTCACGGATTCCCTCCCGAAGTAATTAGCCATGGCTGCCTTTTACGAGGGTGATAATCTAAACTGGGCAGCAGCCAAGTGGTTGGGACACAGCTAAGTACAGCTTTTGTCCACCACTAAAGAGGAGATGTCTCCCAAACTGACAGAAATAGGAGTTCTAGAAAATTAACTGATTCAGGACCTGATGATGGCTTTAATTTTGTTTATTTCTTAGAAAAATTAGATTAACTATTCACTAAGCTCCAGAACACTGAACTGATAATTACAGGACAGGTTTGATTCCAGGTCATTTCCTGCACATTTTAAAGTTTGAGGCAGTCAGGGCACACGCAGTGACATTAACCCTCTAGAAAGAACTTGTAAGGGACCTGCACTGGTGTGGTACTGCCAAGGGGCAACCAGCAGTGACCCAGTGGTATCACAGCTTAAGGCACTTCCGCATCTGCCTCATTTCTCAGAGCCTGTCTATGGGTACTGCAGAAGAAGTTCATAATTTCTTCATTTTCAAAATGAAACTTTGAAACTGACTTATTGGCCTCGATTTGAAATGACCTTTTCTTTCAACAAACTGCATATTTTCCCTAAAATTTGTATTAGATTACATTATTCTTTCCCAGAAACCTCTCAGGAAAGTATTAAGGCATTATGGACCATAAAGCGTACCTAAGTTTCTTCTCCTTCTCCTTCTCCTTGTCTAAAAGCGAAACAGTATAACCAACACACGAGGCTGCACACTATCAGGTATTACCAGGAATGTGCACTGGTGCATTTTTTTCAGTGTAGTGCATTGCCAGATGATGTGCAAACTGAGCTGTTGAATAGGGTGAGGCAGGCTCACTAAAAGTCCCTGATTGTGCAAAACTCCTTCAGGCAAATGTATGTCCAAGGTGCATGCACCCCAGCTCGATACAAAGCACCAACAAATGCTTCAATATTTGTGGTTGCTTGAGAAGAAGTCTGCTTGGAAATTTGACTCTTCTCCTCCGAAATGATTTTTCCATTGTTTTGGCCAATTCCACAGAGCTTGGAAACGGAGCCAAAAGAGTCAACTGTTAGTCCCAGCAAAGCTGCACATGCTGTGTATAGGCCGTCATGCCATTATCTCAATACAAATGTACCACACAGAAAAAAAATGCAACCAATTTTATTGTCATGACTTGTCATGTGGCTGGTTTACCAAAATAATACTGCACATTCACATTTTGCAATAATTCATAAGAGCTATTCTTGCAGCAAAAAGATGAGTAAGGAAGAGCTGAGGAATCATAAAATGACTAAATACTAATATTTAGTATAAAGAGGTGTGTCTGTTGTGGGCAGTGTGATTACACATTGTTGTGAGGTCTTTTCAACTGAATATCAAATGTCCAACTGTAAAAGTTAAAAGGAGAACAACACAGTGGTGGGTGGCTGTGGTTCAGATGGTAGAGTGGATCATCTCTCTCTTGGTGGTTCAATCCTCGGTTTCTTCTGTCCACATGCCAAAAGTTTCTTTGGTTAAACAAGTTGCTCTCGATAGCAGACCAGCACCTAGCACAGCGACTTTGTCACCATTAGAGTGTGAGGACGCTTTCACATCTACCTTGTTTGGTACGGACCTTCGGTTTTCTTTTTGGTCCAAAATTGCAGGTGTGAAAGGTGCCATGGACCACAGTCCGGACAAAAGGACAAGAAGTTGGACCCACCAAAAGAGGTGGTTTTGGTCTGGATCAAAATGAACCAGTGTTCAGTTCTTTTGCAGTGTGAAGACACTTTTTGGACTGTTCGGACTTTCCTTTCAGATCAATCACAGAAAATTGAGGCAGCGTGCAACATGCAAAACAACACAGTCACACAAGTGGCCGTGTGTAGATACAAAGGAGATTAGTGCAGGCTAAGTACAGCTCATTTTGTTCTAGCTTTGCTCTTTTTGTGAAAAACAACAATCAACAGAGTAGTGTTTTATTGCGTTGTCGTAACTTAGTTCGAAAGTAAGTTTTCAAGTGTAGTCTTTAACACCAGACTTTTTCCCAAAGCACAAGAATTACCACAAAGCCAATTACCTAGAAAGAACCTTTTCTATTCTTGGAAGTCAACTGCTTGCAGCCAGAGGATAATGATGCAAAGAAAGGGGGATACGGACAGAAACAGCACTGATGGACAATGGAGACACCTGAATGAATTAGAAGTGGTAGAGGCAATAGTTAAAATATATAGGAAGTATGACAGTAAAGTCCATTAGAGACTGATGGAGGCTGACGCCTGCTAAAACAGGAGCAGAGAGACAACAAACACCAACAGATCTGTAGGCAGAGTCAGTGAAGCTGTCGATCTACTGTTTTTAGTAGAATAAAAAAAAAAAAAAGGGGGGGGGGTTTTCATTTTCGAAGGAGTATAAAAGTGTGCACGTGTGTGCCTTAGTCCGACTGAGTTTGTCCTTGTATGTGTGAACATGCCTCTTTCTCTTCCCCGCAGACAAGAACAATAGCCCTGCGGTGAAGTCCTGAAGAGCAGCCAAAGCCGGGAACAATGAGAGGGGCGTTGCGTGTCTCAGCAGGAGGCGGTTCATGCCCGGGCCCTCGTGAGGCGAAAACGTCAAAAAGACACGACTACAACCAGGTGAAATGGCCGGAATGCCAGAATCCCATCTGGCTTGCTGCAAAGGAAAATACTGCCAAAAACACCCAGAAAGGGAGAAAGTGAAGGATTATGTTCACTGTCCAGAGAGGTGGAATGTCAGGCTGGGAAGGATGTAGATGTGATTGGACCGAAGCCACTGGTATTCAAGAATCCAGCTCTAATTTCTCCACAGAGGTAGACGGGTGGGAGTGAGACGTCATGGCCAAAATATATTCTCTCTCTCTCTCAAAGAATATATTTTGAAGATGCATCTTCCACCACATTAAAAATCAGTTGTATGGATATGTCAGATGCATAAAATCTCTCCACTAGCTGAGACAATCTGATGTGCATCACGGTCACTGAACGTGTTCAGTGTAAATTGACGAAGAAAGAAGAATATGTTTTCTTTATAACGATGTACATTTGAAAGAAGACATTTCATCTATTTCAAATCATGTTGCTTGGATACACTTATTTGAAGAAACACTTTGGCTGAAAGGCTCTGCTACTTGAGAGAGTTTTTAATGAATCCGAGCAGCTACGAGGATCCTGCTGGACAGCTAATCCCCCAAAATAAACATACGAGAATATAAATCTTGGCTAAATCAACATTCAAAAGATTCCACATGAAGACGAAGTCATGGAGATGGAGGGCGCTTTAGACCAGCGATAAATGCGAGATTATAATTCCTGTGCCATACACCTGAATGTGTATGACTCGCTGTTCTATAGCAGCTCTGAAAAAGCCAGTGAGTGTGAAGCACATTGGAAACAGCTGATGCTGATTGGCCAATAAAAGCAAAACTGTCTGAGCCAACGCTATGCTTCATTTATGTGTATTTTTTTTTATATTTGTGCAATAAAAAAGAACGAGGATTTTTTTTTTTTTTTTTTTATCTTGCCAGATTATTTTTTTTTACAAAATGAGAGTATATGGTTGGCTGGGGAGAACCAGTTGGCACAGAGGAGCAGCAAAAAGGCTGATGAAAAGTCAAAGGCACAGTCGGATCTGCTTCTCATTCTTCTGTAGACGGCATGTCTTGCTGCCAACATGCTTTCCCTCCACTAAGCCAAAACATTAAAGCTACGTAAAACAGGTGCGTCAAGTAATTTCTGGTACTCTCGTATTGTCGTGTAACTGCAACGTTGCGGTTAGACAGTTTTTTTTCGAAAATGTGACAAGGTATATAGATTTGTATGGTTTATTTAATAAAAGCTGATGATGAAAAAAAATATTGATTCACATTTTGGATGGAAATGTGTCCTAACATGTGTTATCGATCAAGTTTCACGTTAGTCATACTCCAGGGCTTGTAGACAAGTCTGGACTTGTCAACTCGTCTCAGCAGTAAATATTCTGAAAAATCAAGCCAATGTTTTTATAGCACAGAATCACAAATCACAAGTTTGTCTCAGAGACCTTTGCAGTCTATATAGTATTTAAGCCTGGTATCATGCGTGTAATACACCCATCACAGAGGATACTGTGTCAGTTTCACATTCTGCCTCACCTCGCTGTGAAAACTATACGCATGTATAAACAGGGTCCAAGACAGAGGTCATGTGACAGAGGTCATATGACAAAGTACAAAGAGTGATGAAGTCCACATGGGGAGGAGGTCGGGCCTACTCGGACTAAACAAACACAGGAACTTCACTGGGAGAGTTGGTCTTTGAGTCCCTGAGAAAGAAAAAGTCAACGTGGATTTCTGTTAAGTAACATACTTCCATATCTTAACATAAAATATTTAAGTTGCGTAATAAACATTTAGCAACTTAAATGACGTACGTAACATTACTTACATAGAATGACTTATTTAATCGTAAACCATGTCTTACTAACCTTAACCAAGTCGTTTTTGTGCCTAAAGCTAAGGCGAGTTATTGCTCACACGAGCCACAACATGACATTGACACAATACCCTCTAGTGGACAGACGGGTGTATTACATGGCTTAGCATGATACTGGGTTGAAAATTTCAGACTCCATTCTGTTTAGAAAAAAATGGAGAAACACATGGCAATATTGGTAAGCGACAAAGAAATAATTGGCACCAGTAATGCGGACCGGGTCGATTTGAGTCGGTTTATTTACTTTCATTCTCTCTCTAGCTCACAACAGCCTCAGTCTCTCTCTCGCTCTTTCTCGCTCTCTCTTTATCACAATGGACGATAGACTTTTTTCACTGTCCACTTGTTTCCCTGTAAACTTTTATGTGTATTGCCCGCATTTTGTCAACACACACATGAACACTCACAACTCACAACACACACACAAACCCAGTCCATTCCCCGACCGCCACTTTGCTGATTTGACATTAAGACATCAGAGAGGCTGAATGTGAACAAGCCAGGACACGTCACTGCGCTCACTTTTCCTCTCGGGCTCTGCTCCATGTCCCAGATCTTTCAATCATTCACACCGAGGGAGCTCATGGATGGATTGATGAAAGGAACATGTAATTGTGATCATGATTGAGAAACATTGTAGTTTCCATTTTTCCATAAAGAGTAAATCCTCTATACAGACAAGGACAAACGGTGTTTTGCCCTTTCTCACTATTACTTTTCTCTTTCTTTCTGCCTCTCTCTGCTTCTCGGTATCACCCGCCGTGTCCTTCCCTGCAGGTGTGAATTTTATTAAAAGCATATGTGCCGCAGTGGCCTTTTATATAATTTTTAAGTCATAGTCCCTGCAGAGAACACCTGGAACAGTTTTAAGGTAGGCAGGTTGTGCTTTTAGTGCTCAGATATGTGTATGCGTAGACTATTGGGTAGTTTATCTGTACGACTTTGTACATTTACTGAAATCTTCTGTTAAATATCTTTGTGTCTGTTTTGTTGTGCGTTACCACAGCTGGTTTAATTCTTAATTCTGCAATTTCAAAGGCTTTTGTCAGCAGGCCACAGGCTCTGTCACTAAGAGCCACTTTGAGACGGAACTTATCGAGGAAGTACCCTGTTTTTGTTTGTCTTTCTTTGTCTTTAGAGTAGGTATGTTCTGAGCACAAGAGGAACTCTAATGACGCAAGTGTACAGTGATTGGTTCCCTGCTTTATCTTGCTGTCAGCTATCTCCCACAGTGGAACTTTGCCAATATATCACTGTCTTTGAAGCCACCAGACTCCCTTAAGAAAAACTGTAATTTTACCTTGCAGAACACGGGGAGTTGCTGGTCAACGGCTTCTGTTACTTGTGTTTTAACATGTTAGTTCGTCTTTAATCAGCCTACTCAAAAGTCAGTTTACTCAGGTGACTGAGGTGGTAAGGTGCAGGTGAGGCCAAGGAGACACTGTTGATGTTAAATATAGTGTTGCTGGAAATAACAGGTGTGCACAGCAAACAGGTGGAAGTTTGATCTTTAGGGTCTACCTGAAGGGACTTGAAGTCAGTCACAGATGGAAAACACTTAGAAAGTATACACAGAACTACATTTCCAGGTTTGGCATCAAAGGGATTATTTTTAACAGTACACCAAAGCTCATGCACATGCAAGGAATAAAATCAATGCATTCATTTGCAACACCAATGAGTTGACTTCAAATGAAGTGAGATTAATCTGCATGTCATTAGGATCCTTTCTTATAAACAGGTCGACAAAGTGCTGCACAGATCGTAATAGGTGCTTTGGGACATGTTTAACCCTTCTGTTTCCGCGTCCTCTGGCTTCCTGTCCTTTGTGTGAAATCCCATTTAATCACTGCTATTGATTGTTGTTAATCACTGATATTGGTTTCATCTCATTTGGTGACCACATCTGCGGTACTAATGATACGCACAGTGCCATCTGTTCCGTTTTGAGGCAGACCCGGTTATCTGCCAGGTGGCACCTATTCCCAGTTGACATACTCAAACGACGCTCAGTCGACCTGCCCGTCCCGTATAGAGCTGCCGTGGCCCACCGGCTAATCACTGTGTTTCCTTCGGGATGTGTGGGTCGGTGTGCCGGGGAGGATGGGCAGCTGCTAAGCTCTTAATGTGACCCTTCAAAATTGTGTGTGTATTTTCTTTTGATTGTGAGGAAATCAGCATTTTAAAAGTGTAACCCCCCCCCCCCAAAAAAAAAAAAATCCCTATTATGTTCAGATGTTCATGTCTCCTGATTATTTGCCGCTGACTTTTTATGGAAAAGCGTGAAGTCATAAAGCACAATGACAAAGCACAAAAGGGATGGGGTGGGCATCCATCCTCAAGCATATCACTCATTCAACTTTCCACAATAGAGACAAAACAATTAAAAAAAAAAAAACACACAAAAAAAACAGTGGTGACGAGTAACTGGATTGTCATTGTGGGCTGGTGCTCAGAGAGACACTGAAATGATAATGGGCGTTGTGTCCCGCGCCTAAAGGGGACTGCAGTTTTACAGTCAGAAGAGAAGGCCTTTTACTGTCTGGTAACTCAGCACCAACAGATGTGTTTACACAACCTTTATTACCTGTCATTAACGAGCTGTCAGCATGTGTGTGTGGAAACAATTGAAGGTTTACCTCAGAGACATATGTGCAGAGGATGTGGCTGAGAGTTGGTTTCAATATGCGGGATTGATCTGAAAAAGTGGGAAAACACTGAAGGTGTCTTCGAGTAAAGATTTTTCCATTACCTGGGGAGATAACCTTGGCTGCTCTCTAACCTATATGAAAAGACTGATCGTACTTTCATGTCTGTGCAGACGGTAGAAAGGTTCAGGACATGTTTAGTCTAGTAGTAGCTTGGCACGGAGACTGGAAGCAGTCAGGACGGATTTAAAAGTCAGGAAAGTGTGAAGCAGATCAGTGTTTGAAAAATCCAAGTAATCCAAGTAATTGCAGCTCCTGTTAAGTATGACTAAAGTAATGTGATGACCTCAGGTTATACTTTTCCAACACTGATAGAAGACACAAAAGTTGTTAATAACAAACTCCTAAATTTCAGGAAAATAGAAATCAGCAACAACTGAGACAACTTTTCCATAAATCTTCATATTATTGTTGTGCGAAATTCATTTTGACTTCTGCATTGTGGTTTTTGTCAGCTGAGTTTTGTCCTTGCAATAAACATATTTGTTGCAATAACATTGCAAAACATTTTTTGTTCCTTTTTCTACAAATGTAGCATGTTGGGACATAACTTTGTTGATGAAAAACAAGTTTTAGATGTGAACATAGTATATTTTTTTCCCCTCTTACAAAGATGGAGAGCGTGCAAACAAAACCGTAGGTGGGTGAAGGTGCTGGACAAACGCAGCCTAAAAAGGAAATGTAAATATTCATGATGCAAACATAAATGTTGCGTCTAGAAATGTTGGCATGTTTTGAATTTCAGTTCGCATTTTATCTCTACTTTACCCTTTTAGTCGTATCAATTAATTTGTTCTTTATGCATGTCAGAAGGCATTATGAGTTTGCTCCGGTGTGGAAACCCCAGAGCTACTTGCAAGTTTTTCCTGTGCGGTTCAAAGAAAGAGTTTAATATTTTGGGTAATCTTGCCGAGTCCAAGATGAAAAGTTGACTCTCATAACAAACTCCGAATCTGCTGTTAAATATGAAGCTGATAAGTTAAGTCAGTGTTAAGCGTTTAAACAGCAATTTGTGTTTTTTACGGGAATTTTTGCACTAGATGTTTATTTCAGGAATGCCAGAGCAGCTTTTGTTCCCTGAGGACAGAGTAAAACTATCTTTTCTGGTCTTAATGCTAAGCAAGCTGGATGCCAGCTCTAACTGTTTAGCCTATTTACTGGGTAATATACAGGCAAAGTAAATAACAGCAAATGTAAAAAAACAACAACAACAACAATACGCAAGAATATGAAGAGTGCCCTGGTGAGGGAAGTGAAAGTGTGACCGTGACTTTATAAAGAAGGAACTTAATGACAATGCTACACCACACGCAGCCACACAAGAGTTCCCGTCTCCGTCTGGTGTTTCGGTGGGATAAACTCAGCCCTCCTTCCACCACAAATATGTTATCAAAACTTTCTCTGTTTATGGTCGGAAAACATTTGACAATCCTGTAAAAACTGCAGAGGAATAACGAGTGGAGAGGCCACGCAAAGGACCAAAAGTGTCTGTTTATTTTCTGCCTGTCCAGAGTTTGTTGCCGTTTCTGGTTGGCTGCAGTCGAAGCTTTGGAGAGGTCCACAGCTGCAGGCTGTAGTGCACCATACAGACCACTGCAATTATAGTAGAGCATGTCAGCCAAGCAAACAGCTACAGTGGACACTCCAGGGAGCGTGTGTGTGTGTGTGTGTGTGTGTGTGTGTGTGTGTGTGTGTGTGTGTGTGTGTGTGTGTGTGTGTGTGTGTGTGTGTGTGTGTGTGTGTGTGTGTGTGTCTGTTCTGTTACATTGTGTGTTTAGTTATGGACAGCTGCCAGTGGAAGGAGAGAACAGTGAAGGGGGAGCGGGGGGGTGGGGGGTGAGGCTGGTTGGATATCAGTGTTTGCTCTGGCTCACCACCAAAAGACTCCTCTGTTTTTCTCAGCTGGCGATAATAAATGGAGAGGACAGAAACAGAGGAAAAAAGAGAAAGACTGACCAAAAGCGAGAGAAAAAGAAATATAATGTGGAAAAATGGTGGGGTTGGGAGGGGGGGGGGGGAAAGGAAGAAGAAACTGTGAGGCAAAGAAGGCAAAACGCATAAGAAAATTCTGATGAATGTCTGTAGTGAACGTAAAAAGGGGAGCAAAAGATATGTAAGAAAATCAGAGGAGAGAGAAGTGGAAGAAGGGAGTATAGAGAGGTGAAGCAGACAGGAAAATGAATAATAGGAAACAGGAAAAGAAAAGACAAAGGGAACAATAAGGGGAAGGAACAGGGAGAAGAGGATGGAGGAAAGGGAAGGAATATGTCCAGAAGTGCACTTTAAGTCAGTGTCCTCAAACTGATGTTGGACAAAAACTGTGGGCAAATGTGAAAAGGCTCTCGTAGCCTCAAAACCCATTACTGGTGTGAAATAAAGTAGAAAAACAGTCACACTAATTAAAAAAAAAAAAAATAGTCTCTTCTTAGCTCTGATCAAAACCAGCTCAAAACTTAACCAAGGAAATAATGTTTTGATTGCAGTACAGGAGACAGACATTTGAGGCACTAAAACCAACCAACTACCAGCAACCACCGCTGTCACTGTTCTGCTTGGACAGGCACGGTGATGCTGAAGATTACTCCACCGCTTCATTAATCTAAATCCTTTTCTTCATCTTAGTTCAAAGATTAACGGTTGTGGTTTTGTTCTTTTTTTGAAGTCACTGTTTAAACACACACCAGTAAGCCATCACATGGCCTTTAATAATGCCTTCACTCAGAGGATTCACGGTTAAATCGTGTTGAGTTATGTACTTACATCTCCTCAAATGTTTCCAAAAATACATTTATTTTTTTATGTTAATCAAGGTAACAGTTAATTTCATTCACCCAATTGTCAATGGCATCATATCCACTTTCCCTTCCCTATTTGCTATAACTTGTGGGAAAACACTTTTCATGGTAGCTACTGAGCAGCCAGAGGTGGCGCTGTCGCTGCTTCGAGCTGACTAACTTACAGCCGCTAACGATTGGGTTTCGACGGTGTAGATCCTAAATCATTTAACATTGCCTCCAACAACAATCACTAAAGGAGGCAGAGGGTTGGCTAAATATGAGACACAGAGCAAACAACCCATCAAGGCCTGCTGACATGTCCGACAAATGAACGAGGTTCCTTGTGTTTCGACATCAAGACGATGTGGTTCGGTTTGCATCGTTGGCGTTAGTTTTGGGTGTAAGTAAGATTGTTTTTTTTTGTGTTATGTTTGGAACATTATGTGCGCAAGTTTTATTAAACATTATGCACGTTGTGCAAGAGAGATGCCATTTCTAATTGCTAAGCTAAAGATCGATTGCCATCTGCTGCTGTTGTTCAACAATGCAGACAACAACTCCCACGATCTCTCACTGCTTCACGACATCACCAAACTCCATCTCTTGCTATCGGTTTGATTGAGAGAGCCCCCAGTGGCAGAAATTACATCCTGCGCGTTTAACATTTTGCACTCGGGGCGCATGCGTTTTGAGGATGTTGCCTAAACATGAGCCATGCGTGAGCAGCAGCTGCAGCACTTACACTCTCTTGGTACAAGAGACGCACGCACCCTTCCACAAATACACACAGAGTGCGTCAGAGGGTCGCATGTTAGCGTCATGTTCACTCGTCAAGCTGTACAGCGGTTACAGTCGTAAAGGATTACAACAAGAGGACTCGTGCATTACCTCCACTCCAACACACACACACACACACACACACACACACACACACACACACACACACACACACACACACACACACACACACACACACACACACACGCACACACACACACACACGCACACACGCAAACCTATCATCCCCGTTTGTGCCTTTGATCGCTGAGACCACAAATCCAGCTGGGACGGTGTTTATAGTGTGTAGTTGTCGCCTCTGTGTGACTTTAGAGTGGAAGAGGTGGGCGTCGCACCGAGCGACATGACTTCCAACTTCATAAAGATCAGCCAAGTGCAATTAGTTGTGTTTTTACACTGCAGCCCAGTTACCCAGCAGCCCCTGGGCTTTTCATGTAGGCTTCTCTGTCTCTGCTTAAAAGACACACACACACACACACACACACACACACACACACACACACACACACACACACACACACACACACACACACACACACACACACACACACACACACACACACACACACACACACACACACACACAAAAGGCAGTGAAGCAGCCATGTTAGCTAATTGGGACCCACATCTGACACAGGCCTCCTCACTGATGTCAGAGCCCAGCCCAGATGTGACGCTGTGGGCAGATGAAAGAGTTTAATGGACTTGATTTTTTTGTTTTTTTTTCCATCCATGGAAGCAAGGAGCGAGCGGTGGTCTGATAGAAGAAGAGATAAAAGACGTGGGGATAATTTTAAGCATAATGGCTTGAACACAGGACTCTCCGTCTCCGAAACAGAATCACAATCCCGACGTAAAGAGCGGATGGGAGGGAGGCACATAAAAGAAGCCGACTCCTGGGGTTCAGATGGCTCCTCAAAATGTTTGTTGTTGTTCGGTTTGAAGTTTTCTGTTGACGATAAGAGCCCCCTCTGATCATGGGGCCGTCTTATTGAACTATTCAGAAGGAAGCTCATTACGGCCATCTGATAAAAAAAAAAAAAAAGCTAAACAAAAAGGCCGATTTGTGTTTTCATGACAAAAGACAAACACACAATATCTCCGTCCCAGTGGGTTTGTTTGCTTACTTTGCTTGCCTCCCCTCCTGGATGTGCTGCAAGTGTCTCTTGAGGCTGATAGTGTTTTGTGGTGAGAGGATTTAAAATCTTAGCACTTCTCCTTCTTTGTTGAGGGAGTCTAATCAAAGGAGGGAAAATCCTCTTAGATGCAGCAGGACCAGGGATTGGATCTGTTAGGGAGATGACCAACAAGCCTTTCAGCCGCTCATGAATGAAACCTTCTGATTCCCAGTGAAAGGATTTTATCTGTTCCTGCTCTAGTCAGATCCGGATGAGGAGCATCTCCAATTTTCATCTACAACTGTTAACAAAGATCTTGCACACCTTAAAGTCTTAATTATGGCTGTGTAGGTCCAAAAACTGTAAACCACTTTATTTAATGGGTGTTGAATTGCCATTAATTTGTTGGACTCACAAGCAAAGCACAAGCAAAAAGCAGCAGATGCCGAGACATCTAAACTTGTATGATCTCCAAAAAGCTGGATCTTGTATTTCTAAGTCAAAGTGAAACTCAACAGCATCTTTTCATTCGATATAAGGTTTTTTTTAGGTAGTTAAAAACCATTTGCCTGGTGTTATCAGACCCCGTGAATAGATAGGGTTTGGTCACGCTCCTTTGGAGACTGTGACCAGTTGTTGCATCCTACTGGGAGTAGATCTTAGGTTAAGTTTGAAATTATTGAAGCAGCCTTTAACCAGTCAGCGTTGACGTATGGTGTGCGCAGAAATTCATGGAGCTGTAGACAACTGATCGGTCCAACACTCAGAGTAGTAGAACAAACCTTCATGCGAACAGAGTTTCCAGACTTTAATCGCGGCAACGAGACAGTTCTCATTTTGGCGTCCCAGTCTAAGCTGAGATAGAACCGACAATGTCATCACTTCTTCAAACTGAAAAAGTTCACCCAGAGCAACAGGAGACGTTATAAACAAAGAGTTTTTCCATGCAGGCTGAGTGGTGCTTTGGTCATCATTCCTAACAGTATTTTGGTGCTTACAAAGTTGATTGTGACAATATTTGTGTGTTGAGTTCAACTGAGGAGGAAGATGAATGTTTTGATGATTACATGGGTTCTGACTAACCTTCGCTTGTGCTGGTGGAAAACAAAGACATGATTACATTTAATATGTGGATAATAATAAGGCACATAATTTGTCCACAACTACAAAGTTGAACTCAATTTTACAACAGAGAGATTAAAAAGAAATTAAAAAGAGTGGAGTAAAATGTCATCATATGTGTCCTGTGACAGTGAATATGAGGAAAAATTGGTGTAAGAAATAATACAAACAATGCAAAAGCTTTGGCAAAAAGGAAGAGTGGCTACATAGACCGTTACCAACACTAACTGAAAAACTCCTTAAAGATACAGAAAGGTGAGACATTGGACAAAGCGTTTGACACATGGTTAGAAAAAAACCAGAATAAAATAACGTCTGGACGAGCACAGAAGTCCATCTCCCTCCGCTTTCGACCTTTTACTTCTCCCAACGGTCACATGGGGGCATACTTGAACCAACAGACTGCTCTTTCTCACCCGCTCTGGCCTGTTGTGACACACACAAACACACGCACACATTCACGCCGACATTCACTCTCACACAGGCTGACACCCCCTCTCTTTTGAAAATACACAATCCCCATTCACTCTGCAAAATCCACACACACCACGTCCTGTCTGCTTGGGTACACTTTATCAACATACACACGCTCCTGCACACACAGGCATGCACGCACACACACGCACACACACACACACACACACACACACACACACACACACACACACTTCACAGAGGGCCCCTCGCCCTCGCCCCTTGCCTCTCCATTTGGCTGGTGCTATTTGTTCCACACTGTTTGTCGGTGACTGACGAAAAGCTGCTCAGAGCTGGTGGTGCTGTGAGGCCACATGATGGAGGGCTTGTCCAGACTTGTTGGAGGTTTATGTCATGACCTGAGACTTTTTCAAGCATTTATCTATCACATGTAAAGCTATTTGCAGCGCTATTTGGAAGCAGATGTCACCACTGGTAAACACCAAGTCAATTTAACTGATCTCAGAACCCAAATATAAATTGCGTTCTCTCCTATGCTGACAAAGTTTGGTCTCTAACTGTCTCCACATACTGAACACAATAGGCTCCGGCACTGATGAAGGCTATTCCGATGTCTTATTGAAACTCGTTTTCTTAGCTGGCTTGCTAATGTAAAGTAACAGGTACATTCACATTCAGGAGTTGAAGGGTGTGTTAACCATGCAGCGGAGGTCATGACTTCTGGAGAGCTGTTTGCAGTGACTGAACTGGCTGAACTGACTGCTGCTCAATGGTCGGTGAGTCACTACAAACTAAAAGCCTGTCTCCATTTAACCACAGTGTCGTGTGCATGTGGGTGTGGAGGATTTGGACTGTTTCAAAGGCACTTGACAGAGCTGAGGTGACCTCCAGGGCGAAAGGGAAGAAAACCGTTTCATACAGGACAAGAAGAGTCTGTGTCAGCCAAACTTTGTAAGTGTCGGAAACTGGCACAACCAATTTCATATGTATGCCATGAGGTCCTCAGGGTCACACCGTCAACACCAAGTTCTAATGTGAAGTTCCCAGGCACCTGAGGGAAAACATTCAGAGCAAATGAGCTGAACCGTGGAGCGATGGCAATAGGGTTCTCCAACATGACAACAGCCCGCTCAAAGCGGATTTAGAACGCACAACAACTTGCACTCTCGCTCACAACAACATAATCTTTGCTCCCCACCAACCATACTCCCTGGATTTGGCTCCCTGAGACTTCTTTCTGTTCCCCAAAATGAAGTTCAAGCTAAAGGGTCACTGTCTTGACACTGTGGAGGAGATCCAGCACAAATCGCAGATAGTGGTTGGCGCGCTTACAGAACGAGACTTCCAGGGAGCGTTCCAGGTGAGGCAGGAGCGCTGAGAGGGGAGAATCTGCTCAAAGGGGCGACTTTGAAGGGGATGGTTAGCCAGATGTAAAAATCACGTTCGGTCTTTGGATGTTATAGATGCAGTCTTTGAACTTTTTGATTGCACCACAAATTTGGAGTCTTCCCAATTTCTAAATTAGATTTCAAAACCAACATGTCACAGTGTGCCTTATTTACTTTTATTGTGTACCAATGCCCGCGTTATAGTTCCCCGCTCACTGTGTTCTTAAAGCAGGGAAAAATAGCATGTACAAACACAAGACAACCTTAAAGAATGTATATGAATGGACTTTTATGCAACTGGGCTCTTTTTTTGATACAGTGGATGTTGCAGACCTTTTCCTGAGATAATTGGCCTTTATAAACACATAAGATACAGATCAGCACTTCAGCACTTCCGTTCTTTCCATCCCTGCTGTGAGTGCATCTCTACAGCCTTATCTCTCTCTAACAAACACACAAACACACACCCCATTTCCATCCCTCTGTCTTTCTTCTGTTGACTTTCTCTCTGACTGCTCGTGAAAAGGTGTATTTATTGTTTTCTCTGTGTGCACATGCAGGCACGCACAAGACCGAGAAAAGCCATCTGATTATGCTTACACGAAACTGGACCACACATCAGCAGGCACATGTGGTGAACACACACACACACACACACACACACACACACACACACACACACACACACACACACACACACACACACACACACACACACACACACACACACACACACACACACACACACACACACACACACACACCTGAGCCACACTTGACTCTGTGGGTGGTGAACTGGCCACATTTCACTTCTTGAAACAGCAACATTCAGCAAGATAGAGAAAGTCGTGCTGCGTAATCAGGGGCTTAAAAACAGTAAAGAGTTGGCATCTTGATCAAGGCAAAACATTTACTGCCCTTTCTGAACTGGTTTCTAATATTAAATATATGTCCCTTTATTCTCTAGTTTTGAATACTTATATCTAAGTTGTGTTTGTCCAGTAGATTAATTTTATACATGTAATTAATAAAGTATCTATGTATCTTTCTATCTATGTATCTTTCTATCTATGTATCTATCTATCTATCTATCTATCTATCTATCTATCTATCTATCTATCTATCTATCTATCTATCTATCTATCTATCTATCTATCTATCTATCTATCTATCTATCTATCTATAGAGCCACTGAAAAAGTAAACACCAGTTAGGGGAAAGTCTTTAAAAATTCCATCTAATTATTTCAATATTATAAATATACTGTTCTTGAATAAAACAATATTACAATAAGTAAACTTCATTTCTTTGGCAGAGATGTTAAATATTACATCCATAGGATAACATGTAACTAATTTGCACATGTTTCCAGTATGTGAATGTGAGAAAAAAACTGCCTAACCTTTGGAAAGTCTAAAGCAATGAGAAGATTATCATATAGACAGGACAAAGTGACCCCAAGGTCTCTTTCTCTTGGGGTTAGGCATTTCAGCCTCGACTTGCCCTCAATATAAAAACAGTAAAGGTTGTACACATTTGTGTGAAAAAGAGTGTGCAATTCACATTATTTTCTGACAGCTAAGGCTTAAATAGTTGAGAATTCCACATAATCCTCACCAGAATCGCCATATTTAACCTCAAACGAGAAGTTGTGGCTGTTTGACAAACATAATACAAAAAATGTTTAGTATGTGTTTACTCTGCTGTACTGATACTGCAGTAGTTTAGAATTAGATTTATTTTCTTCATTTTATAGAGGTCACAAAAAATGTTTGGGAACCACTAATGGATTGTTTGCAGGTTTTATTATAAATAAGTGAATAAAAAACTAAATTACGTTCCTCTTGTTTCATTCATTTTAGTCCAATTTCAATAAGCTAAACAGCAAAACAATTGGCCAACAGGAGGCAAAAGTCATTTTTATGTCCTAAAATGATAAGACGGCCTCCTCAGGTAGACTCATGCACTATTTAAATCATACAATGCTGATTCTTGCCAGTTCAGTGCCCCTGTCCCGCACCCAGTCACTCTCTAGGAACGGTCCAGGGATCACGAGGAAGATTTTGAGGGTGGGGGGGGTGGAAGGTAAAAAAAAAAAAAAAAAGGGGGGGATGAATTTGGGGGACGGACAGGAAAGGGGGGTGCCCGTAGTGTCTGGGAGCAGATGGCGTGCCTCTCCCTCTCTCTCTTTTTGGTGACGTCCACTGGGAATTGGAGAGGCCTTTAAGCATTCCTTTAGAGGCCAGAGACAGATAAGTGAGTTATGCAGTTCGCCACCATCTGGGCTCAGACAGCGCCTGGCCTGCAGCTGACAAGTGTGCATGCATGTGTATACTATAGCAATAGTCATGGGGAGGGGTAGGGGCGTGTTTCCATAGCGATAGGTCCTATTCCTGGAGAGAGGTCTGTGCATACACTTGCACGGCGCCCTCCTCCACGGTGCTGTGTCGTCATTGTTAACTCGGGATGCTGACTTTGAGAACCGTATTTTTTTAGTTTTTCTTTTGTTTTGTTTTTTTGTCCATCGTCATTGTCGACAAATTTCGTCCCATTCTTGTGCAGCTGACAGTGTCTTTATGGAACATAGCATCTGTTGTGAAACAGAGGGAGGGAGCGAGGGATGATGGCAGGACACCATGTTAGGTTTGCCAATTTCCCTGTTCCCATCGTTCAAGGCTTTGTGTGCATTGTAAGATGCTGCGCTGCGCTGCCAATTCTGATCTGCGCTTGACCTGCTGTATATCTGCCTGTTGTTATCAAGGTCTAAGTCTTTTGTTTTACTCAGGGGCAACATTGTACAAATGCATCTGTGTATACAGTTCTGGGTAATTTTTGAACTCTATTTCATTCCGTCTTGTTACTGAAAACCATCAATAAATTAATCTTACAGTTGCAGTTTTGGTGAAATAAAAACACAACAACAATCGTTAGCAGCACAGCTAATGCAACTACGACTTCCACCGCGACTTTCTCGTCTTGGGTTATAAACATTAGTTCTTAGCAGCTTCCTTTCAGAGGATTAAAGGAGGCAAAACAGCCTAAGAGGTGTCCATTCAAATTTATTTTTTTAAAAAAAAAGGCTATAATAGAAGTTCCCAAACTTTTCAGACCATGTATCAAACCAAATTCACCTCCCACTGCAGATATCAACATTTTTTAACATAACGCTACTGTTTCAAAATCAAAGAACACATTTACATCTCTTTCTATACAAGGCACCGCCCGGTGGTTCAACTGAAAGGTTCATCTGACCTGCCGCATCCTCGACCCTCGACTTTATTTTGGACATTGATGCCATTCAAAAATTCCACTCATTCTGTTTGCTGAAATCAGAAAATGAGGAATCCCAATCCAACTGCATCAAATTAACGTAACGTTTTTCTATGTGAGACGTCACATCTCCCTATGTGGCAAAATTTCTTTCTTAAATAATTAACAACTAATTTTGACATCATTATAATGCCCTGCGTATTCACTGTTGTATGTAAAAAATTAAAAAAAGAACCTGGACAAAAACTGGACTTTCGGCCAGTTGGAGTGCAATTGTTTGGCGATTCAGCAATACTCTTGCACACCACCAGGTGGAGTGTCCCGTACCGCTGTTGGTACATAAACCACAGTTTTGGAATCAGTGAGTTAGACAAAGCAAATTCTATGAGCACAAGTTATACATAAGAGGTTCTACAGAAGTTATACGCTAACCAAAAGAATCCTTAAAGGGGAACTCTCACCCTGCACAGTCAAAACCTTATTTTTTAAACAATGCGGAATAGTTTAAATTAATGAGGTAGTTTTGCAAGAGACAGATTTGAAAAAAGAATCCATTATTAATACAGCAGGGACAGACATATCCTAACTAGTATTTAAACTCCAAACATGCTGGTTTCTAGACTCTTTCCATCCTGGTATTTGCTGATTTATAATTTCTCCAACAATGTTAAGCAATAATAGTCAAAACAAATTTGACATTTACTTCCAGTCATTTGCCAACACTGCTGAGGAAGCTCCTTTTCTAAAATCACACCTTTTAAGTGACACTCTCTGATGTATTTCAATTTGAATTTTTTTTTTATCTTTGCCAGGGATCTGTTGCTATTCTGATGCTCTGATGGGGTACAGTGCCATCTCTATGAAGATAAGCTGCTGCTCAGCTCCTCGATACATTGATTTCCATGTACACAATGTGGGCTGAATACCCACAGTGTAAGTACAAAACCCCAAAACACACACTGAGACAGTTTCCCTTTCTCTTCAGTCTCCCTCTCGCTCTCTTAAGTCTTCTTCAAAGCAGCCGTCCGCCACATCACCTGCTTCTCTTTCCCCTCTCAGCCAACTATTCATGTGCCCCTCTATCCATCCATACACTTTTAAATGTGTGTGTGTGTGTGTGTGTGTGTGTGTGTGTGTGTGTGTGTGTGTGTGTGTGTGTGTGTGTGTGTGTGTGTGTGTGTGTGTGTGTGTGTGTGTGTGTGTGTGTGTGTGTGTGTGTGTGTGTGTGTGTGTGTGTGTGTGTGTGTGTGTGTGTGTGTGTGTGTGTGTGTGTGTGTGTATGCATGCATACGAGTGCATGTCCGAGCAGGCTTTTCCTGCTGTGTAATTGCAGGCTGTGTATCGGCCCATTGGCGCTGCCCTGCGTGGAAACTGAAAGATGTTGCTAATCCGCCAGGTCAAGCAGCCAGCAGCGCTTGAATTCAACCCCAGGACCACAGCCACAAATTAGGACAGGCTGACAAGGCCCTGAGGCATTCTGGGTATTGTTGGGAGCTGCCAACGGGCCTCTAAAGCTTCAGGTCCTGTGTGAAAGGACAACTATGGAAAGGTGAAGATTAATAGTGGCTTGGTGACCTGGGAGTATGGCTGTAGATCTATATCGCCACCAGACACTTTCTGTGACACACACACACACACACACACACACACACACACACACACACACACACACACACACACACACACACACACACACACACACACACACACACACACACACACCCTCTGAGCTATGAGAAAGTTCAGGGATAAAATCCAGGACAGATCAAAATTTCTGCAAACAAAACAACCACAGAAATTTCTTACATTTCAGGTTCTCCTCATCAAATATTTTCTCAGATTAAAAGCTGCTATGTTTTTTTCTCAAATAAAGCAAACTATGAAAGAGAGGAGAAGATTACAGATCCCACTGAAAAGAGACACCCATGCCCGAACATGATGCTGGCAAAAGCAAGCAGCTGAGTGTCAGTGGGATGAACCTAAATTCTGCCACTCCTCGGTGCTCTGCTGCCTGATGAATGATGGTCCTTTGTTGTGTTTCCCATAAAGGCTGCCGTGGCCATCCCTTTTCATAGGACCTGGCGAGCAAATGTGAGGCGTGAATAGCATTAGTCCGAGTCAGTGCACCCATAGCGGTGTAGCCAGCCCTGAAAACACAGCCTGCTAGCCCTCCTCCCCAAGTTTTATGAGCCAAGATGATTGAAGGAGAAGAAAACTGCACTGCCAATAGAGAGCGACAGGGAGGAGAGGAGCGAGGAAGAGAGGCGTCGGAGATGGATGGATGGACAGATAAAACAGAGACAGCAGCCGCTCGACAGAGGAGCCACATCCCGTGGAAGAGAGGATGTGAAGGGGAACAGGTTTGCCTCGGAGAGACTGAAAAGCTTTCACACAAAAGGAAGAGAGGAGAAGAATGGAGGTGGAGGACTCTGGCTGTCAGGACTGGCGCTGGGACGGAGTTAGATCTCATTTCTCAAGTGTCATCGCACTATCTGTGTGTCCTCCTCTCTCCTCTCTGTCCAATTACTGCCACAATGAGAGCAGGCCTCTTCCTGCAGAGCTGCATATGGCTCTCCGGTTGTAAAGCCATCACTCCCGAGCACTGCCATGTAGTTTTTGATAGGTACAGTATGTGTGAAACTCAAAGGGCCACAGTAGGTTGTTGTTTGACTGAGCATGAGCGGCTGCTGCGAGCACTCACCTCAACATGATCTCCTCTGAGTGCTGACAAGCCACCAGTCTATCTACAGTGCAGGATGAAATCATCTACTGTCAGCTTCACCCTCAAAGATTATTCCTGAGTTTTTTTTAAAAGCAGGCTTTCTTCTTTCTTTTTTTTTAAGGCACTTTCCAACTCACCCAAAGATCAAACGCAAAGATTTAACAGTAAAACTGGTGACCTTGATTTGATGATAATTCTGATTCTAAAAACCTGTTTAATATGCATATTATATCAAAGCTTCTACCTAATAACAAAGAGGAGCTCCAAACATTCCCATGACATTTGTGTTGTGAAGGCATCCAATAGCCACATAGCATCACTGGCTGTGCTGGTGTGTGTCTTCTGTGGGAATGCGATACACACCATATGTTGATGGTGATCGGTCGATGATGCCACAGAAACCGGGGCTTTGTATCACTGCTGCTCGGGGTCAACTACAGGATCAGTCAAACAGCAGTCAGTGTCTTTCTCCAGGACAGTTTTGCAGCCTGGACACCGACTATTATGAAACATTTACAAATTGTTCTTGACCGAGTTGAGTCCGAATTTTTTTTTGGAAAAAGGTTTGCTGCTTGACGTGCGACCACACATCACCACTTAAACACTTTAATTAAAAGCTATTGCTTTCATATAATCATGTGATGCTGCAATATGTCCATGAACGTGGGTTAAACATGACGTTGAAGAGAGCCTAATAATAGGGATCGAGTGTGAATATATTGATGTACTTTGTGGTACATCTAGTGTGAAACTAAATACAATAACACACCAATAATATGACGCAGATGCAGCTAATATTATTAACAATGGCTCCATTTGATTTAGATGTGTCAGTACAGGAGTCCTGGTATTGTACTGAGACTGCTGAGTAGCTGTCATGGCTTACAAACAAACTTTAATAGAACTGATCAATTCTTATTAGTTACACCTGCTTTTCCTGCTATGACAAGTTACACTGTTATTCTCCTTAAGTCCAAATTGAGCACATGAAAAGACCTGAGTCTGTGCGTGTACATAACCATAAAAGCAAAGCAAACGAAGCAAATGATTAGGCCAAAAAAAAAATGAGTAAAGATATTATCAAAAACAAGACATTTCACTAGTGAAATGAAGGTGGTGGAATTTCGTGCTGCTTTGGCACCAGACAGATTTTACCTTTTCAACAGGCCGGCCTGCAGAGAGTATACACTCTTTAATTGATGATCTTTATAATAATTTCCACATTCAGTCAGTTTGTCTGGTGTTGGATTATAAAAGTGTTTTTATTTGAAAAGTGTGCAATTGACAACCTACAGTGAGACCGTCAGAGAAACATTACACTGTTCTGTATGTCATTAAATACAGTCTTTCAGGACAGAGGTGGCGCCAGCGACTTTGTTTTGCTGGTTCTCAAGCTTTCACAAACATTGAATGTCGCTCATAAACGTGCTGGTGGTCACTGTTTGCTTTCTAATGCAACACTGCAGACACACGCCTACACAAAGAAACCCAGAACCAGCCCAGTGGCAACTACAACATCATGCCATGCCCACATATTTAGATCATATAGATATAAAGTGCACACTCTTGTCTACATAAACACATCTCTGAATATAGACGTTCACACAGGACCTGCAAGCATCAAGCAACAGACACGTGTGTGTGTGTGTGTGTGTGTGTGTACATTTCAGCCCCAGATTCTGACGTCACAAAACTCGAATCAACTGTTCTCTGCACCGCAGACGCACTGAGCATCACACAGTCAGAATCTGTGCATCAACCACCAAATGCATTAAATCCATGACAGGCAACATAGGTGAAAAAAAAAACGTGCACTTACCATTACACATCTTCATAAGAGTCTGTTGTCTCTGTGTTGATAGCTGTTAGCTGTTACTGCGTCAGAGGCCGCACTTCAAACATCTCCGCTGATTCCCAAATAGCAGTGGGGGTATTTTTTTTTTTTTTTTTTATATAAAGAACTGGACCTCTTGGGAATGTTTGCAAATACAGCAATGCCATGTATTTGCACACTCGATGAGCAGCGCCTCTTCCTCATATGCGTAAATGACGGCAGGTGTTTGATCTACAACTTCATGACACCTGTTAACATCACCATGTATGAGGCCTCGTAGCTGCTCAGTCACTCTCGCTTCCAGGTTTTGACTGAGTCTCCAAACGCTGCCTTTTATGGAGTAAAACACCCGACACTTATGTATTGCTGAGTTACCAAGACATTGCGCTGTGGCCATCAGGAAGTAGAAGTCAGGTCAGAAATTAAATGCGCTGTGCCCATTGGCTGAATCAGGTCATCTGTCTTGGCTTCACGTCTAACATCGAACATAGCCGAACTGATTTATTTTATTAATATATTTTTTTCAAATCATAAATTATATAGAATATTATAGAATTCACATATTAAAAAAAAAAAAAAAAGATGATTGATAATTCAAGGATATGTCTTGTGGTTGCTACAGCTGCCCGGGTTCAGCTACAGCACCCCTCAGCCCTCCGATAGAGATAAGTTCACCTAAGTTCACCTGAATCGCCTTTGTTAAGAATTTTGATGCCATTGCTGCCAAGTTTTTGGAATAGATTTTATGGCAGCATATCGGACCAAATGACTTTACATTTTAAAATAATAATAGCCTACGTATCGTCCGAGATTATTGTGAAAACTTGCTCCCGCAGATCGACACTGAATCCTTTGAAATTCAGAGCCTGCAAACTGCAGCCTTTTGGTATTGTTGACCTGTATTCTTTAAATTGCATTCTTAAACATTATTTGTCTTTGGGTTGACGATAAAAAAAAAGTTTTAAAAAAGTTTTAAAAAAAACAACAACACAGGCTGTAGGGGATTATTTCATTACAGGGTAGAGAGGTGTGTTGCCCCCCCCCCCCAGCAGACTCCAAACTCGCAGTGAGCCACTCGCCCCATCACGTTGTGAAACAGTGTAATGGATCTGCCTTTTCTTCTGCGCAGCATTAAATCCGATCCCCTTGATGCGTGGGGAGAGCAAAGTGAATTAGAGATTGAGGCGGCAGGCTGATTCACTCCCCTTCGCCTCCCTCCTCCTCCTCAAACCGAGGCCGAAGTCGAGATGGAGAAAAAAAAAAAGAAAAAAAAAAAAAAAAAAAAAGGAGGAGACACAGAAAGAAGATATTTGAAAAGCTGCCACGAGTTCCCTGTCACACCGCCTCCTGCGTGGATTGAGCCGTGCTCTTTGTTATCCACGGGCATGAATACTGAGTGGATGTAAAGAGAAAAAGGCCCAGGAGAGGAAAATAAAAGAAAACATTGGGGCATGTCTGCATCTGCTAAAAGCCAAACTAAAAATAACTCGGTCTACGAATTTCCTCTAGTAATTTACCATGATAACGTCAACTTTTAATACGGATAAATACTGGATCTTTAGTGTAATATTTAGTAGCCTAATTGTTATCGAGAACATTATAACCATTGACCTATAAAACCTTCCCGAGAAAGGAGTGAGTAATATAGGCTACACAACTTTAAAACGACATTTTTACTTCAATCTTGAATTAAATTAGGACCACATTGGAATTTTCAGACGGTTTGGAGGCCTTTGATTTTAATGCATCGCCGTTTTTTTTTGTTTTTTTTTCTTCCTTTTTTAATCGGCTGCATGGATTTTTGTTTTTTAATGTTGTTTCATTATTTTTATATTTCAATCTGTGCTTGTGCTGTAAAGATCCTTTGCCGGACACAGTCACACCTTTTACGTCTCTGTCTACCCACTCCACTCATCCACACTCAGTGGAGGGGGACAGGTGTCCAACAATCAAACAACTATCCATCCCCCACCCATCCAAAATACGCCACACACACACACACACACACACACACACACACACACACACACACACACACACACACACACACACACACACACACACACACACACACACACACACACACACACCGTACCAGACACTCATTAAGATCCCGGAGAGCAAGCAAAATTTAGGCATTTTGACTAAGTGTCTTCATTAATCCGAATGATACTTCTTTTATTGCGACATAAATGCAAAGCCTTGTGCCAGAGACCTAAAGCTCAACAGGCCCGAGCGTCAGGAGGTCAGAGCCCAGTTTGAAACAAAACATATTCAAGTTAAAATCATTCAGGGCGACTCGTTTATATTATTTTATGTTCTACAGTTGAAAATCGTTAAATTAGGGCGCTTAAATGATTCAGAAATTACAAACACAACTGCAGGATACTAAGTTAAATTTAGTTTTTGTTTTAAAGCTGAATTTACAACTTGGTATTAATGAGACAAACAGAATTACATTTGCACTTTGTCAATAATTCCTTTTTGACAGTTTTGGTCTGCAGCTCTTAAACATACACAGACCTGGATTCAGGCCCTATTCGTCACGCTATAGGTTTAAAAAAAAAAAAAAAAAAGAAGTGTTTTTCAGGGAGGGGGGGTAAAGGGGGTCAGGGAGCTTTAACTCGGTGACAAAGCCTCATTTGCAGGTCAATGCGATGGCACACTCGCCTCTCCTCTCCATCCAGCTCGCCTTTGTTCCCTGTCGCCTGCGCCGATGCCAGATGGTCATGGAAAATGCTAATTCCCCCTGGCTGATTTTCCTCCTTTCTATATTTAATTGCAGTCTTTGCAGACTGTCCCGTTAATTGAGTGTTTTGAGTAGAAAATGTGTTCTCTGAAAATATATTTTTGGTTGCTACATTAGCACTAAACCCATGAGCATCTATATAAGTCAAAGTGGCTGCATCTAAATTATTCAGATCCCTAAAGCAGCAACATTTTAGATGAAATATTGAGGTATCCTATTTTTAGTTTGGGCTGACGGGCTATTATTGGGAATCAATAAGATTATTTTCTAGAATTAATAGCAGATTCACCTGTATGCCAATACATTACCTTTTAAACTCCATAACATATCATATGTGAATCATATGTACAACTTATTCGTTCCTTCTTGCCAATCTTGTGTATTTTTATCACCCAGTTTCAAAATAAGTGCTAAATATTTTTAAAAAAACACTCAGCATTCCTGTTTCATTTTTACATATTTTAATGAGAATAAATGTTAGAATTTAAATGACATCCAACTATTAAAAAAAAACAATCAAATCTGTTTATTTATTTAAAGAAATCTATAACCTATAGTTTTAAATAAAAAATAATTCATTTCCGAAAGGATTATGGTGATAACTGGCTATAAGATCAGTTACATTTTTTATTATGCCACTGAAAGCAAAACATATAATATACTGATGACATGGAAATCTTGTAACTGACTTATTAAAGCAAATAGATCATATTTTGCTAATGACTGAGACAAATGAAGCTGGATGTGAGGTAAAGGTCAGATGGGGGACTGTAGGGCCCGTGAGGCTGGTTCTCTCCATCAGCAGCTGGTTGTTGAATGATATCCTATTATAGAAGGCATGTTAATGAGGTCTGTATGTTAGCTGTCATCTCTTTCCTTTATGTCCATCATACATACAACAGGGCTGAATTAAGTCATGATTGTCATAATCTCCTCTATGGAGGCTGTTTAAACTGTAAAACTCCATCCAGTCGCATAATTCTTAGGCCTTGGAGCTCTTATAAAGTCATAACATGTCTCTTATTTTTCATTCTAGTTTGATTAAAACGATTAACTATTTAAAATACAACTCCAATGTCATTTTTTTTTTTTATCTGCTTAAAGAGAAGCTTGCTGTTTGCTTTTCAGGCCTTAACCTCTGACCTTTCCCCGAATGGCTCAAATTCAATACCTTTTTTTTGAGAAAACGAACTACTTTTGGTTCTTTTTACTGGGACAAATTTTATATAGTTACACAGCTGTAGAGACAAATAAAGGAAGATGACCCCTTTAGCACGATGCGGGGGACTGGAGCCCCCTGAATGTGTCCAGTCTCCAACATAGAGGGGACTTCATTAAAGTAACACATAAACAGCTGTTGTCTTTAACATGTAAACTATTGAGAATTTAAAACTGCACTGAATGGCCCCGCAGCTCCCCGTGGGCATATGGGCGTTAATTAGCTGGATATAGCCATAGATTAATTATAATATTTTTTTTCGTCCATTCGTATCAATAGAGCAGCCAGACAAAGTGTCTTTTGTTCTCTGATGCAGGACATTCTGTGGCTGACTGAATAGGTCTTGGCTATGTCTACATGGATTTGCCATATGGCAACAAAAAGGAAAGAATGGAGCCGGAGAGCGCTTTGTGTTGGAAATCAGAACAAGCTCCGTCAGAGCTTATGGCTGCATAGAACTGACAAAGTCACTCTGGCCATCAAAAGTCTCCATTTTTTATCAAAACATTCGTGTCAGACAGTCAAAACTATTCACACCAATGGAGGGACTCGTGGAAAATTATGAAACGAGACTTTCTTACTTCCCGTTTTCCGCGCACTGACAGAGCCCAGGCCCAGTGCGCATTCAGACGCTGCATTTGGCTTCTTTCAATTAAGGGTAAACTTGCAAGTATGACCTGTTGAATGGTTTGTTTCAATAGACGAGAACAATTACAAAGACTAGTAGTTTTCTTTTTCCAGCTCTGGCAGGTGGCCTCCACGCCCGGTGTATCTACGGCGGGGTAAAGCAGTGTGTGTGAGTGGGTCTTTAGAGGGGCTTGTTGAGTGCGGGAGGATGTGGGGGTGTCTTCGTGGCGGACAAAGCGGGGATCCAAAGGCAGCTGCTGCTTCTTTAGAGGGACGAAAGGGCCTTTAAATCCTAGCCTATATCCCGCAGCTGCCATACTGCCTCAAGGCTGCGCGTCTGAATGCGTTTTCACCCCGCAAAGGTCTGAGCCCACAGAGGCAGAGACAGGCGGAGCGCAGTGGGAAAAGGACCTGATCAGACTGCGGAGGCAGGTACATCAAATATCCGAGAGCGCATCACTGACTCTTGGTAGTCGGGTATTTGTTGTGATACTTTAAGGGCCACAACTGGAGCTTTAGTTTCATAATACTGCTGTGTTTCCTGAAACACGATCCAGATCCGCGTCAGAAGCAACCAGACAAACGCAAAGACGGCAAAGTGTCTTAACACAGTTTTAGTTTCTAGACCTCTTTTAACCGCTATATAAAAAAAATAATAAACAAACAAACAAGAAGCAGGCTAAACTGGACAAAACACACAAACAAATGTACTTAAAGTTGAAGTGAAATATTTATTCCAATCTTTTGCAAGACATAATTAGGGCACTTGTATGAAAACACACATAAAAAACGTCTCAGAGACACAAAGAAACCTATTTTTCAAGTGTGGACTACTAATGGGAAGCTACATGATTGCAAAAATATCACAATAACAAAACGTAAATAATCAAATAAAATATGCCCTTTGGCTAAATCAACAAGGCATTTAACAAATATAAAGAAACATAAATAAATCTTAAGTTAAAATAGACTTAAAAATATACATTTACAGGAAAAAAACAAAAAAAAAAAAAAAAAACAGAACAGAAATAAACATTTATAAGCTATTGTCTCTATAAAGCTGTACACTTTTGGCCAGTGTAGACGATTCTTTAAAAGAAATTTAGGATTGCACAGATGTTAAAACATTTAACACTGTCGAGTGGCTGTATGCAAAAGCAACAATGAATGCTACATTTTGTACTGGATAGAAAGTCATTCGGCGAAAGTCTCCTCTCCTCTCCTCTCCTCTCCTCTCCCTTCCCCTCCCCAAACCGTTTAGTCCTGAGAGTCTTGTCCGGTGCTCAGGCTGCTGCGCTCCGCCGGAGGTCGTCGCACCGAGCCGGCAGCCGACCGGTCGGACTTCTTTGTCCCACACCGTCCCCCCGTCCCCCACCTCCCCCGTCCCCCCTCCCGGTTTCATCTCGTCTCGTTACTCCAGCGTTTAAGTGGCGGAGTTTCCCCGAGATCCTCAAAACGCGCAGGTATAACTTTTTGTGCAAAAAAAAAAAAAAAAAAAAAAAAAAAAAAAAACACCACCTGGAGGAGGAGGAAGGAAGAAAACACGGTGAGTTTTCTGAAGAACAGACGTTCGGAAGAAAAAAAAAGACGGCGAGTCAGCTCTCCGAGGAAACAGGAGATGTAACCTCAGCAGCGGGCGTCACCCTTTTACCCAAAGCCCTTTTCCCGCCACATCGTGACGCACATCCCCCTCCCCCAACCACTAGTGTTACTACAGCGACTACTATCACTACTACTGCGATTTCACCAGCGCAAACTCTCCCCACCTCCCTCCACCCAGATAAGACCGTCTGCGCTTTTTTTTTTTGGCTCACGTAATCCTCAGCAATTAAAGCGTAAAAACCCACGACAGAAATACAAGGGGAGTAAGGCAGCAAATAGTCTAAACGCAACCAACAATATTGAACATTTTGACTGTCTGGGGGTGTAACAAATCTAAACTGTTACATTGGCCTTAAAAAAAAACAACAACAACCCAAAACGAAATCATCAATTTTTATAAATCATAATAAATCTTCATACCTTCACCGTATCCTTTTTCGTGGAGTTTGTTCCACCGGTATCGGAGACTTGGGAAGATGGCAAGAGCTCGTTTCATTCGATATTCTGTCAGCAGCCCTCCTTCGTTTCACGAAAAAGTCTGTAAGGGGAAAAAAAAAAAAAAAAATAGTTAGGCACATAAATCCACTCGGGATGAAATTACGCACGGAAAGGAGCGGAAGATACGGGGGTAATTTGGACACTATAGGCCGCAGCTCTGAAGAAAAGAGCAAACCGTGAGATTTAAAATGCCTTTTATTCACCTGTGATGTGTGTGTTGTTGTCAGTAGTGTCTGTCCTCTTGCGTCTAACACACGGGACCTGTCTGTGAGTCGGCTTCCCTGAGTTGAGCTTGTCAGCGCGGTTCTCCTGATTGACCTCGACTGGGGAGGGAGTGCTGCTGCTTTCGGGCACGGCCAAGCGCTCCAGTACATCCATATGAGGGCTCTCCGGGACAGCAGAGTCCGAGGAGACTTTCTGCTTCACGGGTGTCTCAGGCACCCGGGTCCTCTCGTCCTGTACAGAGTCCTGATAAAACGCCGGGGTGTTATCCACGGGCACCTCTTCCCACTCGTAATCCCCATCCAACGGGGTGTTGGCCTCGAAATTAAAGTTCCATCTCTGCTGGTCCCGCTCGGATATCTCCCGCAGCTTGGCTTTCACCTCCCGGTTCAGTTCGTCGTGATCCACCGGTCCAAAGAGGTTGCGGCAGACGCTGGTGCGTCTGTGGAGAGGGAAGGTCCTCCTGGCCACCAGCCTCTCCAGCGCGCTGCTCAATAACTGGACGTGGGACATCGCCAAAATCTTTCCAAAACAGCCCCCCCCCAAATAACAGACGTGTACGGCTGGTTGATCCCCGATGAGAGAGTAAGCTATCAGGTCTTCTTGTTGTTGTTGTTATTGTTGTTGTTGTGCCTGAAGTGTGTGCGTCTCCTCCACTCGCTCTCTTCACACCTCGCAATTCAGTTTAAATGTACCTATCGTGGTGTGTCTCGGAGTATATAAGCTCGCAGCAAGTCGTAAATCAGAGCAGGCACCTCAGACGACTTGCTCATTGGTTGCCTCAAGTCCGACCCTCTCCAGAAAACACACACAAGCCCCACCCGGTTTTCTCATCTCCTTGGCTGTGCGCCGAGCAGAGCGCAGCGTTTGGAGTTTTCTGCCAGTGTCAACCGCGAGCGGACTTTCCCGGTGTCAGCGGGGGGAAGTGTTGGAGCTGCATGAGCCTTTCGGTACTTTTAAAGCCCGCTTCCATTTTCGCTTTCTCTTGGCATTTTCTGAGCTGTGTGTCCGATCATACAACGAATTGATCATATTACACTTGGGCCATATGACAAGCGTATTAACAAGTTGAACATTTTTCATTAAATCAGGACTAAGTGTTGTTGTTGTTTTTTTTTTTTTAAACATACAGTGAAAATCAAACAAATGTTGGAGAAATTGAACCTCGCCAAGCTTCTATCCAATAATTGACCCTTCAACGTTTCCCAACACATACTCTGTTTCCACACACATTGCCCCTTTCTTTCTGTCTCTGACCACAATAACACTGCCGATAAACTCCACGGGTCATATCGTATCTTCAGTTAGCAGTCTGCAGGGATTTAGCGCTGAGAGCTGCTTTGGTTTTACGCACAGGAACAAAGCGAAGAACAGTAATGGAGGCCATGGTCGTACAAGACAATTGTTTTAATGCAGTCAAAAGCCCAGCTGGAGCACTGTTAACTTAAAAAACAAAATCAAGACTTTTTAGCCTTTTTCATCCGAATTGTTCTTCAAGAAGAATTATGGCCTTTAGTCGTTTAAAGAGAATATAATACAACAAAGTAGTGGATTACAACCTTTTACCATTTCATATTCATTTTATTGAACCGAATATTAAATCAGCAGTCGTGACACAATCGTCCTGTTACCACTTATATGTGTGTTTGCTTTCAGGATGATTGTTGGTAGACTGGTAGTTGAATTTTAATTCATTAATGATAATTCATTATTCATGATTTTGTATGTACATTCAGATCACTGTTAGCTAGCATATTCTGATTTTGCAATTTACCAGAACATTAAGATTAATATCTCTGCTGTCCTCAGATCAGAACAGTCGGGGGAGACGGACAACGCCTTTGCAGTGGATGATGGGTACACAGCGCCCCTTAGTGGTTTAAATCGAAACTGCTGCTTGTTAAAAGAGCAAATCCAGTAGATAGATGCCACTAAATAAAACACATTTATATGTAAATGAACAGTTTGGATCAATAAAACTCATTCAATCTGGACTAGAGTAAAATATTTTTTTGTAGGTGTAACTGATTTGATAGCTATAAGATACTGTTGCTGAAGAGCTTGATCCAGTTAAATCGACAGCAGGTTAAAGTACAATGCGGAGAAGCCTTGACCATCGTGTAAGTCACATATAGGTCGAGATGTCACAGTTTATCTGTGAGTGTCATCCCAGTCACATGAAGAAAAGGATGGAGAGAGTGATATCAGCAGCCTTTCGTCGACGACTCACCTACTCCACCAGCAGTCAGGCGTTCTCCTGCTGATGTTAAGTTCCTCAGGTTGGTCGTGTGATTCAATCATCTGTAGTCACGCCACAAAGGCTTCCTGTAGTCAAACTGCAAACTCAAACATTCTCCACATGATTAGATGATTTGATCTGCTCAAGGAACATCAGTTTATTCCACCCATCCGTCTTTCATAAGGAAAAGCAGGTTTTCTTGATTGTTGCTGTTCATCAATAATGATGACATTGACAAGATCATTTTTGAATGCGTTAAACTGAGCTTTTATTAACGCCACGTATATCTGATTGTTAGGGCCACGCCTGTTGGCTCTAATTAAAAAGATGAAACAGAAGCTCTCAAGAGTCTGTGATTGAGCCAGACAGGGATCTCTGTGTTGTGTGTTGTTTCCCTCTAGTGGTGATTGTTGCTTATTAAAATGTGTCCCTTTTTATTTAGGGAATGTCTCATTAATCAAATAAAGTAGATGTAATTTAATGAAAGAGCTTCAGTTTAATCATATGAGTGACTTTGTTGAGGTAATTTACAAACCAACACACTTGCAGTGGTGGAATGTAACTAAGTAAATTTAATCAAGTACTGTACTTGAATACAGTTTAGAGGTACTTGTACTTGAGTATTTCCATTATCTGCTACTTTATACTCACTCCACAACATTTTAGAGGGACATATTGAAATCCCTTCTTCACCGTATTTTCAAGGCTATAGTTACTTTTCAAATCAATATCTTAGATGTAAACTAAATGATTCAATTGGTAATGTATGAATTGTTCATTAGACTATTCGGCATCATGTGTTGAAATTTGCGATACCATGAAAACATTAAAGTGCTGCCTACATGTACATGTCAATAATGTAGGTAATATAGGTAAAGACCTATAAGGCCATTTCCAGGGCGTTGCAATCCACCCCACCCCCACACGGACCACTCACCTCAACAAAGTGATTCTTTTGCATCACCACTGGGCTTCTTGGGCACTGGACAGGATAAAGGTCATTTCATCCCACAATCCCATGCAATACCTATAAAACAGTTTCCCCTGCATGCTTCCCCTAAGCTTGAAGTTGGCAACCATGAGACAAACTCAGCTGGAGGGATTTCCTGGAAGAGTTAGAGACTATTTCCTGCCTAATGAGCCACTCCACGTATGAGTGTAAGCTTATCAGACCTTTCTAAGAGATTGATGGAAAGAAAAGATTTGTCTCTTCCTCTTGTTTGCATTGTGGCTCCGGAAAGTCTCTCGTCAAGCAGGCTCCGAAAAGTTTCTTTGGGCTTCTCTCTTATTTGAAAGTGATTCCTTTTTGTTTTACTTTCCGCATCTAATTGACGACTCCCCTGTGTCCTTATCTTGTGACCTACAACCAACTCAGTATTACCATACGAAAGCAGATACAAAGGGAATGGGGGTGACTGTCAACTGTTTGTCACACTGAATAAAAGCTGGCCTACGGAGGAGTGACTGGGACCCTTTTTGCTGGACACCTCTCTTTGAGGGTGCATGTATGTGTTCCTTCTTGCAAGAATAAATGTTCGATGTGTTTGGTTTTCGAACCAAGCCTCTGAGTAATTTTTCCAACAGAGATGCGTAAAACAATGAGCAGTGCAGGCAGTGTGGCATGACTGCAATCAAGCATGTTTAACACAAGCAGTTGGTCCATTGCACATATTGTTTAAGGAGCTGTCCATTGCTGTCAGCATTCAGTGAGCTCTGCAGGTATTCCTTTAGTGACTACTGGCACATTATATATCAGCAAAAGAAAAAAGATTTTATGAACACTTTAAAAATCACATTCTTTATTCACCTTCCAAATCCATCACCCTGCATCCACATGGAGCACATGTTCTGAAATAAAGTCACTCAGATCATTTTATAGAGATTCACAGTTCAAAGAGGTGAAAATGGTGCTAAGAATGTTTTCATACTTTTGCAGAAGCAAAGACTGAAATTGCACCATGTGCTCCTTGGAACGAATTTATGCTTTTTCTTTCCAGATAAGACTTCAGAGCTACGTGCGTTTGTCTTGCTGACCCTTGAACTTCTTCTAAACTCCGCCCCTCCATTATTTTAGCTGTAAGAGGCCTTTTAAGGTCTTAGATTTGTGCTGTGTGTTTCATAGTTTTTAAAGTTTCATTATAGTAATTAAAGAGCAGCATGCTCTGCTCCAGATTAACAATAACAGACAGATTCAAAGGAGCAGCAGTGCTCAAAGGGTTTTTTATTTTTTACTGCTAATTTTGTTTTAGTATCCATGCAGTTAAGTATTATAAACTGGTTTTAGACACACAGTCAAAGCCTCAGGCTACTCATTCTACTCATTTACCTTTACAAAAATAAAACTTCTGTTCTTGCAGTTTATGCTCTGTTTGTTAGGTGTCAGTGTGCCTCATCCAGCCTGCAGAGAAGGAGCCTGTAGTTAGTAGAATATTAATCACATAAACACACACACACACACACACACACACACACACACACACACACACACACACACACACACACACACACACACACACACACACACACACACACACACACACACACACACACACACACACACACACACAATAACAGGTGACAATAACACATACTCTCATACAATCAAATACTTGTAAAAAAAAAATCAATGATGTAAAAACTGAATGTTGCAGGTGAAACTACGTAACGAGACGTCAGTGATAAATTCAACTCCATAACTAAAAGTATTTTAAACCATGATTCTTTTCAGTGTTAAATTATGGATACATAACAAAGTAACCTGTGAGTAGAAAACCTCTGGCCTGAAGTCCCAGACTGGTTACACAAGAGACAGATGAACGTGGTTTGGCCATGTGCTGTCAGCTGAGGGATTTTCCCAGAAAATTAAGTCTTGAGGAGAATCTTCTGAAAGGATCTCTTTCTGGACAAACTTGGTAATGAGGTCTTAACAAAAGTTATACTGGCTCAGCATGTGGAAAGCTCTTTAAGGCTTCTGTAACAGTTGGTGAAGAGCAGAAAGGGTCTTCACAGGTTTTCACAGCACTGCATCTGTGGGCAAATCAAGCTGTTGAGGACCATTGTGTAAGTTTACACCCAACTGAGTGGACGAGCTGACATCATCTGCATCTTTCAGTGACACTCTTCATCTAATTCCATGAACTCTTAAGTAAATACATTTTGTTATGATGCTATAAACACAAAGTTTCTAGAAAGAAAAAAAAATTGCAAATGGTTTCATAATAATGCAATCAACTAAAAACTTAATTAATAAGCAATACATGATAATCATATTATATTATAATTTACAAATAGCTGCAAACGTTGTCAGGTGTTTATGCTCTTTTGGCCTATTTAGGTCTTTAATTAATCAGAAAGCCAAAACATCACCAACAACTAAAAGTTAGATAAATAACAAGATTTTTATTTTAAGCCTGGCAACCTTCAAATCGATTTTTTTTTCTCAGATCTTTATAACTGCTCTATGAAGCATTAGTAAAATAATATTGGGCTACTCACTAATGTCATTGTTTACAACTTATAAAGCATTTTATAAAAGCTGCTTGTTCTGTTGAACTAATCATTGAATTTCCCCATCCTGTACTGTACAGCAAACCTTTTTTTCAGTGTGATCAATCAAAAGCTGTCACTTCGTAGATCATCATAATCATTTATTTAAAAAAAAAACAAAAAAAACCCAATTGTTGGGATTTATTTGCATAGCTTTAAACAATTTGGTTGATCAAGGTAAAAACCAGCAGGAGAAAGAATTTGTATGTTTTATTACTTTTGTTTTACTTTTCCTCATTTCTGTTTTTTGGGGTTTGTTTTTGGCTAATGACGCGAGACATACACTAGACGGAAGTGACGACATACAAATTACCTAAATAAATCCATGCCCAAAACATATTGCCAGAGCTCCGTTTCTAAAGTGCGTCTTTATACTTTAAGCCTTGAAACCGCGCGGCGCAGCGGAGTCAGCTGTGTTAAACCCACAGTCACTGTTCAAAACTTTGACATTCACTTCTCAATAACGAGGCACAATTGTCCTCAGCTAAACCCGCCAGATAGGTCCCGGGGCTGTCAACGCGCGGCAATTACGGAAAGGAGCAGAAGTAACACTTCCGTGTTCAAGATTTTTTGATTCCAAAGTAAAAAACAAAACAACAACACGTCAACGCGTGAATAGTGGAGAACCTTTTATTCTGAAGGAAACAGACCGGAAACGGCGTTGTTGCACAAGCGAACGCCGCCATTCCCCCATGTGATGTGTTTTGGAGTTCGTACCGTGGAGGGTCTGCAGCGGCTCGTCGTCGGTACGCTTCTCCTTAAATGGGACACGAGACGCCGCGAACATATTTTCTTTTCCACTCGCAGGACGGGGTTGAAACGCGCGTGCTCACTCATGTAAGCGGCGGCAGCGGGTCCTGAACTCATCCGGACTTCAGTCAGTAATCCTCCAAATTCAGCTGGTAAGTCGTGTTAGCATCATTTGAACTGCGGCGAGGAGCCACGTCCTGCACAAGACGCGGTGGGAAACACGGCCTCGCTGATCGGGTCGGTGAGTTCATTGATAACAAAAGCTTCGCGTAAAGTTAAAGTGATCCTTGTTCGGCGAGGTCAAACAGCCGGAGAAACAATCTGCCGCAAAACAGCGTCGTTCACCGAGCTGGTCTCACGCACACATCGCAGTGCAGAAACCGTGAAAGTGGGTTTTTTTTTTTTAACAATGAAACGTTTATTTGTGACGGGGAGGGGGGGGGGGGGACGTCAGAAAGTGGTCGCCATTGCTGACACATGACAGTCCTGCCCCGCTTTGTTGTTCGGGCATGCTTTGACATAAAGCAGGCGGTGTTTGAAGGAAGAAGTCCGGAGCCGCGTTTCTCTCCGCGCGTCGGTCCGCCGGTTGATCCGTGCAGCTCCACCACCACAGCTTGCAGGACGTGATTTTCAGGTTCCTCTCTTCTGCCTCCCCTTGTGTCGTCCCAGTAACGTTCATTTCCCTCCGACCAACCCCAGGATGCTGACAGTCACCGGGGTGGGGCTGACGCGGATGACAGCAGAGCTCCGGGATCGATCGAACCGCACAGGATCGTTTTAAGAGCAGCACCGTGGGCGGCTGCTCGGCTCGAGCCATGAGCAAGCCCGACACGAGGAAAAGCGGCGCGGCCGCGATCAACGCCGCCGGTAAGAGTGCCGCCGCCGCCGCCGCCGCCGCCGAGCAGGTCAACAACGGCTCAGTGGATCCCGGGTGTCCGGAGCAGGGCAAAGCCAAGGTGATGAAGCAGATCTCCAGGGAGAGTCTGCAGCGGAGGAACACGGAGTGCGAAGTCTACGACGACGGGACCAACACCTTTTTCTGGTGAGTGCTTTCTGGCAGTGTCAGTGATTCGAAGAGAGATACTCAGCAGTCCTGCAGACAAACGTGTTACATGTTTCAAGGTGAACTGAAAGACGGGCCCAGGTGACCCCCAAACCCCCCCAATTCATCACAACAAATATTACCACCGTGTTCAAACTCTTATTTAAACGTGCAGACAGTGATCCATTACAAGTCAACCCGAATGTTTGAAGGTGAAAATGTTCCGATGCCAGGCGTCGCCGAGTCTTACCGCACGGGGGTGTCACTTTTAAAGGTGTTCTGCTGAGGGTTCGCCGTGCTGTCATCGATGCTTGTGTTGCACATCCAAGCTCAGAGCTTCAGCAGAAAAAGATCCGTGACAGCCCTGAAGTCAAGACAGATGCGATGTCCTTTAAGTAAACCAGCCACAGCTGACAAAAATGCACGCACGCACACACACACGCACACACACACACACACACGCACGCACGCACACGCGCAGAGTGAGTGTGTGTTTATATTTGCAGGGTGCAGGTGTTGCAGGGTATGCGGCGGCTGGTCTAGAAAAGTGACATTCCCTCGGGTGGCCTGTAATTTATAGCTAGCTTGGTCCTTCAAGCTGTCGCTGCAGGAATATTCAAGCCTGTGTGTGTGTGTCTTTGTGTGTTTCACCTCTGCTTTGTGCGTATGGCGTGGGTCAATAAGAATCTGCTCAGCTATCCAATATCTCTGGCAGCAGAGGAGACGGGTCCTCCCACAGAGCACCTTAATGAGAATTTCTTATTACCGTGTTACATAGTGTCGGCATTAACAGGAGCAACGACGCTGAGATACCTGAGCTTATTAAAGCGGGAGGATCCTGCGGTATGTGCAAGGATTTCTAACATACAGCCACCCCATTTATATGAATTAGTGTCGACTAAATACTATAAACGCCTCTCGTTATATGCAGTATAATTCAACAGCCCCGCAAACAGCGTTCTCCAGATGTTTTAACAGAACCCGACCTACCCGAAGGTAGAATTTAATTCACATTTACCCAAATAAAGTGTTAACTGAGTGTATAGATACGTTTTAAGTTGCAATCTGAGAACGTAGGGTCGTAATATTAGAATTATTTTGACAAAAGTCTTATCTCAGGTTGGTCTTACAATGATCAGCTCTGGTCAACACTGCTTGCGATTAATGCGATTGCAGGTGAAGGATTTGCTGTCACAATAGTTGGCACACTCAGTTTGGTTGTCATGGAGAATTGATAAAGAATGGTGTGGTTGCTGTTTACCTTCTGGTCAACTTGGAAACGTTTGGGAAGCACGCTGGATATTTGTAGGCCAACACTGCGTGCAGGAACGCATAGAAGAAAGAAAGAAAAAATGACACGATCATGCAACGTTTTAAGAGCAGAGTCTCGATAACGGTAAAGAAATGTATTCGTACACCAGCATGGAAATACAGGAAGTGGCAGTGAAAACGGTGGTTGCGCTCAGTTGATTTGTGACTGGAGTCGGTACCGGAGCTCACTGGCTGCGTGTGGGAGTCTCCTCCAGTGCTGCGGAGTTTGTTTGGATGACGGCAGCTTCCTCTGGTTGGTAAGGAAGGATCACCTCGGGGCATGCTGCCTACTTTATTGGCACAGATTAGAGCTGAAGAGGTGTCTGTTTTGTTTTTCCTGAGAGACGGGAGGATTCGCTCGGGCAGACCATATATAGAACTCAGACTGATGAAACAACATTTTGTGCTGGCATTACCACTTTTGGTTGTTCCTTTAAATAGTTCTGGTGGAGAGGCGCTTCAAGTCAAAGAGACTTTTGGGATCGTTTTGTGGAAAACGTCTGGTCAGGTACATGAAACTGACAGCAGAACATGTATTAAATCCTTTTTCGGAAAAACATTAGGCTGTTTGTACGTATTGTTTTAATTTGTCACGAGGCTGTCGGAAACCAGTAGCTCGTTCAGTCCGGACGCTCAACCTCAAGTGTCGCCTGCCTCTGGGTCGCAGCAGACTGGCATTGCCGCTGCGTCTTCCCGCTCCCCGTAGTGTTGTGTGGTTGTCAGGCAGGAGAGCGGCCCGGCCCTCCTCCGAGTCTCCTGCCTAACAGGTTGGACGAGGCGGTGAAACGGGGAGAAAGCGCTAATGACACCTGGCGAGCCATCTTGTGACTCAGACTCGGGGGAGGGGGGGGGGTGACGTTCTGTGATTTGACGGACGACAGCAGCTCACTAGAAAGAAAATAAGGTTCTCAAGCCATTGCTGTATTGCAATATCAAGTACCCTTAAATAATAATGTGTATCTGTGTAGCTGCAGGCTTTCTATAATATATGCAACATTTACTTCAATTGCTGTCTCACAACTATAAAAACGTATCAAAGATTCATGCCGTTGCAGCAGATGATGCTTGTGTACAGTTTTTTTATTTTTTTTATTCCAAAACAACTTGATGACTCCATCCTTTAACTGCACTCATGATGGCAGCATGAAGTGGTGCCTTAAGGCTGTTTTCTAGTTTCAGCTTTAAAGAGCTGATAGGAACAAACTATTTATGCCGTAAAAGGCTGTATTGGTTCATTTTTGGACATCAGAGCTGCAAAGCAATATATAAACAGGTTGGCCTGCGATGGAGCTCAACAAGTTCACAAGTTAAGGTTGTTAATCATTAAGTGTTTTCTACTGTCAAGGGTCAACTGCTGAGACAAAGCTTCCACATGTTGTTCTTCTGCTCGGCTGACAAATGTGAGGCTAACATTCGCGCTCCTTTTACATCTGTTTTGATGTCAGCTTACTGCTGAGAAAACACCTCTGCACCTCCAGTACATTAGCATCACTGACGGCGTCACACGGTTTGTCACCAGATGATTGACGCAGAAACTATTTTTGACTCTTTTCCCTTAAGTTAAAGAAAAGTTTGAACCAAAGTTTGTTGTATGTCCTTTTTGCAACTATTTTCAGCTGCTGTAACCCAGTTTTCCAGCGCAAATCTGTTTTATCTCGGCTGCCTTCATTTCCCCCTATATTTACTTTTGATGATCAGAGTCAAAGATTTTTCAGGCACAAACGCGGAATGTGAAGCTTTGTTAGGACTCTCCGTTTAGTTCTTAGTTCAAATTGCAACGCATTCATATTGCTAAACCTTCTGCCATGATGCAGTCAGTAACATCAGCTGATTTGATTTTTCTCCTCTGAGGATTTTTTTTTTCTTTTTTTTTTTTTTTTTTTTTTTAAATGTTCTCTCTACAAATGGTGTTAATGTCCTTCTCTCTGTGCCTTCTCTCCGGCTCTCTCTGCAGGCGAGCCCACACTGTGACAGTGCTGTTGCTTCTGACCTGTGCACTGGTCTACGTCACGCTGCTGGAAGAGACTCCTCAGGACACGGCCTACAACACTAAAAGGTCAGTAGGCTGCATTCGTCACTTTCTCAGTGTCTGCAAAGCCACAAGCCCCGAAAGACCCGAGGCAGGCCAGAAAAATTCCATTTAAAGCACCGGAGCTTGTCGATTGGACCGTGTCTTTGTTTTGGCAGCAGTTTCATTCGTAATCAGCATCACTGGGAATTTGACGTACTCCTCTTTCCCTCGCAATGGGAAGGTGACTTTGTCCTCGAGTGATATTCTGTGAGGGCACTTTTTTTTTTTTTTTTTTTTTTTTTTTTTTTTTTCAGATGCGTCAGCTTATGCAAACTGTTTTCCTCTTTATGTGTAACATGTTGGGAAGTTGCAGAGCTGGGTGTATTTGTCCATGTCTCGTTGGTCATGTCACATTGTCATTCAATGCCCAGTGAAAGGAATGAACATAACACAACCAGCTGACCAGCAGTTTTATGCCTCTGTGACTGCAGGTATTATGTCATAATGAATAAGTCACCTTCTCATAAACTCCTTGCTGATTAGACTTTGGTGGTGAAAGGTCACTGTGACCTCGTGTCCTTCCCATTCTCGTGTATGCAATGATTCAGGAATACCTTTAGGAATGTCTTTATCTGTGACACAAACGCTGAGTTCATCCTTGAGTCAAGCTGATTAGACTTTAGTGGGGTCAAAGGTCACCCTGACCTCACAAAACATGCTTTTGTCCATAAGTCAAGACTCCATTTGCAAATTAAAGCAAAATTTATACATAAATGTCTAACAGGATAAAATGATGAACTGATGAGAATTTTAATCCCAATGGTCAAAGCTCAACTTCGCTCTGACATCTCAATCTTCTGCAAAACACTGTTCTGGCTATCATTCAACACCAGAACTCTTGAACAGGACGGAGGATTGGGACCACAGTTTACATTTGGTTGGATACTGAATTGGTGACTGTCATCTTGGGTGTCCATCGAGAAACTGCTGATTGTACCGATCCGTCTTTGCTGTCGGGTTGAGGACGTGTGTGAAACATCTTGAGAATTTGTAGCTTCCAAGTCTCCACACTCCACAGTCTGTAAAGACTGGGATGTAGAGGACAACCTACTGGTTGGCGAGGCTGTAATTTTAGTTTATCTCATATTTAACACCAGACTTGGCACGATGCCACAGCAACATTGGTGTGGTGCAGAGTTCCTGGTTACAAAATGAATCACTTCTCTTCCCAGTGGCATTCACCTTGAGCTCAGCTGGCCCTCTGTCAAGGCCACGATGACCATGAAAAAAGAAGAACATGGATGCTTGGTCCCCATTTAGTAATGGAAACTATTTTTGTATTGCTTATTTGTTCAACTTGCAGTAGATTACATTTACTGAACCATAGCGAGAACCAGAGTGCAAATAGCGGAAAGTGGCACAGTGAAGTTGGCACTGAAACTCAGTGGCAACTGTACTGACTGCTGTGTGCTTCCAGAAAACAGTGTAGGAAAGAAGGCAGCGCTCCAGAAGTCAAAAACAGCAACAGAATCAACCTACATTTTTAGGGACCAAAAGTAGAATGAGGATACTTTCAAGAATCGTGCCGTCAATAGTTCTTATCTATTAACTTCATGCGCAGAGCTGTAAACAAAAAGAATCTAAATCCTACATAAAAAAAAATTGGAATCTTTTCAGGTTGCTTGGCAGGTATGTTGCTCTGAACATCTTGGACAAATTACCACAGTTCAAAGTTGTGGATTTTGGCTGTCGTCTCGGTGTCTTCTGCCTCCTCATGTAATCTCACACGGACTGCATGAGGGGGACATCAAATCTGTTATTCTTCTTGTGGCAGGAGATGTGAGTAGATCTGATTAGTTGTGAGTCTGGTTGTATGTTTGGGCTCATTGTGTTGCTGCAGAATGAATTTGAAGCCAAACCGACCTCTCACTGATGGAACTGCATGATGGATACGAATTTTAAAATCAAACTTCCCGCACACCTTTTCGGTGTATATGTATCAGAGGGCTGAAAAATAAAAGCAACTTCCAGGTTGTGGCGGGTTTCTTTGTGGCACAACGTTCATGGGGAAGAAATCTGTTTTAGCATCACTTCTAATTTATTTTATTTAATTACATGGGGCAACACAGCTTCTTATATTTCTGTCCTCTCTTTATGTGGCTTGCGATTTGCTAAAGACTCAAATATGTCCATTTTCACCAAAGCTACACTGAAGGTTTCAAAAAAAGTCATATTAGACTAAGCTGCTTTCGTTTTTTAAAGGTTTCATTTGCTTTTAAGCAAATGTAGTTGTGCGTTTAGGAGAGTGTCAATGACGTGTGTGTTTGTGGCAGAGAGAGTGTGTGTGTGTGTGTGTGTGTGTGTGTGTGTGTGTGTGTGTGTGTGTGTGTGTGTGTGTGTGTGTGTGTGAGGGATTGTGGGACAGTTCTTAACTGGATTTGCTGCAGTCTGGATAAAGACTATAGAGCTTCATCCTGGCAGCAGAGTACACACAAACACACATACATGAACACACGAATGAACACACACACACACACACACACACACACACACACACACACACACACACACACACACACACACACACACACACACACACACACACACACACACACACACACACACACACAGACATTCATTTGAACACCAATACTCACTTGTACACTTGAGTAACCCTCAATACAGTTCACACACATAACTTCACTTTGACACATCATTGTACTCTTTGAATGACATGCACTTAATTTTCCACCTACACACACACACACACACACACACACACACACACACACACACACACACACACACACAATCACTCAATGCTACACACTCATGCTGTAATCTCATTGTATGCCCAGTCTCTCAAACCTCGCCTGTTTATTTGTAGGCTCAGAGTAACGTCCTCCTCTGGTCTCTTTTCTGGTCTTCCGATTGTAACACAACGGTGATTAAAGGCAACAGCGCTCCACATAGATTGGCCTGATCTCTTTGTAAACACAGAGGGAATATTAATAAGGGAGAAATCCATGGCCAGCTGCTGAGACAAGCCTCCAGGTTTGAGATCTACGAAGTTATACGTCATTACTTTCCCCTGCCTGCTCTGTGCACCTACGTTTAAAACCCATCACAGATCTTTGAGCAAGCCCAAGGTGGAAAAGGATGGATGCTCAGAAAAAAATGACTAAATATTATTGCATAAACTCAAATAGTATGTTTCTATTTCTAATTGTGCTCCTGTAGGGGGATTGTGGCAAGCATCCTGGTCTTCCTATGTTTTGGAGTGACACAGGCCAAAGATGGACCTTTTACCAGACCACACCCAGGTAGGAAAATCACAGTCATCACCCGCTCAACTGTTTCTGTCTCATACGCTATCACATGTCTTAATATTTAATAAAATGCCAATCAACATGCAGGTTGAACGTTTAGGAATTTGAGTCATCCAAGATGTTGTACTGCTGTTTTATTCCACTGTGAATCACATCCACAATATGTCAGCGAAAGTGAAAAGGTTGAAATGCACCTCTGAACATCCCCCGATACATTAAAAACAAACCGGAGAAGCCACGGCGTTGAGTCGGACTTAAAAGGGTACATTGATTATTTCTCCATCCATTCACTTCCTGTGTAGAGTGGTACTAGGACCACAGCTAATGCAAATGTCATGTGTATATATATATATATATATATATATATATATATATATATATATACATATACACACATGTTAAAAAAAAAAAAAACTGGTTGTGCAGATACAAAGAGATAAAGTGTATGGGCCTGAATGCAGCAGATGTGTTGCAGCAGCTGGATTTGTGTGGTGGGTGTTTAGATGATGATAAATGCCATGTTTTTGCCACTCGTTTTCCTTTACTGTCTCTTTCTCACACACACACACACACACACACACACACACACACACACACACACACACACACACACACACACACACACACACACACACACACACACACACACACACACACACACACACACACACACACACACACACACACACACACACACACCAACAAACTCCCCAGAGAAAAAGAAGGATGGGAGGATAAGAGGGTGCGGAGGGCAGATAGACACACGTTGAATGTTGTTGTTGTTTTAGGCGTGAAGTGGCCGGGCAAGATTTTATGTGTCTGTTGATGCATCACTTATACCTTCTTGTCGCCCCTTTCTCCTTTTGTTGGATGAAGCGGGGATTTTGTTGGTGTGTGTGTACAGAGTGACTGCGTGTCACTCCCTGACCTGTCGATCCTGCCAAGTAGGTTCCTGTGTTGTTCAGCTTGTTGCTGTTGCGGTGACACGCCATATATTTGTATCCCAGGGAAAAGACCCAGAGGTTTTTTTTGTTGTTGTTTTTTTTTTTTCAGATTTACAACCTGTAACTGGGAGTGTCACGGCGGACATTCGGATTTAAAACACTTCTTATATTATGTGGGGCTTTAACTACTGTGTCCTACTAAAAAAAAAAAATGCTCAAATCTTTCACCACATTTTAATCAGTTCTTTTTATGAGTTTTAACTTGAATGGAAATGAGGCCTTCACTGATTGTAGGAATCTGACATCACCACAGCTCAGAATCATGATTCACCACTAAAGACACTCCTGAGCCGCGAGCAGCCCATTTTATTTTTATATTTGTGCGGTCATGTGTTCTTTTTAAATGCCTTGCACCAAAACCCACATTAACCACGTATTCATTATGGAGACTAGGATGAATAATGGCGTTAATGGAAAGGCTTAACGTCAAAATCAGGGCAGGATAATAGAAGTCACACAAGCTAACATTGAAATATTACAATTCACTGAATACTGAATGACATTCAGAAACAGATGGTGCTGTTACAACAGGGTCTTTTTATGATTTGAAGTGACGCAGCTCGTGTCTGGTGTAACTTCTCTCTCTCTCTCTCTCTCTCTCTTTCTCTCTTGCTCCCTCACTCTCTCTCTATTGCTCTCCCTCCCTCGCTCGCTCCTGCTCTCTCTCTCTCTCTGTAGCTTACTGGCGGTTCTGGCTGTGCGTCACTGTCGTCTACGAGCTGTTCCTCATCTTCATCTTATTTCAGGTTGGTGTTCTGATGATAATATTGATGCCCAGAACGGCTGAAACGTTTGCATTAAAACACTTAAGAGGAGCGGGTACCTGAGCAGAGGCCCATACAAAGACATCGCTGAAGCGAGTATGTTAGTTACATGGTGAACTCCTCTTTCTTGGGTGTTTTAATCAGTGGTTGAATCCAGCTAAGTACATTTACTCAAAAAAACATACTTAAGTACAATTACTTCAGTATTTCTTTGTTACCTTCTGCTTCTGGAGACAAATATTGTTCTTATTTTATAGCTTTAATTATGAGTTATTTTACAGATTCAGATCATTAATATGATATATAAATCAATAAGTGATGCTGTATTACTAAAGATTGTTCTACCCAGCAGTATATAAAGTAATTAAAATTAGCTTCAGATGCTGCTTTTAACTGATGTACTTATTAATTAAACTATAATTATAATCCAATAATATAGAGAATATGATTCTGAAAGACTCGCTCTGCATACTTTTTACTTTTGGTACGTGAAGTACATTTTGATGCTGATACTTTTTGAAGGATTTTGAATGCAGGCCCGTACTTTTAGTAGTTTTACACTGTGGTGTTGCTACTTGAAGGATCTAAATACTTCTTCCAAGCTGGTTTTACTCGACCATGTTGGTGATACAGTCTCTCCCTTGAACTCCCAGCAAGGCAGCAGAACTCAAGTCACTGAAGATGCTCTTGATTTTCTGACCTTTGGGTTAAATCTTGGATTGTGTAGTCCACAAACCAAACTCCAGATGGAGTCCATAAAGGCGTGTTAAAACTATCCCAGCCAAAATGAGGGATTTTTTTTATCAGATTTGTGCTGTGTTCTCTGGAAGCCTCTTTTCTCTCTCCCAGTTTAATTAAAATGTCTATGACCGAGCCAGACCTTTCAAACTAGGAACACTGTCTCTTAATCAGACTAACACTGTATAAAAAAAAAAAAAAAAAAAGTTTAGATACTTAAGCCATCAACTCTCTGGACTCGTGGGAGGAAATTTAAGTTTGGTGAAAACTGTATTTTTATGCTCCAAAAACTCAAATTGAAAAAATATATATCTAAAGAACACATTGTAGAGGTTCTACTTCCTAAGTTCTTTAGTCTTAATCTCTTTATCCAGACAGTGCATGATGGACGACAGTTCATGAAGTACATTGACCCCAAATTGGGGGTCCCCCTCCCTGAGCGCGACTATGGAGGAAACTGCCTTATGTACGACCCAGGAAACACCACGGACCCCTTCCACAACATCTGGGTGAGAAAGTGTCCTTTATTTTACTTCCTGTGAGCCCTGCACCTCATCTTGGAATGGCTCAGTTTTTAAACAGATTTTCTTCAAATATGTAGCATTATTCACACGCATAATTTGTAATGTAATATTTTGCTGAAAACCGCTTTGGAAGTAACAAGCCGCTTTCTAAGAAGTGAAATGTCTGACCCGCTCCTGCAGTATGCTCCGTCCTCAATTAAGACTAATAAGGAAATGACCCAGCTCTCATTATAATGTGGCAGCCTAAACATGTCTGTACACGGCCCTCTGCATTACTGTGAAGCTGAGCAAATCCTCTCCTTTTCTCTGTTTCGTTCCCTCATCCATCCATCCATTCTTACTCGGCTTCTTTTTTTGCCACTCGTTTTCCTTTACTGTCTCTTTCTCACACACACACACACACACACACACACACACACACACACACACACACACACACACACACACACACACACACACACACACACACACACACACACACACACACACACACACACACACACACACACACACACACACACTCTGCTGCCGCTGCCGTGACCCAGACTCCATCTCTGCTACTAGCCTGCTGTCAGCCTCTCAGAGTGGGTCAAACCACCACTTCCTCCACTGTATGACAGCCAACCTACATGAAACTCATTTTCAAAATAACAAATTATGACTATATTTTTAGAAATAAACACAATGAAACTGGTGTTAAGCTGTGGGAGGTTTTGGATTTGTTGGTAAAACAACATAAAGAACTAAAATATGCTGCATTACCAGGCAGAAAGAACTGAATCCAGATATTATGGGGCTGAACTGTGCTGTAAAAAACACAGTTAATAACTGGCTTTGAATGTATTATATATTTGTGTTCCATGATTCCCATTTAAGTTTTGTCCTGTTTAGTGACCCAGTTCTCACTGTGCTCATTTCGGCTATCGAATTGCTACCAAAGTGAACTGGATGTTTTATTAGAACATGGAAGATCCTATTTTCATCGTCAAACCACAAGTGCAAAAGCGGGAGGTCTTGGGCGGACAAACTGTGTGGGTGTCTCCAAGTGCACCGGCTATTTTAGTTCTCATAAGCGCTGCAGTTCAACTTGCAAAAAGGCTGAATGAACAGGAATATAAAGCAGAGTGTACTGAAGGGGAGGCTTTTCATAGAATATAAAGCAGCTGTGGTCAACACACAGCATAAGAATGACTTGTATTCATTTCCAGGTAAATGCAAACCGATCCTACTGTTTTCACGAGTGATTCATTCAGATGATTTATTCACATTTTGATGTTATTATTGCTGTGCAGTGTTTAGTTTGTGTTTGTTGACAAGTCAGACATGTTTTCCATTAAGATACCGACAACTGTCCCCCTCCATGTGTGTATCGTGTAAAAATACCACATGGATTTCAACTCAGGAAATTGCCAAACTGTTGGAGCGCCGCTTGCTCCTGTTTGCACAGTTTTCTAATTCTCAGTTACATCAGAGACACGATGATGTCATGCTTTTACTTTGTTATTCAGCGGTTGGTAAAGAACATACAATTTAACTACAGTTGTTTTTAAATGTAAAGTTTGATGACGTAACAGGTGTGAAAATGGCCTACATACTACAGGATGATTGTGTGTTAGGTGGGTGATGGAGTCCTAAGATCATAATATTTCTATCTATTATATTCTAGACAAAAATCACAAAATACTGAAAATTGTGTTTTTTGACACGTTCAAGAACAGGATATTGCAACAAAATAGATTTTCATAGTTTTATGTCAGCATAAATGTAACTGTGTGCCTTCAAATATTCATAAAAAACTAAACATCTTTCCTCTTAGTTCTGTAGTTTGGAAACGACAACAGTAACTCAGAGATTCAAATTCGGACTAAAATCTAGTCATTTTCAAAAGTTTTTTGTTAGACTGCACAAGTTATGCACATAATATACGTCGTACCCTCATGTAGCACAACATACATTTTGTCAAGAAGTTGGAGTATTGCCACTATCACGATATGACATTTCTTTTATTATAAACAAAATTTGAGATGATACTGATATTAATGTGAACGATACCATACGGCAGTGTTCGTGTTCGGAAAGCATTTTATATAAATAAAAGCTTCACAGCATGTTCGTGAGGAGATCACAGTGTTAAATAACATGTTTGTCTGTCTTTACAGGACAAGATGGACGGCTTTGTTCCAGCTCACTTCCTAGGATGGTACATCAAGGTTGGTTTGAAATAGGCTGCCTCACACTCCCGACTGAAAACAATTCACCAAACGATTCAACTGGTTTCGACTGAACTGGTATTGTTCAGTGACCGAGAACAACCTGACAGCTGCTTCATTAAAATAAACAAACATGCTTCATGAAAGCAGTAGAGCATGTGACATAAAAATGATCTTCGTGCCAATAAGTCCTGCCGGATGACAACACTTTCCTAGCCGGTAGTTACAGATAGCAAGCATTTAAATGCAAATGACGAGGTGCACGTTTAAATACATTTGACTTTCTGAGATTACAAGCATCTCAATCAGTAAATACCAATTCATACGCCATTTGCCATATTGAGATAAAAACCTATAATATCTTTGCAAATAAAGAATGAAGACGGGCTTGTGTGTTTTTGTAGTGTGGACTTACGACTGAACGATGTGAAGTTTCTTTCTCTGGTATCTTGCTGACCTCCTCCTACTCTATTTCGACTCATTGTCCTTTCTTTTTTTTTTTACTCCCTTTTCTTTCCTTCAGACTCTGATGATTCGGGACTGGTGGATGTGTATGATAATCAGTGTCATGTTTGAGTTCCTGGAATACAGCCTGGAGCACCAGTTACCTAACTTCTCAGAGTGCTGGTGGGACCACGTACGTACGAGTATTCCTGCTTTTCTCCGCTTGCACACCACAACACAACAACACATTTGCAATAAGAAAGTCAGAGTAAGAATCGATGCCATTAATAACAGAATTAACTCCGTCATCTAGAAGCGAGAAATTGTACAGAACATCAAGACACTTGCTCTTAAAGGCCTGACGGTGTTAACAGCAGATGTAATGCTGGAATTCTACCATAAAATATAATAAAACAACAACAACAACAACAACAACACGTTTTGCATTTGTCAGACGGGTGTTAAATGAGAATGTGCTACAGAGAGTAGACATCAGTAGACTGAACGGACTTTGTTCAGATGTGTCCACATTAGAGGTTTTCTGTCTTGTGACAGACACAAGTTGCAGTTTCTCAAAACAAGGAGTGAACAGAAAATGTAGTGTAACTGTAAAAATAAAAAAAAAGTTTTGCAGAACAGTTTGGTAAATTCTCCGTAACTCTGAGCTGTTGCTCTGCAGCACAGCGACCAGTGAAGGGGCCGAGTGTGGAGCAATTAAAGCCGTTTCATTTTTGCTTTTTAAGATTTATGATAGCAATTAAGTGCCCTTTGCTCGTATGATAAAAAAATATATATATATATTATAATATACCAGCAGAAAAACAGGCGGTAGGCAACACAAGTGATAGCAGAAAAAAAAAAAAAAAAACGAGTGAGCACCATTAGAAAGCAATAAAGCAACACAATTAAATGTTATCAGACAAACAGTGAGGATGTTATACCAGTCTGAACCTGCGTCTTGTCATCATCTGCTTCTACTTGACGCTGATAGGTTTGTAGTCCGGCACAGGTCCGACATCCGGCTGGGTTATAACTTGGGCTCGTAGCCTCGAATGAATGAACGGATTCCTTTCGTTGCCACTATACTGTTATTGTTATCGTTATTAATATGACATGACTAAATAACTTGCTTATTTAGAATTTTTGCTGGCATCAAATTCAAAATAAGACGGGATTGGAGATCCACTGTAAAATAGAGAAACTATTCTGAAAAAAAAAAAAAGATTATTTAGCTTCAGAGGACACACACACACACACACACACACACACACACACACACACACACACACACACACACACACACACACACACACACACACACACACACACACACACACACACACACACACATTTCATTCTGTCGGACAGCTGGATTTTTCTGACGTCATCAAACTTCCATAATCTTAAAAGAAAGACCGAGTGATAGTTTTCCTTCTCGGCAGACTGCAACAAAACGAGCAGCCGAGTCGGAGAGCTGTTAGTCGAGCAACGTCTCTTCACTCCCACACGGTCCTAAGAAAAGGTCCAATCTAACAAGCTTGTGTGGGTGCATCGCAGCTACGGAGGAGCAGCGTTATGTCGCCCCTGAATAACATGTCGTGTTTTTTTTTTTTTTTCCGGTTTTCTCCCTCCAGTGGATCATGGACGTGTTGGTGTGCAACGGTATGGGGATCTACTGTGGCATGAAGACCCTGGCCTGGTTGTCGATGAAGCCGTACCAGTGGCAGGGCCTCTGGAACATTCCTACCTACAAGTACGACGCCATATGAGCCGCACGACGCAGACCTCGGCTCAAGCACAAATTTCAAACGCATTTACTTGATTTTAAAACGTATTTCTTTCACCGCCCCACGCTGATCGTCCCCCAACATTGCCGTGTGAGGCTAACCTATTTGTTTGTTTCTAACTGTGTCTCTGCTCTGCGCCTCCAGGGGGAAGATAAAGCGAATAGCGTTCCAGTTCACTCCTTACAGCTGGGTCAAGTTTGAGTGGAAGCCTGCTTCAAACCTTCGCCGCTGGCTCGCCGTGTTAGGCATCATCTTCATGGTAAGACGTATCCTGTTTTTACTGACATGAAAAGGGAGAACTTTGGGTAATTATGGCAACCAAGAATGAGATTACAAAACATTTAAAAGAACTGAAAATGAAACGCATACCCTCATCATGTCTTTAGAAGAATCGTAAGGTGTCATCACACCTTTCCTGCCCCCATATGTACGCGGCCTACTCTTGTTTTATCCTCCGTTCTTACTCCACTGCCCGACACCTGAATTCATTTCACGAGTCTTAAACAATTAGTTGATAGGATATTAAATGAATCGATGACGAGCACACGTTTGTGTCCTTTTCTTAATCGCTGCGACCTTTCCTACTTTTCTTCAGCTCCTTGCGTTCATCTCGGTGCTCTTAAATTAATACGTGCATCGTTTGATCTCCTCCCTCGTCAGTTCCTCTTGGCGGAGCTGAACACCTTCTATCTGAAGTTTGTGCTGTGGATGCCTCCTGAACACTACCTGGTGCTGCTCCGCCTCGTCTTTTTTGTCAACGTGGGCGGCGTAGCCATGCGGGAGATCTACGACTTCATGGATGACCCGTGAGTAGCGACGTGGAGTCGGGTGGTGGGTGGTGGGTGGTGGTGGGTGGTGGTGGTTTGCATTGGTTAGTCGTATGTATGAGTGAAGAGAGTAACACGCTGTCAGAATCAGTCAATCGTAGCACAGGCTTGTCTATTGTGTGTCGTACATGTATGAGGAGCCCGCTGACGTTCACCGAGTGTTTGCTGTTGTCTTTCGAACACGTCAGAATGAATCACATCTTAAATCGGAAAAGTAGATAATGAGTCACACCGTTGGAAGTTGTTGGAAGAAATCGGATCGGTCAAATGTTTGATCAAAAAGTTCAAGACATTTCCTGCTGCACACAAATGGAAAGCACCGCAGTAACGCACATAAAGCAGCGGGAAGCTTTATCTTTTGTCAGTAAGGGTTCCAGGTTTCGTCCCTTGATCTGCATCAGCACCTGAGTTACACGTGTTTTTTTTTAGGTGTTTTTTTTTTACCAATAGTACACGCGAGGACCTGAAACTTGATTACAGAGCAACATCGAATTTTTGGGGGACAGGAAGAAGTCGCAGGGAGACAAATCTGTGAAGTGGTGGTGGTGGTGGTGGGGAGCAACGGTTGTTGTTGCAGGCTAGAAATCTGTGCGTTTTCGAGGTGGTGTGAGAGGACCTGCCGTCGTGCTGGAGAAAACAAGCGCCATCACACCGCAGCTCAGCTCATTTGCGCAACATGTTTTCCCTCAAACGCCTCTGAACAGATCAAAGTAGAACTCCGTCTGGTCCCGGGGAGTGAATTCACGGCCACAACCCGCTGATCTGAAGAACCTTCTTCAGTCGCGGACAGTGACGGTCCTCTTGAAACGCAAATGCCTCTCAAAACACCTCGTCTGGATTATTGCTTCACTGCTCAGATCTATTGTGAAATCACCAGTGGTCACAAAAACGCTTGAAACGCAGCTGCTGATGTTGATAAAGCGACACGACAGGGAGTACTTGGTTACTGCTTCCTCCTGCTTTGTGCACATCACTGTGCTTCACCTCATCTGTGCACAACAGGAACAGTCTCTGGACTTTCGATTGCACCTCGCATACCAATAATGGCAATAAAAAAAGAACATCTACACATTGCAGATGGAAAAGAAACCTCTGTATCATTTCTGTTCGTATCGGGCATTTCTGTTTTTTAAGTTCCCCTCACGAGCATTCCCGATTTTTAGTAACAGAATCCAACAAAAATATTCCTTTTTATTTTATTTTTTTTCTTCTGCCTCTTATTCTAAGTCGGGCCGAGGTTGCCCTGCTAATGATACAGCGTGTATTTACCCTCATTACAAACTTACCTGCTGTATAAACAGTAAACTCATTCAGCCAGTTGAATGACTTTTCCACATTCACCCACTGCGTCATTTTCCCAACAGGAAGTTCCACAAGAAGCTGGGCCAGCAGGCGTGGCTGGTGGCAGCGATCACAGTGACCGAGTTCCTCATCGTGGTCAAGTATGACCCCAACACCATCATGCTGCCCATCCCCTTCTTCATCATGCAGTGCTGGTTCTTAGGAATGTTCCTCATACTCATCTGGACCCTGTGGAGGTTTTTCATCCGGTAAGAAAGCGGGGCCGGTTACCGGTGAGGGTTGGAGACGACGTAGATGCTTAGAAATCGTACTGAACTCCCCTTCTGCAGGGGAGGCGCTGATGTTTGGTGCAAATCAAGAGAACTGTGAAAATGGTCTGCATTTGAAATGTGAACCATGTTTACTATTTCCGGCTGCAATTTTCTCAGTTTAAAGTACTTTCCGTCCAACCCTGGAACCCGAGTCCAGGTCCAAATTATATTTGTTGTATTTTTGTTAGGCGGGTTTTCAATTTGGGTCTGTGGTCTGCGCGCTCTATTCTGTCCGACAATGTGTGCACGGTGTTCTCTTCCTCGGCCTATTTGGGTTTATTGGACACCCCGAGGTCTGTTTGGCACAGATTCGGACCGTCCCTCGGTCCCGTTTCTTTATTCGACTGCTGAGGTGTTTCTTCGTGTCGGGTTCATGCAGGTTTTTGACTGGTCTGTCTCACACCGGGTCCCAATTTAGACTTGTGAACATGCAAATCATAGGAAGGGAAAGAACGTAATCAGTTTACATGCTGCAGTCAGGTGAAAGTCGCTGCGCCAACAAAGGACAATCTAACCACCGCTGACTGTCAGCAATGTCAGTGATCCAATCCAGTGTGAGTTTCAGCAGCTGGTCCTGCGGGTTGTGTTTTTTTTTTTTGTCCTTGTGAAGTGATGTGACTCCGGTTACTCTGATTCCCCGTCTGTTGACTAGTGTTCCTGTAAACGCAGCCCTGCCCCAGCATGTGAAGTTTCTTGTCTGTTTTCTCCCCCGTCCTCCCTCCTTTTCTCCCTCCCTCCCTCCTGCTCATGCTCAGCAGTAATGCAGTCATGTCCTTGTTCAGTGAGGTAGGCGTAAGAGAGACGTGCCTGGCCCGATCCACTCCCTCCGACCAACACTGTTGGAGGTTTTGTTCCTCTGGCACGTCACTGTTTTAGATCCGTGATTATGATCGGAGGACCTTCGGTGTCCTCTGGAGAACACGGATGTCCCTCCACAGACCCGTCTCCCACCTGCACGTCACAGTACCATCTTCATCTTTTAGCATTTCCCTTCACATCATCTCTAGAGACATCCAGCTTCTGCTGACACTGTTGAACTGTTCACACACCTGCACACGCACACGCACACACACACACACACACACACACACACACACACACACACACACACACACACACACACCCAGAGAAAAAGAAGTGGCGAGTAGAGCCTGACTGACCCCTGGATTTTTTTTGGGGGAGCAATAACGATTTAAGGGGAAATAAAACAAAAATTGATATCGGTATGAGCCGACATGTTTCTCCATGTCCGGTTTGTGCAGGTGCTCATGTTGGTAAATAAAGTCGGCCAGCTGAAATATCAGTCGAGCTCCGGTGGAGCGCCGACCTGCCCATTCGACTCATGCCCGATCAAAGTAGAGAACGTTTTCCTGTTTACGAAAGATGTTGCTCCTTTTTGAGAGGAAAGCAGCCGATTTTATTTGCCACTTAAAAGAAAGTGAAGCTCCGTCACAACATGGAATTTGTCTCGTTCACTGGTTCGTGGGTCGATTAAACAAATGAACAGACTGAAAAAAAAAAAAAAAAGGCCACTTTCTTCCCTGCAGAGTCCGAACTCATTCCAGTTCTGCTTTTGTAAGATGCGGCAGATTCTGTAACACTCTGTTTCCTCTCGGAGCGTTTCTATTGAAGACAGGGATTCTGCATATATATTATACCATAAAGGGAACTCGATCTCTTGTCTGTACTGAAAAGCAAAAAATGATTTCAACAAAGATAAACGGGTGATTATTTATACAATGCACAGTAGCTCACTGAAGGCTTTGACTGCAAACGTACAGTGTATAAGGGATGTTTCTTGTTAACGAAGTAATCACTGTTATCTGTTTAAAAAAAAAGATCCTCCACTCTGAAGCTGGACGGCTGTGAAGCGCAGGAATGAACGGACTTTTTTGAAGAAGTCTGAGAAAACACATTGAGCAATCCAATTTGGAGCAGAAGGCAAATGTCTCTATTAATAGCGCGTCTGCTTTCCTCCCGTCTCCCCTCAGTGACATCACACTCCGCTACAAAGAGACCCGCCGGCGCAAACAGGAAGTCCCCATCGACTGGGACCGGCCTCTGGGCAACGGCAGCACGGCCGCCCCGTCCGGGCGAAGCAAGCTGAACGGCAGCTCGGAGACGCTGCGGCAGAGGAAGTCCTGAGAGGAAGTCAGCCGGTTGGCAGCGGGAGGGAGGGAGGGAGGGGGGAGGGGCGGGGTGGGGGGTGTTAATGGGGTGGTGGGTTGGGAGGGGGAGGGGGGGGGGAGGGTAATCGTGACACAAAGAGACACGTAGAGAGGCAGCCGGACGGACACACGGTTGCCGTGTAGACTGTTCTTGTGCCTACATGAACCGAGACGACGTGGAGCCACGGAAGGGGCCGTTTTCATGTGGTGCGTTGCGTAGTTGTTGTCACACTACAGGGATTTACCTCATTCTATTTTTTTAAGGACATTTGGGGAATTATACACAGGACAAGATCTTTTTTTTTTTTTGCGAGTAATATGTTATTTTGAATGTTGGGGGAGGGGGAGAGAGGGAGAAAAAGCTAAATCAAAGAGAGGCGGAGTAGTTTGGGAGGAAGATGCACTCTTAACCAATAATCGACAGCGGATTCCTTTTTCGCAGCTGCACTTTGTCTTCACTAATTAACCCGAGGTGAGCGGGAGCGTCGCGGCCGCCGCTGCAAGGACGCTTCGCTCCGCGTCGCGCAAGAGTTCCCGCGGGCGCGACGACGACGATCTGGATTCTGCTTATCGTCCGCTGCTACGCAAACTCCCGTTTCCATTTTGGCCACGTCATTTACCAAGCAGCGGTCAAATTTGAAGCTGGTCGATAATAATAAGGAGTCGGTTGAGTTCAGATGACACTTTTCACTTATTACGGCGCATTTTTTGTTTTTTTTTTGTTTTCTTTTCTTCTCCTTTAAAGTGAGTTCGATCCCAGGTTCATCGCTTACGTGCGGGGGGGGGGGGGGGGGCTTTCGGCTTTTCATTCCCAGGTCAGGGGTTCCCTTCCGGAGGCCTCGAGAGGTCGTCGTCGCCGAGGAGTCCCGACACGGAAGGGGAAAGCCGGCGGAAGCCTTTTCCCTCCTCTCCGACTTCGCTCTCGAAAAGAACGTCGAGTTTGTAAAAAGGAAGAATCAAGATGTACCATATTCTGGTTATTTAAATGGTGACAAACGGGATTATAGTTTGGGTGTTTTTGTAAATGTTTAGTTGTGACTGCGGCTATTTCGTCAGGCTAAATCGACCATAAACAGCAGATTGTACTCGAGTTGCTTTTTGTGGAACGAGGTGGAGAGCGAGCTGCAGTCTAACCAACACGCGACAATCAACACGGCTTGAACGCGGAGACGGGCCGCGGAGACGGGCCGCGGAGACGCGCCGCCTCGCCAGCAAATCCCCCGGCCGCGGCATCGCGTTCGAGGCGGGGCTCCGCCGTCCGCATCGGAACGCGAGTTTGACCCCCCCCCCCCCCCCCGACGCCAAATGTAATTCGCGCCACGCGTCGCGGCTGAACTTGCTCGGAGACCGGCTTCGTCCTCAGAGGAGGGGCGTAGCGGTCCGACGGGGGGGGGGAACCGCCACCTACCGCTCCGTGCGGTCCAAATATTTCACGCGCCGTCAGCCAGAGCTTCGATCACTCTCGCCGAACCCCACGAACGCCACGCAGACATGTTTGCATGTCAAACTGCTGTTGAGCCTCATTTCGATTCCTTTCAATTCCCTCGCGGCCATCGGCTGCGAGGTCACCGGGAGGTCAAACCAAAAATCGCCTGAAATGTGACACAAATTCAGCTCCCTCACGCTCGAGTCGGAATACGTGAAGTCGTCTTCGTTGCTTCGGGTCTGTGTGCCAGCAGCAACGTCGCTAAGCGCGGAGCTGACGCGAGCGGCCGACGGGGAATTCGTTGGCGCGACGGTTCATTTCCCCCAATCAAACCTCGCCGGGTCGTCCAGCTGTGGCGTCTCCACGACAAGGGTCTGATGCCATTTTGTGATTGTGGTTGAATTTAAAATGATTTAACTTATGTTGTGCATTTTTTCTCTCGTTTCTCACATTTAATAGACAAACCGATGAGTCACGATGATAACCTGGAGATGCGTCCGATCGTGGAAAAGCTCGTTAGTCGCAGCTCTCGTTAAATGTTCAAACCTCTTCACGAGGAGACCAAAAATTTGCTTCACGCCGACCGACGGTGGTCGTCGTCCACACTGTCAACCAAAAACCTTCTCGTCTTTGTCCTGATCATTCCTGTGTTGCTCGTTGTGCCCCAGTGACTCCGTATCTCATAGTAGGCCAGAAAGTAGAAGACGTGCGTGAATTTAGCTCCAAACGTTCCTGTTGTAAGCTCGGCTTAATGACGCTACAGTAATTGTCTGGTGAATGTAAATCCATCAGAATCTGCCGTTCAGATGATGTTGTGCAAATTTAAAAGCCTAAAATAATGTTTAGATGATGTATCAAAGTTTGTACTTGTATTCCTGTGCTGTGCTCATTCAGTCGCTTGAGAAGTTTGCTTTTTTTTAGATGTGTTCATGCCTCGGATTGGTCGGAGTGCTTTTGTTTGAAATACCTAAAAACTTTAAAAAAAAAAAAAAAAAAAACCAACCCAAGTCATGGATTTGCACATCCACAGAACATGAACCAAATCAGAAAAAAAACCAACAACCCGGGACCTTCTCCTGGAGCGTGTGAGGGTTCGCTGTAGTTCCACTTGCAGCCACACGGAGGCGGCAGACGCTCCGTTGTCTCTGCACCCCCCCTCCCCTCCCCCCCTCCCTGTGCAGTTGCGTCTCATCAGCAACCTGCTGTAAAATGCCATTTTTCAATTTGGTTTGTGTAAATGTGAACGTGTTAAAGATCTTACAAACTGACATATGCTGCTGCACCACAGAATTTTATAATGTTTTCAATAAAATCAACAGAAAATCTGAGTTTCGTCAGTCTGTGGGATTTTCTGAATAAATCGGGCGACGGAGAGAGAACGTTTATTTGGGCTGACGAGGCGAGTGCTGTCGTGTGACCGTGACATGCAAAGTGCGTAATGAATCTTTTTCCTCTCGTCCGTACTGTAGAGACTAAAGGTTCACCGTTTGCTGCCTTTTTTTTTGTTGTTTTTTTTGCCCAGCGGAGGCGTTGTCCATGCTGGGTGAGTCGGGTCGGTTTACAGTTTCTGTCACCATGGAGACAAATATTCCAACCGGTTTGATCACAGCGTCTGCCCCGAAACCCCAGGAGCAGGGCAGCAAATACTTTGCTCTTTATTATTCTTTCTACTCGTTTTACCTCGCAAGTACACTTTATTTTGGAGCCGCCTGCCTTCGCAGCTGTACAAACATTTCCTGGCGCTTTCGAGACTTCCTCACCGATCACCGTGGTGGCTGACGGCTCGGGAGGTCGATCAGCTGCTTTAATCCCCGGCCTCCGCCCGGCCGCGAGGTACGGAGGCCCGACACGCGACTCACTGACGAGCCGTAAGCTCACGGCTGGATAATCGATGCTGCAAAGTGGGGGTTTGTTTTTTTTTTTCCTCTCCCCTGTTCTCAGGCTGGTAAAGTGTTCATTTGCTGTCCTTCTGTGTTGGTCCTGTGACGGACAGGTGACCTGTCCGGGGTGTAATAATAATAATAATAATAATAATAATAATATTAATGATGGACGGATGTAAAAATTGTCTCCGGGGAGGTGCGAAGTTTAACGTGAAGATAAAAGTGTCCCATAAATGAATGAAGAATTCACATTTACCCGAAAATTAAAAGCGGCGGTTATTTCGATTCAAATCTTTCTGGGTATCAAATATTGTTTATTTGTCTCGAACTAAATTAGCGGTCTCCTTGGTTTCTGCCCTCGTCCCATTATAATCGCACCAAATTCCACAGTTCATAAAAAAAAAAAGTTGTGTGCAAGATCAGACGGGTGTTTTCAGTCCGACATGAAAATAACCCGTTTGCTTATGTTCATGGGCAGCGTGCACGTAACGAGGAGTTATTTGGAGCCCGGTAGTTTTAGAATTGGAGCAGCGAAGCTCCACTTTTATTGCATAAGTTCGTCCGTCTTTCACCTGGTTTTCTTACATTTGAATCCCTTTTGCAAACACGTTAAAAGTGATTAGAATAAACTTGCATAGCGGTTCATTGTGCGATAAATATGGCGGTTCTCATACGTCCCTGCTGGTAGTGCATTCATCAGAACAGTTCAAACTCTCCGTGGCCTCCCTGAAGCAGCTGCAGTGGGTTTAACCCCCCCCCCCCCCCCTCCCCGAAAAGCATTAGAAAACATTGGACACAATGCAGTGCGGTCGAGCAGACAAGCGCTCAAGAGTGTAAAATACAAAGTAAAAGGATGGGAGAGGAATCATTTCATCGGAAAACAGAATCGGGAGCTTTAGAAACCGACCGCAGAATGTATTTTCATGCCTGAGCTCTTCCTCTGAACTTTGGTTTTTAGGATTAAAAGGACCAGCCTCCGCGGGCTGTTTGCTGATCTGAAGGTAAAAGGCAACGCGTGAATGTTCGAGAGAGTTTCGGTGCGCTCGGTCTCGTCCCACGAGCCGGCATGTCCGTCTGTGAGGGATTGTTGGGAGAAAAAAAAAAAGACCTCGAAGTTGAATCTTAAAAAATAAAAATAAAAAAAATGCACATTAACGGAACTATTATTTCAAAGAACATCAAAACTGGTACCGCAGCCGCTCCGCCGAGGTGAGGAAGGCGGGACGGTACCCGGTGCCCCCGAACAGCAGCGTCCTCTGGGCCGCGCTGGCCAGCAGCAGGTAGTCACGCTGGGCCGGGGTGCCGAGGACACATTTTCTATCAGTAACTGATTCGTGGTTGAACAGGATGCTGGTAAGTTTTCGATCAGATAGCTGCCTGTTTTCAGGGTCCAAAAACAACCCAAAAACAAACCTCTTTTATAAGAAACATTAGAAATATTCTGTGTAAAACGAGAGAAATAAAAATCTGCCGGTGTTTCTATGATCGGACCAGTTTGAAGCCTTGTCCAGTGTCCAGTATCGCCGGCGGAAACCAGTTGAGTTTGACCCTCTTGAGACACCGCAGGCAGACGCCGCAGATCCACAGCAGGTTCAGGCCGCCGCACCACAGCGCCAGCTGGACCACCGGGTAGGTCATCCGGGGGAAGTACATGCTCCAGTGGTTGGTGACGTCACTTCCTGTGGGCAGGTGCAGCGTGTAGTCGCTCCAGTGTTTGGAGATGCCGTATATGGCGGAGACCGGCCGGCCCCTCTCGGACCACTGGACGTCGCTGTTGGAGTTGCAGTTGTACTCCACCCACTGCGAGGTGAAGTCGCCGAGCTGCGGGGGGTCCTGCAGCTCCACGTCCGTCGCTCTGGCCAGCGTCGCGCCCTGCGCGGCCACGTACGAGCCCTCCACCTTCTTCACTCCCTTCACCCACGGCGACGAGTTGTCGCAGTCCAGCACCACGATGAGGCGCGAGCAGAAGCTGCCGTTCTTCTCCCTCCACCAGTCCAGGATCTGGTCCAGACAGAGCGCGTCTCCTCCTGGGGGGGGAACACAGAACGGTTACAGGGGACGCCGACTCAAACCGCCGGTGAGGGGAAACCAGACGGGGGTCACCGAAAAGATGCGGGGAGGGTCCGGATCATTTGCGCAATCGAGTCTGCGGCGGGGATCCGGACGCGTGCGACTACTGGAGACGACCGGGTCGTCGTCGGGGGTCCCGTCTCACCTGCCAGCGCCCACTCTCCCGTGCGGTGCGTGTGGCCGCTGTAGAAGATCACGTAGGTGTCGTGGCGAGGCCCGTCGGCCGTGCGGAGCTCCAGGAAGGACTTGATCTTGGCCTGCAGAGCCTCCAGACTCACCCCGCTGGTGGAGTAGTCGCAGCCGAACGTCTCGATGAGGTGGTGGGCGAAGAAGCGCTGCACGTTGTTCAGCATGCCCGTCGAGCGCCTGTTCAGGTCCTGCACCTGACCGGGAGGCAGCAGCGTCGCATGACCGTCGGGGCTGCGGGACCAAGAAGAAAGTCGCGGGTCGGTGAAGACTGCCGTCGTGTCGGTTCCCGTCAAGTCAAAAGAATATCTGCCGAGTCGACGGCGTGTCGAAAATAAAGAAAGTCCGGCGAGTGTGACTGATATTAGAGGGCCAAGTAGCCTAAACTGGGGGTGGGCAGTCCCCCCCCCCTATATACAGTCATGTATACAGTGTAGATCAGGTACACAGTCATGTATACAGTGTATATCCATCTATTTATTGAGAGAATATTGATTCGGCCGACATGAGATCAGCATCTTTAACGTTGGTATCATCTGTGATGACTCTTGTTGAATCAGATGAACGAGCAGTACAAACTCGTTCTGATCATTCACCTCCAGACCTATTTAACGTAATAACGCTCCCTTCAGCGATTTTTTTTTTTTTTTTTTCCCAGGGTTTAGCTTTGTTTTCTATTGGGAGGACCCGGCGGGCCCGGATTCGGCTCCGGCGCCGCGTTTTTGTCAACGTGCAGGTCTGAACTAAGCGGGAGGCGTTTCCCGCTCTGCCGCCGGCCTGACTCGTCCCTACCTGCAGTAGTTGGTGGGGATGACCACCGCGTAGCCCACGCACGTTCCTCCCAGGCTGCTCCCGAGCTCGCGGAAGAGTCCGTGGAAGAGAGACTCCAGAGCCAGGACGAGCAGCAACGTGCTCACAAACTCACTGCTGGACGCCTGCGGGGCACAAAGAAACACTGCTGTCAAATAAAAGTGGAACCTGAGACGTGATGGCGAGGAACCCTGCCGCCGCCGCCGCTTTCCAAAACTTGATGGGGGTCTAAATAAACAAGTAAACAATGGAGTACAAGATTTGTTTTTATGAACTAACAGGAGACACGGTCAATTCAAATCATTTGTTTCGTTACAAAAACTTCTGCGCGGTTTACGATTTAACAGAAAGGCACAAGTTTGATCCGTTTGAGCTTTGATGGGATTCACTTGTCACACTCCCCGTTGCGCTTTACTCTGCGAGGATGTAAGAACACCGTGTCGGACTGTTCTGTGTGAAGTGTAAATCAGTCCCGGCCCGATTCTGCAGCACAGAAAAGGGTTCCGGGACGCCGTCCGGTCGCTCTTACCTGCCAACACAGAGCGGCGACGGCAACCGTTGACAGCAGCGTGAAGAGCACCAGGCGCTCCGAGATGAGGCAGAAATGCCTGACGCCCTTTGAGGCCATGACCTTGTCCAGACCGCTGACCTCCGACCCCTGGGACAGGCACATCCTCTGGCAGTCGCTGAGCTTGGTGTGAAAGCCCCACAACGTGATGACGAACACCATGTGGCAGATGGCCCAGAAGAGCGCGCACGCCACGAAGCCCGGGACCGTCAGGTACCAGCGGTCCAGGTCGGTCACCTTCCGGGCCGCCAGGACGATGAAGGTCGCCTCCGCCAGCAGCAGCGGCAGGAGGGACAGGCGGCGCCACAGGCCCCTCCGCACGAGGAAGGGCCGCCAGCGCTCGGTCACCGACAGCCCGCTGAAGTAGACGTCCAGCAGAGGGTCGCAGACGAGCCGGCCGAAGAAGCAGGCGAGGGCGAACGGGTTGGCGGCGATGTCCAGAGACCTGAAGAACAGCAGGGCGCTGATGACGGCGAAGCAGACCAGGACGGGAAGAGCCAGGACAGCCTTCATCCGCAGGGAGACCACCACCGCGGCCAGCGCCGCCACCAGCACCGTCACGCTCAGGGACTTCTGGACGAGCAGCGTCGCGCTGGCGACGGCGAAGCCCGCCAGCTGCAGCCGCTCCGCCGAGGTGAGGAAGGCGGGCCGGTACCTGGCGCCCCCCAACAGCCTCTCCAGCAGCGCCCACAGCGCCCTCAGGGCCGCGCTGGCCAGCAGCAGGTAGTCGGCCGCCCGCTCCTTCGCGTCGCTCCTCCGGGCCGGGGCGTCGAGGAAACAGAGCAGACCCAGCAGGAAGCCGAACCACAGGTGCAGCAGGCTGAGGCTCAGCCGCTCCATGTGGAGGTAGTAGTGCAGGACGCCGGCGACGCCGAGGACGCACAGAGCCAAAACCAAGACGACGAGCAGCGTGGACTCGGCGGTCCTCTCCCACCGGGCGTACAGACCCAAACACAGGGCCGCGAGCAGGTTCAGGCCGGACAGGTAGCCGAGCCACCGGACGGAGGACCACACGCTCACCTCGCCGTTCACCTCCTCCAGCCGGGTCATGCCCGCGCGGAGGCCGTGGCTGACGCAGTAGCGGAGGAAACGACACATTTTATTTTTTTTTGGGGGGGGGGGGGGACACAAAAAACAAAACAAAAAAAAACGAACCGCCCAAGAGCCACAACAGGCACTTTAGAGGAGTTGAACGCGGGGTTTAGTCTCCTGTTGTGACGTCACAAACCCCGGAACAGTCGCTTTCAGCGGTTAGCTTAGCGAACGTCCGCGCGGCATCTTCGCGTCGCGTCAACGTCAGCACTCGGAAACATTCACATCTTGAAAGTCGTCGCTCGTTCGCCTTCGTCTGTTCGACGGCTGCAGACGGAGCACCGGGACGCCTGTCAGGACTGTGAAGTGCATGTCGGTCCAAAAAGTTTTGTCACGTCCAAACTTTTCCGGGGGAACTCCGCCGCCATGACGCCCGATGCGGCTACGGCAAGTCCGGAAGGTCAAAACTGTGCTTTACCGCGTTCAATGGTCAGACCGTATTTTTGAGCTCAAGTTTTCTTTTTTTTTTTTTTTTTTTTTTGTCAAATAGTCTGTTTGGCGTATAGATATAATAATTAAATGAACGAGGGTGAAACTTGATTAAAAAGGCTCAGCTCGGGCTATTTGCCGAGTTGCTTTTGCTGGAGCTTTCATGTGTTAATTTCGACTTTTTATGGGTGCAGAAGTTTTACTCCTGATAATCACGGCGATGTCATTTTTTTTTTCAGATTTTAATTGTGGTTGTTTCGCATGAACTATTATTGGAGAAAATCAAAATCACAATGTTTTGGACCAAAAACCCCAAATTTCAATATTGCAATGAATTTGCAGGGATGACTATCGGTCCTTTGGCAAAAATATTTATATAGTTAAGATTTTTGATGAATAATCATCAGTATTGTGGATATAAGGACTAAGTGAATGAAGGAAAATCTAGAACATCCTGGTGAGTTCAGAATATATTGTAGCGCAGTCTTTTAAAGCAGGAAAAGACAACACTGGTGCAATATTACCAAATTATGGTATTCTACATGTAGGATGATATCTAGTCTCATCATGATATAATAAAATATAGATTTCCTCCTGAAAAACACAACATCATGAGTTGTACACAGTTTTATTTTGAATATTTAAAGGTAAAGGTGAAAAAAAAAACACACACGCACAAACATCTTACACTTACATTCATTTATAAAAGAGAAATACAACCATTCTATAAGCACACGTTGTTCTGCATTGTTGAAAATGTTGATAATGGAGATGAACCATTTCATGCAAATGGACCAAAAGAAACACTGGAAGACAAATCACAAAACACGCTTCTCCGAAGTCTGAATATGTGTGGAACTGTGAAATGTTAATTTTTTTTGTTGTTTTTTTTCTTTCTGTTGAAACAGGAACTATCAGCAAAGGAACTGACTGTAGAAATGATATGGAAATGTCAACAACACGCTGCATTACACCAACACTGGAAATGTTTCTTGTTCCGTTAATATGACAAAGGAGAGCTATGATTATCTCCAGGTGCATGCAAAGTCTGTTTGCAACATAATCATGAACAAAGAAGGCACCTTATACTTATTGGTATTATCTTATTGTCCCATCATATCGGTTGTAAAACTGTCATCACGGGAAAAGAATTACATTTTGTGACACCCTTTGGGATCAATGATAAAGTGCCACCGACAAACAAACAAACAAACAAACACATCGACGTAAATTCTTTCATTCACACTGAAAAACCCAACCACACCCGCACATTTAGCCCGTTCAGGAACACACACGCTCATTTCACCTGGTAGTGTCTTTAGCTAAAAACCTGCAGTATACAGTTTCTTCAGATCTGGCTTCGCTTGCTGTTGCTAAAAATCGACATCCTTTCACTCGTTTCAGAGGTTCCCTATGACAAAACTGTGAATTAGTGCAAATCTTCTTCTGTCGAGGTGAATTTTTGGACTGTGAGGAGCTCAGATCTGGATCGTTTTGGAGGCAGAGTATTTTTACTTTATTTTCACATCAAAGTTAAAAAGTTGTGTCGAAGGGTAGCGGTGCTGTAAAGTACAACCTTTGCAGTGTTTCTCTGCTGGAGAATTAATAGGAATAATATCTGTAAGGACATTGAAAGGAGGAAAAAAAAAAAAAAAAGAAGAAGTGCAATACCTATTTTGCACTCGTACCTTGTTATACAATAAGTAAACAGTTAAATTTTCACATTAGTAAACCTAGTAATACTCCTACTGTAATGGTTCTGAAAATGTTTAAAATGCTACAAATACCACTTTCTTGTAAAAGATACACCACTCATTCAGCAGATGCCATGTTAAAATGGCATTGCATCACTTTTCACTGGACAACACCAATGTTTGACTGAGAATATATATTTCAAAACGATGAATTTCTTTTTTCTTTTTTTGTTTTTTTTCTCTTGGAAAACTAAATGCACATCTTGAATTTTCAGACTGTGACAGAAAGCAAGCGTACCAGTCCACTCATTCAACCTCAGTCTCTCCAGTGCAATCAAACTCCTGTCAGACCGCTTGGGGTTTGCTGGATTTGGCTTTTGTACGAAGCAGCCTGCGACACTAGCTTATTCAAACGGAGACTGAGTACAGGATGTAGACAAGCTGACTTCTGTTGCGGAGAGCTGATTGGAAGATGGGGTGGAAATCAAGGAGCGGGAAGTTTAGATATGTTAAGGGCATTCAATTTCCAGCTCTTAAAAAACCTAGCTATTTATCAAAATATATCCATCTGTGTGTGTGTGTGTGTGTGTGTGTGTGTGTGTGTGTGTGTGTGTGTGTGTGTGTGTGTGTGTCTGTTTATGTGTGTGTGTGTATATATATATATATATACGTGTGTGTGCCGTCAGAGGAGCGTGGATATGAGAAAATAATCTGTAAACTTCTGTCTTTCACACTGTGCAAACTGCATTGTTTGGAGAGGAAGGGGAGGAGAATGCAGCAGGTTTAATTTGGCAGCGCAGCAGTTGAAGGGGAGGTGACGGGTAGGTAGAGAACAAGGGCGGGCTGGGGGTGCTGGTTTAGCCTAACTCTGAAGCAGGATGGGATCCTCTATCTCGTAAAAGCCAGGCACTGAGCTGCTCTGGCTCTCCCCAGAATCCGAATCGTAGGGCGTGTCCGGTAGCTCTGTGAAGCCCCAAGCCAGCTGGTCGTCCTCGAACTCGGAGCGCTCCTGCGACGGCATGTCGGCGCAGTCTTCCTCCTCGTTGGAGTTGAAGTCCTGAGGGATGTAGAGCATCTCGGGGTAGTTGCGCGACACCAGGTCGCTGGTGGTGGCGAGAGACACTTTACGGAAGGCAATGAGATGCATGTGGGAGTACTTGATGTACTTGTAGCGCTTGAAGCCCAGCGACTCCACCGCCACGCGCCAGCTGCGCATCATGAGCGCGTGGCGGTTCTGGTGGGAGGAGTCGGGTGTGATGATGAGCAGCAGGCCGTGCAGCTCCAGCAGCTCGTGGGCCTTCTTGCAGCAGATCCAGCGCTGGTACGGTGAGGGGAAGTAGGAGAGGAGCAGGGAGAAGACCACCACGTGGAAGAGCTGAGCCGGCAGAGCGTCAATGGGGTTGTGGAGCTGGCGGAGGAAGGCCTCTACGGCGTCGCCGGCCAGCTGGAGAGGCTGCTGGAGCTGCAGGTTGAGGAAGTCACACTTGTACACACTCTGAAATGAGAAATTTGACAGAAATCATGATTCAAATGTGAACTTCTATTCCAATCACCAAAGTCACACCACTTAGTTTCATCACTTGCAGCTGCAGGATGCGCAACGTTTTTTGTTCTGCTTTCTGCTGAACTTGCCTCTCGGACTGTAAACCACATCACTGACACCTCTGGCTGACTCAGTTCTGCTGTTGTTGTTGTTTTTTTTGCATGTAATGCAAACACTTTGCACCCGGGTAGGAAAACCTCACGCAAGAATTTAAAATGCGTCATCGACAAAAAGGTGAACAGGAAGAAGAAGCACTCGTACCTCGACTGCAGGCACTATGTCAATCCCAACTGTCAGGAACTCGTCAAACTTCAAGAAAGGGTTGAAGCAGCTTCCCACATCAAGAAGGCGCATTTTCCCCAGCTGAGAGATCGAACTGTAGCACAGATGTGGAAGAAGTGTCAGCGTCTGCAGCTCGCATGTAAATACCAGCAGTGTACCATGTAAATATACTAATGAGTGCAGGTAGCTGATACACAGGTCCATAGGAAACGTTTCATAAAGGTAATGGGTGTTAAAAATAAAGCAATCAAGAGATAGATAGATAGATAGATAGATAGATAGATAGATAGATAGATAGATAGATAGATAGATAGATAGATAGATAGATAGATAGATAGATAGACAGACAGACAGACAGACAGACAGACAGACATCATTGACCTGCTTCACCACTTCTGAGGTGATATTTCAGCATCAAAAGTTAATGACATGCAGCGTGTAAGTGGTTTTCAAAACGGTCATGAATCCTGATGGATAAAGACTGTTAACACAACATTTATCCCTTAGTTTGCATTACATTTACTCAATATTGTCACGTGATTTGGTTGAGTTGGAAACGCTCTTCAGGTCAAACTTTAAATGTTAATCCTTTAATAATCAATTTAAATGAGTACATTTAAGTATGCATGTTCATATTGTGTGTAGTATGATGTACACTGCAGGCTGTAGGGGACCTCCGTGTAGAGCATGAACACCCATCTGCAAATGAATATTCAGGTCTGTCCAGTACGTTTAAGAATGAAGTAAATCAACTTTCAATCTTTAAACGGTTTTGCCTGGCTGGAATGTTGAATCCAGAGTGAGTGGATGTTTCATTGTTTTAAGGCTTGTGCAGTGTTGACCGCTTCAATCAAACAAATACAGTAAATTCTGAGCCGGAAGGATGCAGTCAGTTCAAGTATCCATAATGTATCGTAAACTACTGACCTGCGGTTTAAGGAAATTGAAAAAATAAAGAGGTCACAGTAGAACTCGGTGTTGACAGATCCTAGAGAACATACTGGTGGTGGCCAACACCGCAAATGTCAAACAAAACCCACCCGGTTGCGCCCCTGACCTGATGCACCCTCTTCAGTCTTGGACAGTAATGTTTTACCCCTCTAAAAACACGAATGTCACTGAAGAGCACCTCACCAGGCTCATTCCTTTATTGCCATGGGCCCTCTGAAACATTTCAAGGGTATCCGTTTCCAAATTCCTGAGTTTAACACAAAATCTGATGTGGCTCAAGTCCATGGTGACATCGCAGCAGCATACGTACCAAATATTTACTCACAAAAGCTACTGGTTCCGCCTGCTCCATACATTACTCGGCTTTGTGCCTTTGAACTAGGCGTTACCATAAAACAGGTGGCCTAACAGAAAGAAGAGCATACCACGAAGATCGGTATGTCCTCAATATGTGACACGATCAGTATGTAGTATGAAACTGGGACAAAGATTACAGGCTGTTGATGGAAAGGGAAAGATGTGTCTCTTCATCTTGTTTGCATTGTGGCTCCGGAAAATCTCAGGTCCCGAAAAGTTTCCTTTGTTTTCCGTCTTATTTGCAAGCGATTCTTTTTGTTGTACTTTCCCCATCTAATTGACGACTCCCCCGCGTCCTTATCTTGTGACCTACAACCAACTCTGTATTACCATACAAAAGCAGGTACAAAGGGAATGGGGTTGACGGTCTACTGTTTGTCCCACTGTATAAAAGCTGCCCTACGGAGGAGGGAAGGACCCCTTTTCTTTGCTGGACACCTCTCTTTGAGGGTGCATGTACGTGTTCCTTCTTGCAAGAATAAATGTCCGATGTGGTTTTTTTTGTGTGTGATTTTGAACCGAGCCTCTTGAGTAATTTTTCCAACAGTTGTACCGAACATGTACAACAGAAGGCGATGTTACTGCAGCTCACCTGGGGATGGTGCTGTACGGTTGGGCACTGACAGCTGCTGCAGTCAGACCCACGGCGAGCGTGGCGCTTTTCTCATCTTTTTCTAACATTCTTTTCATTCCACCGTCCAAGAAAAACTCTTGACAGACACTGGAGACACAAGCGGAATCGAAATAACAGAAGTGTCACAGACGCTCCTCCTGCAGGTATACATTGGTCAGAGTTCACAGAGTTCAGAAATCAAAAGGCATTTTGAAGTCAGCGGTACCTGCGGCACCATTCGATGCGGCCCTCTCCTTCGCAGTTTTTGGTCCAGTGGTTGTCGGCAAGGTTCTTCATGGCGAGGGCGTACTCGCTCAGCGTCTGCTCATCCTCACAGTGCTCACGCCAGATCTTGTCAAAGTCGCCCACTGAGGGAAAAAAAATAACAATAATAATAATTTTAAAAAAAATGTAAAAATCACAAACCGAACAACTTAAAATCAATTCAGACTTTCAATGGCAGCTCGAGATGCCCATCTCATCGTGCCCAGCAAGTAACAAACATTCACAACCTACTTGCCAGCTTTGGTCATCCACTTTAGCACCAAAACATGATTGTACTTCTTAGAAAAAGCTCAGGCCACTGCTGGTACTCCGCTGGCTGCTTCAACATCGCCTACAAGCTCACTCGTCTCTGCCAGCAGCACAGAAGCAGAACTCTAATAATCAATCTGAAATGGCCATTTCACAGTAATAAAAAAAAAGTCCACAAAAACTTGCTGTCACTACATCTTCCCAGCTGCTCAGGAGCAGACAGCCTGTAGCAAAAGCAAACATGCTGATAAGGGAGAAATCCCATGACCAGGAGGGGGAAAAAAAAACAAAAAAAACTCTACATCTGATTTGCAGAAATGAAAGGACAACAAGAGGAGTGGTGGTAAACAGCAGCGCTCTGAAAGCATGACCACCGAGATTCAATGCCAAGCCTACTAGATCATGCTTTACTTATTAACCAATCATGAGGTCTGCTCCGAGGACGACTTCTTTGTGCTATTCTCGTCTCCAAAACAACCAGCTAGTCTCTCCTCCGCCGAATACTTTCTGATTTGATCTGCTGTATTCAAAACATGAGCTCATTTGAAAGCACTGTATCGCAGTTATGTGGTGTTTTATGGTGGGAAAGTAGGGCAGAGCACACAAATAACAGTAAAACCTGACCTCTCTGTGCATGTCAAACCAAACAACTGATACCAGAGAACGTGGCCACATTTCACTCCAACACAAGATTAAATGCTTGAAAACTTAGTGCTCAGTGTTTTCTTTCTGCCGTTTGCTTTAAGATTTGAGCAGCGAAATGGTCCAACGCACTTTTTTTTTGACGGCGAGGCAGTCGAATGAAGCGAGCCATCCGGGCATTCAGGCAGGAGACAACCTCATTCGTGGCATTTGTGGCTTTTATTCTTGCAACCAGCCGTGCTCTGCTCGTTACACGATGACTTTCATTTTGTCGAGATAAAGATTTTCCACCTGCTGTTTTTGTGTTCACCTCCCACATGGTCTCCAGTACGACTGTGCATTTCTTCAGAAAGAGGAATCGAAAGACCAACAACAACAACAACAGCAGCAAACAGCAAGCAGCACAAAGCCTAATGAAGGTTGGCACTGCAGCAAGGTTTTAAATCCATTTCAAACCACAGTCTTTAACTGCTAGCTCGTCCTGTACCTGGAACAAACTCCTCCGTCTTAGCGCTCTGACTCATACATGTCACACATCAGTGCTGATGTGTTGTAAGAGGGGTTTTTCCAAACTTCCCATTTTTAATCAACAAGACAGCGGTTTCTGTTTTCAGGACAGACAGCTGCTGATGAACACACACCGAAGGAAGAGAACCCTCATACCGTCTCTGCAGCTGCAAAACTACATTAAATCGTTCTGTTTCAGTCACTCAAACATGAAGACACGACGAGAGGAGGAAGCTGCATTCAGCGTCGCATTTTTGCATCTGGAAGGGTCGAACGTAGTCCTGCTCAAATCACTGTAGGCTCGTTCAAATCAAAAGGCGAGGTCATGGACAACGACATCCCAGGTGAACTTAAATAACAACGCAGTCTCAGAGATACACTATTATCTGCTACTATTAAGTAGTCACTATATTCAGATTTGTTTGTTTTTTTACTTCCCCCAAATTCACAAAGCAGAAGAAAATCCCACCTAAAAGTTTGGACCTTAATTCAGTTCATCAGCAATTAATGGGGACCATTTCTCCGACAACTCGCACCTGCCTCTTACAGGTGGATCCTCTGATGAAATACAAATAAATAATCAGTGAAAAGATCATTATTTTAGACCAGCATCATAATCCTACATTAAGCCATCATTTTTATTTTCACTTCATTAAAATGTTTCCCTTCTAACACACTCACACAAACAGCGCTGTCGTTCCCACTACGTACATACTGTGCAGTGATGAAGTTTTCAGTTTATCTTTTAACTTATGCAATAAGAAGGTTAATAAGAGCAAAATAAAAGCATAACTAGTTAGAATGGTCTCCTGCTTTCTCTGATTCGATGCGCATCAGGATAATTGTACACTTTTCTTTGCTTTTTTTTTTTTTTTTTACCTCTTGGAAAGTTGATGATGACACTTCCAACTTTATGGACTAATTAGGCTACTGGTTTTGTTTTTTTTAAAGACACTCCCATAATTTTGTAAAAGGACACATTTTTTTAGACAGTGACAGCAAAAGTGTATATATATATTTTTGTTGTTGTTGTTGTTGGTTTTGTTTTGTAATTTCCCACACTGTCCTCCTCCACAGTTTGACTTCAAATCATCTCCCGAGTTTAGATCTGCTCACACAAGTTGTGTCCTCGTGTCTTCAAACAAACTGTGTTTGTTGTCTGCAGAGTAAAGTCTGCAGCGGTGGATCTGAGGCTCTTTATCAATGTCAGATATCAACTTACTTTTGACTTGTCCGGCTGTGAATGACGGCGACGCGCAGAAATAATAATAATAAAAAAAAAATTTAAAAAGCTAATTTGGTTGTAAAAGTTGTGACAAATGTTTGTTCAGTCCACAGACTTATCTTTTATTAGCAGCAGAGAGGCAATAGAAAGTCATTCATTGTCAGCAGGTTGATTCTTTTAGTGTCTCTCATTAGTAACCTATTATACTCCCGAGTTGACTGGGTTTGGAAGACAAATACATATTTACTCTCCAGAAGACAAACAGCAGTAATATTTGCTGTGTGTGTGTAATGTTGAGGAGTTTTAAAAAGGCCCGACGTGCTGAACTCAACCCCTCTCTCTGTCTGTCTGTCTGTCTGTCTGCAGCCCGGCGCAGCTAACCTGCCTCCAAAACACACGTCACGCTGGCGACCACGGTAAAACCGTGTTTACCGGGCTGATTACCGGAAACTTGAGGATTTCAGGTTCCTTTTAGTATTTGTGAGCTAAAGTCTAAATAATCAGTCACGGAGAGACACACGGAGAGAGACAGAGAGACAGAGAGAGAGACACAGGGGCCCGCCGAGGCTGCTTACCCTCTCTGTATTTCCTGCGCAGTTTTCTGTGGACGTTTTTCACGACCCCTGACAGCTTCTCCTGCTCCTTGTTGCACGGGGCTTCGCTCGGAATCGGCACGTAGAAAACCTCCAGCTGGTTTTCCGTCTCCCCCGTCTCGACATTGTCCCAGGGGTCCATAGCACCGCACCGCACCGCACCGCACCGCGCCCGCCGATGCTGCCTTCGCCGGTCGCTTCCCCTTTTTCCAAGCTGGAACCCGACCGGCGAAACCGGCGCACCGGCCAACAACACGCAATCCGATTGGTTGAATTTAGCAGACGTGCCTCGGAACTGACAGCGCATCGTCCAATCACAGGCCCGGAAGAGAGCCCGGGGCAGACTGCGTGCTGTGCAGCGTTCAAAGTGCATTTGTAAATCCCAGAATTAAGTAATCGAAAAATGCAAAGATTTATACATTTTTAGGATTTTTATTTCGTCTCTTGCTTCTTATTTCTTTACACTTACATAGTTCTGGAGGAATTATAAAACAATAAATAATATGTGTTAATGACTGATGGAAAAAAAAAGATTTGTCTCTTCCTCTTGTTTGCATTGTCTCTCCGGAAAGTCTCTTGTCAAGCAGCCTCCGAAAAGTTTCTTTTGTTTTCTGTCTTATTTGAAAGTGATTCTTTTTGTTGTACTTTCCCCATCTAATTGACGACTCCCCTGTGTCCTTATCTTGTAACCTACAACCAACTCTGTATTACCATACGAAAGCAGATACAAAGGGAATGGGGGTGACTGTCAACTGTTTGTCACACTGTATACAAGCTGCCCTACGGAGGAGTGACTGGGTGGACTGCGGAGGAGAGGACTGCTGGACACCTCTCTTTGAGGGTGCATGTAGTTGCTCCTTCTTGCAAGAATAAATGTGTTTTTGATTTTGAACCAAGCCTCTGAGTAATTTTTTCCAACAATGACCTAGAATTATCATTCATTCATTTAAATAACTAGTGTTCAAGTCTACTGCGAATGAAGCTAATTTAAGCATTTTAAGGCCTTGATATGCATAATTTAGCATTATGGCACCATAAACCACATCATTTTCCATGAGATCATCTACTTGTAAAATAGATCAGTTCAAAACACGCTCATAAAAGTGCTCAGGACAACCTGCAGTAATTTGGCATAGATACAGACTTTTGGCAAACTGCCTCAGCAAGTGAGATAATCTGATTAGGTCCAGAAATGGGATGTAGTCTGCCCAAAAGATTTGAGAGAGTGCGACTTGACGTGATGTTTTGTTCTGTTCAGGGGGGGCAGTGTGAGGAGACGGACCTTGGAAAGCTTAAATAGATAATGTTGCGTTTAGTATGACTTCAGTGCAGATTATTAAAGAGCATTAGACATCTTGAACCTTTTCAGAGCTGCTTCTTTAAATAGACTAAGAATTTGAAAGCCTGTATGAGTAAGATCAGTCAGAGTGTCTTTCTTTGGAAAAATGCAATAGAAAAGCCTGCTGTAGAGTGCTTCAGTCTGGTATGGTGACCTGTATGTTACTGACAAAAACAATATACTGGTGTCAAAACAGCAGGAAAATTGTGGGCTGCCAGAAAGATGACTAAATACTCCATATAACACTGTTGTTTACAGAAAAGCACAGCCTGGTTTGAAGTACACGTTCAATCATCTCAGAAGTTGAGGGAATACCTCCTGGAGGACGCTGTACAAAACCTAAAAAAAGATGTTCACTACACCCTTTCTACCAAGTAATATATATGAGCAAAGAGCTGTAAAGCAGCTCATACTGAACGATTTTATTTGCAAAAATCAACGTCTACATCACTGCTGTGATGTTGTTATAGTTTGTGATGTGTGTAGTGTTTATTATGTTTCTGGTCAGACAAAAATAACTTTTCTTTTCTACACACTTGAACAGAAAAATCAGTGATGGATGTGGTATGCTCACATTTGTTCAGCACAAACATACATACACAACCAGGTCCAAAGTCAAACATCTTACATTCAGTATGAACAATATTTTTTTATAAGGATAATTTTGTTCATGATTGAAATGTTATATTTCATTCTTGTGCATCACATTCGACTTCTATGTGTACATTGTATAATACCCACTGGTTTCAGGGCTATTTACTGTGTGGACTCAACATTTTTCAAAGACCAATCTCCACTATACTCGTCCTTTTCATCTTTTTAGTTGTTTTTTAGTTAGTTGACAAAGTATTTATTTCACTCATATTTAAAAAAGTATAAGACTGACATGATTCATTTTTCATAGGATTTAGTTGTAACAGTAAAAAAAAAAAAAAGAAATTCATTTGCAATTTTTACACTGCTTTTGTCCTGAGTCAGTTGAATTCAGCGTGAAGTAAGGACATCTGTAGTTTTATTTAAAGCTTTGTTATCCATTAATTCTTTGAAACCCCTTGACAGTAACTATTTTCTTTCCCACCTCCCAAGATAGCACATAATGGCCACCGCACTGTTTACTTAGCTGCACAGACGCTGGTTGGATGCGCTGCAAAACTGTCTAGAGGGATGTGCTTCCATAAAACCATACTAATTGTAGCAGATATTATGAAGTGTCATCATGTGACGTTTTACATAAAGGCTTAGCTAGTAAACAGGAAAAGAAATAAGATGCATTCACTAAATTATAATGTTTGTCATTGCATCCCATTTCAGTTTGTATGATATTATTGTATCAATTTGACATTTCTCTTGCTTATTAAGAAACTATGTTGTGTACAGATTATTGTGTGGCTCAGATCATAAATCATACATTTTTCACATTTATATTTAAATAGATAAACATTTTAAGAAATATCTCTAATACTTACATTTGTAAATGCGGAACCAGGGTTTCTTAGAAATATTTCCTGACTTCAAACATTGATATATGGTCACGGTACATTTGATTTATCTCTGTACTCGAGTAATAAAACACAGAAAGAGGTCAGAAAGGCATCTGTTAGCGTGGATATGAAAACACTTGGCTGGCAGCAGTTTGTTGTCCAACAGGTCCAGGGTTCAACCAACACATGTGGCAATAATACGTGGCCAACATAAGCGCCACCAGCACAGCTAATAAAAATGTATTATTATTTCTCTCATAAGTTCTATCACTTTATCAGGTCACATATTTATGAAAGAAACTTTGGACATGAATTGAATGCAATAATTGGAGTGTGAACAATAAGAGGTGAATGGAAAGGGAAATCATTTGTATAGCACAGTCAGATACACCCTTCTGTATGTGATTCTGTTCTTCCTTTCTAAAGAGAGTGGAAATCCTCCCAGCGGACGGCCCTCGTGACTACATTACTGCAGCTGTGTTCACCTCGCAGCTAAAAGTCAAAGTTGAAAACTGGGAGTAGGAGCTACATGCTGGAGCTACGAGTGACTTGATTTCAGTCTGCGTTCCCTGAGACAAAAATACTCAACTGGACAGGCATTGAAAGATGTGAAACGTTTGTATATGAGCACTTACGTTTGTCATCTTTTTGGAACAATGAAACATGCCTGTATTCTTTACCAGAAAGAGAAAAAAAGGACAGAGCCAGAAGAGGAATAATCCTTAAAAACGTGTACAAACAGTTGAATGTGTTGGTGGGTTTGATACCAAACATATTTTAAAACTGATAACTGGTGAAAATGAGGTATTTTGATTTGATCAGAATGCAGCTCGAGATAAAAGAAAAAAAAAATGTTTCAACACACCAGAAACGCAAATAAAAATCCAACCAGTCAGGTCATAATCTGGTTTGAGTTTCAGGGTATGACCGTAGATCACAGACATAACATACCACTGACGGCATTCGTCTAAAGCGCAGATTACAGTATAATGCTACTGACCTGAAGCGTCTGAGTGGGAACAATCATATTCCAAATGACCTCTGTTCATGTGTCCATGATTCAATCCAGTTCATCATAGGAAAATATCTGAAAACAACATCAATCTCTCTGGTTCTTCCTGAATTTTTTTTTAATCAATTTTTAGCCACGCTACACTGTCAAAACTCAAAATGATTAAATGCACTCAACAAAAGTATAAATGAAACAATTACTGAAACAATCCCTTTTTAAAATATAGTTTAAAAAAGTTACAATTAACTTGTCTTTTCTACTCATGAAATTTGTATATGCACTTATTTTTCTGAAACACATATGTGTATCATCATAAGATTCTTTATAATATCCCTGTTTTTTGCTCCAAGCTGAACTATTAGTAAACAGGAGGATATAGACAGATCCAATGAATTATTTTTCAGTTGTCAAATTGATTCATTTTATTGTTATGAAAACGAAATGAATCATACACAAAGCCAACACACAGCACACCGATGAGTCTCACTTCCACCTCACAAAGGATGAAGTCTCTGCAGAGCTGATCAGTGTGAGCTTCACTGAGGAGACGCTCAGTTTTATATACAGGAAAGCATAAAGGAAATTGTTTCATAGACTCTTGACAACAGAGTTAACATCCTCCCACGGGGTATATACAGCATTTATTCTGATGTGTCCCACTTAAAATTGATGCCCATTATTATTTACGATTGTATGAGTTTTACAATGTGATTCAGCCTATTCTCTTGTTGTTTTTCACTGGTTGCCTCTCTCCTTGACAGCAGAGCCAAACCACAGATATCAGGTAGAGGCCAAAACAGGCCAGAAAATCATAGTGGTATGCCACAGCTGCAAATACCACTAACGAGGTGGTGCAGAATAATGTTTTTGAGATATTTTTGCAGGAAAAAGTATCTTTCCACCACAAAACATTTTGCTTGATGCTTTTCTGTCCACTTGACGCTGACACAGCTACGGCAGCAGCTGTCCTTTCGTCCTCACGATTCTCCTGAAGGCGGCTGAGGTGTTGTTCTTCATCCAGAGATTCACTGATGGATGGCATGGGTGTGGACGGCAGTTTGTTTCTGCTTACAGAGAGCCTTCTGCTCCCAGAACAACTTGTATCTTTGTTCCTGTCCCTGCGGGCCTGTGCTGCGGTGCCAACGGCCCTCAGACAGTGCATGTACAGTTCAACCTCGTTGTCTGAGTCCGACTCTTCTGAAGTGCTGTTGTGGCTCGTTTGGTCGTTTTCAGGTTCATCTGTTATTAAAATGTCTCCCTCTGCAGCGGAGGATTCATTCTCAGCTTTTGATCGCTCATGTGTGACACTCTTGTTGCTCTGGAAACCCTCCAGGTTGTAAAGACAGATTTCAGTGTGGTTGCGTGCTTTTTGCCCTCCTCCTGTATTTTCCTTCTCAATTACTTTCACACTGACATCCTCCTGCCCGTTGTTCACCAGAGCAGATAAACCATCTTCAGCCTTGTTGTGTGTAATGTCTGACCTCTCTTCTGAACACCCCTCTTCATCTTCTCTGTCCTCTATTGTCATGCATGAATCTGCATCTACAATCTCTGCCTCTCCTGCCTCATTGAGGATTTCTTTCTTGTAATCTGGATTCTTCTCCTCTCCGTTTTCCTCCTTCAGTTTTACCTGATCCTCCTCTTCTTCACCTGCTTCACCTTCATCATTCAAGTCTATTTCCATTTTCTCTTCTTCCTCTTTCTCCTCTTCTTGGACATTTTTCCGTTTAATATTGACCTCTTGCTTCTCTGTAAAGTGTTTTTCTTTCTGTTTCTCCTCTGGTCCCTCGGTTTTCTCTGCTTCAGCGTCTTCTTCCTCCCCAGCTGTCTCGTCTGTCTTTGTGACTTGAACATATTCTACTTCAGTCTCAACATCTCCACTATCGTTCCCAGTTTCTTCCTCTCTTATCGACTCCTCATCCTCTAACACCCCAGTGTTGTCGGCCTTCACCTCTTTCACTTCTGTACCTGTGACCTCCTCCACAAACTCCTCTACTTTTTTCTCAGTTGTATCTTTCTCAACTGCCTTAGTGTCCTCTGCCTTTAAATGTATGGCCTCACTATCTTCTTTACTTGTATATATGTTATTTTCCTCTTCCTCAACCATCATTTCCCAGTTTTTCATTTCAGTAATGTCTGCTGAACAGAAATCCTCATCCTGTTTTGATATGGCAGATTCCATTTCACGAGTGTCTTCATCTTTGAGCTCCACAAACATGTCTTCATGTTCATGATACTTAGTCATCATTACTTCTGTCATGGAGTCAGATACCTCACCAATTACCTTAATTTCACCAGAATGTTTTGGTTCCTCTTTATGTGAGCTGTATATCACTTTATTTCCTTCCTCCATGTTATTAGCTTCTTCCTGAGGTGTCTCAGGTGTTGGGAAATTCGTATCCTCCGGTTCACAACCAGACACGAGGTTGTTCTCAATTTCTTTTGTATCTGCATTATCGATGTGGATAGAATTTAACACTTGTAGTAGAGGGTCTTCCTTCAAAGACGTGTTGGGTTTTGATATAGTCATAGCTCTTCCATCATCAGGGTCTTTGTCTAACTCTAAGCACTTCCATTTGTTTTCTCCACTACTGCTGGTCAGGTGGTCTGTCTCCTCAATAACATGCTCCAACACACTCGGAGACGGTTGGAGGGACATAAAGGATGATTGTGGACTGATTCTGACTTCCTCTGTTTCACTTTGTGTCACTGTTTCATCAAAGTCAGTCCTGATTTGTGTACATGTATGCTGTGGTGGTTGGCACTGTGGTGTTTCTGCTGTGTTTTGGCCTTCGAGGTCATGGATTACATTGTCTTCCTGTGATTCTCCCTGAAGATGTAAACTCTCAGTGGGCATTTGTGGATTCAACAAATCTGTGTTTAATAAAACGTTTTCAGTCTCTGAATGTGCTACTGTGTCTGCTAAAAGAGGGTTTGAATCTGTAGATCTATGTTTACATATCTGGTCTGAGTATTCAGTCTCTGCTGGCTCCTGCAGTGTATCTGCACAGTCCAGGACATCATTCACCGTCACACTTAAACTTGTCTCTTCTTCTTCAGTAGGACAGTTCAGTGTGACATCTAAGCTTTCATGGTTTGATTCCTGATTGTTGATCACATTTACTTGACTTTTGTGACCTGTTGGAACAATGCAGCTAAACTGTCTTCTGTCAGTGTGAGGATTTAAGCCCCCAATAGCCAGTGGAGCCCATGCAGGATTTCCTCTGTCACCTACGCTCTGACTTTCACTTCCTGCTCTCCCAAACACCTGATGATACAGCGGAGCCACCACAGTGCCAAAACTGAAATTGTTAGTCGGGCTAACTTGACTTTCACAGCTCACTGCTGCTGTGTTGTTTGTCTGACTGCTTTCCTCAGCTTTGGTGACAAACATGTTGACGTGTTCATCTGCAGATGAAGCTTCATCATTTGAATGCAATGTGTTGTCTGGGACATCTGTGGCACGCTCACCTCCTGTTAATGTGGCTGAATCAGCCAAAGTGGTGTTCTCAGATTTCTCTGTCTCACTGATAGTTGTGTAGTCGTGTGCTGATGACGTATCATGTTGAACGTTAAGCAGTGCTTCGCTGAATGTTTCTGGAGAATCAGAAACCAACTGAGAACCTTCTGATTTGCGATTGTCTTCAGAAAACGATTGCACATCTGTGTGTTTTTCCTCTGGGGTTTCTTGTTGAGCTGCCTCTTTTATTCCTGGAGGTTGTTCATCTCTTTGCGTATCATTCGCTGCTCCATCTCTTTGAGTAAAGTAGTTCTTCACTCGGGCCATCCGTGCAGCCTTTCTGCGGCTTTTTCGGACGCTCTTCTGTCTGCTTTCCATCTGTCCATCAAGAGAGATTAAAGTCAGCTTGCCCACACAACAGTTATCCTGTTTTTAAAAAAAAAAAAAAAAATGTCACAGAGTAACATGCTCAGATTAAATGTCTTGGACTGCAGTTTTGATTGAGAGGATGAACAAGAAATGCGAGCATATGTAACAAAATATGAGACACCGAGGAAGTGTTCACAGCGAGCACCGACTGTCCTTTAGGTGTGCAGTACATTTTGTTACATTGGTGGTACTCAAGCTCCAGTCATGACATTCCCTCAGAATGTGCAGCCGGGGTCATATAAAGTGTTGTGTTCCTCTTGTACCTTGCAGACACATCATGGTGTCTTTAAGCTCCATTTCGTAGCTAATAATACATCAAACCTGCCAAGTTTAAGAATAAGAGCTACTTTAAGTCATCAAAAACATTTACAAGCGTCTGTTAAGAAGGATTTAGGATATAAAATATTTAGATTTAGAGCCAAGTAACAATCGCAAATAAATTTGACCTTGCACAGTACAGTATCTGTGTTTTAAAAAAAAATTTTTTTTACTCACTAGTAATTTCTGGCTTTGTTCCCCTGATGTTCCTGACTGGCCTTCAGAGATTTTCTTGGCTTCCATAGTGTCCACTCCCGGTCCATGGTTGGACACAGCTGATGAAAAGAGACATATTTTACATGCGTTTTATTTTTAGGACAATTTCTTGATTTCACAATCAGCAAAAAAAATACTCACCTGTTGAAATATTTTCCTGTGAGGAAGCTTCTGTTGCTGAAATGTTTTCCACAGTGGAGAAGTTCTGACTGTGAATTAATCAAATTGGGATCAGTCAAACTTCATTTGTATGTCCGTCTCGTATAGTTTTATACGACTATCAACAATCAACAAACCACATAAGGTGACGATGTTGAGAGACATTAATCATTTTCATTTAAAAATATAAAAAATATCACTGATGGTATTTTTAAGTGCTGGATGTGATTGTGTACGTTGGATGTAAAAATGAAATCTTTGGCTATTCTGTTATTCACAAATAACCTGGATTGGCTGCACATCAGTAATTGATATAATGGCTCTTTCCACCATTTAAGTGAAATTATTTGCTTTAAACTTGGATAAAATATATTCCTCACTTTGACCCCACCCACATAAACTTGAATGGATGGAAAGGTTATCCTTTGCAGAATGCAGGATTAATGTATTTTGAAGCCTCTTTACAATATCAAGGCTGTCAACACAATCGTTTTGATCAGACTGTTCTCTTCAGTTAATGAATAACTAATATTCTTTAAATCAAAAGGCTGAAACTGGCCTGTCCACTCTTCAACCATAATAGAATATTTTACGAACCATTCTCATAAATGAATGCATTTAATTGTGTCATAAAACAAAAGAAGTGTTGATCATTTTAAATCCCTATCAGTGAACCACTTTATATCCTCACCTGACGGTCTTGAGGCAGCTTTTCTTGTTCACATTTTCCGTCTGTGGTTTCTCTCTCCCTTCTTTCATTTTATGGTGACAGAAGAGCACATAGTTTCTGTTGTTATTGTTGGCCCAGAATGTCCCCACCGGAGTCTCATACCGCAGACAAAAGTCAACTCTGGCTCCCTGCTCGCCGAATGGAGGCACTAAGGTAAGCTTAAACGAGAAGCAGTCCATCAGACCATCGCTGGAACCAGGAATGTACTCTGCCAGGAGGTCAAAGTGGGTGGACCAGGAGTCCAAAGTGGTTCGGATGTAAACCGCCTTATTGAAGGAGATGTTGAGAACACGGATCAGTCCTTTTAGTGTCGTGGTCCCCGGGAGTAACTCGATTGTTTCCAACTCTAGTTTCTGCTCCTGGACTCTGGCAGAGAGCTCCTCGGTTGAAAGTGGAAGAAGGAAAGTATGAGGTGAGAGGAAGTATTCCTCTGTATTTTTGCCTCCGCCCTCAGAAGAGTCATATCCTGGCAGCTTGGGAACATCACATGTGTCAAACTCCTTCACTTGCACCAAACTGAGGCCTTTGGCGTCTGCAAAGGACACTCTCCTGGAGCCACAGAGAGGAGGCTCAGGATCTGAGTCCTCATCGCTGGTAGAGCTTCGTCTCCGTGGTAGGGGAGAAGATTTGGGCCTGATGCCGCTGACCACCTCGAACTCATCATCGTCCACGTCCACGTCCACGGAGCTGACGCCAGGCACTCCTAAGAGGTTACAGGCCCCAGAGGTTCTTGGCTGTCCCACAAACTCCATGAAGCTCTCCGTGAGAGAGTCAGCGGGTAATGAACTGCGCTGCTTCTGCTTCTGCCAAGTGACATTCAACATGCTCTGACTTAACAGATGGAGTCGAGTTACAGATGACATTGTTGCAAGGGCCAACACTATAAATAGGCCAGAAGGGACTTAAACTATGTACAGTAGTTTAAGCTCAGGAGGAGAATATATCAACCACTTGCCTCTTTGACGCAGAGTCCTCTTGTTATATAATCCAAACTATAGGTGGCTGATTATCTTATTTTCTTACTGCAAAACTCAAGCATGTTTTATAGGCATCTCTCTTGTGTAACTGTACTCATTGCTCCCAAGAGTGTTATTTGGCTATTTGTACAAAAAGCATGAGGTTTACCACAGCATCTATTTGCGTTTCGTTGCTTCTTTTCCACAAAGGGTCATATGAGGTCTGACAAAGAACAAATGACCTTTGCATACTATTTAAGCCTCCAAAATAATATCCTTTGACCAACTGGTGACTCTCAAATGATGCAATAAATGTCTGATAGTGAGAAACAACCATTGCACACAAAGTTATTATTTTATCTGCTTATCTCATACTAGGATTTATCTGCAGATACTAGAATCATACAGTTTACGGTTTACATTGTGTACTGCAGGTATTTCCTGTATTTATCTCACAGCTGTGACAAAGTGGCATATCCAGCTCCATGTGGTTAGTCCTTAATCTGAGTGAATAAATAAAAAACATACTTTAACAGTGAGTAACAACGCTGTATCTTAACCAATGAATGTGAGCACTACCCTCGTTTGGATGGGAATAATATAAAAGCATGTAAAAAGCTGCCAGAGAAGATAGTTTTGTTGAGACTGTCTGAGGATGTGGGATCGAATCCACACAGGACATTTTCTGTACTAGGACTTGGAAGTCAGAGTGACAATAAACAATGAATGGAGAGGAAAGAAGACCCGGACAACATCTAATGGACACTTCATACATTCCAGAAGAAAAAGCAGGATGTGATATCACACCTGCATGTAAGACAGAGGAAAGCAGCCTTGTTGCAGGAGAAACAAATTCAATAATGGTAAATGCTGTCAAAACCTACGATGGCATCATCACCAATCAAGCCCGTCCTCCAGATTACACGATGAGCTCCTCCTCTCAGGACACACAGACCTTCTCAAAGCCCTCGCCTTCTTACATTGCCCTGATTGCCAAAGTCATCCTGTCCTCGCCCTCCCAGAAACTCAACCTGGGGTCCATCTACAAAGCCATGGAGGAGCAGTTCCCCTACCTCAGGAGCCGGGGTCCTGGCTGGAGGAACAGCGTCCGGCACAACTTGTCTGTGAACGACTGCTTTGTGAAGGTGAGCCGCTGCGAGGACGGTCGGGGTCATTACTGGGGCGTCCACCAAGATCACCTGAGGGACTTCCAGCATGGGAACTTCAGGCAGTACAGGAGCAGCAGAGGGAGGGGGGAGAGGGAGCGCTATGACAGTGTGGCGGGGTGTCTCGCTTGGATGCAGACCAGTTGCTTCAGAGGACAGTTCTGTGAGAGTCGATCTGAGTCCTGGCCATGGGTGGAGTCACAATGCCCTCTGCAGGAACCAAGGAGGAATCAGATGAGCCCTGTGGTCTGGACCCAACCATGCTATCAGCCTTGGAGCCTCAGCGTGGGTTTGGTACAATCCCCCGCCTGGATGAGACCTTTCTATTTCCCACAGAGGCTCCCACCCTTATATGGAAAGGCTCCAGCTGGGAAAGGGCTCGACAGTCAACCCCTGACCTCCAGACTGCACTGTTGGGAGATGAATGATCCAGTACTGAATGGCATGCCAGAGTCATGTGACAGCAGGTTCACGACACCACCAGTGCAACGCCGCAGGTTTCCTTGCTACTGGTGCATGTCTCCAGTCATCCAAGAGTTCATAAAACAGAGCAAATAAAACGATTAAAAGTCAAATTCGAATTAACCTTTGAACTGTCCTGAAGAATTATAATGAAACAGAACAAGGTGGAGGCTACAGGACTTAAAAAGAGTTTTCCTATTGTTTGATATACACAACAAATGTATATAACTTATTTCCTCCAATACAAACTGGAGGGCAGATAAATACTAATCCAGTAGGTGGCAGAAAGTTACCTTGGTAACAATGTCTACAATTCAGTCACTAATTGCTCCCAGGTTTATCTTTTAAGACATTTGTATAACCGTGTAGATATATTTGGTAATTTCAGTCAGCTGTTACTTACATAATATACATTTACAGGATGTGAATACTTTCATATTTAACATGCATTAGTCTGGATTATTGTTGTGCATATTCATTACTATACCGCATTCATTATTTTTTCTTGTTTCATGTGTGTGAGCAAAACTATAAATGCATGTACTATTTAGGGTTCTTGTTCCCTTGATATTCCTCTCATCTCACCAGGAGATAAAGACCTCCTGATGGAATGCCAGCCTGGCCCTCTGTCCTCTCCCGCTTCTTTTATCATGTACTTACACACTAGAAGAAACCAGGACATGTGTGTGACAGAAAAAAAGAATGATGACAACAAAACAAACATTATGAAACAGAAAAAAAAAACAACCACAGCAACAAAAATCTCCTTAAACAAGACATGATTATGCAGAAATGTCTTGTACAAAGTTAATTGTGTCTGAGTTATTTAAGGTGTTGTTTGTCACTGTGGCTGGATGTCTACACTCTAGGGTGCATTGCATTTATCAGCAGCCTAAATTAAAACACTTTTATTTGTTTTTAATAGATGCACTGATATGCTATTCAAATACAAGTGCAGGTAGAACTGTAAATAGCTCTTTGATAACAGTTTGACAGTTGTGTAGTTACACAGCTCTTTCTGTTGTTCAAAACTCTCAGATACTGCATATCTAAATAAAGTCACAGACAACTATACTTGTCTTCTCTCCAAGAAAGAGACCCTTTGTTTTTTCATTTAAAACAATAAATCCTGCTTGTTTGGAGGCATTTTGTCTTTATTTATATATTTTGTTATTGGATTATGTATGTCTATGAATACCAACAAAGAAAAGTAATACCTGCATACAATAATTACTACTGCAAAACAGGCAGCTGGAAAGCACTAAATCCTCTTCTCTATGCAGCATTATCATGTTTTTACATTATTGCAATGCAAACAAAATGTTAACTGATATTAACTATGCTGCAACAACAAAAACACAAAGAAAACATCCCTACAAATAGTGATTAGGTCTGAAATAAAAATGATCTGTGGCTGCAGCTCATTTGATAACTTTTTTTTTCTGCTCTCCGCAATGGACTGCTATTCTCACTGTCATATTCACTGACTGGCACTGAGACTCCGCCCCCTCAGGTAGACACACAACTCCATCAGTTCTCCCATCCTCAGTCCAAACTGCTTGCCTTGGAGACACCAACTCTGCCTGACTGCTCTGAATTCAACTGTTCACCCTGACGGTACGTAGGTTTAGATTATTCTGACAGAAATAGAGGAGTCAGGGAGTTTTCTGTTATGATGCAGAGCTAAGATTTTACCTTTTGAATTGTTTTAGGGGTTAATACCTGAAGATAAAGTCCTATTTTAGTTTGTGAGTAGGATCTTTTTCACCACTTAGATTCTATTTTTACAAAGTGACAAGGCAAGTTAACACGTGTAATTAAAAAGATTGGCATTGAAAAATTCCGTGCAAGCTATTTTGGACCTTCATACCTGTGTATGTGATGAAGAGCAGATCAATACCTATATTCTGTGTTGAATAAATAACAATGATATGAGTTGAGATAATCTGTAATTATGAAGGATGTACCGTACAAACTGTCAGATGAATGTGCAATCATCAATATCATGTCAAAATATTTTTGTGTTTCATTTTAGAACTTATTGTAAAACAAGCATGTTATTTTCACATGATATAAATTGATCATGCTAATAATGCCAATGCATTCTTTTCTCTTTCAGTTCTTTCAATTCTCACATGAAAATCAATGATTTGTTAACTTTTTACTTCGTCTGAGGTTCTTCGAATCACATCTTTGGCATTTCATTGGTTTTGAAGCCTTATTTGAAGCCTTTCATTTTTTATATCAGTTGTGCAAAATTATGTTTTTTTTAACAGTAGGTTTTGTTTTTCCATCCATTCTTTGAGCAGAACTGAAACCGTCACACCATCTTTAATATTTCTAAAGTTACAATAGAATTTTTTTTAAAGTAACGATAAAATCGTAGTTTTCTTTCTTGCCATGTGTTTAGTGCAAAGTCACACAGTTGTAATTTCACTGTGATGTTGAACTGTATCTTGAGTCTTTGAGTCTTATTCAGTGATGACTGTTTTCTTTTAGGACCTGAGCTGAGATGCCTGAGTCTCCTCTCAGTCACACAGCAGCCCGTCAAACCCCGGCCAGCAGCCTCCTCAGCCACACAGACAGAGTTGCTAACGGGGACTCCTGCAGTGGAGTGAGTGGTGAAAACGGTCCGAGTCTCCACCATAAACAGGTACTTTCATCCTGCTACTCCTCATCTCCCCTTTAATCCGCCTGCTCTTCGTCCCTCAACTCTTCCACGTCCTCTTTATAAGTGGGAAAAAGATCAGTCTTGGGCAAACATATGTCAAGAGAAATACCCCCAGAGCTCCATAATGGAGATCCTCTAACAGGACAGCAAACCCAGAGCCTGCAGCTCTGTTGACAGCGGCAGAGATTTAATAAATGAAATCTAAGCTGAGTTGGGAGTTGACACGCAGGGCTCTTGTTTGCGAGTCTGAGTCAGGGAGGAATAATCGTGCGCAGACCGAGGTCAAAGAGAAGCACGGCCAAACATAATTTTATGGTTGTCTCTTGCAATTCCATCCCTGGCGGTCTTAATCTAAAGGATCAATGAAACAACCACAGTAATGAATCGTTTCCTTCATTTTGTTCTCTCATTTTGACACTTTTGTTCTGCTCTTTTCTCTTAAATCACTTTCTAAATCTGTGCCTGTAGTGAAACGTGAGCTTGCAGGATTCTGCCAACTCTGACGCTGCGTGCTGGGAATTTTAAAACATGTTACTTTTTTTGTTATTTTCAGCTAACACAATAACTACAACAGGTGACAATGTCATGCAGTAGTAGCGTTGTTGTAACATTGCCTGTCTGTGAGGGCGTGATTCCAGCTTTCAGAATATAATAATGACTTGTGATATGAACATTTTTCAACCTGCAAACTCTAAAAATGTTACAAATGAAGACTATTTACAGTGAAGACTGGTTTTTCTCTTATAATGAAAGAGAAGCACCTCCATCTGTAATGTATTTCTTTTCTAACGGTACCATTGAGTCTGCACACCACAAGTGGCTACCAGTGATTTGAAAAGCATGATAATGAAGTCAGCTGTACGTCAGAGTTTTCTTTTAAACCACATGCATTCAGAAAAAAAACCAAAGTTTAGGACTAAAAATCATTTTTTTTAAATCAGTGAATCTGTTTTTCTAATTTGTATTTCTGTGATAAATCAATTAATTTCCATCAGTCAGCTAATAAACTGACAGACTGTTTTAGCACTAAATAAGACCAAATTATGAATGTTTTCAATCAATGCAGATCATTACACCTGCTGCACAACAGCATTTCTTCATCTATTATCTACCTTTCTTAACTTTGTCATTGTCTTATTAATCTGGTAGAAACAGACTGTTTCATAAAAAATTATAACAAAATCTTTGGTGTGTTTTTTTTTCATTACATCCTGCAAGCCACTGAGATATTACTCCAATATGACACAAGACTTCACTAAACCCTGTATGAAGGGTTCACTTCACAGCTTTTGCAGACCTGTACGTAAATGTTGACGTTTTATATCTACAGTAGAACAAGAGGGAACATACTTACTAAATAAAACATTTCCACAGAGAATCATTTGGCTGCACTTATATTATTTTCGTATTGTTTGTAATACAACGTGTTGAATTGGCTTTTGTTGTTTCTTAATGCAGTCATGGTAATTGCTGCTGTTCGACTACAAAGGAAGACAATCACTCTGTTATTTGTCCCTCTATCAGTAACAGAGCAGATCAGTTATTATTCTGTGAGTGTTTGCCTTTATTAATACCCGTACACTTCTATTAGGAGCCACAACAAGCATGAAATTGTGTTGCTAATTAACTGGTCAGCCCATCTCCCATCTCATTTAGGGTCAATGACACAATGCAGCATGATGATGTTCACAAAGGGTTGACAACACTGTAGTGTAATTGGAAAGATTCCCATTGGACGGTTATTACTGTTTATCAGCTGACTGGTACCTTCTGTCTCCTCTTGACTTCACTCTGAACTGTGTGGTCCTTTATAAATGCATTATTCTCTTCTTCTTCTTCTTCTTCTTCTTCTTCTTCTTCTTCTTCTTCTTCTTCTTCTTCTTCTTCTTCTTCTTCTTCTTCTTCTTCTTCTTCTTCTTCTTCTTCTTCCTTAAGCTCTTCTTGGCTATGATGGCTCCTCAGCAGATGCAGCAGCTTCTGTCTCCCAACCAGCTGCAGGCTCTGATCCAGCAGAAGCAGCAAGCCCTTCTGCTCCAGCAGGTATTTAATACACTCACTCCTTCTTACTGGACCGTACCTGTGCAGAATGAAGTGTGACTTTATTTATATTTATATATATATATATATATATATAAATAATATATATTAGCAACTGTAAAACTAATTCGGTATATTAGCAGTCTACCTGCGAAAAAAAAAAAAATGATAACGAAAATAATAAAGTTAAGTTATTAAGAGAGATATTTTGGTTAAGTTATTTTTGCATTAGCTAGTTAGCATCATAGGCATTCACGGTCCAAACAAGTGCTAGCTTGTCTTTGTAAGCAAACAAAACACAAAATACAAGGAATTATTATACTGTATGTTTGTAACCTGGTCTCGCTAGTTTAATTGCTAGTTATAGTAGACATAGCAAAGAGAACCTCAGGTATAATTAATAATGTGAATGAAGTCTGTGCCCACGTGGTCCATACACTTACATTATTGCTTTACTTCCTTCTCTCATGTAAACATTGAACCCGGTTTGTGTTTCCCTTTCTGCTGAGGTTGAACTCAGCCTCTCATCATTTCTGCCTCCATCAAATACTTTGACTGTTGTTCATTTGTAACGGTGAATGAATAAATGATGATAACGAGCATCATCTCGGTCCATCTCCATTTTTTTTTTTTCCAGCAACATCTGAAAGAATTTTACAAGAAGCAACAACAACAGATTCAGCTGCTTCAGCAGCAGTCCAGCAAGAAAATCAAAGAGGTTGGTGCTCCTGGTTGAGGGACGGCAATTTACACATTCACTTTGGGGGATGTTGAGGATTGGAATGATATATAAATAAAAATGTTGCTGATGTTAGGGTTGATTTGACAACTGCTGCGGGGAAGTAGGTGAGATTTGACAGCATTTGCCCTGTGAAGAAATAATGTATTTATCTTCTTTGATTTCCAGGTGAGATGTTATTTGTTTTTTCAGTGTGAGAGTCAATCTCAGCACCTGATTAAGTAATTGACTCCCTCACACATCCATATTGCAGTGTTTGTTTACCTGCCATAAAGTCTTGTCATGTTCATACAGTGATATTCAGCGTTTGGACACTACAGCTTAAAAATGATGTTTTACCAGGATGAAGCCCTAAAAAAAACAAACAACAACAACAACAAAAAACTCCCAGAAGCTGCTCTCGCTCCGGTGGGGAAAAGAGAGCCGGGTTTACTACTTTGTTTTCTCTCTTTGTCCTGCAGCTGCCGGCGCAGCAGCTCGTCTTCCAGCAGCTCCTTCAACTCCAGCAGCAGCAGCAGCTCCTGCGGGCGCAGAGACCGGCGTTGTCCTCTCCTGCCGTCGCTCCAGGTCACTCCTCTTTACATTTAACGACACAATTCACATGTCGTCTGAGATTCTTCTCTCATTGTGACATAGAAATGGTAACGTCAGCTGCTTCATTTCCAATATACTGTGTTTTTCAGTTTTGTGTACGTTATCAGTATATATATATATATATATCAGTATACATTAATTGGGAACATATTTGAGATTGAGTAGACGATACTATGTTGTATAATATCAGAGATACAAAAATAGGCAAAAATCGGCATTCATTGGATTCTTGTTGAGATAATGAAAGTAAAACCTGAAAATAGAAAATTCCAGAAGCCATATGAAATTGTACTTCTGATAATTATTCCTGGATTACATTGAAAGGGGGACGTGGGGTCATGAGGAGGAGTTTCTCCCACCCATTTGTTCCCTGAAGCTTTGAGGTGAGAATGATTGAATAGTGTAAAAAAAAAAGAAGAAAAAAAGTGCAAAATAAATATCATCGTCCTGGAAAAATACGCCACATCTTCCTGCAGCTTCCTCCAGTGTATTTAATTACAAAGGTCATTTAAATTTGAACCCCCTCTTTATTTGTTTCCTTCATCAACCGATAAAATAAACACATTGCGCTATATGTTTTCTGTAATCTTTTAGGCTGTCTCAGCCCTGCGGAGATGCTGCAGATATGGAAAGAGCTCACGTGCGGATTGACTGACGATAAAACCACAATGAAGAGCAGTCAGGACTCCACTGCTCACAAAATAATGTCAACGAAAGTCACGGGGAAACAGCCCGCCGACCGGCAGTCTCCCTCTCCTCGCAGGGCAGACAGGTACGATCCGTCTGTCGGTGCAGTGAACAGACTGCAGGGCTCCAGTGATGCTGCCTTTTTGTAAACATCAAAGACTTGTCATCTGCAGACATCTTCTTTCTGTCGAGGTGCAGGTGGGGAGCTGTTTGCTTCTGAGACTTTGCTTTTAATTCCCCCTGGGACGGTATATTTTGTATTGTTTGTTTGCTTTGTGTTCTCGCCACCTGAAGTGGTTCAGCAAAGAAAAAGTTTACATGACTTCAGTACATGTCCCAAATCAAAAGTAAATAGTTCTCCGTTTATTTCTCAGTGCTCCCTTCCACCTCGCTCTGTCATTTCATGCCACCTGAAAAGAAAAGAAAACACTCTCATGTCTGTTTTATTGCTGTTATGCTGTCTGGCGGCGGTGTGTTTAAAAAAAAAAAAAAAACATGACAGTCTTCTCTCTTCTTCTCTTCCTCCTCGTTCAGCACCGCTAAAGGTGGTCGCGCTGCCACGCACGTTCTCTTCGGCCACGGTGTGTGTAATTGGCCTGGTTGTGAGTCCGTCTGTGAAAACTTCAGCCAGTTTATCAAGTAGGTTTTAACTCCACCTTCATGTATTTCACTTCAGAAGCCTCAGTTCACGCCTCTCTAGTCTAGTGTAGCCTCTAGTTCAGGGCTCAGTTTTTCTGAAAGATGAATCCGTATTGAAGAACATTAAGGCTGTGTAGAAACAGAAAAGCAAAGTAAACGACGCAATCTACAAACATTCAGAGATGTCTTTTAAGTTGTTGGTTGTTGTTTTTTTTTGTAGGGAGAAGAAATATTTTCCTTTGAATAAGCGTCTGCGTTTGTTCCAGGCACATAAGCGGTGACCACACTCTGGATGACAGAAGTACAGCCCAGTGCAGAGTCCAGATGCAGGTGGTTCAGCAGCTCGAGCTTCAGGTCGGTACGAGTCCTGTAACTGTTAGCAGTGAGCGGTGTTTTCTGGATGTTTGCTTAAAAGTACAAGTTGTTCTCTGGTGCAAGACCAAGAAAAGCGGAAGCCTGAAAATGACATCAAAAATTAAAAAAAAAAGGCTGCAGGAACCTTGTTGCTTACAATCATCATCCCGTTCTCCTCTTAAAAACTCTTTTACTCTTTTTTTCCTTTGCTCATTTTTATTTATTTACGTATGTTTTGAAGTGCTAGAGACTAAATGATGAACTGAGAAAATACTTAGCGGATACATTTATAATGTAAATAATTGTTAATTAAAGTTAACGTTCACCTGAGTATCAGCCTGCAGTGCAAACCTGGCAAACCCGTTCCCTGGCCTATATTTGGACCAGTAGCTTGGTAATTCATTTTGCGAGTGTCACTTTATTTAAAAAAAAAAAAAAAAAAAAAGGAAAAAAAAAAGCAACATCAGTCTGAAACTTGATACTTCTTCCTAAATAGTTATATAATAATTGAATAACTGAATAATAATTTCACCATCTAAACACCTCTGTATTTGCGGTAAATATTCATGTAATGTTCTGCCAATGTTCCTCTTTCCTGTTGTTTGACACGTCAGGAAATTCTACTTGGCAGAATGTGTGTGGTTCACAGCCTTCCATTTCAATAACCTGCGCTCAGCAGCGATGTTGATGTGACACCTTCTGCTACGATTTCCTCTCCCTCCCTTCATCTCCTCCACCAGCTCTGCAAAGAACGGGAGCGTCTGAAGGCGATGATGTCTCACCTGCATCTGCCACCTTCAGAGGCTCAGTCGCTGTCTGCGCCCGCGCGGCGGCCACAACCTGATACGAGCGCTGACCCTCGCGGCCTGCAGGTAGACAGCGCGCAGCAATAGCTGTGGGGGTAAACGAGCCGGAAGGTTTGTGGCGCTTCAGGTCTGTGAGGAAAACTCCAAATATGTGGCGAAAGTAACGCGTGTCCAGCTGCGAGCTCATCTTCTGCAGCGCTGATGACGATACTGGCGGACTGTAATTGACCTGAGGAACTCTCTCAGTTTCAGAGAGCCTGTTGGCTTCTGTTTCTTCAAAAAAAAAAAGAAAAAAGAAACTAAAAACATGGCTGAGAGGCCAAACTACGAGTACGTGAGAGGAAGGTCAGAAGCATTTAAACCTGCTCGGAGAAATTGTATCAGTTTGACTCACAAGTCCCTGTTTCGAAAAAGCTTAAGCCGTGTGACTCATTACTCTTTCCCCTTGTGAGGAACATCCTTTTTGAGTGGGACGCACCGCATGATGTTTGGAGCGCTTCCTTTCCTTTCGGTACCCAGATGTTGGCACCAGATGGCTGCCATTGTGTTTTCAGACAGCAGACATGCTCTGATAATGTGGAAGCTAATCATTTGTTAATCTTGCAAATGCTGCACCATAATCACAACACTCTCCAAACAATTTCACCCTGTAATTACCAATAATTGGCCTCCTCCTTTTTGCGATATTAGTGGAATCACCTCTGAAGAGGCGAATCCAATCGCTCGGTTACACTCCCACTCTGTTTTGTCTCCCTGCCGGTCTTTTCATTCCACTTGTTCCTTTGTTAACTTGCTTTTGTCGCCCTCAGCTCAGCTCGGCCGCCGTCACCAGCAACCCGCGCTCGCTGAGCCCCTCGGACTCAGACCGGATGTCCCCCCAAACTCTGGACCCTGACGCCACTCCATCCCGCGGGTGTGGGGGAGAGTCGCCCGCTCACGCGCCGTGTGCTGGAGCCACAAGACGACGTCATCACCCTTTGGTCTACTCGCTGTCTTCAGGTAAATCAAACACTGCAGCCGCTTTCACAAACTGTACGTCCACACGGCCACTAAATACAGAAGTTAATCGCAGATTTGTCTGTTTCATGTCGTTTCAGAAAATGAATATGAGCTTTACAAGAACACGGACATCAGACCACCTTTCACCTATGCAACTCTGATTCGACAGGTATGATCAGGAACAGACAACAGAACATGAGCTCTTTATTTGCTTCACTTTAAACATTGTAAACAGATGTACTATATCTACTATATACCGCACATCATTTTGTAAACTCAGTGTCATTTGCATTTAAGAATTCTTTATTTTTATTTATAATTTTGTATCTGCTCGTCTCTAAAATATGACCACAGATTAATGATGCACTCTGTCAATTCATGTTGATTGCCATGGAAGCTTATTTATTCCAATAACAGTTTATACAATTATTTTATAGAGATTCTTTTTTTTTTTTTTTTTTTTTTTTAAGAAAATGATGATAGTCAATTAATTTGCCTTTTCAATCCAAGGTGGTTGGAGCTTCTTAGATATACATATTTTCTGGTTCTCTTTAACAGGAAACGGACTATTTATTGGATTTGGAGAGTTGATCAGACAAAAAGGGGATTTAATTATGTAAAGTCAGACTCTGTGATGGGAATTTTTAACTATTTGTAGATTTAATAAATTATTAGTCAATACAAAAAATAATTATCAAATTAATGGATAATGACAACTTTGCTTAGTTGTAGCTTTGTTGTCACATGTCCACTATGCAATGTACTTATATCAGATTAGTAGTTGTAGAATGAATCCAATAAAAGGCATTTAATGTGCTAAAATATTCATTCATTCCATTCAACGGCTCCATCAGAGGAGTGCGTGAGCAGCTTCACTCTCCCTCCTCGGATAAGACGTGAAACAGTCAGGGCTTTAATATGATCGTGTGATGCGCTACAGTTTTTTTTTTTTTTTTTTTCATCTCCCCTCCATCTCCAGGCTATTATGGAAGCATCCGACGTGCAACTAACGCTCAACGAGATCTACAACTGGTTCACGAGAACGTTCGCTTATTTCAGACGCAACGCCGCCACTTGGAAGGTATCGCACCCGCAGACAATTAACTCCGCGACCCCGCCGTGTGTCATACCCGATTCACGCACGTGTTCAATAACATCTCCTTCACTGTGATTTGCTCCGATCAGAACGCGGTTCGCCACAACCTGAGCCTGCACAAGTGTTTTGTGCGCGTGGAGAACGTGAAAGGAGCCGTGTGGACGGTTGACGAGGTGGAATACCAGAGGAGGAGATCTCAGAAGATCACAGGGTACAAGCACGTCCTTCCTGTTTCCCACAGCTGGTTTCAGGGCGTCTCCAAACAATTGAGCTGAAATCAAATGTTATTTTGGACATTTTAAGACTTTCAAAACAATGAATGATACAATTTCAGAGGCAGAAAGTGCCGAGGCCCTTGGACGTGGTCCATCGCCACAGAAGACGTATTTTTGTGTCGGGTATTTAACGGGCAAATGAATAAATTGTTATGGAGCATAAACATACAAGACGTGAAGAATGAAAAACCGGACAAATACCAGGAACTCCTTTTAAGTCATTTTAAGAAACAAAAACATGTTAAGTAGAGCCAAAACGATATATCGCCTATCAGGGATATATTTTTTTCCAAGAACATAATGCAGAAAAATGAGCTTGTAGTAAATTAGAAATTGTTCTACTTTTTTTGTGTTTTTTTAAAAAAAAAAAAAAAACATTTTTTATAGGTATTCATCATGATAAAATTGCCATTGATGTTCACTATTTCAGTGCACTGATGTCAGTGTAGACAATAAACTGTAACATATCCTGTGTCAACAGTCTGATGACCACATTTGAGAGATCATTTTAAAATGTGCATGTTTAGATGTCCTGTATATAAAATATTGATATATATCAATATTGTATTTTTTTTTTTTTTTTACTCCCTAGTGTCACTACTGTCCCCAAACATTTCGTATCAGCTGGCCTCTAGTTTAAAGATCTTGGGAATGCGAGAGTTTCTATGTACATTTTACAGGGTGGAAAAGCTCTGAAACCACTGATTGATTTCCATCCTTCATTAGTGAAAGCAGATGAAGGTAATATCAGTTTAAAATGGACAAATTCATAAAGCAATTCCATATAGCCTGACATAAAGTATTGTTCTTTGTGCTATTTATGGACCACATCAGGTTCTCTATTGTGTCTGCAGTGTTGAACACATTTCAACGAACGGATAAATTTGACTGGAACAACAAAGGCATATTTAATACGAGGCCTTGTCATGTTCAGTCATTGAAATGAATTATTTGTCATCAATACTGACCTCGCGTCAAACTACTGCTGTTTACACTGCCGTGGATTTTGGAATATATAGAACATATTGATTTTCTTGGTTATAAATTAGACATAGATTATGTCTCTTCTACTATTCAGTTAGCTTTGTTATTCTGCAGGAGTCCATCCCTGATGAAAAATGTGTCCTCCAGTGTTGCTTTTGGGACTTTTCTGAATGCTACCTTACAGGTGAGCCGTTGCGTTTCAGTGTTTGAGTGCTTCCCGATCGCTGCAGTTTGGTTGATGCGTACTCACTGTTTAATTGTTGACCAATCTTCTTTGTAGACGGCTCTGGGAGAAGCATCACTGCCGGGATTCAAGAAGGAGAGTGTGAGCAGAAACTCGAGGGGTCAAACACAGGAGAAGAAAGCAGCAGACGGCAACAGTCCCGCAAACCATAGCTTCTTTATGCAAGTTCAGCAGTGAGTTGTGTTCACCGTGAACCGCAAAAGAAATCAGTGAAATGCCTGATGAGCTCCCGACAAGGGATTGAAATGTGTGTTCTTCACCTCTTGCAGGCCACTTTTCCTGAAAGAGGAAGAGCTGAATGGGAATGATGAAGACTGTCTGCTGCCGACAGTGAAATCAGGCTGTCTGCGGTACGACGCGGCTGAAAATGACGAAGAGCATTTGTTTGACCTTGAATGACCCCTGGCGGACCAAATGGTCGATACAATCATAAATCATAAAGCAAGCCTTCATTGAGGCCGTACAGTTTTAATACAGCACTGCTGTCACTTCATTTGTGTTCCTTCTTTGGACACAGTTGGGGTTTGATAGTTTGAGTGAAATATGATTTTTTTTTTAACTACAAACAAATCCAACCCTCTCTTGTGTTGTAAGCCCACACACTTTATATGCCAAAGTAAATGATTTATTTATCATGACAGAAAATGTTTTAATGTGTGAATATGTTCTTGTTTACTTGTTGTGATCGTCTACATGTAATAGATTAAAGAATAGGAAGGGTTAATCCCATGTTACAAAGATGGAGATGTGTGTCATTGAAATTGTTAAAAAATGTACTTCGTGTGCTGTTTTTCTGTTTTCTCGGCACAAAGAAATGTATTACGTGTATTAATTTGTAATAATGAGTTTTTCTACATTTTTATTTAAAGAAAAAAAAAAAGAAGCAACATCTGTATTCCTTGTTTTCTTGTGTGTGGCTTATTAATTCCAGTCATGTGTTTCCACTAAATAAAGATTCCTCTTTTATTAAAGTATCGAGAATAGATCCCGAGCACATACAATCATCTGTACAAAGATGTCTGTCTGTAGGTGTGTCCAACGCACGTTATTACAGTGCGATACATATATGTAAAACCGTTTAATGTTGCATTTATTATTATGTTGTGCAGTGCTACGTTTTTGCCTTCAGTTATCTACCAGTATACTTCCTACATATATAATCTGGTTGCCCCCTGTGAGGCCGTCCGTGGGGTATTTCTGACGATTTTTCCAAAAAGAAAAGAATAAATGACTTTTTCTTGGGTAAACACACTTGTAGTGTCATGATTGGTCCGTGACATCGTACAGAAAACCTGAAGACCGTCGGGTGGCTCTGGGTTATTGTTTAGTTGGATAAATATCAGATCATGTACTTTAAAATATGACGAAAAGAAAATTAAGAGAAAACTATAAATAGATCATATTACAGCTTACATAAATTTAGTCTAGCAATGCATGCTATAGTCATTGACATAAGATTTATCAAATGCATATGTAGACAGTAAATTCATTTCTATGTGCATCAATTAATACCATAAATAAATATATATATATACCCTAAAATAAGTACTGTGCATTATAGTGATGTCAAATTAATATTTTGGAGTAAAATATTGTTGGAGCAGCCGGTTGTTTTCATTAACTGGTATTTTCTAGTTTATTTTACAATATATTTTATATTAGTAGTTGTTTGTCTCTTGATGTTGACTGAGGTACTTTTTAAAAAAAATTTACCCTCCTGTCTAATTTACTACATCAATGTGTAAAATAATAAAATTAATGAACCAACATTCTCATCTGCATCACATTGTCTCATCAACACATAATGATGTAAAGCTGTGACTGTCGACTTCACCACCAAACACAGAACAAAAGATATTTCAGCTCCCTGTTTTGACTAATGTCAGTAATTGTCTTTGCTGATTTGGTGTTAGCTTTAGGTTTGCTGTTGCCTCTCTGGGCTCCCTTTGATTCGCTGTCAGCCTATTAGATGACATTTTCTTCTGAGTGCCTCCACGCTGCGGGCTCACTGACTGAAAGTTAGCACGGTGCTAGACAACTTCAACAGCTTCACTTATGTGCTGCTTTGATGTGCCACATACTCACTGAGAGGCAGGCGAGTCAACATGGTTTTCAATGTAACACTTTTGACAGCACTTAGTCAACAGCCCCTCCAAAAGGGCTGGTCCCTGTTCATCATCTCCACATGTGATGAAGATGCTGTCGCCCATGTGCTCAGTCACTTCATGAAGTCCTCCGCATCTGTGGGAAAACAACATCTCCACATGTAGGCCTACAAAGATGTTGCTTGGTGTAAATAATGACTTACTATTGGTTGTATTTAATTCAAGGAGGCTTAAATAAAACCTCAGAACCAGCGATTGATTTCCTTGATATAGAACCGCAGAAAGAGCCACAATGAGAGAGCACTGAAATGAACGACACCAGAGGCTGGAGGCTTTATTCATCATTGGCTGCAATCTGGACAGTCTGGAAAAGGTGGCGGAAAGGAGGACGCTGAGGAAACTATTATCCACGTTGGATAATCCTGACCAGCCTCTCCACCACCTGCTGCAGGGACAGCGGAGCACTTTCTCCAATAGACTCCTCCAGCTCCGCTGTCACAAGGACAGATACAGGAGATCATTCCTGATACAGGAGATCATTCCTGCCGACCGCAATAAGACTGTACAATAACTCACCTCTGGCAAAATCAATCTCACAACAATAACACTGTTGTCTGTTTTTCTTGGTTGTTTAAAAATAAAAAAAAAATAAAAAAACTTTGCACTATCTATCTATCTATCTATCTATCTATCTATCTATCTATCTATCTATCTATCTATCTATCTATCTATCTATCTATCTATCTATCTATCTATCTATCTATCTATCTATCTATCTATCTATCTATCTATCTATCTATCTATCTATCTATCTATCTATCTATCTATCTATCTATCTATCTATCTATCTATCTATCTATCTATCTATCTATCTATCTATCTATCTATCTATCTATCTATCTATCTATCTATCTATCTATCTATCTATCTATCTATCTATCTATCTATCTATCTATCTATCTATCTATCTATCTATCTATCTATCTATCTATCTATCTATCTATCTATCTATCTATCTATCTATCTATCTATCTATCTATCTATCTATCTATCTATCTATCTATCTATCTATCTATCTATCTATCTATCTATCTATCTATCTATCTATCTATCTATCTATCTATCTATCTATCTATCTATCTATCTATCTATCTATCTATCTATCTATCTATCTATCTATCTATCTATCTATCTATCTATCTATCTATCTATCTATCTATCTATCTATCTATCTATCTATCTATCTATCTATCTATCTATCTATCTATCTATATATCTATCTTTAGCAAATTGCAACTTTCACTCACAGTTCTGCAGGTTACAGGTAAACAGAAACAGGATGCAGGCAAACAGGCCAAAAGTCAGGAACTGGCAGAAGTCAAACACCAGGAGGGAAAATTCTGGAAACGTTGAACTCACATGGGGGACTGAAGACAAGTAAAGATCTGGCAACTGAATGGGAGAGGCAGAACTATGCACAGTCAGCTGATTGGGTAATTAGGAACAACACAATGGTAGGAAGTAAAACAGATTAGACACAAGAGCTGAGTGATTTTTAAAGTAAAACAGGACACCCAACAAACTGGAACCATAACAACACACACGGCCCAGTGAGGCCTGTGAACAAAAGAAAAGTGTTCGATGGATAAAAACATCTTTACTGAGGAACAAAAGGCCACATTTGACACATTTGCTCTCAAAAATTAAACCCTGATAGTTTTTTAGGTTTAGATTTTAAATTTAAATTGAGACTTTATTACTCCCACAGTTTTATTACACCTTTTAAATTTAGTGCATGTTAACAAGTGTGGAAAGCAGCTCATTTAGACAGTCAAGCCACGGAGTCGGCAAACTCCCTCCACGGACAGTTTGCACATAAACTTATAGTATTTACAGATGTGGAAAGTCATCGAGCACATTTACTAAAGTACTGTAGTTAAGTATGATTTGGTGGGGAAAATTGTAGATTTGACACAAGGGATAAAACAATAAGCTGTTAAAATACAACATGTTCAAGATTAAACCAGTGCTTTCAAAAAGCAGTGTAGCTGGGGTCACATTTCATTTCAGATGTCTGTGATTTGCCAACGGTTCCATCAAAGACGGGTTTTTCCCACTACAATTCTCACATGGATGTATTTTAATAACCAAAAATCAAAGACGAGTGAAAATGTCCAGACCTGGAAACAGGCGTGTATCACCTCTGTTTTTTCTTCTTTCCTTTCCCAGTAATTATCTCACAACCCCTCAGATTTATCTTCAGTCCCTGGATAAAAAAAACTGGATGTAAAGTAGTTCAAACCAGCTCCGCCTGCAGCAGCACAACAGTCACATGCCGCTTACACACTGATGCTTTAGTTTTTACAATCTAATTTTGTCATATATAATTATATATCAGTCCACGGGACCAAACCAGGACTTTTAATTAATACTTCACAGTTTGCATTTACATTTTTCCAACAGGAATTTTACTTGTAATGGAGTATTTTACGTTGCTGCACTGTCGTACTCGAGGATCCGAATACTACTTCCACCGCTGGTTATTTAGGTAGGTAGGTAGGTATTTACTTTATTAATCCCAGAGGGGACATTTTTTTGTGATTTAATTGAAGTGAATATGCTTATATACTAATGTTGTACAGCGTACTGTATGTTCTCTATCAGAATATTTGAATATTTATTGGTATATAGTTGAGTCTTCTTATGCAGGACCGCATGTTTGATGACAAAAAAATACGACTGACTGATAAACTAATACTTTAATTGACAGAGCAAATGAGTAATTACATGTATTTGCATGCTGAATGATAGATAGCACACAACTCTGACAGGTTTGTGTGTGTGTGTGTGTGTGTGTGTGTGTGTGTGTGTGTGTGTGTGTGTGTGTGTGTGTGTGTGTGTGTGTGTGTGTGTGTGTGTGTGTGTGTAAGAGCGCAAGAGAATCTTCATGAATCATCAGCTGACACACTCGTGGGGTATGTGTCTCCATCGTGTGACATGACTAAAAGCAGGGCGACCCGAAAGTCACGCAGTCCGGCCTCAGCCGCGCTGCTCTGTGATCAGCATGTTCACAGATGTGCTGGGAAAAGGGGAGTGTTATCTGGTCAGCGATCAACAACTAAACACACACATTGTGCAGGAGTGTACAGCTCACAGCCCCCCGAGCGGTGACTCATGCCGGCGTGTCGGGTGTCGTCGGAGGTTTCCTGACCTCTCGCCGCGGACGGAGAAGGTGGTCGGGTGAACAAAGTGGGAGAAGCGATATCCTGAGCAGTCATGTGTGTCAGACATGTTACCAGGAGAGCGTTTAGCTGTGGATGGGAGGGAGAAACACAGCAACCAGACTGAAGGCAAGTACTGATGATCTGACCTAAAATAAGATGCAAAGGAGTCTGTTTTCCTACTAATATCTGCTTGTTTTTAAGCTTCAACTAATCAACAAAGGGAATGATATTTTGTGATGGCGGTAAAGTTTTCCATTTTTATTCCAAATATGTTAAAAGGTTTCAGTGTTTCTCTCAGAAGCTTCACACTCTGCAGCGAGTTAAAGCCCCTGAGACACAAGAAAAGCATCATGGGACTCTGAAAGCTTCCACTTAAACACCTTCTTTAATTATGAGGGTTAGAGGCTTTTTACAGGCAGCATCACAGCCTGCCTCGATCTGGTCAGGGATCAGTCTCCATCACGTGTCCAACCTCACAATATTCTGTAAAAAACACACGAGATGACAGTCATTTATCTTTCTTAATTTACTCTCTTGTGTGTGAACATACAGTTTGTCAGCTAACGTGGTTTTATTTTGATTTGCTTTAAAATCAGGCCAGGAAATCCTTTCAGCCTGTGACCCTGTGAACGGAGGAAACACCACACCCGCTGACATCATCAGCAGTAAGTGGACACCAAGAGACCTGGACAGTAGGCAATACAGAATACAACATTAAATGTAGTTACTCCTGATGAGGGGTTTGTCTAAAAAAAAAAAAAAAAATCAGATTTATGAAAGTGAAGCAGGGTTATTGAGAAGCAATGGAAGATCAAGTAGGACTCAAATATACCTGCCTTACTGAATACCTGCTTTTATACTGCACTAAATTGGTGAAAATAGCTGATCAACGTATAAATAATTTCAATAAACCTTCAAATCGCGAAGGAGCCGCTGCACTTTACCTTGTTGTGCACTGATCACGCAAGTCTGTCCGTGTCTTGTGTGTTTTGCCCAGCCCAGCCTCAGCCTCAGCCTGCAGCAGCTCCCCCGGCAGAGGCCTCCCGGCAGGCGGCAGTGCTTCAGAAGCCTCAGCGTGACCTCGGGGAGCCGGCGTGCCCGCGACGTGGCCTCGCAGCGCCGGACCCCAGACGCCCTCCTCTCTCTCCGGCCCCGAGCCGAGTGCAGGGCTCCAGGTCGTCGGTGCACAACGGCGGCGGCAAAAGGAGCAGGAGGAGCAGGAGCAGGGTGGCGGGATCACACCGAACTGCTGCTACACCTGCTGGTAGGCTCGATAACGGTTAAATATGGCCCCACAATGTGACATATACAGTATATATATATATATATATATCACGTCCCATTTATCTGATAACACAGCAGTGCGTAACATTTGCAGTCTGAACCCGGTTTACTGTGTTTCTTACTTCTGGATGGAGCTTCGTGCTGATTGACTGGTTGAACATTGGCGTAACGGCGCCGGCCGATGCTTCCCATTCAACTTCCACTTGTACAAGTGTTTTTTTTTTTTGACTCGCAGCAAGTTACGACTTTAAAACGTATTTGCTCGATCCGACGGCTTTCCACTGCTAAACGATAGGACACGCCGAAGCACGCAGAATACACCCGTCAGTCCACGACGGCAGACGGCGTCCAGTGGCACGTTGCGCTCCTCCAAAAGTGTGAAAAGTGAAAACCCGTGTGGTTAGAGTTAGGAAAAGATCACGGGTTTGGTTTGAAAGAAGTCATTTCACCTTACATAAGTCATTTACAAAAGTTAAAATACGTTTAATTACATTACTTAAAAGGTAACTTATGCTTCTTTTGACGCTGCGTCTTGCCCTCCACGCTTATAGACGGAAACGTGACACTGACACGGTGTCCTCTGGTGGACTGATGATGACATCATCATTAATGATGACATGAAACTTAAGTTGCCATCCACCATTTCTCCGGACATGCAGCCGGGACAGCTGAGGTCACAAATGGAGGCTGTACTCTGTGTTCCTTCTTTAATTTAGTGGAAATAAAAATATTGGTTAATCTGATTAATTTACCAAAAGGGGGAGGGGGGGGGCATTAAATTAGGGGAAAATAAGCATTAAAAACACTGTGAAATGTTTACATTCAACAAACGCACAAAAAAACAACAACAACAACCTTTCTATCAAACGGAGCTCCGAAAAGTTTCCCGTGAAGACTTGGTGCACTGCTGCACTTCGTCCAGTTCTATGGAAGCGTGCGACGGGCCGCTCCTTTGTTTATCATTGTGTTCATGTTGTTACCTCTACAAAGTTATGCATTAAATCAATACACTAGCCACACATAATGCTGCTTTTTTTTTTTTTTTTTTCTCCCCCATCTACAGACATTAGCATAAGTTATATGCGGGGGGTGGGTAGGTGTGTGTGTGTGGGGGGGGGGTGGTGTATAACTCGGGCGGCTGAGCAGGAGCAATGCTGAACTCCACTCCCCGGGGGATTCTGCCGTCTCCTCGTTCATTTACTTCCAGGAGTAAACAGGATAAAACGCACCCAATTTGCATGAGCTCCGGTTCCGCGCTCGGATGAAAACGGGAGCGTCTGCACCGGCGCGCACCGGCGGGGTCAACGCACGCGGTGTCAGTGTGCGCCTCATTTGGGCGGCTGAGCAATCATCACGTGACAGCTTCTTTCCCGGTTGTTGCTCATCACTTGCAGCCCTTCGGTGGCCTTTTTCTTTTCTTTTCTTTTCTTTTCTTTCTTTTCCCCCGAGGACTGAACAAAGCTCTGTGATTAAGTAAAACACAATCACACTTGATCACCGCAGCAGACTGGTTTACGCTTTTAAGTTGCAAGTTGGCACCGCAAACAAACACGCCGGAGATTAATTTCGGGTTAATAGACTCGTTAATCTCCGTTTTTGATGGCGAGTGACAGACTTTTTTTTTTTTTTTTCTTGTACAACTCACAAACAAGCCTTTTAGTGACCTCAGATGTTGGCGCGTGTGTTTGCTAAAATGCTTTCCTGGCCCCGCGTGTCGCCCGCAGACGCGTGTTTCCACGTGCTGCTGGCGTGCCTGTCGTGTCGGTGGTCCGCCATGCTCCTGGGTGTGCTGGAGGCCTGCTCCTCCTGCCTCCGAGGCCCCTGCTCCTCCTGCCTGCGCGGCGGCCCCTGCTCCTCCTGCCTCCGCGCCTGCGCCCGCTGCTGCTCGGCCGTCCAGGAGGCGCCCGTGGAGGAGCTCGACTGCCACGCCCGCTGCCGCGCCCGCTGCCGCGCCACGCTGGTCGAGTCCTGCTGCGACTGCGAGACCGGCGAGTGTCTGGAGTTCTGTCTGGAGTGCTGCGACCTCTGCCACCGCAGCTGAGGACGTCTCCGAAGACACACGGGGGCACCCCGGGCCGACAACAGACATTTAAAAGTGTAACGTGGGACCCTTCAGGAGGACGGGGGACGTTTCTTGAGACTACGGGTCGTCTCGTTGACCTCGTCGCGAGGACAAGTCGAAGTTACTTTCTGGGACTTCCGGTATCCGTTTCAAAATAAAAGCCTCCAGCGGTCCCAGGGGTCGGTTTTGCTTTTGTCTACTTTTTGCTGCAACAAGTGGAAAGCAGATTTTTGTTTTTGTTTTTGAACGTTTCACGCTCGTCTTCGGTGGGTTGAATGTTCTCAACGAGGGAAATAAAGCACTTAAACAGGAGCTAGAAGTTTAAGGCGTAATTAATTATCGCTGATAGATATGAAGATCGATACCTGGAAGAGGTCACGATTACCTTGGATTAAAGCTCCCTAATCAATGCGTTGTGTGTTTAATACTAACACAAATCATAACGGAAAAAAAAAACCCCATCAAACTAAGGGAGTCTCAAACTTCTCATGTGCAGATTAAACAAACAAACAAAAACGATCAGGTATTAATTACTGATCTTATTTTGAAACTTTTTTTGTTATGCTTTTGAACACATCTCTCTGCACACTCACCTCCAGAGGAAGGACCGGATGCGTTATTGATCTCCGAAGCGGTTTCTTAGAAAACAGATTCAAAAACCTTTTGAAATATTAAAGCGAGTTTTGTGGAGGTCATGTGCTCTAATAACCTCCCCCCCCCCTCCCTCCCTCTCTCTCCCTCCCCCCCCTCCCTCCCCCATCTCGGTGAATAGAACTGAAACCAGAACCGGGACTCATTCCTCGTTGAACGTTGTTGCTGTTGTTGTTCTGGAACATGTTCGTACGTGCAGATGTTTTGGACTTTCATGTCCCGAGGTTGACCCGGCGGGTCCCCCGACCCGAGAGGGTCGCACCTCTTCGGTTTCTGATGACGCAAAGGTTGCTGGTTTGACTCCCCCCTCTCCTCCTCCTCCCCCCCCCCGCGCAGCTCTTTGCAGCTGAGGAGCAGGGCGACGCCAAAGCTCGTCAGCTCTCTCTCTCTCTCTCTCTCTCATATCCCTTTTTCACATTTGTCACATGAAGCACTTAGAAACATGAAAGGACGCTTATTCTCTCCAGATCTCGGGAGATCTGAGCCGGCTGCTTTAAAGCGGCGGTGCGAGGTGACAGCGGAGAGGCGGAGTAAACAGCCAAAAATACAACAAAGCGGCGACGGAGACGACGCCGTCAATCTCGCCCGAGAGGCTCGTTTAAATCGCGTCGGAGCGAGCGAATCGAATTTAAGCGATCTCTTTCGCCCCGCGACGCGTTGGGATTCTGCCGGCGACAAGGAAGCGGGCGGCGACGTCTGATTTGGAGCGCGGCGCGTACGCGCCGTCCAATAAACACTCGGGTTTGTTCCACTTGTCTCCCTCGATTTGTTCGAGCCGTTCAGCCCCGCGGCTGATGTCTGTCTCTCCCCTCCCGCAAATCACAAACGGCTCGCGCTGTCGCGTATCGCAGTCGCAAACAAGTTTTAAGATGGATGCGCAAATGTGTGCATCGGACTCCGGGGTTGTGAATCCGTCTGACGGATGAGAGCGATGCCGCGCAGCCGACGCGGCTTCTCGTACACGCAGCCGGTAAACGCCGAAAACAACCAAACTCACTGCGGTGACTAATCGGTCAATTAAACAACCAGCAACGAATTGGCAGTTTTTTGTTGTTGTTGTTGTTGTTGTTCGCTGATTAGTGATTTAAGGTGTTTTGAAGCGACATCTTTGTTATTTCAGCTCCTTGTGTTTGCTGTTCTTCATTTATTTGCCGCGACGGATTGATTATCTGGAGGTCCGGTTGAGCAAAACAGGCAATTTCAACACATCGCATTGGGGACATGTTTGGATTCTTACATTTTATTGACTGCACGGCAGCCTCATTGATTTAATTGTTAACTCTATAAGAAAACAAAAAAAAACATGTTGCGGATGAATTAATTATGTATGATAATAATCAACATTAATTGGAACTTTGGTTTTTATAGAAATATGAACATGATCAAATATGAATAATAAAAAAGCAACATAAAAAGCACGAGCATTGAATAATTAAATTATGAATTATTTCACACTATAATTATTGCTATTTTTTTTCTTAATCATACTATATTTGGGATCAATTACACGTGTCCTTATTTCATTATTTATGACTTAATTAAAGAATCATCTGTACAGTGTTGTACCCCCTCCAGCAGGGCCGTCTGATGACCTGGGGCCGTGTCCTCTCACTTTGTTTTTGTTTTTGTACATTTGTGGAAACCTATCGGGGACTTTATGTTCTGCAAATAAAAAAAAAAAAAGACACACGACGGGTATTTCAGACCCACTTCATCAGCTGACAAAAATATTTTGTGACCGAGTATTTTTAAATAGATCATCTCTGAGGTCAAACAAAGAATCTTTGTTTTAGCTTTAAACTTCAACTACAATCACCCGACGGAAACCAAAATATTTCTGAAGTGCAACATGCTCATCATCATAGGGAGTGATTCAATTTGACTCTTTATTAGGTAGGAGTTGCTTTTTTTTTTTTTTTTTTCTCCTTCCTTCATCGATTTCCTGCAATCTGACCATCGGGAAAAAAAAAAAAAAAAAAAAATCACTTAAATCTCCACAAATTACAAAGCAGTTATTTAGAAAAGTCTCCCAAAAATCAAATACTTTTAACAGCAAGAATTACAAAAAAAACAAAAACAAAACAAAAAACTCCTGCAGGAACTGGTCGTTGTGGAATTTTTTGCCAATGATGAAAAAAGAAAAAGAAAAAAGAAACCCGTCTCAACCTCATTGTGTGTGAGAATTCTCTTATTTGTAAAGCCCACTTGTTTGGGGACATATAAAGGACTTGTTGTAGATGTAAAGGACTCATCTTTTCATATTTTACAATCCAGATTGAGCAGGTGAATGTATGTAAAGCAGATGGGTCTGCTCTAGCCCTGTCCCTTCTCGGGGATTAAAGATATGAAGGCACGACCACGCAGCACTTATTCCTTTGGCTTCCGTTGTCATTGGCTCATATTGTTATTTAGTGTCACGCTTTCATTTGTACCGTTGCAGAAAGATTTATGAATAAAACGTCCCGTTCAGTTGACAACCTCATCATACGTCGGAGGCTCCGGGTTTAAAACCGACACCTTGTTTTTCTTAACAGTTGTTGGGACTGGCAGTCGGAGATAACAGGACCGGGCATCACAGACGGAAGATGACCCAGTGAGGAGCCGTTTGTTTTAAACCTCAGCTGCTTTTCAAAAACAACTCCTTCAACACTTTTTTTTTTTTTTTTTTTTTAATTCCGAATCTGTCTATTTGTATTCTCGCCTGCCTCCACAGCTTCGCGACAATGGTTGTAACCTCCTCAATCAAAACAAGGTTTACGTGTGCTGTATGAAGTGGCGTCTATTGAAAAAAAAAAAAAAAAAGGGGAAATAATAACACCTAATAGTCAGTCTGTCAGATGTGCCCATCTGCTGTAAAGGAAACAAAAATAAATGTAACCAGATTTGAATATCTAACATTTGAGGCTGACGCAGAGAGGACGGATCAAAGGGAAGAGAGACACACCAGAGGGGGGCAATCATAAACACATTGTCTCATTTTAATAAGTGAGGGAAATGGTTTCTAAACCGGTGCGTAGCATCAAGTTTCATGTGTTTGGGAGTGAGAAGGGGGGGGGGGGGAGTCACGAAGTACATCAAAACATAGCTAATGAGGGTTGGGTTAAAAATGGATGTGCACATATTGATGGCACGCTGCATTTTTATTTGGAATGTGAAATAACTGGAATCTTAAGTTTCTTTATACTATAACAGCAGAATCAGGTGGAATTCAAGCATAAGAGAGCTCAGTGCTGAACAGACACTCAACTGAATTTAATAAGGAAACAGAACTGTATCTTTCTGCTTGCTTACTATTGTTTATAAGAATATAATTACTCAGTCAGATACTTTGACTCTGTAGCAATATAAGATATATAAAAAACATGTGTAGGCATTACAGTAAATGGAAAGAGGAAGGAGGTATCCTCTGAATTTACTTTTTGTTTAACAGGTAAGACCTACAATAATACAACTTTACTGTTACAAAATATGTCTAATGTAGCAGAGGTGCACCGGTCCAGTTATTATAAGGCTTTGAGGCTGGTATTGACCATTATGGGAACTTGTTATAATCACTTTTAGTATCTCAATTTAATGCATGTTTGTTTTGATATACTATTTATAGTAGAATCAATTCATATTATTTGTCTAGTTGATGTTGCATCTCGGATTTGTTCAGGTTTTCTTCATCTTTCTCTTGTTATGACTATATTAGTGTATTTGTGTTTTAGGGAAGTTTTATGGCAGATTAAAATCCCATCAATGTTTCACAACCAAACCAGCTGCAGCAGCTTTTCATATGTTCGAATGTAGCCGAGAAATGATGCAATTGTTTATTCAGGGGCTATTTATGTATGCTTTCACTAAAATGAAAACAGGTTGAACTACCTACTGAAGAGTTTTTAATGATGTGACCAGAGTCCTCTTGCCTTTGTACTGTGTGTGTGTGTGTGTGTGTGTGTGTGTGTGTGTCTATTCCTTCAAGCCTTTATTGTTATTTTGTCGTGTTGCGTTCTTTTATTCTTCGTTACACTTACATGATGCCACTGCCTTCATGCACCCTCCTGCACCTCTGACTGACAGCTTGTTTGTTGGTATAATTTGTGAACTATTTAAGTTCAGTTTTGTTGTTGCAAGCGTACAGCCAGCTGCTGAATAGCAGGTATGTAATGTATTTACTGTATTAACCGAAACCCCCTTACACAGCTACCGTTGGCTTACCGACACATCACCGCTTCATACCGGAGAGCACAAGAAGTAATTTGAAACACGGTCCGATGTGACACTTGAATAAAATGTTTAATAGCGACGTGAACTGGAAAGATTTTAAATTAGATTTCACAAAAATAGCACAATATACCTTGAATTACGTTAAGTATTATGTCTCTATTTTTATACTGAATATGAATAACATCAGCTAATCTCATTTTGTTACAGTATTTATGAAGAATAACAATAAAAGAAAGAAATGTGTGACTTTTGGTGGCCGTTGAAGCGAGCCGACCAGAGGCCATTGTACAGATGTGGTCACCCTGTTTCTATAGCCGGAGAGGATTCCAGCTCATCGTGTTCAAGTATATCATGATCATAAAAAAAAAAAAAAATAGAATAAATAAAATAATTAGAAACACAATACCACAGTTAAAGTAAGACCAAGACAGATATTGCACCATTGATGGCACGTACCAAATGTAATATCTTGGCAAAAGTATCAATGATGCGTACAATACCTGGAAATAAGAAATTTAGCAACACCAATATTCACAAATACAAATCCAACAGATACAGACTGAACAGAATTAGTCAGACGGAACAAATACTTTCGAGGTTGTCTGTAATTGTACCCATCAATAATGCAAAATATATATATGACTCATGCCCTTTGCTCCTGAGTGGTTAAGTGCAATGTGCATTATATATGCTTCCTTTGTTTAAAGAGGAATAGTGTACAACGTTAAGATTATTGGCGTTGGCTTTAGAGTTGGTGCAGTCAGTATTTAGAGTTTTTAATGGCTGAAATACGACCTTCGACCGGCAGCAGCTGTGATTTGTGGTCAGATCCGATTGTTCTTCTTCAGTATCTCCAAGTATTGCTGCGTGGCCCTGCTGACGGGGTCCAGCTCCGCCCCGGAGGCCGAGCCGACGGGCGACAGACGGGCCGAGGTAACTTCCAGCTCCGCTGTGGCTGCGGACCAGAGAGACCGGTTACCGTCTCCACGCAGCGGCTGCTTCGCGTTAAGACAACGTTGCCAACATTTCATGAAAGGATTCGTTTCCAGCTTCAGTGCACTCACCTTTGCTTAATTCCTTTGATATGTTTCTGTCCAATTCACTCTGCATCTGGAAAGAAGAGAAAGCTGGAGTCAGATTTGAGCTAACGCGCGCTGAAGAAAAACAAAAAAAAAAAAAAAAGGTCTTGGAATTAAAGTATTTACACATAAATAAAAGGACTCAGAAATTATATTTCATCACCAAACACAACACGACGGCAAATACTGAACAGTGGAACAACACCGCAAGAAAATCGTGACTACGATGTAAAACACAGCAGGACATGCCAAACATGCAAGCTCAGCTTTAGTGGAGTTCTGTGTGGTCAACATGGTCAACAGGAAGTCCCACGTCCCCACGTCCCCGCGTCTCCACACGGGATACAGAAAACTAATACATGCTTTATGGTGATTATCTGAATGAATCCTGTATTCAAATGTTCCTGATAACTAACATGTAAAACCATAAAGGTCAACATGTAACATGTGAAGAGAAATGGTACACGTGTGTGTGTGTGTGTATTTGAACTGTATTAATTGCACAATTAGATGTGCTGCAAACAGACTCATATATGTAATACGCATGTGTAAAACATACATGATACTTGGATATTTCTGGAACGGTACAGCTACTTATTATAGATTATTATCGGAGCAAATGAACATGATACAATTATATCAAAGCTCCTGCTTAGCTCCCTTATTGTCGTTCCTTTTTTCTACTTTCAATTGTAAAATGAAAAGTTAGAAGCTTTTTTTCCAAACATTTCTCTTCACCTTTTCTTTGTTGCTGGTCGAGCCGAAGCATGTGCAGCTTCATTAGTTGCCCATTCTCTGCATTGTCGGTAATGCTGGTCATACATGTGTAGACTTGTCATACCTCTCTGAAATGCATTCAATGTTTTACGTGTTGCACGGTTCAACGGTGTTGTCGGATTACTTTTTAAAAAATTTTTTTTGATAGCCTCTGTTTCTGTAAAGCCATCCAACACCTGCTGTAATGAAGAGATGAATGATTGATTTAAACTTCATTTCACTTTCAAATAAAACACCTACATGAGTGTGGAGCGTACTTAATATAACTGGTGGTGTTGAGCTCATATTAAAGGTTCAGTGTGCAGGATCTATGACGATCTGTTGGCAGAAATGGAATGTAATGTTCACATTTTTCATTTCATTAGTGCATAATCACCTGAAACTAAGAAGTATTGTGTTTTTATAACCTTCGAATGTTCGCTTCATATCTACACAGCGAGCAGGTTGTCTTCTTCTCCCTTCCGTGTTTCTACAGTATTAAAGGAGATTCTAAAGAGGGTCGTTTGAGTATTTCACCGCCACCGTCGACTTTATTGCACACTTGGGAAGGTGAGGGTGAGGCGAAAGGTGTTCAACTGGTTGCGATCTACAATCTCACCACTAGATGCCACTAAACCCCGCGCACCGCTCCTTCAAAGTACAAAATGAATCTTTTAAAAAGAGCCACATCATTCTTACACTACTCGTCAACTGCAAAGCATCGAGAGAGTCAACTCCAAGCAGAGAGAGTAAAGGTCGAGTTGGGAGATTTGTGCTGCTGGTGTACTCAGTGACCGACACAATGCAAAACCCGATGTTGCAGCACATTTCAGCAGTCAAATTCCACGTATCATTTTCATGTTTTAGAAAAGAACGATATGTCTTGTATATTTTTTCCATTCCCATAATAATATAAATGGGGTGAATTCCTGAATGATCAATCTTTCATTTTCCACTTCCAGATAATTGATTTAATAGGTGAAAGTTAGTTTTTGTTTGGTCACTGTTTGAACATTAAATAAAAGATATATCTTTTTGTAGCCCCCTCCTCCTTTCTGTTTTTCACTGTGGGAACCCTGAACATCGAGGGTTGCATGTGAACAGGGCCATAAATGTCAGCCTGTCGGCAGGATAAAGGAAACAGCAGCCAATCAGACACTGAGCTCAACACATCTACACACCTGGTTATGAGTCTGGCTGAAGAGAGGAGAGGTGAGAAACAGACTTTTGAGCTAGGAGCTAAAAGAGTGAGAAATAGAAGACAGGTTAGAAGTAAAGTACGACTACAAGACTCGAGCTCGAGATTGATACAATGTGCAGGAGGAAGAAAGAAATAATAATACAAAAATAAAAAAGAGCAGGGAGAAGAAATAACTTGAGTTTTGGAGGAACTGTGTTTTCCCACAGTCTGAAATCTTTGACGGGTAACGCATAAAAACCCACAGATGACACGTTTCTGCAGTTATGACAACGTAACAACACACTAACCAGCGTATAAAAAGCTGTGAACAAAACGCCACCAGTTACACAGTAACAACGCTGACAACTGAGACGCTATGGAAATGAAAATGGCTCAAAATAAACACACCAATCCACAAAAAGAATATTCCTCCGTAATGTCAATGAGTGTGTCAATCAATGACGGTACAGACCTTGGCCAGATAGTCCTCCACCCTGCTGTTCTGTCCCTCCGTCACAGGGCTGAGGAGGGAGAGGCCCAGGCCTAGACTCCGGTTGAGGGGCCCCAGCGTGGCCCCGTAGCTTGCTGGTGAACCCAAAGAGGCCACGTCCAGCGGGGGCCCTCCGAGGCTGCCGTGTGCGATGGTGCTGGTGATCAGAGACCTGCTGCGCTCGTTCAGCAACTTGGAATTGGCTTCAGCGAGCCGACTGTTGGCCCTGTGGATGGAAAGCAGCAAGTTATCACTGCGTGCATCGTCACGCCACCATCCTGCATCGAAAAAGACTTGTCAACTTGTTGTAAATGAGTTTAAGACATGAGGCAGAAGCCCTCGTCTCCTGTGGAACAACTGGTAATGTACAGCGAGCTGATTCTCTTGTCAGTCTGACCTCTCTAGTTTCGCAGCGAGCGACTTGCGGAGCCGCAGCTCCTCTGAGTACAGTTGGTGGTATCTATCCAGCTCTGTGCGTGTGGAGTCTCTTTGGTTAAGGCTGTCCTGCTGGGTGGTGCGGGTCCGGCCCAGTTCCCCCTCCAGCTCCCGGATCTTCTGCTCCAGCTGAGAGCGCAGGTTGGCCTCGTTGGCGGCTTTAATCTGATCCAGTGCTTCCTGGGATGCTGCCTGGGACTACAAACAGAGACTGCCATGTTAAATCAGACTTGTGATGTTATAATAATTCAGTTATTCTGTTTTCAGTAATTCCGTCTCATTGTTTCTTTACGCTTCTTTTATATTGCTGTTTCAGTTGTGCACACAGTAACTTCTTACCTGGAGGAAGAAGTTGACCTGCTCCAGTTTCTGTTGGACTTCCTGCCGGGCTCTCTCCTCCGTATCGCGGCGGTACTGCTCCACTTGGTTCTGCTCCAGCTGAACCGTCTCCATCCGGCGTCTCAGGTCCAGCACCTCGTCCTCCAGCTCCCTCTTACTCCTCTCAAGCTGCTCATTGCTGCGGCTCAAGCTCTTCAGTGAGGCCACCTGATCCTTAAGATCGCCGTTCACCTTCTCCAGCTGGCTGCGACTGGATGCTTCCTGCTCCAGCTGCACCTGCAGATCACTCACCTGAGACAGAAGACGTGTTTGAGGCCAGTGTCAGTGTCTGACGGAGATTTTCGAATCATGTCTATATGCAATCTCATTTTTAAATACCAACAATTCTGCCACATTTTTGAATTTAGGATCATCAGCTGCGTAAAAACAAGCGCCCCTATTCTCTCCTTCAACCAGTAACAATGCGCCGTCACGCCACGTGATGCCGAGTGTCGGAAAGCGGCAGGAAGGAAAATCAACCCAGTGAGTGCGAGTGAGAGACAGAAAGAAAGAAAAAGAAAACGCACAGAAAAATACTCGTTCAAAGATTGTGTTGAATAAAAAAATGACAAGAGACTGAACTTTATTGTTTGTAGGTTCAGTATCAGATTCATGAAGCTGCTGAATTTAAGCTGAAAACAAGAGTGTTGCCTTTCTGTTGTCCAAAGTTGATATACCAGCATCATGCAGAGTTCTGCCTGCCCGTCGAGAACTATATGCACCTTGCAGGACCCTGCACAGCTACAAGGAAAACCACCAGGCATTGTAATGATCTTACTGTATAAAAATGATGTCATTTTCTTTGTCAGGTTCATCAATGATGATAAATTGTGCCATTATATAAAAGGTATAAAATTCACACTGAGGAGACAAAAACAGCCCAAAAGAGAGAATTGTGATCTCAATTCTAAGCAAAAAAAAAAAAAAAAAAATGTTGATTCTCATTTTCCCGGTGGAGCCATAACAGCTGAGGTATAACACCACATTGAAGGGACTGAAGAGTCCACCACAGAAAGGGCTTTTAGATCAGAATCATGTTGCTGCAACAGATGGACAAACCTTGTCTTTCATTCGTCCAAAGTCCCCCTCGGCCTGGCTGTGTCTGCCCAGGTCCATCCGTCGATTGCTCATTGGAGAGCTGAACTCTGCTCCACCAGCGTCTTGATCCCGCAGTTTCTTCTTTGCAGCCTTCACTAAAGTGCGCAGCCTAAAACACACAGGAAAAAGGTACATTTCACACACACACACACACACACACACACACACACACACACACACACACACACACACACACACACACACACACACACACACACACACACACACACACACACACACACACACACACACAAATATCAACATAAGCATTCATATATTCAAAATTCAAATAAACAGAAAGTCTCATTACAAAACAAATAGTGATGTTGGGAATTGAAAAAAAAAAGAAGTACATCCTGACATGGAATACACAGACTGGTGCACCAGAGTCACATAAGCCAGGAAAGACTGCGCTCTACTGGATCCGAGGTGTTTCTAAGTATGAGGTGCTGCCATAGGTGAGGAGGATGCAAGGAGAAGGCTAGGAGTCACCTGTACATTTCTTTTTGAAGCTCTGTGTTTCTCTTCATCTCTTGATCCAGACGAGTGTCTACAGACTTCTTCTGCTCCCCTATTTTTTGGGCTTTCCTCTTTTCTATTTCCATCTGGAACACAACAGGCCGGAAACTCTTAAAACCACAATCCTCTCGTTCTCAGGACGGATGGGTATTGAATTCATCCTAACATTAGCCTGCGAGGGAACATGTCAGGGCGGTCACCTGGGTGCTCAGTTCTCCTTTTTCCTTTTCCAGCTCTGCCAGGCGGATCCCCAGCTTGGAGCGGCTCTTCAGCTCCTCCTCCCACAGGGCCTGAGAGTCCTGGGCCGTGTGAGACAGCATGGTTTTTTTCTGGACCTAAAGAGGAGAAAGACGAAGGCAAGACATTAAACTCATTTACAAAAATGTACATACACAGTTCTGGTAAACTACAGATGGTCACAGAAAAAAAAACAACAACATTTCTTTGTGAGGTGTTGGGCCGCCAAGTAATGCCGGAACAGCTTCAATGCACCTTTGCATTGATTCTACAAGTCTGTGGACTCTGCTGGAGAGATGAAAAACCATTCACCCAATAAGATATTCTCTCATCTGGTGCTTTCATGATGAAGTTGGAGAGAGCTGTCTACATGTTGGTCCTAAATCTCAAAGAGGTGTTGAATTTGGTTGAGATCTGGTTTCACATCATTTTCATTCTCATGAACGTATTCAGCGACCCCACCGTGCCAAACGGATGGAGACACTTTCATCCTGGAAGAGAGCTCTCCCGTCAGGGTAGCGATGTTCGAAGGTGATCACTCAGAACAATTTTGAAATGATTTGCACTGACTCTTCCTCTGAGGGAACAAGTGGACCCAAACCAGCAAAAGGGCCACCAGAACATTACGGAGCCACCTGATCACTTCACTGTAGGAGTCAAGCATTCAGGTTTTTCCTTCGTCGCCCATCTGTATGTTGTTGTTTTTTTTTTTACCAAAAAAAAGGGCAACTTCATTATTTTTCAATGACAAATACTAAAAAAAAAGAAGAATATAAGCTAAAGGTTTTCATAATGAGGAAACTAAACCTGCCACCAACCTCTCTGCTGAGCTGGTCTTCCAAAGTCATCTTACTGCTTTGGAGGTTTGTAACCAAGTCCTCCAAATGACCTCGGACCTGCAGAATCAAAAGAAAAGCTTTGTAAAAATTTTTTTTTAAAAAAGGGGTATTTTTGTTGGAGTTACTGCTGTTTCATTTGTTTGTTTATCATTTCAGAGAGTTGAGAAAAGACGAAAGGAAGTAACATGCATCACGCTGCTAAAGGCAAGAAAAAGTGAAGGAGCCCACACACCAAAATCAGGCTTAAAGGGGAAAACACATTTTCATGTCACCAAGAAAAACCCAAATCGACGCAAAGATATTTCTTCCTTCGTATGTTTGATCAAGCAGCTTTTGTAAAATCCCTAAAAGCCCAAATGCTTTTAATCCCATAAATTCATAGAGTAACTAATTACTTGAAAAATCAGGCGTAACCCCAAACAGAGAAACTAAACCTACATCCACAATACTAACCCCTCCTCCAGGTGAGCAGTCAGAGAGCTGGAAAAAGATTAAATACCTTCAAATATAATGAGGACTTTATAATGGAAAGTCAGATATTTTACATCAAAAGAGTATCATAAGACCAACATATTGTATTATGCGTCAGATATGGCACTACTGAGACCTTCTGTGATCAGGTTATTGAGTCTGGGTTTCTGTACTCACCATGGCAGTTTCGTGAGCCCCTTTCTGAAGTGCATCAATTTTGTTGGACTGTTGCTTTGCAGCAGCTTCTAGTCTGGCGTTCTCAATCTCCAGCCTGAAGACATTACATTGACACTGCAGTCACACACACACACATTCATATTTGTATACAAATCATATCTAAATATGATTTATATATTATATATATATATATATTTTAGTGAATATATAATTATGTCATGAAGTTTTATTTGACATGATAAATTTCACACTGGTTTTTTGTATTTGGATGATCTAATAAAATGGCCTTTCAGCATGTGTTTGTACCTTTGCACAGCTTCCTCCAGCTGTTTGATGGTGGTTTCAGAAGCTGCGGAGGCAGACAGCGCCTCCTGGAGTTTCTGAGCAGCAGTTGTGAGTTCCTTTTCCTTTTCATGCAGACTGCTCTTCAGACTGTTAATACGCCTCTCCGACTGCACATACTGATCCTCGGTTTCTTCTAGCTGCATGACACAGACAGACATACACCTCGTTAAAAAAATGACTCGGCTGTCAATTCAGTAAAAGTTATTCCTGTATTTTCCTGCTCATGATCAACTGTTCTAGCGTCTAAAAACAATGATAATGAGCCATGGAATTTCAGTACAGCTTTAACGTGTATTACTTCATAATTATTAACACAGCTGGAGGAGTGTTGAGCGTATGGTTCCCGTTTCCTGCCATTACCTTTCCTTTGAGCCTGTCCAAGTCTTTCAGCAGCCGAACCTTCTCCTCCTCCAGGTCACTGCGATAGCGAGTGTTAACCTCCAGAGAAGCTTCGCTCATTGACAGCTTCTTGAGTGAGTCAGCGAGCTCCTGCTGCATCTGCCTTAAAGTAGTCTGTGCAGACAGAATCCAGAGCAGACAGGAGTTAGAGAGATATAAGGGGAGATCCTACACTAGCATGTGGAGAAAAGGCTAAAAGTGGACCTTGAGAAAGAGGTAAGGTAATCCTCTTATCCTGCAGTCTTACCTCCCTTTCATTCTTCTCTTCCTCCAACTTGTAGATCTGATCGCGGAGATCGGCAGCCTTACTGGCGAGCTCCTTATTTCTGTCCTCCACTAGCTGTACCCGCTCTTCACAGTCAGAGCGCAGCTTGGACAGAATGTCACTGAAGCGCTCTTGGGCATCTGTCACGGCATGCTCTTTTGCGACACCTTTGTTTTGGGCCTCTTCGAGCTGTTGCCGTAATAACATGCCCTCGCTCTGGGCTTGGGCCAGCCGCTCTTGTGTGGCCTCTTGCCGCGCTCCGGACCGGCTGATCAGCTCCCTCTCGGCCTGCAGAGCTGCTTCCAGCTCCTTGACTCGTGCAGCTGCCTGGTCCTTCTCGCGCTGCAGGACCTCCAGCAGCAGGCCCTTCTCCGTCAGCTGCAGTGTGGCCCGATGAACCTCATTCTCCATGCTGTTTGCACAAGCCTCAGCCTTGGCCAGCTTCTGGGACAGGCTGCTGACTGCCTCGCGCTGACTGGCTGCTTCTCCTGTAGAAATACATCAATTACAGGTTAGAAACAAGCTCGCAGTCAAGCAAGAAAAGATAGCTGGACAAGAAAATGCCCCAAAACAAAAGGCTGCTTGTACAACTAAATACGCAGGTCACTGTGTGTCATGGTTAAGAATACCGTTGGGAAAAATACACCAAAGAGACAAGCACATCATTTTGAAACAGTTAGTTTAGCCTGATAGCTGACTGTCATTATTAACTGCTACTTACAAGCCCTTTAAAAGTGTGTAAAAGAAAAAGCACTTTTTATAAATTACACATAAGGTGAATACAAACTGCACTTCTTAGCTGGTATATGTTTTCAAAAAAAAAAAATTCCATTTTTAAGTATATAATTTGTCTAAAAGAAAACACCAGTTGGGTGAGTGAGTATTTCAAATATGAGAGTTAATAAAATCTTTCACTGAGAGCTGTCCATCCATTCCCACGACTACTAACCAGTGAGTCTGTCTTTGAGACGCTGGTGTTCCTCTTTCTCTCGGAGCAAAGCTTTCTCTGTGTCTTTGTGAGCCGTCAGGCAAAGATCAGCCTCCTTTACAGCTCCGGCCAGGCGGATGCGAGTCGACTCGACCTCTACCTCTAGTGTTTCACGAGTCTGTCGCTCATTCTCCAGGCGAGTTGTTGTTATCGCCATCTCCGACTTCAGGGTGGTCAGCTGGCTGTTGCAGCTGAAGACAGTTTGGGTCAGGGCTTCACTGTTGAGTTTGAGATCTCGGCGAGCATCTTCCAGCTGCTCCCTAAGAGCCTCGTTCTCCTCTGAGAGGTGGCTCTCTTTGAGACTGCTGTTGGCCTGCGAACGCTCCAGGTCTGTCCTCAGGATGCTCAGCTGCTCCTGGAAGGTGGCGGTCTGCTGGAGCAACTCCCTCTCCCTGTCAGTGGCCTCAGTGAGCTGAGACAAGGCCTATGGGCATCAGGAAACAAAATAAGATTTGAAAGATTATGTTTCCAGTGTTGATTTCAAAATGTGTTGTTTGTTCTCAGAATATAATACCTAAAAATATTAATCCTATTTTAAAAACATCATGCCAAATCACAATTTTCTTAAATAATACAACATCAGTGAGGGGAAACTTTTATATAACATCCAAACCATAAAACCAACTATTAAGCTCTAAAATTCCCAGATATCCGTCTTAGTACCTCGTTGCTTTTGCTCATGTTTCTTTTGTTCTCCTCCTCGATCTCTTGCTGCTTGCGCAGATGGCTGTTGAGCAGATTTTCCTGCAGGGTTCGTGCACTGCGCTCCTGAGCCAGCAGTCTCTGGGTCTCACTGTGGTCCTCTTCAAGCTACGTGGTTGACATATAAACCGATAATGCAACAATTACAAACACCAAAAAAACAACAACTAAAGCAGCCAATTGCTGATAAAATACTCAAAAACATATCACATATTGCAAGTCATTTTTATATCATTATTACTTAATGTATAAATACATAGTGTATTTCAAATGAACAGTAAATCAAAGTCAAGCAATAGCGATGATTATTATCATTTAAAGCTATTAATACAACATCATATCAATACAATGAAAACAACAACAAAAAATTGTTGCAAAACAGAGGACATTTCTCAGAAAGTACCTGTTTCATATTGATGACCAGCGCTCTCATCTCCAGCTCCAAGTTCCTGAGGGTGAGCTCCACCTTCTGTCTCTCCTGAACCTCTAACTGATGCTGCTCCTCCGTCCTCCTCACCTTGTCTCTGGTGGTGTTGTACATCATGGTGGCGTTGCGGCGATTCTCCTGCTCCTGTTTCAGCTGAAATCTGTGCCAAGTGTCAGAAAGAAACCTCAAGTCAACACAGTGAAAATATCCATAAAATAGGCAATATCATAAGATGTGATGCACAGCAATGCAAAACAAGAGACCGGTACACAGTGTAAAGAAATGGCCACAGAGAACTCACTTGAGGTTTGTGACTTCAGTTTGCAATTCCAGCTGGTTGCGCTCCAACGCAGACTTAACATCTTTAACTTCCTCCAGAGAGCTCTTCAACTCCGCTCTCTCCAATTCCAGCTGGCTCACCTTGTCTGCCAGGTAACCGTGGCGACCCCTGGCCTTTTGGATGGAGCGCTCATATTCGTGGAAAATGTTCTGCAGCTTCACCATGCTTCTTGAGTCTGTGAGATACAATAAAGCAGAATGTATGGAGGTCTTCCCGGTCTCATTATGTCAAGAGCATACACCACATCTCACTTTTGAAAGTGTATGTTGTAGACGAGAAAACTAAACAAATGAACCAGTTGAGTTACAAAGTCCTAAAAACAGAAATAATTACTTATTATATATATATATAACAAGCAGAATCAGTACCGAAGGTGGCTGAGTCCAGCTTCTGAATGAGAAGGGAGGCGTGACGGTAGCCTGAAGTGGGGGAGTCAATGTCATCTGTGGCCGTGTCCGACGACTGAGTGAGTTCATCAAAGTCTTCTGCCATTTCCCCGTCTTCGGGGTACTGGATATGGAAACAAAATGTAACCTGAACATTATCCAGTTTCTTATTCGTGCACTCCAACACTATCCATCTTTTTGTGTGATTTGTGTTTTACCTTGCTTTTCTGTTGTCCACCGGTTGGCAACCTGAGTCCAGCAAACACAGGGAAGAGAGAGAGGTTATTTAGACAATTGATGTGCATTTTCTTGAACTGTGAGGCATAAAGAGTAATGGTATAATGCAGTATACTATTAAATTTTTTGGGAAACCATTCTTTAACCATGCAAGCCACAAAGCTTTGTTCCGACTGAACGCAAAGTGTATTTCAGCGCTGGTTTATTCAAGCCAATTTGACAGCAGGAGTATTTTAGAGGTTTGCGTTTATTTGTCCCAAACCACTAATGCACAGACATCATAATATAACTTCTGTACACTTTCAGTAGTTTCTCTTATGTATCTAGTGCTTCTCTGCTTTTGTTTCTCTTCTCTGTAAGTTCATTATGTTTTGGGAAAAAAAGTGTATTTTTGTTTAATTCGACACATTCTTCACTCGCACAGAGACATTTGATTCCTGCCCTTTGCGTTTAGTCTGAACGCACAGTGTGGGTTAGTGACAGAGAGGTACAATTGATATAATAAAGTGGCATACTGCATATATACCTTCCTTCATCGTCCGACACTTCACTTAAAGTGCTATCGTCAAACACAGAGAGAAGATCTCCATTAACATGTGTGTTGGTCTGAGGGGCTCTGCCGCGCCGGGCCCCTCGGACCAGCTCCAGCTGTAGGGCCTCCTCTACAGCGTGCTTCTCTTGTGTGTTGCTATTGCAGCTCTGCTGGACTGGGGGGCGCAATTGCACTGGAGCCCTGTTGGTGCTATGGAGAGCAATAAACCTGACAGTCAGCGAGCTGTGACATCCACATGTTGGCGTCGCTGATGGCATTGCAAAAGAAAGACCTTATTAATTGAAATCAATAACAGAAAGCTTAGAGTGGTCTCTTTCTGCTTTCTGATTGTGTCACTGAGAAATAAATATAACTAATAAGAGTGTCATAAAATACTATGACAGTTTCAGAAAATAGATTTGACATTATATCAGAGTAGAGGAATAATGCGGATGTGTTGTCTTTAAACTGTTATAGTTTCTGTTTGCTTATGATAACTTTCAGGCCTAAACATTTGCAAAAAAGTAAAATAAAGCATACCTGTTGGCGGCCACAGACTTCTCTTCCTGGTGAGTTACTCCAGCTCCACTTGACAGGAGTCCTAACCTGGTCTCAGGTTTCTCAGTGCCAAATTCTTCCAATGCCGTTCCACCAGTATCCCAGGAAGCACTTGACTTCTGCACCACCACTGGACTCTTTGTTGTGTCTTTGCCAGCCTGAAAAGACAAGAGGTGAATATTTGATAACTGGACTTGAGAGATTCATCCTACCTGCATCAGGTTGGGGCCAGCCTTTTAAGATGCATTTTGGAGCAGCTCCTTGTACACTTTGTCATACATAATTTAGTGTCTCCCCTCCCTTTGGGAGACCTAACACCTTCGCATCGGTACTCCATTGGACATGGGATTTTCAGTTAATTACAATTAGAATGTGGCCGACGGAGTTCTCAATAACTAAAGTGAGAAAATCGTATCAGTTTGGAATAGATTGATATTGTTGGTTCTAGTAGAGATCTTCCAAAAACTGAAACTAGAATCATCACTTAAAGCATCTCTTTAAGCACCATCTCAAGCAGATTATAGTCAATGTTCCTTACATGGCTTTCTCAGGGACTATTACATATGTTAGTTGTTCTCTGTGTTAATTAAAACTATGCACAAACATATGATATAAAGTACACATTATAGAGCTGGGCAATATATAGATACGAGATATGAGACCAGATATCGTCTTAGATTTTGGATATCATAATATCCTGATATGGAATAAGTGTTGTCTTTTCCTGGTTTTAAGGACTACATTACAGAAAAGGGATGTCGTTTTCTGAACTCCCAGACTGTTCTACCTGCTCTATTATCTGACTTCACCTACTTAGTTAGTGTATCCACATTACTGATGACCATTTATTACAAATCTCATTGTGTAACTTTAGAATTATCCCTACCATATCTCTGTAATATTGATATCAGGGTATTTGGTAAAATAATGTTGTGAACATGTTGCACAGCCCTGGTATAAAGATATAGTACATATCTTTCTACAGGGACATCCAAGCACTCAAAAGGCTGGCCAAAGAATTACTCTCTCCATCTCATGGTTCTCTGTCTTCTTAAGAAGTGTCTGCCTGTATGAAGACGAACTAAAGCACAGCATGCATGAAAAGGCAAAAGAAAACAACAACAACAACATGAATTGCCACAGCATCATCAGCACAGCACTTCTTTTTAGAGAAAAGAAAGCTAATACTTATACAACCTTCACACCACCACATCGCCTGGGCAACAGAGAATGAATGCAACTTAAAGACATACTCAAAGTCCATGCAGGGCAAAAGACAAGTTATTACTAAAGAACATACAAGAGGGCACTTTGGCAAGTCTGAGAGTACAGTCAAGAAAGTCATCAACCAAATCGTTTTTTTAAATTCAAGTCAGTGTCAAAAGCTTTTTGGGTATAGTACACAAAATATTTAAACAAAAGTTCACTTCTACCATATTTAAGGTTGGTTAAAGTGGCATTAACATGTATTTTTGAAACATGCACGATCAACTCTATATGAAATAAAATGAAGAAAATAAATATTAGGACATGGAAAATAAACATGTAACAGAAGAAAAACAAAAGATGAGGTCCTGGTGTATGGCCAGTTTGGGCCCTGTGAAACAGCTGAGTGAAAGAAGGAAATTAAAAACACGAGTGAAATGAGAAAGAGAAAAAGAGATGCAATCTAGAAGGGAGTATGTTAGAGGCGATCATCCTCTACCTCGTTCTGGAGTTGGGCCTTTTCTTTCTCCAAATCGAGGAAGACAACCTTCAGCATCCCTACCTCAAGTTTAAACCTTTTCGTGTCCTCTTCCAGCTCCTCATCAGAAACACCTGGAATAGACGCTGACCGTCTGCTTGGTGAACGCGGCTTAGATAAAGCAAACTTCTCCAGATCGTCTTCTGACCTGGCACTGTTCCTCTCAGCTTCATGGAGATCAGCAGTGTCCTTCAGGACTGAGTCCGTGTGTTGTTTGGTTTCATGTTTTAAGAATGACCTACTGCCAGCAACACATGAGGGCATGGTGGGACCATCAGTCAGAACTTTGGTAGTATGATTGCCGCTGTCTGTTCTCTCTCTCTGTGCTGTGCTGCGTTGAGGTGAAGGAGTCCGCAGAGCATCATCAGTGACATTTGACTCTTGACGAATGCTGCCGTCACCGTCTGGCTGCTCACAGTCCTGCATCCTGTCCTCACAGTAGGAGTTGTCGGTTGACTCTGTCGCCGAGTCCTCCAGTCCAGACTCCCTCTGCTCAGGTATGGTGAGAAGGGCAGTACTCCTCGCTCTGGCTGTAGGACGCATGATGATATCCCCTTCTTCTTCTTCCTCTTCATCACTTGACTCTTCTTCTTCTGCAGAGGTGTATCCAGCTGTGGCCTGTTCTTCTGTGATGTTTTCTGCAGCATGTGTTGCTCTAAACAGTTCTCCAAACTTCTCTTTTAATTCACCAGCAACATTCTTGAAGGTGGACTTCACCTCCCTCTTCTCCACCTCTACCCAGAGCTTCTCATAACGTTTCTCCCACGGGGCGTCACCTCTTGCTTCGGGACTGCCCTCATCTCTTAACTCATTATCCTTCTCTCTACTGTCAGAGCTCACATGGCCAGGGTTCTCGAGCTTAAGCTCACATCTACCTACTGCATCATCTTTCTCCTGTGATGGCATGAGTGGACAAGGAACAACACACAACAGACAAGACAAAAAATGCAAAAACCAAGTTTTGACATAATATTTACATAATTACGAAGGCATTTCAACACTGCATTCTCTTCTTACTTATACAGTTAGCAAGATACATTTTCATAGAAGAATTATATTAACAACAATGTTTAGGATAAATTATAATTATTATTGGCTTATTTGGCGGTTCACTTTGAAACAGAAATATGGGATTTCTGGCACAGTAGAGATTTGTTTTTTCTGAGCAAGTTATTAGTACAGCAGATGTAGCTGTGGAGTCCTGTGTCTCACATTGGGAAATAGCCAATCTTTAAGACAATAGATCAACCATAACGGAAAGAATTGGGAGGGCTTTGAGCTCATCTAAGAGGATTTATACTACTGCATTTTCATTTTGTTTCTCTTATCAGGGGTAAACAAAGGCTTTAAGGATCCCCAGTGAAAGAGGGACCTGACAAAGTTCCATGACTTGATAATGTGTTGTACATTTTTTTTTCTGATTAAGTATGAGTGCTCATGTTGTGTCTGAATTAGTGGGCAGAGATGATATTTTCTCAGTATTTCTCACCTTCTGTTGCTGCTCATCAGACTCTGTACTGCCTTGACTGTCTTCCATCACTGAGTGCTCAGGGTAACCTAGGAAACAGTCAGAATTAATAACCACAGCACAGGATTTAAACACACAAGAAAAGCCTGCTTAAAAAGACCAATGAGACTTACCTGGTTTCACCACCGCCGGCAGCTCAGCTGTATTTTGCAGCTGATTGTCAGTTTGAGCTGTTTTGTAAGATGTTATCTTGTCTGGTTCCAAATCTGAGACAAAAAGTGATGAATGATCCTGTTATCGTTTTTGACTTGAATGGTACGTACATGCATTGTAAATATCGGAGAGGACATGGGAGGTCTTTCTACACTTTACCTTCTTCACTCTCTGGTTTCTGAAGCACCATCTTTCTTGCACGAGGCTGGGGATGAGGAGCGGACAGAGAGGGTGTGCTGGGCAGTCTTTTGTCAGGGCTGAAACTCCTCTGTGGTGTCAGCGGTGCAGCCGGAGCAGGGTCTTCATTCTGCTCCATAACAGGCGAGTGGGAGCACTCTGGGAACTCCTCGAATCCAGGAGAGGTCATTTTGCGGCCAGGCAGGGTTCTCTTACTGGTTGTACTGGCTGAGTCCCAGTCGGATGCATCTGTGCCATTAACACAAGAAGCTGTAGCTCACTGGACAAAACATGACACTAATGCTGCTGAGGGTAAGAGGTCAGTTTACACTGGGATAACCAATACACCCCTCATGCCATGAGTGCATATCAATTAGAGACACTCATGTATGGCAGTGGGAAATATCTGGGACAGGCTTTGCTATTACACTCTATTAAACGGAGGTCTGACTGGAGATACTGCAGCTACCAGTGTACACATCTCACTTTATCTAAACAGTTTGTTTATATTTACCCACCTGCTTTTTTAGCTTCAAAAAGTGTAACGACAGAAACAAACAGGAGATGGAAAAGTAAGTGATGCATGCAGAGAGATGCCTTTAATCAAACTCTTAAGAAAGACAGGAGCGCCTAAGAATCTGAAACGGAAGCTTTCACAACATGGACACTGGGTGCAGTTCTGTAAAGATTATACGGGTGACCCTGTAAAGGATGCATGTGCACTGAGTTTAGAGACAGACTGAAGCAGTCCATAATCATAACTGCCTTGTGATCACATGAAGGTTTTAAATTTCAAAGTTAAAGCAGGGTACACAAAGTAGATTGTTAAAAGAGGTGCTTGATGGACAACTTAAAAATATTCATTATATCATCTTACCTTCAAGATCATCAACATCACCCAGACCGAGCTCTTCCATTAAGTCTGTCAAAGCAAAGCAAAGCTTTAAATACCAAAAGTTCTCCTTCAAATGAACTTGTCATTTAATCTTGTTCTACTTACCCGTCTTTCGGTCTACATCTCCTTCAAGTTTGCTCAAAACACTGAGGGGTTCCCATTTGGCCTTCTCAGTCTAGAAGAAGAAGAAAAAAAAAAACATTGCTCTGTGATTCCAATGGATCACAATGTATAGTTTCTTCTATGGTATAAGTGTGTGAACCGACCTCTTTCTGTATAGTATCAACATGTTCACCTCCACTATCATCATTAATGGTGTTTCCAACTGGAAGAGAAGAGACACGTTTGTTACGTTTTGACTTCTTCTGTAATAAACAAAACAATATTCTGGTGAAGCTGGGTGAGTTTGCCACAACACTGTCAAAAGCATCCCCGTGCAGATGAGCTTATGCTTATGCTTAGAATGAACAAACATGTTTAGGAATCAGACAAGCATTTAGATTTATACAAGCATATAGATTCTGTGTACAGTTTTATTGAGACATTAGTTCAGCATCTGCCAGGATCAATATTATTTGTGCAAAACCTGTTAAAAACCAGTGAGCTGACTACAAGCTGTGGCCGTTCAGGTTCCAAATCTGGCAACGTGATTTTGAAGTGCTGCAGGCGGGATGGAGTAGTGTATGCTGCATGCATTTTCTTATGGTGATCATGAGGTGATGGTGAGGCTTCTGGTATGGTTAACATGCTGTTCGTCTCTGACCTACAAGTCAAGACATTCATACCCTCTCCCTGGCTGCCTCTCGGCCTGCCTACACTCCTCCGTGGCTCTAGCACTGCCATCCTATTGTCTCCTTGCCCACTTAAAAACGAGGGGATATAAAACAAGTCTACAAAAGAAATGCAACAAAATGTTGGAAAGGCCGTTTTGATTGACAGAAAATATATTGCAGTGCACATTGATTGACAACAAGATTGAACCATTACTCACAAATAAGATTAATGCATGCATTAATACATTTAAGCACGGTTTTCTATGATTACGATTAAATAAGGTCACATTGTTTCAGCAGCATGAAATGGGGCCTGGAATGATTTGACTGCATTAAAACAAAAATTAAAGGAATTTATGAGCTAGACTTACTTTCTTTAATCTCTTCTTCCGCAGTGGACTGCTCTGCTTGATTCTGGGTATTCAAACTTTTTTTCTCCTCATGAGGTATATTGGAGTTTTCAGAGTGGGACTGAAAAAGAAACGTCAGTCTTTGAGGAGCTGTAATGCAAACATCTGATCCTACATTCTACGATGTGTCTTGATTGTACCTCAGAGTCCCATGAATCCTCCTCCTCCTCCTCGCCCTTCTCCAGACCCAGCTCAGACAGGAAATCTGTTCAAAACATGGAAACTGATAACGATACTTGGAAAACAAAGGTGGCTGAAGGGTGATAAAGGAAGTCTTGGATAGGAGCAGCAGATACAGAGAAAAAGCAGCTTCCGGGTATCATGGTTTGTGCTCTCTGTGCTCCCTTCTACACCATATACTGTACCTTTGATCCCACTTTCTTGTAGAGTTAATTACAGACATTTAAAGTGAACCACATAAGGGAGGATTTTGTAGCTTTAATATCATTGGTAAGGAAGCCTGAGCCCAGGGAAGATAATAGGATATGGTCAGATGAGAGGTGTAAGGATGCTTTGCAATCTCTTGCTTTCCACCATTTTAATCGGAACCCTTTCTTGGAACCCTCTTTGGTAACGACACTCGTTTTCTCCAGAGCTGTTTTTCAATTAATGACTGTGAAGCTTAGAGTCTGCCCACCAGCATCTGATACCTGCATGCAGTACAAGGATAGGGCCTAAAATTCCTAAACCTTTTTTTCTATCACCACAGAATGGGATGTTTTCCAAAGGTAGCAGCTTTCACCTAGCGGGGGAGCAAGTCTGCATTCAAATATCTATTGACCAACATTTACTTGATGAACATGCAGTTGTTGCATCCGTTAAGAAGGAACTGCTCTTTACCTCTTTTCTTATCTTTACTGACTTCGGTCTCAGGAAGAGGTGAGACGGCATCAAGGGACTCTCCACTGTCTTCAGGTTGATCATTCTCATCTGATATGTATCCTTCTCCTTCTTCTTCCTCTTCCTCATCTGGCTCCTCCTCTTTGTCGTTACCATCCTCATCCTCACTGGAATCTTCACTCTGTACAGAAAGAGTAAAATTGTTTTGTCATAATCATGCACATTAAAACCTATTCTATTGACTCTGTGTCGACACAATGCACATTGAATGAACACCAAAGCTTTGCAGGGAATGGGGAAGAAGTGTGATGACGGTCTTCAGAGGCCTCATTATGAGCGGCTGCACTACAAAACACAAACTCTTACACTACAGCCACAAATGTTCCTATTTTACCTGAATGCAGGGCTCATTAAAGTCTCTGAACTCAGTGCTCTCTGCCTCATCAGGTGAGTCTACACCAACATCATCAATGTCAGTCTGAGGTAACACTTCATCATCTTCTGGTGTCTTCGGACCTGACCGGCTGTGCTGACCAGCTGCGACGTCATCTTTTATGGGTGGGCTTGAAAACATCCTTTCTCTAACTGGTTCTTCCTGAAGGTCATCTGATGACACGCTTGTTTGGGTAACAACGGCACTTTTCTTTTCAAGTGAAACATATGCAGTTAATCTGGCCTCACGCTCATCGTCATCACACAGGCGTCCATCAAGAATGTGATCCAAATCATCCCCCACCTCAGACATTCGGACTGTGGCGCTGGCAAAGTCGTACTGCAGGTTTTGGTGCTTGCTGTCAGAGTCCTCGCTTGACTCATCGTCTTTGCTGAGATCAGATTTCTTAATACCCACCAGCTCTTCTTCCTCCGGCTTGACATGCTCTGCAGACTCAGATTTTCTATCAGAAGGAAGCCCTTCATTGTCTTCATCACTGTCACTACCATCCATTTTATCTTCCTCTGCTACCTCTTTGCCTCTTGCACTTGTAGGCCTTGACTTCATAGACAGCAAACCGTCACTCGACGCGACATCATCACGATTTGCAACTTCACCCTTCTTCTGCTTTTCTGACTCGTCACTTTCATCTTCATCATCCCAACGACTATCATTCTCTGAGTCTAACTTTCCTTCCATTTGTGACGACTGACCATCTGATTCAACATTGTCGTTATCTAGTATTTGGTTCTTGGTCGTGTTTTCATTCTCAAGATCAAGTGACACTACAGGGGAGGGGTCTTCCGACTCTTTCTCAAGACTTTCTTTGTCTTCTTTTTCTGAAGAGGATTCTTGCCGCTCTACATTCAGGTTTGCCGTTTCAACGTTTGCTTTGCAAACTGGTGACACCTCCTGACATGTGGTGACAGGGCCAGTATCATTTTGGTCATTATTTTCAGGAGAATCCCATTCTGATTCACCTTCGGTTGCTTTACCCGGTCTGTTTTTGGACTGAGCAGAGCCAGTTGAACATTGTTCGAAAAAGGATTTATGTTCATGTACAACGTGCTTAGGTGAGGCACATTTTGGAATTGATGCCACAGGTGATGAAGAATCCCATGAGGTATCCGGGTGTTCTTCATTAGGTGGACGTGATGCGGTTTTCGAAAGCGGTGACGTTGCTTCTGGCAGTAAATCCGGCGCTTGAACGTTGCTTTCGTGATCAAGAATCTCTGCGTTCACCTCATTGTCTTTGGGTACGTCATTGTCACTGTCCTCTAATGAAGAGCCCCAGGAGGACCTGTGTTTCTTTTTGTTTGATCCAGCATCATCTTCGGCATCAGACAGACTCGTGTTTTTTTCTGTACCAACTTCAGGTAACACATTTGTTTGTTTAGGAAGCAAAATGTTGCGACCAATTTTTGTTTGATTATCCTCCTCCTCATCATCACTGTCGTTCCACACGCCATCACCGCTCTTTTGTTTATTGCTGCAGGGGTCATCATCATCCTTTTCTGTTTCTCCCTCCAACTCTTCCTCCTCGACCTTGCTAGTTGAATGAATCTGTGCACGATGTCTGGATGATGTGGGGCCTCCTGTCGAACCCTGGTTTGAAATGTTTTGATCTGATGACCTTAAACTTTCCTTTGCGGGGCTTTCGTCTTCATCAGAAAATTTGGATTCTACTCTAATGGCTGACACGATACAGTCCTCCCCTATATCTAATGTTGCTGGCATTCTATAACTTGCTGTTCCAGCTGGGCGGATGAGGTCGGTGTTTTGAGTCTCCTTTTTAGCATCTTTTTCCGAGGCGTCTACATCCTCACCACGAAGACTTCCACTGTTGTTAGAGATGTCAGTACCATGAATGTTTTGAGTAGCAGCACCGTCAATAATCTTAAGGGTGCCAGTAACAATGGGTTTTTGTACATCTTTGAATTCAGCTGTGTTGACCTCGGCAGCAGCTGCACAGTTATCATCCTCCTCCTCCACAGATCCATCCTCTTCCCCTTCTTCTTCTTCTTCTTCTTCTTCACCGTCTTCATCTTCATTGTCGTCGTCGTCGTCATCATCATCATCATCATCATCATCGTCTTCCTCCTCATCTTCCTCCTCATCATCTTCTTCTTCCTCCTCTTCCTCCTCCTCCTCCTCTTCTTCTTCTTCAACTTCCTCTTCCGAGTCCTCTGCAGCTGAGCTCCCCTCTTGAGAGTCGGCTCTTGTTTTACTAGTTGAAGGTTGGGCTGAGTGTTTTCTTTTCCCCTGCTCAGCTGATTTTAGGCATTTAGGAAAAGAAAAAAAGAAGGGGAGAAAGTTGTCACAGAAATGCAATAGGCAAAGCTTCGGCACAAATGTTTTACCTTTCTGGAGTTTAGAAGAGGAATGGAAGTCATCTGGGGTGCTTTGGAGAGGAAGGAAACAGGAGAGGGGTCTACTGGGTGCTGCAGAGTTTTGCTGGATGATAGGGGAGGGATTCTCTGGACTCTAGTGTCATTCTCTGGATCAGATTCTGTACCACTCAAGGATGTGTCGCGCAGAGCAGAAGCTACAGGGCAGGTAGGGATAAAAGATTACTACCAAAAACTATAAACCACAGACAGATACCAATGAGTAGACAAGTTTAAAAAGTTTTGGTACCTTCTCCCATTTTAGATGTGATCATCTTGCTTAGATTCACTTTCAGTGATTTCTGAAATTCAGAACATCAGATGAATGTCAGAACAAAATTTACAAATAAAACACACTACACAAAGCAACAGTAGTAGCACAAACCTTTTTAATTAAAACAGATTCATCATCCTCGTCTGATGAAGGCCATTCATCTGCAGCACTTTTTGAAACCCTTGAGGAAAGAGGAAGAGGAATGGTTACAGCTGGAAAGTTCATTTTAATTATGAGTTAAAAATTGCAAGGAGAACTTAGCTCACCGACTTAGTGACTCTGACTGAGAATTGTCCTCAAAATCTGCAAAACAGCAGAAATGACTGTAAACTTGATCTCATCTGAATCAATTCCAGCAAAGTACTCAGCAAACTTTAAAACTGCAACATTTAAACAGACACATCCTCAGCGTTTCTAACTCTTAAAAAGCCGAAAAAAACATGGATGCACGAAGCTCTACAACCTAAGCAGCGGGGAAATTGCATCTCCTGAAGACAGGAGTAGGTTGAACATCCATCACTGACTGTAAACGATGTTTACTGAAACTGACAGCCTTTGTAGGATTTTACGTACAAAGTTCATCTAAGCAAAGTAATACCTCCCCCTGCTTCATTTGCTCCATGCTCTAGATCCAGTCAAGACGTTTTGCATGAGGAATGAATAAAATAGTCAAAGTCAATAATGAATAGACACAATGACAATCATGTTCATTCACTGTTATGTGAAGTAAACTCCCTACCATCTTTGTCAGTGGCTGGTCCTCCCAGAGAGAAGCCTGCTTCAACATCTTGGGAAGGACTGCCCAGCGTCTTTTTCTTCTTTCTGCTCGGACCTTGATGTGATATGGAGGCCCCATCGTTCCTCTGGGTACCATGCTCAATGATCAGGTGGGAACAACTGCGAGAGAGACAAGACACTCAAAGATGTCATAATGTCATTACCTTTAGTGTGCTTCAGCGATGTCATGGGGATAATGTGCTCTGAAAATGTTCAGGGAACTGAAAGGAAAAATGCAATTGCAGAAAATGGATTCCTATTGAATAAAATGAACCTCAAAATCAAATTGTTTGTGGACTTTAGTGGTTTACTTTGTTTCAGTTTCTTGTTCTACAAACACATCACAAATGCATAAATTACAGGAGAAAACCACTGAAAGAAAAGCTCAGCTTACGGATGATGCCCATTCTTCACTGCATAGTCTTCAGCCGACTGTCCTTTGGTATCCTTTAGTGTGATATCTGCATCAAACCGCAGGAGCAGCCGCACCATACTGATTTGTCCATTGCCAGCAGCGATCATTAATGGGGACCTGCGGGTAAAATCAATGACAGCACACCAACTGTAAACATTGATTGGGCAACATTAATTTGTTAATTTTAGGCAACATTAGTTTTTGTTTACCCCCGTGACCCTGTTCAGGATAAAGCAGGTATAGATAATGGATGGATGGATAGTTTTTGTTTAATACTGACCTTTGGTCTTGGTCCATAACATTTACATCAGCTGTCTCTCTGAGGAGGAACTCAGCCATCTCTATATGGTCCTCCCGGACTGCAACGGTCAAGGGAGTGAACCCCTCCTAAAACATAGATCATGGTCAAATGTATTCACAAGATTTTTGCAGTAGCCTACAGACACATGTCCCTGAATCCACAAGATATATCCAAACACACAATAAGAACAACACACTTTACTCATGCCAAAAATGTTGTTTCATAGAGAGATGCAGAAGTGTGTAACTCAGAAAATTGATAAAAGTCGGCCTTTTGTGCAGCAGACAGCAATAGGTTCTCCCCTTACTGTAGTTGGTTATTGCAATAACACATATACAGCTGTATGTCAAATATCTTAACTGGATTTACCAATCTGGTAATATGATGGTAATGATAGTAGGTCTGTATTAACTGAAGAGTGTCCTGATGTTTGGTATAAGGCTGACAAATTATGCAGTGGGAGACAGAAATGCAGAATCACCTTGTTTGGGGCATTGATTTCAGCCCCATACTGCAGCAATAGGACAGCAGTGGAGATGATTGGGATGTTTGATGCTAAATGGAGGGCTGTATTGCCATTGATGTCCACCAGGCTGGGCTCAGCATGATTTTCCAGCAGTATGCTCAGACAGCGCTCATGCTGGCCCTGCGCTGCCTGTTACAGAGGAAAAGTTAACATAAATGGTGCGACAAACTGTCAACTCTGATGTTTTACTTTTAATTAAGAATCAGTGTGTCTTGGAGTGCCATCATCCAGGATTACCTTCATTAAGGCGGATCTATTCTGATTGTCACATAGGTTAAGCTTGGCTTTGCTCTCAACGAGGAACTGCACCACCTCCACATGACCACTGGCACAGGCAATATGAAGTGCAGTTCTGTAACAGTAAAGGAGAGAGATTATTTTATGTAGGAATTGTTATTCTTACTAAAACACAAGCACTGACCCTTTAAAAAAACGTTTTTAAACCTAGGTCTTTATTTGGTGGTTCCTCCTTCCCTACAGCAATTGTTTTCAAAGTGTCATTATTTCATTGTAGAGCTTGACAAACTACACAGCATGTGTGAAGCACAGCTCTTCAATTGCAAGGGTTTTTCTTCATCACGATCATCGATTTAACATTATATTCATTTGACAGGTGTTTTATAGTGCATATGATGAGTAATAGGTAGCACTTTAGTAGTGCCTAAAATGGCACTTACTTATAGCACTTTGTAGTTTGGCTTTCTTGAAGAAATTGTACTTTCTTGATTCTTGTTGTTCTGGGTTTTGTACCCTCATGGTTGAAATGCACTTATTGTAAGTCACTTTGGATAAAAGCGTCAGCTAAATGTAATGTAATGATTTTATCACAGAAAATAATTCCACTAATTGTGGTGAAATGGGGATTTTCAGTCAGAAATAATTTGTTTGATTTTTATTTGTATGCAATAGAAAAACGTGTTTTATTATTCAGGTTTACTTTACAAATGGGTTGATAGACACTGACTGACATTTCATGGAGTCTGACAAGTTCAACTTCTACTGAGACCATATTTACAAGCCATTCTGTAAATTGCTTCAAGTACTCCACTTACAGCACCGAGTTACTTCTGACATACTACTTGTAGATGGTAACTTGATCCTACTTTGAAACATAAGTAGAAAAGAAACAAAGGGGCATCATGTACATTTTACTTAGTGCTCAAAACAGCTGGTAGTTTGCTTTTAACAGATTAACACAATTAAGTAAAGGCAAATAAATATCCCACACTGCTTACTGTACTCAACAACAGCTGCCATTATATTGCTTGCTGTGCCACACATCATTTGCCTGACAAAGCAATAAAACTGTTAAAAAGTGCTTTGTTATGTCAAAGAATTCAATAGATTATCTGCATAGCTACACTAATCTGCCAGATTACTTGTAATCAACTAATCTAGGCTATAACTGAAAAGAAAAAAGGGATGCTATATACTAAGAGCTAAGGTTAGTTTTGCCAGTTGAAGATTGTAAATACAAAGAGAACATAACAGTGGAAAGATTAAAGGATCAACAATAATGTGTTAAGTATAGGCAAAAGTGAGATATTGTGTATGCAATTATTCACATGAACTGCAATACAAAAGTTTGCTATGATATCAATTACCCCATCAAAATGTTCAGGATGTGACAACAAGTGCTACACTCCCACTTACCTGTTCTCCTTGTCAAGTTGATTGATGTCATTCTTCTTGGCAAGCTGCTTCAGCTTTGCCAAATCACCCACTGAGGCAGCCTTGTGAACCTTCCCGAGGTCCTTGTCTTTCAGCTCGTAGCCAACAGAAAGCACACTCCCATTGTCGGGGGTACCGGACGAGTGTTTCTTTTTCTTAGTAAAGTTGAATATCTTCTTCATTGTATACGGCAGCACGACATTGCTTTTGCACCGTCACTACCCGCCTCTCGTCTGGTGCTGAGCGATCACCACAGGCAGCTCTCCCATCCCTTAAATAAGACGTGCAAAGCGGATTAGAAGTATATAAAACCACGCTGAGAGCACCACAGTCTTGCTTGATGTAAGATCTAACGTCATTAAGTACCAACAATACTGTTCCTCACTTTGCGCCATACAAATCGACACAACATATCGGGAGACATTATTTTGTCGCGTCTCATTACTTCGGTGGTACCAACTGAGCTACATGTAGCCTACCTCATTTTCTTGACCATACCTTCCACCGGGACGTCCTCTATGACGCTATTTCACGGTTATCACCTGTGCTCCATAAAACACCTTATGGTTTCGCCAGTACACCGATTTATTTATTTTTGACGTCATTACGTTGGTCAGCGTTGTTTATATGGAGTTAGCGTTATAGCTCGTGAGCTGTTACCATGGTAACCGACTGTACAAATGATATGCGACCTGTGTCTGCGACAGAAGGTTGTCCAACGTGTTAAGGATTTCACAAACATTTGTTTTCTACTATTATTATTATTGTTTCACCAGTACACCGATTTTTTTTTTGACGTCATTACGTTGGTCAGCGTTGTTTATATGGAGTTAGCGTTAGAGCTCGTGAGCCGTTACCATGGTAACCGACTGTACAAATGATATGCGACCTGTGTCTGCGACAGAAGGTTGTCCAACGTGTTAAGGATTTCACAAACATTTGTTTTCTACTATTATTATTATTATTATTATTATTATTCAGTGCGTACTACCGCATCGACTATTAAGCATACCAAAAGAAAAAAAAAAAAAAAAACGTTTTAAAGTGTTTGTAAAAACTGCGCTGAACGTTATTGCGGGATTATGTTGCCTAGCAACATAATCTCGTAGCCTCAGTTGGCTCCGTGCTGCGCCTCCCACGTCGTCACTTCGCCAGCGATGCTCACCGCCACATTTAAAATGAACGTGTGGTAGAGCCGGGCCAAGCAGGGGCTGTCGCTACTGCTGGGAAACCGCAACTCTAATTTGCAGAACTATTTTCGACGGGAAGATCCTGGCGCTTAACCCTGCTAACTCGAGGCTATTTAGCGAACGCTAAAGTCAAAGATGAGATGGACGTTAAGGTTAATTATAATGAATGAGTACCTCGAGAACGAACCACGGAGGACGTATGGGAGGGTATAATGCCTCGATTCACGCAAGAACGTGTGTAATTAATGCTAACTACGTATAAGTCAAACACTAACCTGTTGATTGTCGGAGTCAAGTCAATAACATCACAGAGCTCGCGCGTAAAGCAGATGAACGCGCTCGTGAAAACGTGCTGGCTGTTGTCTTTTCGAGGAACCAATCACAATTGAGCGCGAGGAAACGACAGCTTCGGCTGACCAATAGGCGGCTTCAGCGTGCGCTAAAGGTTGGTTTACAAGCCACGCAGTTTTTGAAAGCCAAAGCAGCAGCTGGTTTATGTAATAGCAAAAGTTGACCGCTTGGTAGTGACATTTGTCTTCAAATCCTGCAGTTGCCGAAGACCGTAGTTCAATACGCCATCTCCTGGTCAACCCATGGACTGTATAGAAAAGGGTCAACTCAATAAAATCACGTTATACAAGGAATCAAAATAAGAACTATAAAAACAAGTAACCTGTACAAAATAGTAAATAGTCAGGTTTTTACACTTTAGACACACTGTTGTAATTCCCCTGTTTTTGCATATATTAAAATAACTTGTTCAGGCAATGTGCTCCATCAAAACAACTTGCAGGCTGAATGACTTGACAGAGATCTGACCTCTGATTTAGGTGATTTATTTTTAACATTCAATTCCTCCAAGACAGTCTGTTTTCCCAAGCGAATGGATAGGTGAGGTGGAGTATTAAGGGGATAAAACAAATATTTTAAAATATTCGCAAGTGGCTGAAGTAATCTGTGAGAGTCCAAAAGAGATGACTCATACCTGCAGCTGCACAGATAAAAACAGTACGTCACACAGAGAGCGTAGTATAAAGCGCACCCACAATCATTTTTCTTGGTTTACTTATATTTTCAATATGTGAATACTAAAAGTCACAATAAAAAAAACAAATGAAGAAATTCTTTAAAAAAAAAAAAAAAAAAACCCCGAACCAATTATTAATATACAGCTCTGGAAAAAAATAAATAAAATAAGAGACCACTTCAATATGATCAGTTTCTCTGGTTTTACTATTTATTGGTATGTGTTTGAGTAAAATGGAAATTTTTGTTTTATTCTATAAATTACTGACAACATTTCAAATAAAATTATTGTCATTTAGAGCATTTATTTGCAGAAAATGACAACTGGTAAAAATAACAAAAAAGATACAGTGTTTTCATATCTCAAATAATGCAAAGAAAACAAGTTCATATTCATTTTTAAACAACACAATATTAATGTTTTTAACTTAGGAAGAGTTCAGAAATCAATATTTGGTGGAATAACCTTGATTTACAATCACAGCTTTCATGCGTCTTGGCGTGCTCTCCACCTCTTTCACGTTGCTGTTGGGTGACTTTATACCACTCCTGGCGCAAAAATTCAAGCAGCTCAGCCTTGTTTGATGGTTTGTGACCATCCATCTTCCTCTTGATCACATTCCAGAGGTTTTCAAAGGGATTCAGGTCTGGAGATTGGGCAGGCCATGACAGGGTCCTGATCTGGTGGTCCTTCATCCACACCTTCACTGACCTGACTGTGTGGCATGGAGCATTGTCCTGCTGGGAAAAACACTCCTCAGAGTTGGGGAACATTGTCAGAGCAGAAGGAAGCAAGTTTTCTTCCAGGACAACTTTGTACTTGGCTTGATTCATGTGTCTCCTTCACAAAGACAAATCTGCCCAATTCCAGCGTTGCTGAAGCACCCTTAGATCATCACCGATCCTCCGCCAAATTTCACAGTAGGTGCGAAACACTGTGGCTTGTAGGCCTCTCCAGGTCTCCGTCTAACCATTAGACGACCAGGTGTTGAGCAAAGCTGAAAATTGGACTCATCAGAGAAGATGACCGTACTCCAGTCCTCTATGGTTATCGTCTTTTGCAAACCTCAGTCTGGCTCTTCTTTGCTTCTTGTTGATGAAGGGCTTTTTTCTAGCTTTGCACGACTTCAGCCGTCCTCAGGAGCCTGTTTCTAACCGTCCTCGCCGTGCACTTCACCCCAGCTGCCGTTTGCCATTGTTTTTGGAGGTCACTTGATGTCATCCTACAGTTGTTGAGTGACATTCGAATGAGTTGGCGGTCATCCCGGTGAGTGGAGAGTTGTTTTTGTCCTCTGCCGGTCTGTAGCTTTGTTGTCCCTAATATCTGCTGCTTGACCTTGTGATTATGAACAACCGTCTTTGAAATTTTAAGGATGGAAGTAACCTGACGCTCAGGCAGGTCCCCTCTGCCAGTAAAAACAGAATTGAACCCTTCTTTAGAAGTAATAAAATTGAATCCATTATAGCCCAGCAACACTCACAACCTTAAAGGCTGCAGAGTTTTTGATACAAATGTGTTCTCATTTTGTAAGGTTTTTATGGTGGACAAGTTAACAGGCACACTTCATATAATGCAATCCAACACAACGTCACCAATCAATAGCCTCAAATTCTATTAATGCCTTTGTGACGCAGTGTTAACAAAATGTGTTTATTGGATTGTTTGCTCACCACATGTAGCCATTCGTATGCCCGATGTCTGCTTCTGCTTTACAATGACAGAGAAAAGAGTGCATAGTCCTAGAAACCCAAAACTAACAAAATGGTTTTAGAAAAATCCAAATGACACTGAACTTTTTTATTTTTTGTTTTATTGCAAAGGGCTGACAGAAACTTCAGCTTTTGAAGGCAGTAGTTTGCAGAGACATCTTTAGTTTGCTTAACGAAATAAAACAACATAAAATCAATTTATACTTGATTCATGTAAATTGCCTGTGTGCTTCTTATTATTTCAAACCTTGAGTAGATGCTTGGATAATATTCATATTTGAAATTAAGAACAGGGATCATGAAGCCGCAGGGGTAGCACTGTTTCCAAAAAACATCATTCATTCAATCTCAACTTTTTATTACTGTTTATTATGTTGCCAAACAGTTCCTTGGATGTGGTAAATCGAAATAATCCTATTAGAGCTGATTTGTGCGACATAAAAAAGATATTAAAACTTCTGATTCAAACAGTGAACACAAACTACCCTGACAGATAGTGCTGTGACTTGTTACAGTTAAAAATGTCTGCAAAGTCTCACTTGAACACACAAGTAAAAGCTAACAGTCACTGTCTTTTTTTTTTCAGGTGGTGCATAAAATTAGAGCTTAATTACAATTATAATAGAACAAAATGATCTAAAGCACACTGATGTGCATCATTAAATTGGTAAGTTCTTTCACCTCCATCGCAGCACGGCTCCTCAAAATTGTCTTGTGCAACGGAAGATAATGTTGTGACAGCATTGGTGGAAATGTAATAGTATGAAATATTTGCGTCTCAGTGATGTGACAATGATACATTGTGTGAAGGGAGAAAAGCAATATAATGGGGCCACACTTTAGAGAGCTTTACGTGGGGCAATTTGGACACATTTTCTACTCATAGTTTGTTATGGTAGGAAAATTGTCATCGATAAATCAAAATGTCAGCATAAAAAGTCTCTCATTTATGGTTTTCACAGAAAAATGTATGAATTCTGTGGTAGTTTGACCAGATGTGACCACTTCAATTTGTCTTTGTCAGACAGTGAATTTTGTTTGGAAACTCCGTAAAACGAATGTAATTGGACCTTGATTTAAGATTCTTTCAGTCTTCAACATTATGTACATTGGAATAGAAATAATATTGAAATATATCGCTAGCAAATGTGGGATGATGTATTTGAAATCCGTGGGCCGATTGTGATCATCCTGTTATAAAATGTAATATCTGTAGTCATCATTCACTAACAATCCTCGCTCCCCATGTCATTCGTTGCTACTCTGAAAATCGGAATCAATGAGTCATATTTCAATTTAAAGATCAGGTGCCTGTGATCACTGAGACATCCGCCGATCTTTTGTGAACACATTATTACAATGGCGAGGCGCATCATACATAAAACTAATTGATGACAACAATTGCAAAATATATGAATTGTGCAGCAGCTTTGTCCGTTTTACACCCATATCAACAATTTTTCCAAGAGAACAGTCTGTTGTATCATAATGGCTTAAAACACAATAAGGTGTTTGTTTAAAACACTGTCTTTTTTTTAAATATTTATATATAAAATTGTTAGAATTTTTCAGTCCCTTAAAATTCTTCAGTTGTGTTTAACCGATGTGCCAACCATTTAGTACTGTCCTCCAATTTATGCAAACTAGAAAAACAATTATGGAATTAATAGAGACCTTTTTTATTGTATTAGTTTTGACATTATGTCATATTTGACGTCATGGACATCGGCTGTACGTGACAGTAAACCCCACAGAATCCATCAAAAAATCATAGTGCTTACATGAGAGAGCACCATTAAACATTTGCTCAAAAGCTATGACTAAGGAACACCACCCTCCCCAACCCCCCCGCCACACACACACACACACACACACACACACACACACACACACACACACACACACACACACACACACACACACACACACACACACACACACACACACACACACACACACACACACACTCACTTGCATTCTTAGATGCAGTATGTCCTTCTGTTCATCTCATTCCATCAATCATCTAGTTAAGGGATATGATATTTTAAGTCACTTACTTAGAAATAGTATATCGTTTTAAAATATTATCTTGAAGGAGTTACTGAGGGTAACTTCAAAGCAACATAGCTCTATTCACTAATCTGTGCTCTCTGTATTTGAGGTTATAGCAGTTTTGCAGGTTTGGATTATGGATGACCAGTTCATGTTGTTACAAATTAGAGATTTTCATGTAAAAATATTGAGCTGCAGGCCCAATCTCTGTTGAAAATATAGGTGACAGTCTGGACAGTATTTTTTTTTTTGTTCATCTCACATTGTATGTCATTTGCTGCTGCTTGGGCCTCGATGCGTGGCAGGTTGGTCTGTTGGAAGGCTGGAGGCCATGCACCCTTTTGGATACACTCATGCACTGCTTTGTTTATTTCATGTATACTTTATTTTTGTAAAGAAATATGTAAATACAACAATACATATTGTAGTTTGTCCACTATGCATTCATACAAATGTAATGCTGGAAATAATAATCAGTTCAGACAGTAATTATGTCATGAGGTCACAAACATCAGGGTTTGACTAAACTGATGGACTGATGGCCTGGGGCAAGTCAAATTTCATGCAGGGCAAGTTGATTGGTCAGTCAGAGTATGTGGGCGTCGTTTAGACGATGTAATCTTTTTCAAATGAGAGAAATACACTTGGCAAAGATGAATGCAGTATGAGATGCAATCTCAGTCTCATACCGGTAAACCGGTAAAAGGCCACTAAAGAAACATACTTAGGCTGCAGAAATGAAGATGGCCTTACTATATTTGTGGAAGCTACAGTATTTGTGAGTGGATAACAGTAACTGTGATATGTTTTGCACAGTTTGCTGGCAATTTCCTGAAGAAGGACTTCAGTTCCATGAAATGTTTGAAGACGGATTGAGGGCAAACACACCGACAAAGCTGACTCTTCAGCAGCCCGCCCTAATAGATAATATCACTCAATTTCTCCTTTTTAAATTTTTTTTTTTATTCATCTCACATTAGAGTGCATTATTTCTCCCTTTTCAGACTAATCTTTGCCACACAGCCGTCTGTGCATGCCATCTACTGTATCTGGAGATACCCTGCATGTGAGGCATTTAGGGGCCATCTGTAAATTGTAGAAACAGAAAATAACCTGGGTTACTCTCTTCCCTTCTGCAGTGCATGAGTCTCTATATGCACATCAATCACTGCGCCATCCAACACCACAAGTGAATTCTCAACCTGTGGTAAACACTGAGATCTCTCAGCATTAACTCAGTTTTTGGAACAATAATTTATCATTATGGTCATCCATGCTGGCTGAAATTTCACCATAAATTCTGTTCTTATATCATAAACAGCCAAATCTAAAGGGACCTTCACCATTGTATGTATTGTGTATAATAAGTCACCATAATTATGGAAAAAACATAATCAACCCATGTATTCTAACTGTAGTTCTTTTCATGTTCAGTGTGGTTAAGATGGGACTGCTGCCAGAATATAGGATGCAGCCTCTCCCTTTTCATCTTTGCAATTGTCTTACCCCTCTTAATTGGATTGTGTAAGCCATTTATTTTAATGGTAATCACCATATATCCCTGAAATTGCATTTGATCCCTATGTTTACATGGGTAGTTGAGTCAATGTACTATTGGTGACCAAACTTGAACTATTTTTCAACCATAAAACAAACTCAAAACCATACAAAATAAAGCAACAAATGAAAAGACTCAGGTAAACTTCTATGATGAAGTTGTGAAACACTACTTAGTGTTTGGGGGAGTAGTCTGGTTAACCAACAGAGCCCCCCTTCAGTGCAGCCTGTAATATCCCCTCTTCAAAAGTGTCAAAACTAAATGTCTTGCCCATATTTGTGGGTCAATTAGGCTAAGGGTTGTCCCTTACAGTTATATATTAACCCTCGTGTTGTCCTTGGGTCAAATTGTTCAACCAATTTCTATTTTATTTCTATATTTTTTGGGATCATTGGTCATCATTCTTTAAAGAAACCCTCACAGCCTCCTTGTCACCAATGATCCCAAAAAATATGAAAATAAAATAGAACTTGGTTGAACACAGCTGCGGATCATTTTGACCCAAGGACAACACAAGGGTTAAATATTTAATCCCATACAGATATGACAAGAGGTAATTGTAGTTAATGATCTTAATCTCTTAATCTTAATCCTTGTTTTAGTTGTGAGGGTGGGATCAACTATGAAGAGGCAACAGGTACAGTCTTTCTCCTGCACAATGAGCATTTATTATGCAATTATGTAATTATTGTGACATGCCTAATTGCCATGACATTGCAATAAAAAGGTACTTGGTGATTTGCTATGTCAATTATGTTTCTTCATATTCATGCAGCAGCTAAATCCACAAAACTACCTAAAGAACCTGAGCTATTCCATTTACGTATTTGCAAGTATTGACACAGGCAGTAATAATTTAATACAGTTCCATTCTGTCCACATCACGAGGACAAACACGTGTTTTCCTGTCAAAACACAACCGCTGGCACAGATGGATCCAAGCACCGCCTCACATGACTTCGTGTCTTTCCCATGAGGAGCTGATCAACACCTCATCAAATTGACTGACAGCCAACAAATGGTCCCTCTACACGAGCTGTGAAAAGTGTTCGTGTTAATGTAGATGGTGGTGGTGGTGGGGCAACGGACACAACATTCACTTATGAATTTAGAACCAGTAACCTTTTCAGTAATTCACAGCTTTTAGATCCTGAGTGAGCAGTAAGGCAATACAGGAAATGGAGGGTTTTTCCCCTGCAAGTTAGCCACATTTTCTATAAATGCTTCTATTGACTAAAGCTTATTCAGTATTAATCAATCTTATATCAAAATTTGTATTTATATCTTGCTTGGCATGCACATTAATTTCTCACTCTCATGGGGCATCGGTTCTCATGTATGAAAATGTTTTCATATGTCATGATCTTTATGTCTCTGGCAATTTAGCAGCCAGGGACGAGATGAGTTACCTAACACTTATTACTCACAAAGTGACATTAAAGTGGAGGGTGGTAACTGAGTGGGGGCACAATATTCTCATGGAGTAGCCTTTTGGTCAAAGAGCAGGAAGTCAGTGTTGTCCCTTGTTGAGGCCATCTGGTATTTTTCAACCAAAAGTTGATGTCATTCATGATAGAAGGACATTTTGTGGTGAGGTTAATTAAAACAACTCATGCAGCTTTAAAGTTAAGGAATCTTTATTTTTAGCTAGGACCCGGGCAAACTTCAAGGAAATGGATGTGGAAATATCCCCTTCCACAAATTGTCTCTTATTGCTCTCCTTCTGACTCCAGGAATCAATGGAAGGATATACTGATGTATACGATGTGCGGTGAAATTTAGGGCAATGATTCATTTCTATGGCACATTGTGGTCACGTAGATTAGAGCACAGTGCTGCAAGGGAAAGGGTTACATCAATAGTTTTCCAGGGTCATGCTGAAATGCTATTGATGCTAAGTTTGTCTTTGGCCCCAAGAGAAATTGTTGGCTCAATGCAGTTCACTCCTCGGTGGAGCAAGTGTTTGCTCAAGCAGTCTAGTTGTGTGGATCGAATCACCACATTAATTTGACTTGATGATACCTACTTTTGAATGATCTAATCCTGAGTAAATCATATAAAAATGTAAATTTGCTTCTGTCACACTTCAATTACATAAAAGAATATATAATCACTCTGTAAAAATACTAACATTTTTAAGCTTCTTTTAGCTCTCATATTTCAAATGACACTTTCTACTCTTCAATTGCTGCTTAAACTGACTTATCAACTGCAGCTATTGATAATGCTCATATTTGCTGTCATGTTCATTCATGATCCAAAATATATTCAAAATCTTTTGGGGAAAATTTGCAACTTGCAGGTTACAAGTTTTTTCAGGTCTGGACAGCATTAAAAAAAAATGCACACTGCGCAGTATAATTAGAACGTAAAAGAATCGGTGCATAAAGTGTGGGGGATTTTTAATTGCTAGATTACTAAAACAAACATGTTTCAGCAAAAGATGTTCAAAGTGCATCCCAAGATAAGTCACAACACTGCACAGTTCATTTTCTGAAAATAAATAAATAATAACTGCAAACAAACCCTTTTAAATTTCTTAGAACAAATATAGATGAATGTGACACTGTATGCTAATTTACAATTAATTTAAATAATTGGATAAAATTCAGTCAGCATACAAATGTGAAGTGTGGCCCAGAGGAATGTTACAATGTTGTTTACAAGAGGGAAATCTGAATGGGAAGGTTAAACTAGAGGATACTTGACTAAACTAAAGGTAATTAATTTAAGAGTTTACATGTTAATTGATAGCTCTTCTTCTATGTCTCAGAAGAGGAACAATATCTAACAAAACAGAACACAGACTGGATCTGTGTTGTTTGAGGTGTAAATCTTGCAGAATGCTGTTTGGCCTTATGCATGACAAAATGCTAAATTCTACAGCAGCAATAACCAGTGTAAACCTGGAAAAATCATTTGATTCACCAACAAAATGACCTTATTTATTCATCTACACATTATACTGGCAAGTCAGTTGGTGTAAAATTTGTTGCACTAATGTTTTTCATAAGCACAGAAGTGAAGAATTAAAGTTTAGCCTTTTCCAATGGCAAGAAGAAAAAGTAAAAGCATTCTGTATTTAGTTTGGAAAAACTATCTTTGCTCCGTTACGGTTGCTATGTGACGTGTAAACTAAATAAATATTTAACCTTTGATAGTCAACATAAAAATGATTCATGTATTTTGCTTTAAAGGACCAGTTAAACTGAATTTTGACATAAACAGTATTTTTTACTTATGGATATTTTATATTCACAGATGTCGTATTCAGGTGGTTTGAGGTCTTGCCTACAGAATTAGAAGATGCATTAAAACACTTTGAACATCTTCCAGTCAGTTTCTTTCCAGGAGGTCCTGATTCTACGCAGTAATTGTTTTATTGCATTAGTTACAACATTTTGGCAACCCAAAGGTTTTACGCAAGAAAATATGTCATTTTGTTTGAGCCGTCCTGGTCAAGCAGCTATGGGGGCTGGAGCCAAAATGAACTGGTGGGCCCCCACTGGCCCCACACATGCAACCCCAGTGTATTGCTTCCTGTGAGTTGTGTCTGTTCCCCACTGGATCCCAGTTTGAATAAAATACACATGGAAGGCTATAAATACCAACTTCCTTTATTTCCATTGACTCAAACTGCAACCACGATAGTGGAATAATAATGCCCGGTTTGTGTCTCAGTTAGTTTGTGTTAACTTGATTAAACATAACTTGACACGTAAGCACGAAATAAAATAAAATAATGAAGGTCACGAAGCTAGTTCTAGTCCTTGGAAAAACAGTTGTGAAAAGATCCAAACCACTTTAAAGCTGCTGTTCTTGAGTTTTGATCTTATTGCATGATCATCATCAGTTTGCTGTGTTGTAAGATTTTAAATGTTCAAAATGTATTTTCTTTCTTTGTGCTTAAAAGACTTCTTGTCCATATTTACATAAGAATATGGACATTCTTTACCTCCCAAAACAATTTGGCTAACTTCACCTGCTTATGAAGATGATGTAATATGATTAAAGCTGCAAAACAGCTAATAAATAGACCTCTGCGAAGCCTCTAAAACCCCAAATCTTAAAATCAGATTTTAACACAACAACATTAGCCAATAACAACCCAGTCTCAAATCAAACTGTGTTAGATACCGTATGTTGGTCCACAGTGCAGTTTAATAATAACAGCTATAAAACTGTGAGTGGCCAACACTTTTCTTGGCCTATTTGTTTCTATTGGCTATGACTTGGTAATATATCAGTTTTATATAGATATTTCAATGAGTCTAGATATCTTCTAATAGTTAATATATCATAATATTGTGATTTGGCATAAGTGTTTTCTTTTCCTAGTTTAAAAGGCTGCATTGCAATAAAGTGATGCTATTTTCTTAACTTACCAAACTGTTCTAGCTTTTCTATTATTTGTCTTAACACTCTAAATTATGATATCCACATTATAGATTATTAATGATCAAAAATCTCATTGTATAAATATTCTCTTAAAGCACCAATTATCATCCCATCATTGTCGTCGCAATTTCAATATCATGCTATTTGATCTGGGTGGGACTCTCTGGCACAGCACTAAATTGGTTTGAATCCTACTTGAAGGACCAAAAATACTTTGTGTCTGTAGCTAATTACACATCAGAGCGGACTAAAATGACATGTGGTTTTCCCCAAGGTTCAATTCTGGGGCCTCTTCTGTTCAACATCTACATGCTTCCACTAGCTCAGATTATTGAAAGAAACAAAGTGTGTTATCATAATTATGCAGACGACACACAAATCTACATAACTATATCGCCAGGGGACTATAATCCCATACAAAGGTTGAGTAAATGCATTGAACAAATCAACAACTGGATGTGCCAAAATTTTCTTCAATTAAACAAAGACAAAACAGAAGTAATTGTTTTTGGGGCCAAGGAAGAACGATTGAAAGTCAGCGCTCAGCTTCAATCACTGATGCTAAAAACCACAAACCAACCCAGAAATCTAGGTGTAGTTATGGATTCAGACCTCAATCTGAACAGCCATATCAAGACAATTACAAAATCAGCCTACTATCACCTGAAGAATATATCAAGGATTAGAGGACTTATGTCTCAACAGGATTTGGAAAAACTTGTCCATGCATTCATCTTCAGTAGACTCGGCCATTGTAACGGTGTGTTTACAGGTCTCTGTAAAAAGTCAATCAGAACACTGCAACTGATTCAGAACGCTGCAGCTCGAGTCCTCACTAAGACCAAGAAACTGGATCACATCACTCCAGTTCTGAAGTCTTTACACTGGCTTCCTGTCCAACAAAGAATTGACTTTAAAATCCTGCTGTTGGTTTATAAAGCACTGAATGGTTTAGGGCCAAAATACATTTCTGATCGGCTGCGACCTTATGAACCATCCCGACCCCTCAGGTCGTCTGGGACGAGTCTCCTTTCTGTCCCCAGAGTCAGAACTAAACATGGAGAAGCAGCGTTCAGGTTTTCTGCTCCACATATCTGGAACAAACTCCCAGAAAGCTGCAGGTCTGCTGAGACTCTCAGCTGCTTCAAATCAAGATTGAAGACTTTTCTGTTTGCTGCTGCCTTCAATTGAACCAGACTCAAGGATGTTGATCAATTTCCTGCATTTCTGCATTTTATTACTGTATTTTATTTCTTAAACTGCACTGCAACTTTTATTCTATTTTTTAGCTTGTTTAATGTTTTAATGACTGTTTTTAATGTTTTGATCAATGTTCTTAATTGTTTTTAAATTTGCTTTTCCTTTGCCTGATGTTTTGATGCTTTTAATGGTTTTATGTAAAGCACTTTGAATTGCTTTGTTGTTGAAATGTGCTATACAAATAAACTTGCCTTGCCTTAAATAAATCAATGTAAGTTTTTGCCTTTTCATTGACTCAAACACCTCTCCTGTGAGTGAACCTTTGTTTGACACTGTCACGCTTTCTGCTCTGTCACATGACTTCCCTCTTCAACAACCCAGTCTCACATGGGCATCTCACTTTTTTGTAGTGCTGTTATTGTGAAAGTAATGCGTTTTGCGCTGTGGAACAAAGTAGGTATTACATATTTTGATGTGAGACCGGGATGCTAATAACCAACCTTAATCTATATTGTTCTTCAGTTGTGCAAAATCCATAACAAATTTGTCAATTCTCCAAAACCCACTGACATGTAGAGAATGTGGGACTTTTGGGGCCCCTGGGCCCCTGTGGCAACTCTCTGGCCATACAAAAGTAGTTACAGCTACCATCTTGGTAGCATCGAAATTGGCTCACAGCTGCGCATGCCAGCTGCTTATGGAAATTGACCAAAGTGTGAATTATTAGCTGCTGATTTTCATGGAAGGTTGCCAGACCCCACATGCCTCCTAGCATTTCAGACATGTTTGCATGCAGCGCTGTATTTGAGGAATGCAGAATTTGTTTTTGGAAAAAAAAAATATTTTTGTCTTTTATGAAACTTTATTCCTCTTCAAAGACTGAGTTATAGAGTTTTAACCACTCTAAAAGCAGCAACATGATCTTGTTTTTATTATGAGAACATTTTATGCACACTTGCCTGACAGAAGCATGGGGTGGGGGGGCAGCATGAGTGAGATGGGAAAAGACTGGAAATGGTAACACGAGCAAACACAGCTATGTATATTGGTGCAGATGTCTGAAACCACATGAGCGCGAGCCATGAAATCTGAATTCTATAACCTAACGTAGGCTTCTTCGTTGAGTCTAAAACAAAATTCCCTTCATAGTGAAAAGGCTCACTCTGACGTGATGGTCAGATGCTCTTTTATATTCTCTTTTTAACATGTAAACATTGTGCACTGGTAGCATAAATTTAAGTGGGGTGTAGTGTTATTTAAATTTATGAGCCATCCACAAGGTCAGAGAGTAAGGCCACAAACATGGACGTATATCTTCAAGGACCAATCGGGGACACTGGGACAAGTCCTGCTGCTGTAGAAGGAAGGGAAATCACCCCCTGTTTTTTCAGACTCCTCGTGCGATAAATGAGGGCTATTGGTCGGAACATCTGGAAAGGATTTGCCTGTTTCTCATCATCTGCTCGGCTTGGAAGCTTGGCTTGCAGTCAGGAAAGCACAGCAATACCCCAAGTCACATCAGCTGAGAAAGAAAGAGTTGGGAGGGACCGTCAGGGCATGTAATTACTCAATGGAATTATTAATGAGTCAACACTGGCCATGAGAAAACACGGTACAGACAATGGGAGGGAGGGGGGAGCACATATAAGCATGTTTGGACCAACACACTATCTCCTGTGTTGTAAATGATGTAATGTATTCGCAGTTGCCAGATTATACGCCTGTTTCCACAGGTGTTGATTAAATTGTATCCTTATTTTAAAGGCTGTATTTTGTCGTTATTCTAGGAGGTGTTTCTAGTATTCTGTCAGCTCCATTTATAGCTGAGGACAGAGTGAATATTAGAAACACTTGTTTACTTCTTCCTCTCTTTGTGTGTCTGTGTGTACTTGTGCAACCATCTCTGAGAGGAACAGTATATGTTTTTTGACCATTGAAGTGAGGACATTTTACTGGTCCTCTCTTATCACACCGCTTCAAAGGTCTGTTTGAGGGTTAAGACGTGGCTCAAGGTTAAGGTTAGAATTAATTTCAGGTCAAGTTAAGGGTTAGGGTTGAGGCTGGACACTTAGTTGTGAAGGTTAACAAAAGGGTACAGGGCTAGGTAATTCATTATTCAATGAATGTCCTCACAAAGATAGCTGTACAAACGTGTGTGTGTGTGTGTGTGTGTGTGTGTGTGTGTGTGTGTGTGTGTGTGTGTGTGTGTGTGTGTGTGTGTGTGTGTGTGTGTGTGTGTGTGTGTGTGTGATACATAATGAAACTCATGCATGAATATCACTGCTCTGTGGAGGAATTTAATTATGTGTACATGTCCAAACCATTTTCAAAACAAACCCTCACATGGCTCACTGACGGATTCCTCGAAAAAAACAACACAGATACATAGTAAATCCCTGGCAACCAAAGCAAGCTTAATATCCTCATAACATAAACACATTTGATGAAGCCCAACTGTTTCCACCTGTTGTGCGGAGTGTCCAGGGACTCGCTCGCAGCGGGAATCCTGGCTCAGGAAAGGAGCTGTTTAGCCTCCCGTTTTCTCATTGGATGCCAGTTGGCCAATTTGCGTGTCGGCTAAAATTTGGGCTAAATTTGAACATATGGAAGAAGACAACAACTAAATGGGAACCAAATATAAATCCCATGGAACTTTACACTGCAGTTACACATCAAATTTACCAGAGGAAACAGTGGAGAGCAACGATAAACACACTCTCACGCTTGGATTCGTAGTGTACTTTTGAGATAAGCTCCAAGAAAACACTTGTTCCATTGGCAAACAGCTATACCAAAACATGTTGCACAACATTCCCTGGATAAATGGAGGACTAACATGAACTGAATGTTAACTGGATAATTTTAGCAGATTACATTTCATGTCAGAACCCAAAACTGCGCTGCATTATGTTTTCGAGACCAAATCGGTCACTCCTGATTTAGATTCAAGCTAAACCTTTGCCTAAATATCTCATTATATGTTTTAATTCTGTATAATCTAACAGACATAGTAAAACAAGGCACAACAAGAACATAGCAGGATGTTTGTGAATGTTTAAGTAAGTGATGCATTGCTGTTGTAAGATGAGGGTGGCCATGGTGTGTCAACAACCAGACTTTGTTCCCATGTTTTGAAGAAACCAGGTCCCAGTGGGTCTGTAATGCTGTGCAATAATTAGCTTGTGCTAAATTATCCATATGCTTTGTATGTTTTAAACAATAGTTAGATGTATATCTTTGAAGATTGTCAGTCATCCAGGCCATGGTTTTTTGAAGTATAATCCAAAGGCAACTGGACTCGCTTGAGGTTCTTGAGGATGTTGCACCTCTCATCTGAAAGGCTTCTTCAGTTCAGACAGTTAGATAAAAGTAGTGTTTTTTGTACTGCTGTTACTGCCTCCTTATACTTCAGGAATAATGAACCGGTGACTCTGTGAGAATCACTTTCTTTGATTTCTCCAGTGCATTCAACACCATCCAACCACTGCTGCTGAGTGAGAAGCTGCGGGTGGTGGGGGTGGACGCGCCCACCGTCTCCTGGATCACTGACTACCTGACTGGGAGACCACAGTTTGTCCGTCTGGGCAGTGTGCTGTCTGATACGGTGGTCAGTGGTATTGGAGCTCCTCAGGGAACTGTTCTGTCTCCCTTCCTGTTCACCTTATACACCACTGACTTCCAGTACAACTCAGAGTCCTGCCATCTGCAGAAGTTCTCTGATGACTCTGCAGTGGTAGGATGTATAAGGGATGGACGGGAGGATGAGTACAGGGCAGTAGTGGAGGACTTTGTGGAGTGGGCGGGAAGAAATCACCTGCTCCTGAACGTGGCCAAGACCAGAGAGATGGTGGTCGACTTCAGGAGGAAGACGACGGCTCCACAACCGCTGAGAGTTCTGGGCGAGGAGGTGGACATGGTTGAGGAGTACAAGTACCTGGGTGTGTCCATCGACAACAGACTGAAATGGAAGACCAACATCAATGCTGTCTACAAGAAGGTGATGAGTCGACTCTTTTTTCTGAGGAAACTTCGATCCTTCAATGTGTGCAGCAAGATGCTGGAGATGTTCTACCAGTCTGTTGTGGCCAGTGCTTTGTACTTCGCTGGGGTCTGCTGGGGGAGCAGCATTGGAGCCGGTGACACCAACAAACTCAACAAGCTGGTTAAGAAGGCCGGCTCCATCATCGGCTACAAACTAGATAGTCTGGAAAAGGTGGTGGAGAGGAGGACGCTGATCAAACTATTGTCCATCTTGGATAATCCTGTCCACCCTCTCAACCACCTGCTGCAGGGACAGCGGAGCACTTTCTCTAAAAGATTCCTCCAGCTCCGCTGTCACAAGGACAGATACAGGAGATCATTCCTGCCCACTGCCATAAGACTTTACAATAACTCACCTCTGGCAAAATCCATCACAGTACAAAAACACTGTTGACTGTGTTTCTTGGTTGCTTGTATATTATATGTATATTATATATATAGATATATACTGTACCGTATGAATATATATATATATATATATGTTGACTGTGTTTATTGGTTTGTTGTATATAATATATATAGATATTTAATGTACTGTATATATACTGTATGTACTGTGCATTTTATATTTTATATTTATATTTTTTATTTTATTGCTTTTCTATTATATTATTCTATTCTATTATTATTTTATTCTATTGTTTCTATTATTGCTCCTGTATGTATGCTGTTGTGGCGAAAAAATTTCCCCTCAGGGATTAATAAAGTATATACCTACCTACCTACCTAATGTTTTTTTTTTTTTTTTTTTTTTGGGGGGTGGCAGGCGACCACCATTGTTCCAAACGAAGTTGCAGCCCACTGTGAACTGCTGTTTTGAAGCCTCCAGTCTGACATTTTTGCCATCTCCATCTTATTTTTTGGAAACAGGACCATATTTGGACTAGCTGGGGAGGAGCGAGCAGTGAAATGACTGAGGACCCAAAGACGCTACGCCCGCCCACCTATACCTGAAGCCTGAGTGCAGTCAGGCATGTGAAGAAACCAGGCACGCCACCAAACATAACTCTCTTTGAGCCCTAATATCTAATCAATGATGGAATTATTTATATGAGGCCCACCACAACACTGATCAGAAGGAGTGACTTTAGCAAAAGATACCAGAATGACCTGTGGAAAAAATGTATTGTCTTTGTATTTCATGAGACAAGTTGATGCTTTTTGAATGGAAATGGATTGGAGCCTGATGTTTTTTGGAGCCAGCCTTACTGGGCCTCACTGGTATTGCTGGTACTGCTCACTGGTATTGTAGGTTGGGGCGCTTCCACATTGGCTTCACGACTACATCCATTTAGTATGTTCCAAACATAGACAGTAAATTAAACACTGATTTTTCTGACAATTTCTTCCATGGCACTATGTTGCATCTTTGTAACTTTAGGCAACTCAAGGTGACTGCAGCTACTGTCATTCAAAAATGACCAAACTACAAAGTCTTCAGTATTTGATAACCAAAGAATAAGCTTTAAGGTTAGGAAAATGACTGTGGTTTAAGAATGAATTTAGAATGAATAAAGTCTGACTACTGTAAGTGATAGGATTAGATGGCATACAAACCTAAGATTTCAGTGTTGATCACTCACTTTTTCTTGTGTTGTTTGAGTGCCACACTATTTCCTGCTGTGGAACTGAATGTTTTCCAGTGAATCTTATTTGCTATTTGCAAAGTAAGTGAATATTAATGTAAGTCCTTTAAGACTGTATTTGCTAATGTTCACCGTGGTATTATTTTCAAGGTGAAACAGCTACATTTCTGTGCTGTTGGTGTAGTATTAGACATTAGACCTTTTAGGACACACAAACTGAGAATAACCACTTGCAATGTTTGCTTTCGGCCATATTAAAAACTATTTGGCAATTACAAATGTTCAAGCATGATTACTTGTTTCACCAGCTGAATCTATTACCACGATTCAATTTTACCATTTAAAATACCCTATAATCAAGCAGGAAGGCTGTGTTTGTGGCTAACACCCTGCCCGCCAGGAGTAAATCATCAACATTTAATGCTGGCTGCACACAATTGGAAAACAGAACTTTCCCTCCTCTTTTTCTTTAATCAAGAACCTCACAGGCCTGTGTGTGAGGAAAGTGACTCATCCAAACAAATCAATAAGACTCTCCAAGAGACTGCACTCATTCTTTTCACCAACAAAATCCTTCCTTTTTCAAAACGTTACCATCCATGTAAAGTATGATGTGCATGAAAGTTAACATTGCACAACTGGGATAGTTAGCTCATTGTAGTCTAAAACCTGTTTTAATCTATGCAAGGAAAACTACATAGATGTTCAGATTTTGATGTCTTTAGTCCACAACAAGGGGATGCCGGGTGGTTGTGCATGCAATGAGATGATCAGATTAATGAAATATATAAGCATCTGATCCCATAATACAATCATCTCTCAGAACCAAAAGGATGTCCAGCCTCCTTGTCAAACTGTATTTTCATCAGAGGTTTCCCCAAAGCCATTTCAACAGTGCTCTGCTGTATAAAAGTCATAGTATTACTACATTGTTCAGTTTTCTTCCCCCTCTTTACTTGAGATAAAACTTCACTTTGTTTCATGACCTCTATGCCATTATAATCTTGTTCAACTCTCTACTATAATCTCTCGAATGTACAGAAGGAATGTCTTCGGAAAAATAAACACTTAGGGATTATACCTCCTTTAAAGCAGTTGATCTGGCAAAAGCCAGTGTGTTGGGAAATGTGACTGGGACATGTTTTATGCCTGTGGAGGGTGAAGATCAGAAGTGACAGGGTGGATCGAAGAAATTATTTCAGTCATCTGGCTTCTCTTGAAGTAGGTTACAATTAGTTTAATTTAGTAATAGATCTGTTTTTTTAAATTGGGTTTTTGTGGCTTGAATAAATTCTTATTCTTATAAAAGAATGTTGACAACTGAACATTAAGTCTATTGGTGAATACTGCCATCTTATTTCAACACAATGGGCACTAATATGCTGTAACAGCCTTGGCTCTTTGGGAAAGGCTTTTGGAACCTGCAGGGATTACATTCCATTCATCTACGAGAGCATTCATGAGGTTGGGCACTACCACTCCAATCCATCCCAAAAGTGTTGGATTGGGGAGACTTCTCCACATGAATATGAGACTAAATGATTTATTGACAAAGTTTTGGCACAGACTCAGACTCCTTGGACAGTGTGACCGAGGCTGGTGCAGATCCTGGCAGAGTGCTCTGTAGGAGGGCCTCACCAAGGGGTCTTGAGTCCTCTAATGCTGGGTTTGGTGCCTGCAAGAGGGACAATGAGGAAAAGGCTGTTTTTGAATGAGATGAGACATAATAGACGGAACATTTGGAAATATTTTCAGAGACCACCAGCACATTGTCAGAGTGAATTTAGCTAATGACACCATGATGAATTGTTGAAAAAAATTGATTGACTTTGTTTTTCATGAGAGAAGTTGACGCTCTTTTCGATCCAAAGATTTTTTGCAGCCAGCCACCAGTGGCCATCAGTGGCATTGCACTTTAAGGCATTTCTGCATTGGCTTCACAGGCTTTCAGACCCAGAGTCCAAGTCAATTTTTATTTACAGTCTATTACTAAAATACATCAGCAGAGAGCAATTCACACTCACATTCACACCCACTAATATGCAAACTCCAAACAGTTGGTAGCTTCTTGCTAGGAGGTGATAGTACTAACAGCTGCACCACGTAAAATAAAAAAAAAATTCCATCTATTTTTTTTCCCACTTTTAAACAACTCTAACATGAGGCAGCAGAACCACTAGTAAACAGGATACAGTCACACGTTGAAATTTCATTATTTGCTGAGGCCAAAACAGGTGAGATGGGACAAAAACGGATGGGTAGAGAGTCAATTTGAACTACAGGAGCTGGCAGTGGTAAGCTGGACATGAGGAGACACACAATTTCACATAACAGAGCGCAATCCACCTCTGCAAGAAACAAATTAAATGGAGCCAAGTTATGATCAGCAAGTGGATAGCTATGCTTCACCATTTTTCCAATAGAAACCACAAAAACAATTATGGACCAGAGGTATACAGAAGTAGATTTAGTAGCTTTATTTGTATACTATGTACAGTAAAAGTTCTTTTATGTCAGTAATTTGCTTTTATTTTGGTCACACCATGTTTAGATTCAATGCAATCACTTCTTGTTTTATTTTGAATCCTACATAGTTTCCAGCAGGTTTCTATACCCCGCTGTGTCTTTTTCCATCAGGCAGTGGTGTGTATATTCCAGCTTGTTCAGGTCTACGTAGCCAGGTCATTACCTTGGATTGTGTTCTTAAGTGCCCGAGTGTTCCTGAGTTCTGTTCTTATCTACCCAGTTATTTCCTTTTGGGTTTTTGGATGTTGCCTATTATTGTTGCGTGGCCTGCGTCTATTATTTGTGTTGGATTGTCTCATTTCTTGTCAGCCATTTATAAGTACAGCTCTCTGTTGCTTGGACTACCTGCCTCAGTGTCATGTGTTTGGATCATCTTTTGCTTCCTGGTGAACCTTAGAAAATTGTCTGGTTAAAAAAATCCTCCCATAAGGCTCCATGGAGGGTGAATTACAAAAATTCCACATTTGTGTTGCATCCATTTAGTTCTTGAGGATATTAATGCATATGATGGCTCAGGGATGAAGAAGTAATTTATAAAAGCACACCAGTCTAATATTCGAGAAGAGGCAGCTCCGAGCAAAACACTGCTGTGAACTAACAGATCGGAGTCAGGCTGCCCGAATGTTTTGTTTTGGGAGAGTGTTGTTCCACACTTGTTGAACTGGAAATAATACACTTATCTTCAATGGAACAAGTGTGTGAACTTCCTTCTGTTAGAGCCAACACACTATTAAGGAAACAGTAAACGTGTCACTGATGCAATCATCTCTGAAGTGGTGACAACAGAGGTCAGACGCATGATTGATTGTAGACAAGCTAAACTTAAGCAGATAGATTCAAAGTTGAGGCTTCAGTGACTGCAGATGTATGAAATCAATCCAGTGGTCAATAATACTTTCACCTCTAAACACTAAAGCCATGGTATGTCAATAGATCTCACTGGCCTGGTGTTTTCAGACCTCGCAGAGGCTTTTTCTTCTACATTCCTCCCACTGCGTCAGCTGCTCAAACAGCTGGTGAAATGTAAATGCCCAGCATGTTGATGTAATCCATGTATTCCAGCTATTTACAGACAACTCTCAAATGGAATTTTGGAAATGAGGTCAGTTTTTGAGTGCAAATGCTGAAATTGCATACTTCAGATAGACATGTTGTATGAGCCATTCATTGATGTTGATCTAAATATTATTGATTGACAGTTTATTTGCAATTTTCTGCCCTACTGGATGACCGGCTTCAGTGTTACTGTTGGAATACCGTCTTTGAGTTGGGATGGAGTTTCTGCCCCAGGTAAAGGACGTTAAGTATCTCAGGGTGTTCTTCACAAGGCCTCAAGGGAGGCTAGGATGTAAAGGGAGATTTACAGGTGGATCGGTGCGGTATCAGCAGTCCAGCCGGCATTGGACCGTGTTGGTGAAGAGAGAGCTGAGCTGGAAGGCAAAGCTTTTGAGTCGAGCTACGTTCTGATCCTCAACTTTGGTGATGAGATTTGGGTGGTGACAGAAAGAATGAAATGGTGGATACAAGTGGCTGAAATGAGTTTCACCCGCAGGATGGCCGGGCTCCGCCTTAGAGATGAGGCAAGGAGCTCGAACATCCAGAGGGAGCTTGCAGTAGAGCTGCTGCAGATGCCTTGGGATCCCCAGAAGGAGCTGAAAAACATTAACTTGCTCAACCTGCTGTTGACATTTAGTCTTCAAAAGGATCTGCTTGTAACCTACATCTGTTCACATTTTAGAAAAATCCTAGTTCTCTGTAAAAACCCAGTCAGAATAGAAGATAGGAGCCAGTAACCAGTCGAGGGATGCTAGTACCAAGACAAGGCAGTGTATCAATCCAGCATGTTGAGGGGCTGGGATCGGTTAGAAACTGTTGGTGAACTCAGTTTCGAGAACGCTTCATGATGTTGCCTTTAATTGACTTGGTCACTGGATCTTTCCCTGCATCTAGCCTTGACCTCAGCCCTTCATAGCCTTTTTTTTTAGTCCCGCAATTGAAAGGAATAGAAATAATTGGACACATTCTAGTTGTAAATTCTGTAAATTCAATGACTATCTGAAATCTGCTCAGAATCTTCCCCAGTGATAATTTGCAAGACCTGTACATCAGCCATTTTTACTTCTTGTTTTAGGAGCTATTTATCTTAAATTTGGACTTTAACAATTAAACACATGATCATTTTGACTGCCCACATTGTTTTGTCTATCTGGATGTTTAGGAACTGTAGCAAGGTTAGTGCTACCGGGGTCTCTCCTGGACACAGATGACACGCTCAGCTGTACGTTCAGGTGTAAAAGGCTTTTTATTTGCCTGGACCATACACCAATATTCTCGTGCAACCTCTTCCTCATCTTCCTCCTTCTCCCTGCTCCCCTTTATTAGGGGAGCAGGGAGACATGAGGTGGACATGAGACATGTGGACATGAGAGTCCACATGCAGCTCAGCTGTGCTCCTCAGTCCGTATTCGGCTCAGCTGTGCTCATTACACCTGCCCGGCACCGTTCCCTGAACCACTCCTCCCAGTCTCTACCCCCTGCAGCTGAGCTAACCACACCCCGCCACCACAGGAACATTGTACTGAAACTGCAGGATTAAGTATAAGAATATTATTGTACATTGTTCCCTCAAATATAGGTTTGAACACCCTTAAATTAAAACTTAAAGTAGGCTCTCCCCTCTTAAACCACTGTTCTTAAATCCAACGTGCTGGAGTAAAAAGTCAAAGCGTTAAAATGTATACTTTACATACTCTTGGTTAGCTTAAAGTTATAGTGTGTGAGTTTTACATTTAAATACATGTTTGTTACATTCAAACCATTGCCAAATTAATTTACTCACCGCTGATCAAACATGCTGCTGACAGGTAAATGTCTCTGTATTTTCAGAGGATAACGTTTTTACATCTGGTGTCTGGTGAGACACGGCTGGATAAACATAAAGTGGCCTCTGCTTTATGCCCATCAGAGACTTTCCCCTAACGTCCGCGTTATTCCTCTGCTAACTTAAATGGTTATAAAATAATTCAGTTATGAGGCTCTTCTTCGGCTTTCTGAATCTTATCAGACCTAATGGATACAATTTTGACCATTAAACTGTTACAGTAGCGTTCACAGGAAGGGAGGGCCCAAGTGCACAATAACAGGAGCATGAGTTTTCCTATAAACACAAACTTTGCTAATGAAATGCAGGAGCTGGATATTCAAGAACAAAACCCAAACACTGTGCGACATCCACAATATATTGAGTCAGCAGGGACTGAGACCAAAACCCACAAAAAACAAATAAAAAGGCAATGAAAAAAAACCTGAGATACAAAGAGTATAAACCAAAGCATTAAACAGCAACAAGGGATGGGCATAGGACTCCGAATTTACGTGGTTACAAAACAGGAATGGACTGGCGAACTGAAATGAGAAACTGACAAAGAGGGAAGGAGAACAGGACATCTATAAGCAGAGCAGGCTGATGGTAAAATGGAAACACGTGAGCAGGATCAAGGTGAAGGAAACACAAGGGCAGGAACTGAATTGTCAAGACAGAGGAGGACTTTAAAATGAAACAGGAAACACAAACTCTATGATGCAGGTATGCATCGTATTTTTGTAATTGCTCTCACTGGCAGAAGGGGGAGACAAACAGTTCCGCTCTGCAGAAAGCATGTAAGATCATCTGTGTACACTATTTAGCTCTAAACTACCTCAAAACGTTATATAAGATAATTGAATACATGTATGTCCTTATTTTCCAACTTTTCTATTAACTCATTGTTTTAGGTGTGGGTTCGGCAGTATTTTATATAATTTCTGAAATAATGTGTTGGTAGGGAAGCATTTTTAAATATGGGGGGGTAATTCCATTATCTCCCTGCAGATCATGATTAGGTGTGATAAAGCGGTCAAAACTTGGCAAGCAGACAACAATAATATATGATCACGCTTGCAAAAAAATTGCAAAATGCTGAAGATTGGTGAATGTAACCAGAAACTTGGAGAGAAATGTTTATTGCAGCTGTGAGAGAGAAAGACTCCCTTTTTCTGCTATCGGTATACCTCTTACTGAGAGAAAAAAGAAGTAAAACTTTACCATCTGAAGTGAAATATAATTTTAAAAGTAGCCAGTATGACAGACATTCTATCTTCTTATAGTGACTTCCTCAGTGTGAGTAAAGGCTGGACTCTACATTCAAAACAGCAGGTTAAAATCACATGTCTGTACCTCCTGTTACCATTTCACTGACCTTGCTTCAACCATTTCCCTTGGCCATTGGGCGTGGCCTCCGTGTTTTATGTTTCAAACTGAGTTGTGGAATACTAAGACAGGATCCAGGCTTCACTCATCACTGTCTCCATATCATAAAATGAACATTGCCTGTGGGGCTCAGTCATTCAGAGGAGAGGAAGAAAGAAGAAAAATCCAGTTCAAATCCCACTTTAACCATATTAAATGTCTCTGTAGCTCTTTTCTCTTGTGGAACAACCTTTGCTTAATTATCATATACATGCAGGTAAACTGACACTGTGTGTGGTAGAGATAACAAGATGAGGGGCATGAAATCTTCCTGATAAGAGGACCTTGAAAGCGAAACTGCTTTCTGGGCCGGGTCGCTGCCACGTTACACCGAAGACAGCTGCTGTCTCCTCCAGACAGCTCATATGGAATGATGCTTGACCTGAGGAGGCTGGGATTAGGAGGGATTAGGGGTGAAAAGCATGACATGCCAGGCTGGTGTCCATTTCATCATCTGAAGCATGTTTCCATGGCCTTTTATCTTATCTTAAAGTAATATAATTGGACTGTACATCATCTGACTATCCAAGTGCACAGAGAGATGTGTGCAAATGCAGCATCACATGCTGACAGACCTGCATACTGTAATTTTGCTTTTCAGATCTAATGTAACATAAATGTCTTCCATCAGATAATATATAGAGAAGAGGATATGTCAATTGGACTTTTATATGAAGTAGTTTTATTTATCACAATCTGGCCCTGGCATGAAGCTCTTAAAATATCTCAACTTTCCTTTGGAAATACTTCTTATGCCTCGTAAAACCAAATAAATAATGCAGACAGAATCTTGTAACTTGGAATTTTAGTGATGGAGCTATGATGTTAAAACTTTAAAAAAAAATTATATTCAAACTCACTCACCATTTCAGGAAACAACAATTTTGATTTTTGATTGATATGTGATGTGTAGACTTGAAATAATACATCTTTCTATGCTGAACAACTAAATTGTCATGACGATAAAAAAAAATTGTTTTTGGTTCTTCAGTAGCGACCGAATTTTGGTCAAGATTAATGAACACACTGAAATTTGGCAATGGATGAAAATCTGGTTTTGATGAATCCTCTCGTCCATCAGTAGTTTGGTAGCTGATATACTCCCAACTCTGCCTGCTGAATGTTCCACGAGTCTGTCGTAAATCTGTCAAATGGAAACTGAATTATCATTATTATTAACAGAAGTTTGCTGAACTATTCAGGGGTCATTTTCTGATGACTTAAAAAAAAAAGGAGTCTATGAACTTCCACAAAGCCGCTGTGACCATATAAACTGGCAGCTGCGATGATTTATCCATATCACTGTCCCATAAGAGTAGACCATGATACACTGGTGAAGGTTTAATGGGGTAGTTTGTCATTGATCAATAAAAATGATGCAATGACTATTTCGCCAGACATTTCTCCGTCTGTGTTCTGTGTTTGAAAGAAGCACGCTGAGGCATATGTTCTTAATCTAAAAAAAGCAAATTAGACATTTTCCACATATTTCTCAGTGAGAATTATGAGGTGCTCACCACTTTTAAGTGTAGCCAGTCAGGAAATGTCCCTCCTGAGCTACTGTAGGTGCAGGCAGTCCTTGGCACCTCTTACTTCCTGGTTCACTCATTAGGCAGATTATAAAAGCTACACAGAATGAGCTGTTGTCAGCCTGCTTGTCCTGTTTGGGGTCAGTGCTGCATTGGGGAGCCATAGTGATCTGCTAGGTGTTTTTAGGTTTCAGTCTTTCAGTTATGCTGTTATGCTGTTATTGGTTATCGTTTGTTTTGTTTGTACCCCAGATCCAGCTCCTCAGGGAGGCCCGAACCAGGTGTGAGCCTGTGCCTCTTGAGGCACAACATTCGGGCTAGACTTGAAAGCCACTGCTGTTTTGTTTTGTTGTGGTTTTGTTTCATTTAGTTAGAGGACTTTTGTTGGTGTTCCTGTGTTTTAACTAAACTGTGTTTGATATTTCCCCCCAAAATTTTATTTTTGTCAAGTTTGATTATCCTGTTTTCTTTTAGGAGTGCTTGGGCTGGCAGCAGCGTGGCTGCCCAGATGTGGTGGGTCTGGTGACTGGGTCTCTCACCTGCTCCTCACATTCTCAGTTGTGTGGCTGATGGTCTTTTATTTTTGTCTTGCACCTCCTTTCAGTATTTGCATGCTTTTGATTATGATTTTGTATAGTTTGATGTGAGTGCGTGGAGCACAGGAGCTGTCCCCCCCACCACCCCTTTTTTTAAAAAATTTTTTTTTACTGCCTACAGCTGCAGCCTAGTCACCAGTAGCACTCCGCTTATGTTTTAAAGCACATTGGATTGTGTTTTTATACTTAGGTTCTTCAAGAGTTGATTTAATAAATTGTTTTTTTATTTTACTGTTATATTCTTAAAATTGTTTAAATAAATATTTGCAATCTTGGGGGAATCCTTTGCCTCAGTCCATTGTTTTTGGTCACTTGTGGATCCGCGGTTGTTCTATCTAAATACTAGGAGGAAATAAACCACCCTGTGGTACCGGTGGTCACATAAGGTTCGTTCATCAACTGTGAGAATGTGACTTTACTATTTAAATCTAATACTATTGCTGCCATGAAGATGTCTCTTGATTTTGATGCCATTCAGATGTCAATAAAAGTAACAGATTACTTAATACCTTTTCAAAGGATTTCATCTTGGCTGCATCACCAGTAAAAGTCCCTGTGTTATTTTGATAAGAAGGATTTGAGGGATTTGGTGTGGAATGAAAGGTATTTCAAATGGAAACGGTTATGCAAGATTCACTGAACATAAACAGAGTAGGAACCTTTTATCCAAATTAAGGTTTTCTGATTGCTATGGGAAGTTGTGGTGTTGTGTTTATTAGATTGATTACTGAGTTGTAACTCTGCTACAGTTATAGCCGATGTGGTCAGTTGAATTATGAGAAAAAAACATGTTCTTGTTAACTTTTCATATGAAATGTTAATTAACAATCTAAAATGGAAATGTGCAGCTCATATATTGTACACATGTAATCTTTGATCATATCACATTTGCATTTTTACTTTCGTCATATTTAATTCCATATTAATTCAATATTCTGTGCACTGTCAAATAGATGTGAAAATGTAATCTAAAACTAACTGAAGCAGTAAAATAACTAGTGGAGTAGAACGAACAATATTTTCCTCTAAAATGTAAAATACAAGTACCTGCATTTTGCATTTAGGCACACTCTCTTGTAACTGTACTTGGTTACCTACAATCACTGCAATCATTACATTAAATGTATGAAGGCTAAGTGGAAAGCAAAGGCCAAGTGCCACTTAGTCATGACTTTTAAAACCGGATGGTAACACTTTGTCTTCCACAGCCCTCATATTGGAATGATAATAAAATCAAAAACTGATTGGATCAATTACAGCAACAACACTGAAGACGAGAGACTGTTCTCATCTCATCTCCTCTGTGTTGTTGTTCGCAGCTTTTATCACAAGTCCCACATTTTTTAATAATGAAAGAAAGGCAGCAGGGAACAAATGAATGCATGCTCTGGAATAACACCACATTAATGAGAACAAATGATAAACTATCAAAAACCTGACAGTGTGTACAACCCTATCATTAGCTTGCAGATGTATTCAGAAAAAAAGACAAATGAAAATAATTATAATAAAAAAAGGAACATAAATTCTTCACAAGGGTATTGGATTTTGAAAAAGGTTGACCATCCTCTGGGGATTTAAACCATCTTACTAGAGTTGTTCCGCTATAATGATGAACACCTTCACTGGATATGAAAGAAAAACTGTTTAACAAAAACAATTTCACTGAAAAGGCCACGGGCTGCTTTTTTTTCATGTTTTGAGTGAGATGCGATGACAGAGAAGGCAGGCCACCTCAAAGACGCCCTACACCTTTTAAAGAAAGAATTTGAACCACAGCTATTGACTTGGTGTGTAAAATATACTGTAGCTGTAAATTTCCACAGTTGTGTGTATATTCACTGAGACATATAAGCCTTTCAGTGATGCATGATATTTTTTTGACTTGACATAAAACAAAAGGTCAAATTTCTCTGAGACGAGAAGCAACCCGGGCTCTGAAATGGCCTGAATTTTTGTGCTACATAGTGTATACTATTAAATATTGTCAACATCTAAACACAGCACTTAATTTATTTAACCTTCCAATATTTTCTTGATTATCCGTTAATGTCATGAGTGTGATCATTGTGATATGGATCTTGTCAACGTTTTCGCTCCCAGTGCGTCAAATTATGACATTTTATCAAAGCTGTTTGCATCTCATACAGACGCACAAGGTACCCCTCAGTGTCTTGTATGGACACGCAAGGTGGTTTACATTCAGACACCAAAAACAATGGTGAGGGAAGGATCATGGTTTGGGTAAAATGTGACACTGCCGCTGTTTGTTTTGGGGTTAGCCACAAAAACTACTTGATTAGGGTTCGGAAACTATCATGGTTTGGGTCACTGAAAAGAAATCCACGGTGACGTTTACTTTATCATAGACTTGAACAGCACTCTCCCGCGTTTGGTCCATCCAACTACCACCAACGTCCTCCATATGTGGACTTAACCCTCTTTGTACATTACCATGTAACTTTTTTTCAGCATGCTTGTCAAGGTGCATAACAAATTAGGTACCTTGAATGTCTTCGAAGCCAAAGGGCACCCTGTGCATATCTCTCTGACGCTAATGCCTGTGATGCTGAAGGAATGAAATCGGGCTGATTTGAAAGGTCTTCTAATGATGTCAGACATTCATTTCTTTCTGTGATGAATATTACTGTAAGGTAAGACTAGTTAATCAATATTTCAAACCACAAACTATAACTGCACTTCTAGAGGTGTTCATGATCAATGCTTTATCCTCAGTCTAAATATGTTTTCTTCACTGGTTCAGCTCGATGAGCTGGTGCAGCTCTGCTAACTGCTGCTTGTCATGCAGCACTTCCAAACCCCAAATCTCTTCTTTAGCATTCACCTGCTGTGGAAACTCTGAGTCCGACTACTTTATCGTCCCTCTCCAATCTGTGGAAATCCATAGGCTTAGTGTATTCTCGTGGGGGCGTGATGAGGTCAGAAACTAAACATGTACATGCTGTACATATTCTGCATTCACACAATAATATTTTTTCCGTGTGAGCTGGCTGACAGGAGTTCATGGTGACCCTTTATGTGAAATGACTGTAAACCAGTCAGACAGGAAAACATAAGAATGTGTGAATTCTTATAAGATTTCGATGCAGGGTTTCGAGGAATTTAAGGGACAGCGCTCATGCTGATGTGCAACATTTGTTCATATGGACACTGGAAAGCTGTGTTTTTAAGGTCATGCTCCTTAGAGCACTGTATTACAGGCTTGGCTTCTGTCCCACCAGTTGTGATTTGAAACATTTTTCCAAGTAACTGATTTAATGGTGCCTTTTATATTTTTGACCACGAGCTAAGAGCCCAGAAGAAAGGATGTGTGCGAGACATTATGTCTTGTGGGTGGGCCAGAGCCAGTAGGACGGAGAACAGTAGACAGGTGCAATAGATGGGATTAATGGATATACTGGATTGGGAGAAAACAACAAGTTCCAGGAACATTTTTGAGATATATCGACATACTTTTGTAACTAAAGGCTTCACTAAACAAATCCTGTCTATTTTCTCAATGAATCCTTAGAGATCTCTGTCTTTCAGCATCTGTCTTTTAAAGCCCCTGGAGACCTGCGCAACTTTCAAATTCATATATTTCACATTGTGATGTTATCGTTCAACTCATAAAAATATTTGAACACACCAGCATTGTAGCCTATAATATTATGTTCACCCTTGTTGAGTTAACATCTGACATTTTAAGGGCTGGTGGGTCTCACCTGTGTAAACACAGGTACTCATAGATTAACAAATTGATACAAACACATAAGGCACTTCCCTTGAGATGCCAATACATAATGGAGGGATTAAACTCAAACACATGTGGTCAGAGACAGTATTTTCTAACTTTAAGTCCACACAAATGTGTTATTATTTCTTAATCATATTTTAAGCAGGTTTTCTTAAAATTTGCATTAACATTGTATGTTTCTTATGTAAATACAAACACACTCTCTGTTTCATCTATCACATAAATATAAAAATATGATCAACTTTTCTGTCTATTTTTACAAATAGTCGGCCCACTTTCCACCCCCCTCTATGCATAATTAAAAAGAAAAAAGTCCAAATATAAAAATACAATTTTGCAGTTGAACATATTTTTAAAAAAAATATTTAAGTATATTAGGATTAGATTAAACTCAAAACAAGCTTTATGTCTGCAGAAACAAAGAGTAGAAATAAAACAGTAAAACCAAGTCCTGCTGTACAGCATGGAGTTATGCATGTCTGGAGAATATTACTGTGTTAGCAAAAAGGCTTTGCCAGTCAACCAAGTAATTTAATTGTGTCATAAATGTTGATACAGCATGCATTTCCAACATAACTGCAAAGGAACGCGCAAATGCAAAAGGATCACAGGTTTATGAGTCCTTGAGCTTTGATTCAGAAGTGCCAACATTTGCTTGAAGTCTTTGCTTAGTCCATGCTGATAATTGGTTTAAAAAAAAGAAAGAAAAAAAAGAAAAGTCATGTCAGTAAAAAAATCTACAGATGGAATTTGACTGTCAGGCTTTCAGCTCGACAGGTGTGTTTTAAAATGCTCTTGGCTGGCTGTTGTGCATTTGATTGGGATCAGACAGAAGTTAAGTAAGCTCAGTTTTATTTATAATGTTTCAAAGGGCTTTATAGGCCTACAGAAACAGAAGACCCAGAAGGCAAGAAAAGAAAAAAAAACTCATAAAAAAGTGAATGTTAGAAACCTCTGGAGTCCAATACTTTGACATAGGGGTGTGTTGGGGTTTGCCTGAGAGTAGATTTGTCCACAGTTTCTCATTACCACAGAGGCAGTTAACAGTCAGCACTGCGGTGCTCAATTTCCAAACCAGACATTAATGTATTTTCTCAAGAAACAATCACAAGATGTAAAAACAAAAGCACACTAGCCAAGAACATTTGAATTCAAATCTCCTCCTTTTTTGTATACTTCCATGTATTTATGTGTGATGAGCACACGCGACTGTACATCTCTACTTTAAGACATGACTGAATGATTTTTTTTTTGGAGACATGTACTGCTGACGTCCTGGTTTGTTGGACCTTCAGATTAACTATTTTAAAACCAGGCAAACAAGGCCTTCCCCTCTCTGTGTTCTCAGTGTCAACATTGATTGCCATAATGTATTTGCACAGGATATGGACCAATGAACGAAATGGAAACAGAATAAACACAAAGCATAAAGTTTTTTTTTTATTAGATTTCACAGTGTAATATCTGGCTACCTCTATATAATCAGATCGAACTAGGCTTTGGTTTTATTTATCAGTGTGATACCAGTTAGTTGGATTATACATGTGTTGTGTGTTTTGTGATTATGAAGACTAAACATGAGCAAACTAATGTTTGTTTGAAACTGTTTGTGCACTGGGTTACTTGATTTTTGTATGGAGTATATCAATGCATTTTTGGGAAAAAAGTATCCCAGAGCTCTTCGAATTAGCTAAGTACTCAGCTGAAGAAAACAATTCTGCAGGTCTCTCTGTGTTTGTCAAATCATTTCATGGGAAATTGAGTTTATATTCAATTCATCTACAAAACCAACTGTAATGCTGATTTGACTATATTTTAGTTCCGCATAATAAGGAAACTATGTTAGTTAATGTTTTAAAAAGTTTATTACTCAATGTGTCTGTAAAGTTTTAACTGACAACTCCTTTTATTATATTTTTTTTCCAACAAAATAGACTTACAATACACTCTCTGCGTCAAATAATTACAGCATGATTTCCCCCCAACCATAAAGTGTTTTTGTTATGTAAATCTAATCCTCGACAGGAATCTGGATGCAAATCCACCTCTCCATCTACATGTGACTCTGGTACAGTTCATTCAATTCACACAAAAAAAAAGTTTCTTCCGATCATTAAATGATTTTTGTCACCACTGTTTAATTGGGAAAACAATTAAAATCTGCATACATGGATGTGGTTAATACATCAATACAAACAAGGTTCACAGTCAGCCGGGTTATCTGTATCAGAAGGATTGCAGGGATTTGCTCATATAGGGCCCACTTTATGTTTTCTTTGGTTTCTTTTTCCTAAAGCCTCCATGGAAATTTTAGGGCCGTTAAAAATTACAGCACATTTCTCACTGAGATCCAGACATGTTGTATGAATAACTAAATATAATAATAAATATCCGGCTGTCTGAAGCCTTTCCCTACTCTTCTTAAAATGTGTCCATGCTTCTTCAGAAGATCCTAATCTATGAGGTTTCTTTTTTCCTTTGCTGCTCTCAGATTTCCTCCTTAATCAACTTTTACAAAAATGTAATGTCACTTTCCTCAAAATAACATAAATTAACAACCCAAGAAAATAGTTGGAAAAGAGTGAAATAAGGTGTTGTAATATAAGATTTAAGATGTTAAAACCCAGTCTTTCCCTTAACATTAGCACCCCCCCTCCCCTGAAAGAAACACAAGACTAGCTGAAAACCTTATACATGGCTGGACCATGTGTGAAAAGAGGGCTTTTAATTTAAAAAACAAAGTTGCGGCATTCAGCAACCGATGGTGTAACTGTCATTCTTCCCTCACTCAGTGAAAGACCTCTGTTTTGTAGGGCCGGCCTCACTGTTGCTGTCAAGCCAAAAATAAGTTATTTGTTATTCACCTAATTTATATGCACCTATTTAATTTCAGTTCAATGTTTGTACTGTGTTTTGCTGTCATTGGCGGTTGCACTAGTTTCTATCCTCTGCTGTACTCGTGTTTCATGAAAGGTGAGGCTCAGCTCTCGCTACACACACACACCGTACCAGACACTCATTAAGATATTGATATTCATATTGATATGAATATATTGATATTGAGATTCATATTGATATTCATGATATTCATGCATGAGTTTCATTATGTATCACACACACACACACACACACACACACACACACACACACACACACACACACACACACACACACACACACACACACACACACACACACACACACACACACACACACACACACACACACACACACCCACGGACTGGAGCAGAGGAGAGACAAGTGAACTTAACATTACTCGGATTGATGACAACGACAATTGTTATGGTACTGTAAGAGTAATAAAAGTGCCATTAAAGCCAATAACATGGATCCCAAACATCCAACTTCTTGCAATAGCAGAGCGAACAGGTACGAGTTGAGTGAGAGATGATTTTTGCCCAGTCAATCAATTGCTGAATGAATAATTCTCCTGGATGGATAAAAACATAAAAATTGCTAAAAATGGGCCCACAAATAATCTTGGGTGGTGTTCTTGGTGGTACACCTGGGCGGCCTGCCCAAATATAGTCTATGTGGTGGAAACACTGAGTTTCACCCTCAATGTTGAACAAACAAAAGACTGACATTTCAATCCAGAGAAACACTTAAGACACAAGAATTAAAAGCCAGTAACCAGATCATTTTTGCATTCACAGGCAGACATTTAAATGCTCAGTTTTGCTGATATGCAGGAATACATATAGTACAAAAACATATGAACCATGTCTATAGAGACAGACATTTCTGTCGGGTATTAATCATGACGACAAGCAGACCTGGGCACTCCTGTCATGCCAAAGTACGAGAAGGCAATCATTTGAATCTGAGCTGGAAACAAAGACAGAAGAAAAAGACCGCAGCAGCCACGACTGCAAATTCATGTTCAGCAGGTAGACGTGGTGACAGAAGAAGCCGGGTCAAACTGCATTTTTCATCCTCCTGTTTCAGATGCTGTAATAATGTAATGCCTAAAACCAACCTAGAGACGAAGATACAAACACAAAATGTGCACACGCGTAATGTTCCACTGCGTCTTCCATCCTCTCATTACCCATCTACTTGTCCTTAAACTGTCATAACTAATATATTGTTTTGATACCTTTGTCGCAGCCAAAGTAAAACACTGCTTGAGTTATGGGTTATGCACTGTGGGACCTTAAATTTATATGTTTATGTGAATGGAAAATATTGCCTAAGCACTTTATATGACAGTGGAAGTCAACAAGATGTTACTTAAAATATAAACTGAGACGGTATTTATGGAGGAACTTTATACTTGATCACTTCTCTGCTGATGAGATATATGAAGTTTTGTGGGCAGAAATCCATTTAGAGTTGTGATTAAGAGTCGCTCTCTTAAAGTCATGTCAGGAGAAGACAAAAGACAAGTGTCACGCTGGAGAGACTTTTCGGACCAAAGCCTTGCTCATAATGGCTCAAAAATAATCTTTGAAGCAAAAAATAAATCCACTCTCGACTGTGTTTCACAATGATTTGTGTCTGATTTGTTTAATATACCTTTTAGTCCCATTGAAAAGTCCAGAATCTATGCATAAAATATGCAGCTACGGTGTGTTAAATTTTACTATTCTCAATGTTGGGTGCTAAAAGTTCAAAGTTTCCACATCTCTTTTGTTTAAAATGCATGTGATCACTAAATCGTGGTCTCCTGTGAACATCTTAAAATCTGATTTAAAGTCAGCACGACCCCTTGAAGGAAATTTGAGATTTTTGCGCTTTCCAAACTGACCTGAGACCAAAAAGCAGCAGATAAATTTGAAGACAGTCTTTGCGTCTCAAACTGCAAATACAACACTGCTCAGTGAAGGTTGAGCTGGGTACCAAACTTCGATACTTTTTTGGCACAGGCCAAACTGCTTTGACATCTAGTATCAAAAAATGCCTTGTCATTCGGTACCAAATTTTGATACCAAGGCTTCTATTGCACTGATGTATTTCCGTAATGCATTAAGGCTGATGTAAATGTAAATCTCATCAGCGACAGTGGGCCATTGCAGCATTTCTCATACAGTACACAAGTTCTACGTGAGTGTACCAGCTATTAAATCACTCGGTTTGATCTTTGATAAATCTTCCTTCAGAACACCTTATTTCACTGTTTGGGTTTGAGTCTTCTTTGTCCCTTCGGCAAAGAGAACCCAAACGCAGAACTCACAGCTGAAGACGTTTTAATGTGTTACTTGACAATGTTGGTAGCAATGTTTAGGTTGGGGTGTTACGTGGCTGCTGAACAAAGTGGGAGGCTTGGAGCCTTCTTTGCTTAGTGGAGGCACACTGAACTGGGAGAGGCTGGCTTGCATTGTGTTGCTGATGAGACCGGCTGGAGATCCTGGTCCCAAGAGGAAAAGTTCATTTTTTAGTTCACACAAGGCATAAACTTAAAATAAATAAGTGGGCCTGCATATTTCACTAGAGTGGCTGAACTAACGATCTGACAAGGAGTGGAGGTTGAGTTGCAGTAAAATGCAGCATTCAAATGGGCTTGTATTGACCGTATACCATGAAGAGTCTGCATAAACGGCCCCCCTCTGGCGGTAGTCACGACGTTAAAGCTTGACATTTTCTAAAAGCCTCGAGTTCACAAGTTGTGACGTGTTTGTTGACGTTTACAAAAATGGCCAGTGACGTTCATTTCAGTTAGACGTTAAGCTGATATGTTGTATTTTTCGTCGTGTAGGTTTGTCTTCATAACTTAGATGACGTAACGATGTCTGAAAATGTTGATCTTCCCAACGGCCTCATCTTTTTCCCTGCTTTGCATTTCCTGTAGTGCCTATTTGGTTCTTACCCTGTTAGCTTGATCAATTTTTAGCCTCTGTGTTTTTTTTTTTTAAGCCTTAACCACTTGAACGCCAAGCAAACGGTGCACACACGACTTACCACGTCGTAACCACGTGCTCGTGACTTCCATTTGAACGCAGCATAAGTGCTGGAGTCGATGAGCGTTGATGAGAGGTGGCAGGTGTGTGTCATCGGCCGGGTACCCAGCTGTCAGCGACTCGTTGGTGCACCGATGAGGAAGAGACAGACACAGATACAAAACACAGAGGGGGACAGACACGAGGAGGGGGAAACACTGCGAAACACAAGAGGCTTTGGGAAGAGCGGGCAGGGCCGTGACACACACCTGTCTAAGTTGTGTGCGCTGCGGTGACTGTGGACCGGAGACTTCCCTGTGCACAGCTGGTTAGCTAGTGTCTACCAGTGGCATGTGAGGTGTTTAGTGTCCTGACTGTGATGCATTTAGGGGACATCTGTAAATTGTAGCTACCAAAAATAACCAGGGTTATCAAGGTCTTGGAACTGGTATTGAACATTTTTGAATGATACCCAGCCCTTTAACACACAAGTTATTTTTTAAGTCTACCTGACATTTAACAAATGATATAAAGCCTTAATCAAAGTTGTGTTCATAGTTGTGGTACCAAAAGGTTTAAATTATAATGTCAAATCTCACAGTACACATTCACTCCCATTCTTTCACACAAAGCTTTTAAGAACAATGTGCATGCTCCACAAATCTATTTCCTTCTTTGCAGTTCCATCTCGTTTCTTTTTGCCTCTCAGAACATTGATGTTCATTGCATTTTTTGCCACGAGGTAGAGGAATATGTCCGGCACTGTCCTCTCGCACTGAATGAGACATTTGGTTGCCTCTCCATGTGTGTCTCATGCTGTCAAAATGCATAAACACCACAAAATAAATCCCTGTGTGCTCACCTTCTACAGTAAATTAAGTGATTTTTCCCTACTGAGGGTTAGGTTGAGTAAAAGCGTTCAGCATCCTGTCTACTCAGTGTTCCAGCAGCTCGGGTGCATCAAGCGAGCAGCAGATGTTGGTCTAGATTACAGCTACATTACATTGTTAGCGCTGCTTTCCTCTTTACCCTGAGGCATTTTCATTCAGTCACCCAAAGATTAGAGGTGGTCCCCAGTTTGTATGAAAATTGAACAGTAGGGGAAATAAAACATGCTTTTCCACCCCTGTGGTCATGGAATTTTCTGGTTTTGTGTTTGTTTAATGGTTTGAGAACCTAATTTTTGAACCAAAGTCAGAGGAGAGATTGCACAGTTTGATTTCCTATCCTCTAAATTGACTTTTAATGTCACCTGGGATAGGATAGTGGTTTTGAAAAATGAAATCCCGCTTGTTTTTCAATATCTCAGATATTAAAATGGCCCTAGGTCACTAACAGAGACAGACCGTGCTTTCTGATCTTTATTCGGTCACTTTTCTTGAGGACAGGGTCTTCCATTCTTAAGAAGGGTGACCCAATAAAGTTCAGCAAGGAAGCCCTGTGACTCAATGATCCACGGCCTCGCTAACACTTCTCGAGAATGGAGGACTTTGGGTTCATGTAACAAGATCAGTAGGCTATTGAGAAATTCTGTGTCCCAAACATACAGCAAATAAGTTACTCAATATGATTGAATAAGATCAGAGAAAGCAACAACAAAACTCACAGGGGACGACTACAAGAGAGAGAAAGTAACAGGAAAAAGAAGACAAACTTGGTTCAAACATAGCCTTGGTCTCAACATTACAGGCATTAACTGGGGCAATGAAACAACCATTTGTGGAACTGAGGAAGTCCACCTTTAGAAACTACAGAAAACAGCCGACAGCCAGGTGAACTACAGCTCAAACTCGAGGGCGGAGTGGCTACAATAATCAAAACCCGTGTAGGATTTGAAAAAAATGGTGAAAATAACATTAGTCAGAAACAATTAAAAAAGAGATATCAGAGGTGTTTACAAATTAATGTGAATCTTTACACCGAAATGAAGTAAAACTATATGTGCTACAGGAAAAACAATACCACAATGAAAAACATATTCTGCTGAAGAAATTTAGCAACAAGCACAGTGAGTGAAAGCAGGAGTTTCCAGTAGATGATGGAATTACAAATTACTTAAAAAAAAAGAAAAAAAAAGAAATCATAGCCAAATAACTTCCTTAATATTAAAATGATACAGTTAGGCATTAGACAAATGAAGACAAATTTAAAATGGGGGGAACATATGAGAAGCATCTATCAGTATAACCCAGTGCAGTTCAACAGCACCACAAATTACAGTTTATAATCCTTATGAAGGGGTTAATTTATTGCTGGGCCGTTATATTTAATGCTTCACCTGTCACTGCTTTTAATGTTATGGCTGATACAAATCTGCAGCTATTTTATACATGTTATCTCAGCATTCTTTAGGGGTCATCCTGATACGTACAAAAAAAATTGCTGCAAATAGTTGAGCCTGGCTGTATTTCTAGTTGACATGTTGGAGGGAACGCTTCGCTTTGGGAGGTTTCAAAGAAAGTCACCAAAGATTAGTAGTTTCATTTTATGCCAGTAATATTTTTTGGTGTATGGAGGGAGTGAAAGCTTTGCAAAAATATTCACCTATTGAAATGAAATAATACCATTGAAGTTCTTTGGGAAAAGATAGACTAGTGATGCATAATGGTTTGGCGTTATTTGGATCCCAACTGTCTTTTGCCTACAGATTAGTTGATCTTTAACCGACTTCCATGTTCAGAGAGGACTATAAAAGGAAATAAATCCTTCAGACTTGGTACCATGAGTCATATTTGCTCTCCCGCTGTCAAGGCAGAGACCAATGTTTCTTCAGCTTTGTGAGTATGGTTGTGCCAATCCTACAAACTATGTAATCAGTGAACTTTTAAATTACTATTTATAAATGGCATAACTTTCTGGCAACTGACACTTGTCACCATTCTGAGAGTTTTATTTCACTTTTTTTTTTTTTTTTTTTTTTTTAATTTTATGAAAACTAGTACCTACTACAAATATCATGTACTGGTTGAGTAACACAAAAAACTCTTTATCTTGGTTGTGACAAACACTAATTCCATGTTATGGCTGTGGCTCTGAGGGAAGAGTGGAATATTCCTGCCACTCTTTTTTACATTCAATTTTCCATTTACATTGAATATATATCTATATTTGCATCTGTGTACTTAGCTAGAGTTGCATTTTAGTTAGTAAACCAAAATAAGTGATGATGATATTTCAAAGATTTACACACTGAAATAAAAGTGGAGGTTTTAATGTGTTGCCACTCATCTGCCTTAAACATGATCACATGGGAAAGTCCAGTCCAGCAGTGATGAATTTAACAGTGTCCATGTAGCCAGAAATCAAACTGATTTCAACTTTATGAGTGTCGAGGTCGCAGAGTGGCAGAGATTTGTCCAGTTATTGTCTGCACACCTGTGTTCTGGTGGATGTGGTGAGTTAAGTGGCTGGGGATGTCAGGAAGGCAGATGTAGCTGCGCATCACTGGGTCTGACACCCACACTTTTAATCTGGAGAATTTAAATGTGCGTTCACGCACTTCCAGGTAGCAGGCAAGTGCATTTTGGAGAAATCCCAACACACTGTGTGAGGAGGATCTTCTGTGTCCTTCACTAAAAAACTGTGGCTGCATGCTTTCTGGATCAGACGACTGATGATTGAACAATTTGGGGATTTTCTTGTATAATGCTACAAGCATTTTATTAACATTCCCAAGCAATTAATTCTGATTTAATGGAATGTAATTTGCCATGAATTGAATTTTAGTTTTCTTGAATCTTCTTGCGTAACATTGCTAAACCCGATAATGATAAAAAGCTGCACTTATCATGTAGGAAAGGCTTTTTAGTTCGTTTCTAATCTCTTAGTCTTGCTCTTAACATTCCAGGCTGTAATAATAACGAAAGAGTGACTGATTTGCATATTTAGCCTGAATCAATCACTTATGAACAGTCGTGAAAGTAATGTGGTGCAATTTCGGAAACGGGGTTTACATATATTTCATGATAAGTTTCACCGTCACCTACCAGAAAAACATGGCTTTACTGTAGAAAAAAAAGGCAAGTGAGACAGATGAAAGAACAAAGAAGTATTTTTCTTTGTATAAATATTTGATCCTGTACGCAGAACATGACAAATTACCTTCATGCAGAGAGTCTGTTTGCATAATTAGCTTTCATCAATGAAACCAAATGGGCACCATTATTTATGAGTAAGTCCTTATTACAGTATATTGAGATAGAACTGACATAGAAAAGATCTTTACATACTGGAGGTGGTTTTTTTTTAATGTTTTTATTTGCATTTCAATATATTTTCGTTGAACCCTTGTTTTTAACATGAGTACACAACAAAAAGGTCACTTTCCTTTTCTGGAAGGAGGCCCATTTTTTCTGAGCTATTTGTGCTACAAGTGAAGTGGACTTTTGGATGTAAAAGATGGGTATTAAGCAGGCAGCAGTGTCACAGCAGATTTTTTTTTTTTTCTTGAGTGAGGAGGAGCAGGACAAGATATCGAAACCACAACTGAACAACTGTTCCAAATTCGCATCACTGCTGGTATGAATAGTTGTGATGGGAAATATTTACAGGCAAGTATTTTGCCTTTTCATTTCATTCAGGTTTTTACTTCATGTCCTGAGTCTGAACTGGCAGTTCACGGTGTCTGCCTGCATGGGCGTACTGTTTCTCATTTCATCTACACATTCTCATGTTACAATGTCTCTTGTGTGAGTGCATACAGTATATACTGTAGTGCTACTGTTAAGTGCTGGTGGTTGAACGGACCCAAACGCAGCACACAGAGCAGATGACTTGGATAAACGATATGTTTATTGCCAAAACACAGAACAGATGAACAGTCCAGGATATAATAGGGCAATTCTGAGACAAGTCCGGGAAGGGAGAGAGTCAGCGGGACCCGTACAGGCATGTGAGGGAGTGCCTGTAATTCTCACCGGGGCCGAGACAGATGAGTCCAAGCTGGCTTGTGGGCGCGTCCCCACGCTCAACACCGGGAAGCGTGGGTTCGGGCAGAACCGCAAACAGGGAAGAAGACAAGAAACCTCAGGGGAAGGGTGCTCGGGGGAAACAGAGGGAATGACAAACAGGGACAGACTGAGAACCTGACAGCTACTGTTTAGATAATCCTGCTAAAATCCACATTTGACTGAATTAGACCTTCGACAGCTTAAACATCCTGCTGCCAAAAAAACATCCCATCACGTAGTTTCATCAAAGACACAACCCAGACAAGAAGAAAGGTCAATTTGTTCCTAACATTTAAAATAATCATATTTTTACAAGTAGGGTTGCCTGTCATATTTTTGTGTTGATTGACTGATTACTTCATTAAAAATTAGAACGTTACAGGCATAGCATTTGTTTTCTTACACTATTTAAGTGGGAGAAATACGAGATGAATAGTTGAATATATCATGGAGAGCAATTAGGGTTGTTTCCTGGTCTAGAACAGAAAACATAATAATAATTCTTTATTCAATTACTCTAAATCTAGGATCTATTGATTCAGTTTTTCACACAAAAGCTTAACATTCACACTGTCAGTTTATCTCTCTGTTAGGACGTTTTCGTTGTGATGAATACAAATATATGAAAGATAATTTTTTTTAATGTTTTGTTACATTAAATAAAACATAATGCACAAATTTGCTGATCAGTTTCCTTTAAGTTAGCAGGTATGGTAGAGTGTGGAGTCCCCATGAAATTCTTTTTTTCAAGCAGTGCTATGGGCATCATGAATCTTGTCTGGGGCTTACGAGTGTCTGAGGTATAAGATTCTCTCATCTGTTGCTCTTTTGACAACATTTTGTTGACCTTTTCCACTGATGCTGCTTTATCAGAAACAAAGACCCGTTTGAGAAGTGAGTGTCACCGTGAAGCACATAAACCACAGAAGAAGGATCAATATTTGCTGTTCTTTATGACATTCAGTTCCAGCATTCAGGATATGAAATGGAGACATGACAATGATGCCTGAAGGGTCTGTAGCAACAAATCCTGACAAAAGACGTTGCCATTAACCAAACCGAGTTTACCCACGTCAGTGGGTTGATGCCTGGGTCACACTGTACACATTACATTCTCTCTGTGCTTGATGAGATTTGGAAATGTGCTCTTACCGCTGCAGTTTAATTAGATCTTAATTAGGATGGATTCATGTCTCAGGTTTAAAAAAAAGAAAAGAAGCCTTGCTGCTATGTAACCATGTTGTGTGAGCCTGTGTCTAAAGTGCAGTGTGGCAGAAGTGGCCGTCATAGCGACAACAATCCGTCTAATCCTTAACAATGAGTTTGATGCACATTTAGCTCACTCACTCCTGTCACTTCTATTAATGCTTTGCTTCTTCCATATTACAGTGTGTTCATGTGTCTGTGTGCATGTGCAGATACATTCATGTCATTTTTCCTTCATCCTCAACAGGTGTTTCTTTGTTCAAATCACAGCAATGTAAATATCCAATTTCATTTGCCATGAGCCTCAGGTGCTGAAAACTATACAGTTGTCTTTTTTCAAACCACATAGTACAAGCAACTTTAAACTACGCCATGTTTTGATTTCAGTTGAGTTCATTAAAACATGCCTTTGCCGTGAGGCTCAGTATAAGGAAATGAAAGAAAAACAGATGGAAAATTACTCGCTTGGACTAATGAAAATTATTGACAAGAATTGCAAATTACTTGGTTTGTTATTCTTTTGTTGGTTTATTACTTAGTTCACTTAATGTGAAGTGGTAATTCGCAAAAGTTTGCAAGTTTCCTCCTTCTCACCAAGGTGGTATCACACAATCTGAGTATGTTTTTTTTTTTTTAATTTTTATTTTTATTTTTATCCTTTTCATATTTCCCTGCTGTTGCTGAAAATTAGCATCTAAAAGTTGTCACTTTCCTCCACAGATAACAGCTTGAAGTCATTTCATCCACTTCCCTGAGCTGAGGATGAATCACTGGTGGCTTGCAAGATTTAGTTATTCTGTCATATTCCAAGCACAAATTCACAAGCATGGAGTTGGGACAAGTAGATTTTATTCTGCAGTGTCTAAGAAACTGTTGTGTGTTCCTAAATTAAACTGCCACTGACCCAGAAAACTGCTGAGAGGTGTTCAACTCATTTAAATAGTGCAGAAAGAAACATCCCAAAGGGTCCACAACGATTTATAATCGCCAAGTTTATGTGAATAGTTGTCAGTCAAAATCAACTGAGCATGATCAAGTCCCATTTGATTTTTAATAAAGCCAGACTGATAGTGGATTTTTGGGGTGATATCGAAGAAATAGAAGAAATATACAAGATTGAAATATTGACTGAAATGTGGTTATTAAATGGTTGTGTCAAAGATATGCAATGGAAGCAGGACATTTTACAGTTTAATGATAAACTTTATTGTCTAAAATGACATCGGTGCATTGAAAAACTGAGCAATGTAATAATGTAATATTAATAAATAGCTATATGATTATTACATTATTTACATTTATTTTTTAGAAAATCACAAATTGAACAATTTCTAAATCACCCCAAGCACTTTCTCAGTTATGTTCTGTAAAAATAGTTTTGATATCTACTCATATCCAATATCATATACACCGATACTGACGTATGTGTGCAATGTCTGCTGATAAAACTGGCTAACTGATAAATCTGTCAGGCATTTAAACAAACAAGACTTAACACCTTAATGAGGTAGCTTTAGAGGGGCTGCTACTGTTTGGACAAAGTCACACTACACCTTTTCAGTCTTTGTGCTAAATTAAGCAAAGGACTTAATATTTAATGAACATGGGGGAGAGTTGTATCAAACTTCTCATCAAACTCTTCTGATTTGTCAACTTCTTATTCATATACTGAATGACGCACTGACTGACTCAGGTCATAGTACTGACATAAAGATGAATAAGGATAAAGTAAATCAATAAGTTGATTTACTTTATCCTTAAAGTCAATCGTATTAACATTAAATGAAAGGACATATGTGGAGGAATCACATGTGAACTTAATAAATAGAAATGTCAGGAAATTGATTTCATACTTCTGCCTTGAGCCATTGGGCCAAATAAGGAATGATCTCTGACATGAATTGAATCTTTCATTCATGATTTTCATCAGCATGAACTTAGCAGTCAATTATGATTCCTACGAACTAATAATCAGACACATACAGCACATATACCAGCGTGACCAGAGGAGCTTTGTTTTGCTTGTGTAACATAAAACCAACATCCAGATCCCGTGTGCACTGGGACCAGAAAGGTGTTAATTTTTGCTGGATATCAATCAACCCCCACAGCTCCAGGCACTTGAACTTGTAGAGCAATTGTGAATTGGCATGAAAACTGTGTGTACTTTAGAAACCTGCAATGAAAGTGTTTTTTTTTTTTTTAGTGGAAAATAGATTAGATGAGTCAGCACAAGGAGCCATGCGGATAACTTGTTTAACTTTTGATCAAGTCTGTATCACGTTGCAATAAGTCTGGAATGAGATCCTCCGACAAGCATCAGCTGAGCAGTTGTTTCAGTTTGCAGACCATGAGAAACATTTTAAAAGTCAAAGTCAAAGTCAGTTTCTGAGACACGTAGTACAACCATAAACTGTATATAAAAGTGAACATACCATCCGGTTCTGACAAGTGAGGTGAATGTAGAATTGCCATAAAGTGCAATACTACCGGGGCCACTAGGGGTTGGCTCCAAAAAACCTCTTCCTCCATAAACTTTTATTCAATTTCTCTGATGAAATACGAAGTCATTACATTTTTTGCACCAGTCATCGGGGTGTCATTTACTAAAGTCACTCCTTATTAGTTTTCTGGCGGTTCATCTGAAATTAATTCAATCATTAATTAGATATTGGGCCTCAAAAAGCGGGATGTGATGCAGTCAGGTTTTTGTAATCGGTGGGCGGGCCTAGTATCCTCAGGTTCTTATTTAGATAGAGTCAGGTTCACTCGCTCCTCTCCAGATTGTCCAAATATGGTCACTTCTAGCTCAGCAAGGCAAAAGCAAGATGACGAAGGCTGAAATGCCAAAATCAAAGTTACAGAACAGCAGTTCAGAAGAATGGGTGATGTCAAGGTTGGATGTTGTTCATTTTTCAGTGTGGCTTTGGTGGGAACTTTGTCCAGTATGAAAAAATTACTCAGGTGACATCACTTGTTCATCTCTGCTTGGAACAGCAACCTTAAAGTTTAACACAGGGGCATTTACCAGGCAACTAGACTCTATCCCCACCAAATATGTTGTTGTTTATTCCCCTTTATCAATCTGAAGAATGACATCATAATAATCACTGCTAGAAAGAAAATCAGTTGATGTTGCAACAATGCTATGGTTAGGTTCACACTGTGGTTGAAACAACTACTTTTTGAAGGGAAAAATCTGATCTCCAATACAATAATAAACCCATAGTTAAGTTGAGTTGGAAATGGGAAACAAACAGCAGCATTAAATTGTGATGTTTAATGATCAATCCGTCCACCCCAGTCTTCTCTATACCAGGACCAGAGCCCTACCATCAGTGGACTTCCTCTTTGCTCTCATCATTATAACAATGGCTAGTGAGGGTGATCTTTGTAACTCAAAGTCAACATGCTGCTCTTGCTGAAATCTCTGATGCAGTTTTTTTTGGATGCACGGTTTTTGGACAACACATTCTCATACCAAAAAGACAACAATATCTACTCCTTAAACAACATTTATGAGCATTTTCAGTGCCCTTTATTGGACCTTCACATCCTCATTCCTAAACAGCATACTGTATATGACCATTGGCGAGTACCAGGGGTACCATACTTTTGTTGTCAGGTAACAATATTTAATGTGTGATTGTGAAATGGGTACAATTTGTCATAGGTTTGTTGGTTAGGTTTAGGAAAAGATTGTGGTTTTGCTGTGTCAGTTACATTATGTACAAACTTAAACTAAGTCACCGGTGACTTTTGTTTTCACATGAGACAAACAGTTATATACTGGCTGACTGTCCTGTGTTTGATTCATTCAACCACCGGAATTTCCTCCTTGTGCAGACTTTGTCACTCTTCATAATATGTCACCTCACTAGAAGTCGCAATAAATGTAAATATGTGTTGTGTTAAGCTGCTTGCATAGACAACCTATACACCCATGTTTACGGGGTGACGCTCTGCTTTGAAACTTCAACTACACCACTTCAAGTGCAGACATCTCACCTTCTGCTAGAGGACTTCACAGGTTGAAAATGTTGGACTCAATTGAACATGTACTTGTGGAAAACCTACTCAAACTACGGGAAAAAACTTGAGGACAGTCACACCTCGTCCAAATAATTTCAAGAATAACAGAGATCCAAGCCAGACGAGGGTTGATGACAAACACACCCTCAAAGAGAAAGAACATCAGCACTTGCAGAAGCATGACGAGTCACTAAAGGATAAACTAGCTTGTCTCAGAGGAGCAGCAGAACATGGCTTTTTCTTTTCACCTCACAGCTCTCACTCTCTGTCTGATAGAGTGCCCACTTGGATCCATTCAGATTTGCGACCAACAGATCAGAGACTTGCAGCAATAACACAGGACCCTATCCCACCTGATTGGACTACATTTATTGTGGAACATACAAAGACAAATTAAGACCTCTTAAAACAGGAAATCTTTCCTGAGATCAAAGATCTTTTCAAAATAAGCAGCATAAACAAAGACTTTCAGGCATCAAAGTCTGATTTAAACAGAAATTATAAATACAATTTATACAAATCATTACACAAAACAATCATTAATACAAATCAACTGCTCCGCTGATTGGCAGCTGTGATTACAATATTTCCGCCACATTTAAAATATTTTCTAATTATGTGCCTAAAGCCAGTGACAACACCAGAAACTGTGATTTGATTGGAAAACCTCCCATAAATACCCTCTAGAACAGTTATTTCACTAAAAAGCAGTTCGATATTTCTTCAGTGTATCTACCTTTAGAAACACAGGTGCAGCTCACCACTTTACTGCGTGCTTATTTCGGTCCCCTTGCCACGTTGTTGGGTCTGGAATGTCAACACAAACATGATAAGTGGCCTCCTGAGGAAACATTGCCCGTCAGCTTCGGCCAAAATAGGAGCCACTCCATTTAAGCTCTGTTGTGTGGAGCCGCCTGCGTTGGCATGATAGGCGGAGGGAGATTAATGTCAGCACTGTTTGTTTCAAATTGCATGTATTTGAACTTGGCATGCTCATATCAGACCACTGAATAATAATAATAATAATAATAATTAATTAGTTAAATATATTACCCTTCATTTTAAATTGGAAGGCATATTTTTCATGCTGAATCCCCAACCATGATATAAACTGGTTGAAAACAGGCCACTGAGGGTTATATATTGACTGTGTATGTGCATCCATGTGTAAAAAGATCTCATGCAGTTCAAGTTGTGTGCTTTGTAGGCTTTGTGTAAATGTAGCCATAACATGCCTTTCTGCGTTACATTAATCTTTATTATCATATATAATGCACATTGTGACACTTGGGTCAACAGTGTGAGGTTAAACCAACGCCATATATCAAACCTCTGATACCGAGCCAAAGTTTGACCAGATACAAGCTGACTGGGTAAACCTGACTGCCTTTGAAAAATAAATCTCTTATCAGCAGACAACCTTGTGACATTGGCTGTAAGACCCTGAAAAAAAAAAAAAATGAAAAGAAAAAGAAAAGGACAGCAGCTCTGGAGTCTAGTCCAGACCCTTCAGTCTGCATTAAGGAGCTGGTCCATGCCGTGACAGATGTATTCCACCTTGGCAGCAACCTAATGCAACAGATCACTCTTTAATGCTCAGTTTGTGATGGCTTGAATATGAAAGAATGGGCACTTTTCAGCACATGCTGGTTATTAATGTTGCACAAGCAAATAAAAGAAAACAACAGTAATTCTAACCAGCTCAGTTGGCCCAATGAAACACATTCAGCATGTTTGACATGCAAAGTATTATAGATTTGTTGGAGTTTGGAAGATCGGACAAACTGCATCATATTATGTAAGATTATATATATTTATATATAAAGCTTTAAAAATACAGAATGGCTTCTTGTTCAGGTGCTTCCAATCTATTTGATCTATTTAATTCAACTCTGGAAAATAAGACACAAGTTAGACCTCTCTGTGGATTTATAGTACTGTCTGATCATGTCGCTGGCAGATTCCTTAACACACTGCTTAGATTTATTTTATAGACACTGAGATGAAGAAACCCACCTTTTAGTGGCTCTGAAAACCCTCACAGACTCAGGTTATGTAAGGTGTACGCAGATACAGACAGTTTATCAGATCAAATATCCAAGCAAAGAATGTAAACTATTCAGTTTTTACCAGTCACGCAGATTTATCAACATCCACTGAAAGATTTCTGGTGGTTCAACTTAAGAGTAAATCTCACAGAATCTCAGATTTCATATAAAGTTGTTCTTTCTGTGGTTATGGGTCAATGTGCCCTTCGAGAAATGCATTAAGGTGCTTTATTTACAGATGTGCCAGTTGTCTAGCAGTGAAAAAGAAAAGCAGCCACAGAGGAAGAGATAAGACCCTGTAGTAATTATTAAGTGGTTTGTATATACAGTGATGAAAATTTAATGAGACTGTTTTTCTGCTGTTGTTTTGCGAGTTCTCCCACAAGATAGAGAGATAGATAGTTACTTTATTAATCCCACAAGGGGAACATTTTTTTTGCTACAGCAGCAACAAGATGTCTGTGCGAAGTCCCACAGCCTCCGACTTGGCATAACATGCATCCCATCAGCTTTTCATTATCATTTTTTGGAGAATGTACAGGCACACAACATCATGGGGCCAATTGTCCGCCGCGGCTCACGGGGTGCCTCCTGAAGGAATCATTTTGGAAAAGATTAGTGTCCAACAATGTGGTGAGACAGAGTCAAAGAGAATTGCTCAAACTCCCCTGACAGTCATTGAAATGCCCACTGATCCAGCAGTACGCAGAGCTGCAGCAGCTTTTAATGGCAAAGGAACAACTTGATCAGTGATCCCATGTATCTGTTTCTGTGATAGACGAGCCTCGTAGCGTGAGGCAGGGCAATAACAGTAAAGTTGCTGGGCTGACGTAATGTCGCGCCTGCTCGAGATGGCTCGGAGGACTTTTCTGTTGTTTCCTGGAAAATTTCAATGTCTCAAACCTATCCACTCGCACTCCAACATCTAAACATAATTTTAGAAAACACTTGGGTCGAATGGCCACTTCATGTTGGAGAAAAAAAGAACATTGATGGAGAAACAATTGCACGGACTCTGGCTTTTTCCAGTTTCATCTGCGGGCCAGCTTTGCCAGATGGGAAATGTTAAAGTATCGTACCAGAGGCAGGAAATTATAGTATTTTGGGGAAAATTGCCAAAACGTGAGTTGTAACCAAGAGATCTAATAAAACTGACTTTTTTGGATGCAGCCGAAAGCTATCTTTTGTGCAAACTTTCTTTAAAGTAATAATGGCAAATAGTCAAGGTTACGACAGCTGGGATCCTGACTCATTTTCATTGTCACATCAAGCATGATTGGCTGGAAAGATATAACCTCAGAAGACTTGCGTAAAAACAGATGTACTATAGGATCCTGCTTGTGTTAATCAAATGAGATTTTGACTTTGTTGATTGTAAATTGGACAGATAGCAACATTATCGTACATCTGGCAAAGGATGTAAAAATGTCAAAATAAACTCAAGCACTGATCTTTTTACCAATCCATCAGAAGAATCTACCCTGAAAGGTCATGGGGGACATTTTTTTCTGGATTACTTTTGCACCAACTTCAAACAACTTTTGCATTACCTTGCAAGACGTGTTGCGATCCTTGTGATCCACAGTTGGTGTGCACATACTATGGAAAGGAGAGATGGTGTGACACTTTACATAAATGCTCGATCTCTGACAGTATCCAGAAGTTGTTGTTCGGCCTTCGGCTGCTGCTCTGGTCTATCAATAATGCTATTGATATGTACGACTGCTAATATTTGAGCCTGCAGTCAGTCATCATCACTACACACACACAAATGCTGCATGTACAGTGTGCAATGCCCATTAGATGTGTCACAGCCAGAGTAATCAGTCTGCAGTCATAATCAGAGTCTGACTCGACAGCGGTCAGTGAGCTGAACCTGCTCCTCTAGTTTCTTTCCTAAATGCAGTGGTACAGATTTGTGCCTGAGCAGCCACAGCCGAGGGTGCATGTAACTTTTTACTTCAGATAATAACATTTTAATAGTAAAATGTACAATGACTTAGCTCAAAGCGGTTGTGGCCAAGTACAACCACAAAGTGCTATTAGCATAGCTGTAGATATAGTTTTGCAATTGCTTATTGCTCCTGAAGAAGATGCTGAAATTCCTCTTAATAAAATCTGTCTATCCTTCTATCCATCTATCTATCTATCTATCTATCTATCTATCTATCTATCTATCTATCTATCTATCTATCTATCTATCTATCTATCTATCTATCTATCTATCTATCTATCTATCTATCTATCTATCTATCTATCTATCTATCTATCTATCTATCTATCTATCTATCTATCTATCTATCTATCTATCTATCTATCTATCTATCTATCTATCTATCTATCTATCTATCTATCTATCTATCTATCTATCTATCTATCTATCTATCTATCTATCTATCTATCTATCTATCTATCTATCTATCTATCTATCTATCTATCTATCTATCTATCTATCTATCTGTCTATCTATCTATCTATCTATCTAAATTCTCTATTTCAAAATTTGAAATGTGCTTCCCCAACCACCATAATAGAGTCATCTGGGTGTTTTTCAACTCACATATGACTGTCTCACAGATGTATAAAGAGCAAATGTTTTTTTTTTTTCTTGAGGGGATAGCCAGAGACTCTCGAACAAAATTAACATAGTTTCTGTGTCAACACCGTCCACTTTGAAAGCTGACATTCAGCAAAGTATTTGCTATAACCTTTGTTAGGTTTGTTGACCCAATTAATCCAAGTTTGGGAATAAAGAGTGTTTCCTGGTTGGAGCTCAGACGACCCTTCAACAGCTTGGTTGACAGGTTTTAATTTGACCACATGAAGGCTGGGTGCTTTTATTTACCCTTCACAGAAAAAAACATTTGAATTACACATGTGCAAAAACTCAAAACTCACATGTGATCATGTGTGATTGAACACATGTGAAATATGTATTTTGTCCTTGGGAACATTTTCATGATGGAATGTATGAAGATTCCCATGTAAAAACGTTTCCACGTATTTTCCCCATATTATATGTTGTAACATGCAGTAAACATTTGTCATACATTTGATCACGTTTCCCATTTGGAAATATTTGTGTGCTTTTTCTCTGAGGGACAGGACATGTGAAAGTGGTGTCAATCTTTTCATCTGACTCTTAGAAAGAAAGTGAATAGTTTATTATAAATGTCAAACCTTTATGTCTTCCTCAGAAAACAATCACTGTATCACAATAATAGTACATAGAAGAATGTACTTCATATTGAGACTTCTTCAAGATGGAAGTTGGGCAATTTCCTGTTTTTGATTTCCTGTTTTTTGGGAGGTTTGTAATCATGAAAGGAACTGCATCATGAGGACTTATTGTTATCCCATTGCAGCTTTTGATTGGGAGATACATATTTTTACATTTATTATCATTATTTCCAACAATGGGTTTGATGATATCTCGCTCTTTTTCTTTTTGAGTTTGAATGCACTTATTGTATATTGCTTTAGACAAAGGTATCCACCGAATAAATGTAATGTAAAGATTGCCCTAAGATATTGAATTAAGACTGATGGTTGTCAAAAGAAGACAGTTTAAACTAATCTAGGAACAACAATAAATCGTGTGCTTGAATCTGCACAGTTTAAAATCTCACCACATTTCATTTGAAATTTCAGGCTTTAAAAGGGCATCATTGCGGGCCCTGAGTTGCCAGTAACCCCCCCCCCCCCACACACACACACACACACACACACACACACACACACACACACACACACACACACACACACACACACACACACACACACACACACACACCATCTGTTGGTGCCAACGTTCACTGTGAATCGGACAGGTAGTTTGTCCTTTGTGTTTCAAGGAGGAAAGTGAGGGTGTGGTGAATGAGTGTGCTGTCCATCTTACTTTCATTGCATGAGTCCTGACACAGACCCTTAAACAATGTTCACCTTTTATTAACTTTAAATAGGATATTTTCCAGACCTTAAACACACTGTAGTTGACAAGCATGAAAGCTTTACTCAGTCATCCAAAAAAATGAAAATTATTTTTTTATTTATTTTTTGCAACAACATAGACCCTTTTTTTTTTTTTTTTTTTTTTTTTTTTTTTATAGGGCCAATACCAATACCAGATTCAACAGTCCAATAAACATTCCTGAAAGTATATTAAATTAATGGACTCCATCTTTCATCTTTTGACAACATCCTTCAATGTATCAAGGCTTGGATTTGTACCATATGAGCTAAACCTCATTCTGTATAAACACTCGTGTGTACTGAAGGAATATACACCCAGTTGGTATTTACGTCAACTTGCATGGATGACATGCAGTAGACATCACAGAGAGGCCAAGCTGGAGTACTCTGTGTGCCATTATCAGCAAGGTGGCCCCAAACTCATATGAATCTATTTCTGTTTGCCCTTCAGCTCTCTCTCAACAGGGCATCACAGCTATAGGACAGATTTGTCATAAGCAGATTTTGATTCTGTTTAATGTCCAAATAAACAGCAAAGAAGATTATTTGAAAGGAAAAAAAATCATTTTAATGTCTTCATTGAGGCATTCAAAACATCCTGTTTTGAGTGGCAGTAGCTATGATGTAACTGAAGCCACCCACTAAATGTACATAAATACTAGAATTTGTGTTTTTTGTTTGGTGGTAGGTTTCATGTGAATTATTCTGCTGTGCTTTTCATCATATTACAATGTGCTGTGATTTGTTGAATTATGAAGGTAGTTCTATTTCATATTGGCTTTGCTCTCCAATGTTTTGTGTGTTGTTATGCATGCATTAAAACAGTTTTGAAAGCTAATTTCTCACACAGCAATAGAGATCTAATTTATAAGTAAACATATAAAAAAATGAGAATACAACTATTTGCATTGCACACAAATTCTGTTTTGTTGGTTTTGGTCAGAGACTTCAGAGTTTTGCTTTTGAAACCAGCCTCTTTATTGTGTCACAAAAAGTTTGGATTGTGAATCCAGGTCTTTTTGGTTGCAAGACAAATACTTCAATTGGACGTAACAGGCTGGGCCAACGTTGATGGAGGAGACAAGAGTTTATATTAGTTGATTTAAACAAAAGACTCTACCTTCATACTTCAGTTTTTAGATAATATAACATATTAAAATTACAATTGCTTGGTAACCTTAAAATTTACAATATAATAAACATTGACTCGTTAATCTGTGCTTTTTAAGGTCACTATTTTGTTTGGTCCTGGCCATGCCCATATTTTTTTTTATTGTTCTTCTCTGAGCTATTGCAAGACGGGCAGAAACCTATTAATGTCTCCAGAGAGGGATGGAACTCCCTGTGTACTAAAGTAAGAAAGCACTTAATGATGATATCTGTTTTTTCTTTTGAGACTGGCGAAACAAGAGATAAGATAATAGGAGCATCTGGTATTCTTATTTAATTTCAATTTTCTGATTTTGTATAAAATGTTACCTCATCCAGCAGTTACAGTAAATTAGAAGTGCATTGAAACCATCGCTGATGTCTACATTAGCAGCACCATGTACCATATACAAAAACAGCCTGTGGGTGTGTGCATGTACCATAGTTGTGTGGGATGCATGGGCTCATCTGTATACTATAGATAGCGAGTGTGAGAATGTAATCAAAGCCAGGGATGTTTAGTGATGCTCCATCCAAAAAAAAATCTATTCCTTAATATAAAGCATACACCCACATTGTCTTAAAAAGAGGCTGATTTTCTTTTTTTAAAATGTATCTTTATTTATAAATTAATCCATTCCCTTTTTCACAAGATTAGCCAAAAATGTACACTTAGTCATAGACCCCAGCTATCCCACAAACATTTCACTGAATGTCAGAAAAGCAAACAAATAAGAGGATAGAGAGGGAAAGAGATAAGAATGACAGGAATAATTTAAAAATACTGGTTAACCAAGGTTGTGTACCATGCAAAAATGACCTGTTCCATATGCATTTTTGCACGCTGAATAATGATATATTTGAAACGTAAACTCACACGGACATCAGTCGAAGGAAAGTGGAGTCCCTGTGTGCATTGTTGAACATTAAAAACTGAGGCTAAATAGGCAAAAATACCTACATTTGTACATTTTATTTTATAGATTTGTACATATTTTAAGAGTAACAGCAGCCTTGTTTATGAAAAACTAACATACACTCTTCTACCATGCCTGATAGAAGGGTTTGAAAAACTGATTAAAATTCAACCTAAAAAGTACTTAAAAGTCTGTCTATTAGTTTGAGACAAAAATAAGTACATTTTTTGGTTGACCAGCGCAATCAAACTAAACAGTTTGTAAAAATATACTTTGTTTTTCTTTTATAGCTCTGCTTCACAGTCTAGTAGCATCCTTGCCAAATTAAAGGAGTTAGGCCTTGATTGTTCCCCAAAGGGTTTCTGTTATTGGGTCACAGTGTATGGATTCAAAGAAACAGCAGGGAGAACATTGCTGTCTATTCTTGTGATGGATGATAATTTGTGTCAATGCCTCCAACTTTCCCATAAGCTCTGATTGCAGGACATGAATTTGCACACAGGAACCAGATGCAGGCATGTTACACATTCACCAAAAACACACGCACACGCCTTTAGAATTTCCACTCTGCTAATCTATCTTCACGTAAACAACTTAGCTGAGTTTTGTTGTTTATTTTGGAACCGACTTTCTCACCAGTCATGCGAGCATACATATTCATTTTCAGATGTCTCACAGTTGACTACTCAATGCAGGATTTTTCTAACACTCATCATAACCATGGCTGTCAACCTATACAACTAGGAACAGCCTGTGAAGGATCCGCTGTTCTTACATTCATCTCTAAAGATCAAGGTTCAGTTCCATCCTCTTTGGATGCTTTACGGTTTCTTCATATAATGAAAAGCTTTCAACTCGATAACCTCGGCTTTTTGAGTTTTATTCACGCTGAGAACAACGTGATCATTCTGAGCAGATGTCTGTAAAGATTAGAGCAAATAACTTGACAGCACAGCTACGTACAATAAATTGTTACCCTCTTATACTGTATTAACTCTCACAGTGGGTCAAGCACAATATATTGTATTGTGAAATACAGTAAGATAAAGCTTTTATGGAGATGGCTGTATGATATACTATGCGTGGAATGTGAACATAGGTTGGTAACTTGTGATTTAAATTCTAAATCCCTGATCCCCTACAGGACATCCAGTCAGTGTTAATGTCGGTCTCACAGGGTTGTGTTGGATGAGAGAAGTGCTTAATGTTGTTGACAGTGTAGAGCTTTTACTTCAGCCTTAAAACCACGTCCCCATCAACCTTCCTTAGCATTACCAGTAAATAGTGCACCCATTAGAAAAACTGCGAATGAACCCTGTTTCCTGATACATGTATTGGATATTGATGAGCTATAGATCATTTGCCCAATAACCTCTGTGGTCAAGTATCATAAAGGTTAAGACACCAGCAGGGGAATTAGGACCTCCAGTTTGACGCTTCTTTCACTCCTCTTCCAAACCTGAGGAGTTGACTTCTCCCTCAGAGGACTGCTGGGCTTCAAGTGTATGGGAATGTAGTGGTTTTTAAAAAAAAAATCCTCCAGGGTTTTTACAGATACTCCCATAATTTTAGGAATAACAATGCTGTTTACTGTCCTTTTCTTGGTTTTGGTGACGGCCCAATTTGGACACACACGTTTTAAGTGATTCTCTGGTGAGTTTTTCCTCCTCCTTTCCCCTCTGTCCCTGTGGACACGTTCTGCTCGATGGTGTTGGTTTCTGATAACCTCCAGCCTCGGCTCCAGTGGATGGTGGGAATCCAGGAGGAAATATTGATCTGTGTGTATTGGTTTGAATTGATGTATGTTGTGAAGGCTTCTTCTTCCTCTGCTTTGATTTTGACCCTGGTGTCATCCACGCATCTAAACCTGTGGGTGGAAGATGTTCATGTAAAAGAGAGCAGGGTCCATCTCTCTACTTGTTATACATAGAGATTGGGCAGTATTAGGGACACCTGTGAGCCCATAGTACAGCTGTGCTTCTGTCTGTAGAAAACATAATTGTATTGCAAATAGGCAGAGGTCATGCAAAGGTCAAGCAGGGCGCGTGTGATCTGGGGTAGATTCACGGGGCAGTTTTAAAAGAAAGTTTCAAAGAAAAGCCACTCCCTGTGCTGCTGACCTGATCTGCCTTTTGTGATCTCGGAAATGTGGCTGTCACTCAGTACTCTTCTCCAGGCTCATTGTTGATTTTCTGAAGCATTTCAAAGGTCTCTGTTGCTGATTTCCTGAGTTTTACACAAAATTTGACATGTGCCTTCTGCTCATGTCAACGGAGAAATCACAGATTTGCCCGAACCTGTGGTCACAAAACATGTGTAACTCAGGTGCTAACGTTGATGAAGTTATAGCTTCCTCCTGATCTGTGCATGTCATGGATTTCCTTGGTAGCCGGTAGTGTTTAGCATTTGCTTTGAATGACACTTAGGTGAATCCTGAGCTTGATAACTGAGAGTCTGAGGTGTTCAACTGCATCGATATTTTGTGATGTCCAAATCTTTATTTTTTTTGGTCATACATCAAACCACTCTGTGACCTCCTGTGCCCTGAAGCTTTTTTTTTTTTTTTAAGAAGAAAATGTTGCCTCATACAGTCTTTTTTATTGGTTTTATACCTGTCTTTTTCTCAATATTTACAAATCCACCAGAATAGGTTGGATTAATCATCTGAAAACCACTAATGTGTGTCAAAATATTGTCATAGCAATCTGTTCAGCAGTGAGTTGGGCTGCAGTGGCCAACTAACAGCTTGACAGACTGTGCTAGTTTGTATTAAAAAAAAAAGTATTAATGGAGTTTTAAGTGCACTGTGTTATGTGGAACACAAAACAATATTGTGGCATGACGCTGTACTCATAAATTATGCTCCTTGCTATCGTTAATCTGAGTGAATACTTAATAGTTTTACTGTTTAAGGCTGGCTGTCATTTTTGGAAAAAGACAGACAAAGGAAATATACAAAATACTCTGAATGAATATCATCTACATTACAAAATACTATAATTATATACCTTGCTTGATAAAGGAATGGATTGTACAAAAGTGCAATAACGTGACAAGAACTAATGGCCCAGTGATCTTGCATTAGATGGGATCAGACCCCCGTGCAAGAACAGAACAGCAAGTCATTAAACAGGACAAGTGGATCTGAGGTCCACATTCAGCAGAGGAAATGGTCTTGAACGTCTCAATGAGGATGAAGAATCCAGGAAGTACAGCCTGGCTATTTTTGTTTGATCAAAATAATAACCTGTGGGAAATTAGAAACAGACATTCTGTGTAACATGAAGTGATTTCATATCAAAGTAAAAACATTACCATTCACAATAATGTAATAAGACCTGTTGAAAATGTTTTCATTACACAGGTATCACTTCTCTTATGTTGTTAGTTGAGAATAATATCTAAGTAGGTTTGATGTTGAGAGCACGGCGAAGTAAAATGAGAGCCGCTCTTATCTTGTTATCACGACGGAGGAAAAGGATTTTGCTTTTCATCGTTGTAAGCACAACTATAGTGGAATGACTTTTAACACAATTATTTTAGGAAGAACGCAACACAACTGAAGATCAAGTATATGTATGTTAGTGTGGAAAGTCATCTAATGAGGGCAGTGTAGGATCCAGATTTTGTACTTGTAACATGATTTTAAAAATTTTCTACATTGACCTTAGCCACAGTTACTCAATGGAAGTCCTCTTTTCCTAAATACTCCCTCAACACAGCTATTGATTGGATATTGTTTTGCAAGAGCGAGGATAGTTGAAAGAACATGAATTACAGTGTCAGAGAACATTTTGCTGATATCAACATGTTGCAACTTTTTATGTACAATCATTAAGAAAACTTATGAAGATGAAATCCATCATCGTGGTAAAAAATGTGCCAAAGAAAAGTCATTTCCAGGAGACTGGTATGGCTTTGGAGAACTTGCACATTAAAACATATTGCTTTACTAAATGTACTTTGGATATAGAGTTTCTTTCTCTTTCAGACGAGTTAAATTTCCTCCCGTAGCTTTATGTGGTGATTAAAATTCCTTGTATATTGCAGATCCAGCTTATTTGGCCTTCTCCACTGCGTAGCTTGACTCCATGGCCTTTTTAAATGCTTCACTGTCCTTTTGAAGTCTTTCATTATTTTACTCAGTGAAAGTCCACAAGTGTAAAAAGAAGACATATGTATTCATTTATCATCGCTCCAACTTAACGGCTGAAAAGGTGGTGACAAAATCCCTGAGCTCAACAACCTGGATTGAATTGAAATAACTGTTGTTATCTCACACACAGGCGACTTCAAACAAAAGCATCCGCACGAAAGTTTTCATTATATCTTCTATGTAGGTCCCAGTTGCATAACTGCTGTGTGCTCGCCAGAAATTTTCGTGATCATAAAGCCGAATTTCCTGTTTACTGAAGTACTGATTTATCATAGGGGCCCGGGGCCCAAGGAGAACATGTAAAAGTACAAATAAACTTACATAATGAACTTATTATAGGTGGCCTCTGCAGAAATGCTGTTCATTGTCATGAGTTTAACCATCAAGTAAGCAGATAATTAAATGTTTTGTTTGACGTGGTCTTCGTTGGACTTCAGTCGTCCGGGAGACAAGCAGATTTGTGTCTTTATGAGTTCTATAAAGAAAAGCAAAGGTGACTCTAAATCAGAAGGTGCAGGCATGACACTGACCTTTGAAGTCTCTTTTTTTTACTTTTTTTAAACAAACAGTTTTTCAGGTGATGTTAGACTTACAGTACATGTCAAAGAGGGAGCATGACAAACACAGGAGATATAACAATGCTTGAGGTGTCAAAGATATAAACCAGGCAGGACATATTGCATACGCTGCTAGGCAGTTTGTTAGAGTGGACATTCTTCTCATGCATGACATATGCCTGCAACTGAAACATTATATAAAGTCCAAGATTAGATATGAGCTTCAACTTTACAAAGCTTTCCATTCTGTTATAGCCCACGGTGATTGTTCTCAACATGTTCTTTCAGCAAAGAGAATCAAAGATGTGGTAATAAACTCCTCCCCCACCCCCTGCCCCCCTCCAAAAAAACAAACAAACAAAAAAAAAACTGCCATTGTGCTTACACAATATATTGAGACAACAATGAAGAGGTACAATTGAAAAATGACTAAATGTTATGAATTCCACTCCAATGTGCCAATGCTACATATTTCAATTGAAATGCGTTATGGTGATAGTTTTAATTTTGACATGGTTTTCTTAAAAAATATATTTAAGTCACACAAGACTGACATACTACTTTATAAAAGAAGAAAATTCCTTAACAAAATTTATTTATCCCTGGATGAAAAGCGCTCCCAGAGAGTCTGAGTGGCTCCTATAGAACCTTAAGCCCGTTAGGGAAAGAGAAACATCACAGAAATGATTCAGGCTGACTGCTCCAGCGACTGGAGACACAACATGCATTCCCGTGATTCCCGAGCCCAGACACACTCCCCGCAGTTGAGGATGGCGAACAGTCGAGTCTTCATGTTCTTGTAGACAATGAAACAAATCAAGCCTAGAGCTGTAATAACAGCACAGGACATCTCCGGTGGACGTAGTCAAAAACAGGAGATGAGGTTAAACGTGGTTCAGCCCAGCATGAAGGGAGACATCCGCCACGCTGCCCTTGACCCCCCCTCCCCTTTGCCCCCCCCCCCCCCCCCCCAGGATAAGACAGGATTGTACTGGAGTGGACTAACGGAAAGAAATCAGACACATAACAGGGCTCACATGGGAGGAGGCTGGTTTGCTGATCAACGGAAGCCCACGGCATCCTTTACTTTGACTCTGATGGGACGATTAACAGAGATGAACACACAGGGATAATTGAGGAAATTTCATTATAGCTCTAAACCAGTTCAACCAGCCAGCAAGACATTTTTGGAAGGAGGTTCCAGTTTGCACCACTCACTGTGAGGGCAATCGGAAATGAAAGAGAGCAGATCTGGAGGGTGGATGCAACGCGGACACAATAAAGATAACTATCGTCGCTATCAGAGCACGGATCAGATGAGCGGAATAGCTGCCAGACACCCACAGCAATGTGGCAGCCGTGTGCTTTCGCAATGGACTCTAATTTATTATATGGGTCACTCAGGTGACATCACTAAAGGTGCACAAGTAAAGACAGTGACACTGGAGGGATGCTCAGACCTGGGAGGATACATGAGAAACAGAGATAACACTGAAAAAGTTGCAAGCAGTACAAAAAAAAGAATATGTTAGTGATTTTAAGTAAAAACGCTAAAGTCCTGCTCCACTCAGTGATTTGCTAAGTTGGATGTTTGACCCTCATTCTGCAGAATGCAGCTGTCTCCGTCCTCATTTTCTCATCAAACTTGATCTGTACTCACATTTAATCTGAGTTTTAGATGTATACTTGGGCATAATTTTTTGTACATCTTAGCTAGTTGGTGAGCCAATCACAGTTTTATTATAAAGTTCAATATAACTTTTAAACGTGTATTGTGAAAACTTGAAACTTTGAATGCACTAAGATGTGACCTTTAGTGAACTTTAGAAATAAGAAACCATTATAAAACTATATATTCTGGATTTTTCAATGAGAAAGAATATGTTAAAGTCACTTTAAGGAATGTTTCAGGCACAGATTGTTATTCAAACAGTATTTTTATGTTCAGTCATCATTAATCATCATCAAAACTACAGCAAGAAAAGCTAGTGTTGAAAGTGTGCACCTCTGAGATGTTTGCTTGCACATCAATGCATTTATGAAAACTGAAAATTTTTGTTGTGTTGCTTACAACACTGAAATGTTTTCAAAAATCTACTGAAGCAGTGTCTCTGTTGTGGTGGAAAAGAAAAAAAAATTCACAGGGACAATTGTCTTTGTTTGAAAGCAGTTCCATTGTGAGATCTGTGGATTATAGACAATAATCAAGATATTGTTACAGATATTGTGAGTGCCACAAACCAAATTCTGTTCACCTCCAGTGTAGCGGTTTGGTTGCAGAGATCTAACCACAATAAAGACAAAAAGCCTTGTCAGGACCCCTTTTGAAAGGACACGATTCATCTCCAAGGCTTTGTTTTCTAAAAGGAAATTCTATTATATTTATTGCTAAAATTAAAAATGGTTACAGACAATATGAATAAAACTGAAGATAAGCTAAGTTAAGGCAGAATCACATAATGGCACACTCATTGCATAGACTTCTAAACACACACAAAAAAAAATCACCTCATTTGACCAATTATTTATGATTAAAAGTAACTCATGCAGCCTGAATTGTCAGTTCAGTTTGAAATTTGACTAAATATAAAACACCAGAACTGAAGAAAGAAAATCCTGGTGCTACTTTGAGAAACCCACTTCAGGTAAACAGTTTGAAACAGTTCATCATTTCAGCAGCTTTTCTGTGCGGAGGTAAACGCAAACAACATTCCAGTCTGATGGTCAATGCATTCTTACTAAAGTAAAGTATAAAATCACATTAGAAAATGCCAAATATGTTCAGTTTACTTTGTACAAACCTTATTAAGAGGATTGTTTCCACTTAAGTTTATTAGACAGGAATATGTAATTTGTATAATCATATTCATATGACTGTTTCTTTACACAGAAATTCAAATATTTATAAACTGCTCACTTTAATTTTGCATTGCTCAACTCACCGCTGCAGCTCTGTCTTGTGTGACTTTTTAATGCCCACAAAACTGCTTTCATGTGGTGGCAGTGGGAAGCCTGTGGTGATGTGGAGGTTGTAAAGCTTAACGAAGGGTTTGCTGCACTGCAAAAAAAATACTCAAGCACCATATCGCACAAGTCACTGAATGTTATTTGAACTTTAAACTAGGTAAATATTTTTTTAAAAAGAGAACATCCTAAAACAAATCCAGAAAGAAGAAAAGCAACACTTCAAGGCCTTTTTAATTGTTTTTACGCATCTTGATCCAACACACAGTTTCAAGAAAATACTTCTTATCACATTAATTTTCACTGGATATAGTTTAATTTAAAGTGTTCATTGTTTATCTCATAATTATGGTTTTAGAGGAAAAATGTGTCTTCAAACTTATGACCATACTGAAAAACAGTTGTGTGTCTTGTTTTTTGCAGTGCATCCGCTTTACGCGCACACGGTCTGAAATTCGATTCGAGTTTAAAAAGCCCCGACAGGAGTTTCAAGTCAGAGAGCAACGGGTAGGCATCAAGTAGCTCCATATACGGAATGGAGAGGCACTTCACAGCCTCTCTGTAATGTAATGTATCTGCTAGGGCGCACAGAGGGGCAGTGCCATGCACACTCCTGACCATGTGCTGCTCCTGAGCGGAGACAATCAATCTCTAATTTTCAGTCTCACTAATGACCTAATGAAGGGAACACTTGGAAACAGCACCGTTCCCCCGAATGGATCCGATCCGTTCGCGAGAAACGAGGAGGTGGCCCAAATTGAAATCATGGTCCTGAGCATCACCTTCGTGGTTGCTGTGATTGGGAACGTGAGCGTCTTGTTGGCGATGTACAACACAAAGAAGAAGATGTCGCGGATGCACCTATTCATCAAACACCTGAGCCTGGCTGACCTAGTGGTCGCCTTCTTTCAGGTGCTGCCGCAGCTCTGCTGGGAAATCACCTACCGTTTCTACGGTCCAGACTTTCTCTGCAGGATAGTGAAGCACCTCCAGGTGATGGGTATGTTTGCATCCACCTACATGATGGTGATGATGACCCTGGACCGTTACATCGCCATCTGCCACCCTTTGAAAACCCTCCAGCAGCCCACCCAGCGCTCACACATCATGATCATTTCCACGTGGATGTGCAGCCTGGTGCTCAGCACCCCGCAGTACTTCATCTTCTCCCTGAGCGAGATTAAGAACGGCTCGGACGTTTACGACTGCTGGGCGCACTTTGTCGAGCCCTGGGGCGCCAAGGCGTACATCACCTGGATAACGGTGGGCATCTTCCTCGTGCCTGTGGTCATTCTCATGATGTGCTACGGGTTCATCTGTCACAGCATATGGAAAAATATCAAGTACAAGAAGAGGAAAACGATGGCTGGTGCTGCGAGTAAGAACGGGCTGATTGGGAAGAATTCAGTCAGCAGTGTCACAACTATATCGAGAGCCAAACTGAGGACCGTTAAAATGACTTTTGTGATTGTTCTGGCGTACATTGTCTGCTGGGCTCCGTTCTTCATCGTGCAGATGTGGTCTGTGTGGGATGAAAACTTCCAGTGGGCAGGTGAGTGCTGAAGAAATTCAGATGTTAATATTTTCTTAACTTTAAACTTGCACTGCTTTAGTAATGGTGTGATAACAGCCAGAGAATAGAAACACAGAGGCAATGCGCAAAGAAATATCCAAATGCGCACAGCCTTTAGGCACGAACGTATTTTTCGAGCAAAACCACAAATGTGTGTGAATAGAACAAATGTAAATAGAATCCACAAAATAAATTCGTTTACTCTAATTTGTTGTTTACATGTCACTTCATATAGTATAGTGCAGCACTGGGAATCTTTCACAGGAAACACTCTTGTAACAAGTTACAAGAAAATATCAGGTGCTCTGATATCATAACCCCCATATTTAAATAATAAACAACCCACTAGAATTTTAAACTCATCATCTGTGAAACATGTTTACATTTCACTTAACACCAACTTCAATCTTATATTCTGTCTACATTTTTTTTTTTTTTTTTTTTTTACCTCAAAACAGTAGTTTGTCTTCTGTTTTGTGTCAGTGACCGTTACTTCCCTATTTTGAACTATGATCTTGAGAGAAGGTCAAAGCACCTGGCAGGCAGATAACTTCACTCTATCAGGAAAACCACACTTATTTTTACAAACTTGTGTATTTGGCAGATTTTCTTTTCTTTAAAGAAACATTAGAATCTCCCTTCAAACACCAGAGGAACTGAGATAGACAGGCAGTTCTGCAGCCTGGCCTGTACCAGATGGTTTGCAGATTAATCATCCTTTTCCTCTTTCCTCTCTCTGTTCTCTAGATTCTGAGAACACAGCAGTAACTCTGTCTGCACTCCTTGCCAGTCTCAACAGCTGCTGTAACCCGTGGATATACATGATCTTCAGCGGTCACCTCCTCCAGGATTTTCTGCACTGCTTCTCTTGCTGGCACAAAATAAACACCAACTTCAAGAAAGAAGACTCAGACAGCAGCCTCCGCAGGACAACACTGCTCACTAAGATGACCAATCGGAGCCCTACGGGCAGCACTGGCAACTGGAGAGAGTTAGATAATTCTCCCAAGTCCTCAATTCAGGCTGAGTAAACACGTCTGACAGTGGCATAAACATATACGAGCAGAGTCATTTTAACTTTGGCCATGACTGACAGGGATTGAAATGTCCCTCAGACTTAAAGATTATAGGGGAAAAAAAAAAAAGCGTTTTGTAACTAAATCATGCAACAGAGTAAAGAGACGTAGAGGAGGTTGAAAATTTGCAACAAAAACACAAAATATGGAAACATTACCTATGGCTTTTTGGCTGGATTATATGTGCATACATGTTCTTTTTTACATAAACTCAACAAAAATATTATAAAAACATTGAGGAACAAGGTTCAGCAGCAAAGTGCACACTGATAACTTTGTTTTTAAATCATTCTCTTCAAATTAGTCATAGTTCTTGAAAACTCAAGGTTATGACAGCCCTAAGTAGTCAAGCAGCACTCAAGTTTATTAGACCCCCCCAACTGGGGTTCTTTTGGGTTCTTTTAAGAGAAAGCACTTTTCCAGGAATCCTGATGCTTCTGCTGGTGGTGTTGCCTCCCTGCAGTGCCGCTGAACACCCTTTCCTGTTCGAGTGTTTATAAAGATAAAACTTACATAGCAGCCAGGAGGTGTGTGGTGCTGAAAACAGCTCTTCCAGACCGCACGTCTCTAAGTAACCATGGCAGTCACCTCATACTTTGTGTTTAATTTTCCATCTTGTTGTTTTTCTTTGAACCACATTTCAGTGGTTTATAAAATCTGATCCAGACATTTCCTTTGACCTAACACATAAAAGTAAAATAAAAGGACATAAAAACCATAATGGATGTGGGGCTATATTCATGAATCAGGTACTTGCAGACATCCATGTTTTTGTAATTTAGTGAAGGGATTGCTTCATGTTGCAGCAGTCAGTCCTTATAGTGGATCCCAAAAAGATTGCTTTCATTTTTGTTCAGCAGAGGTAAATGGGATTCCCTTGAAAACAGCAGAACGTTCACCCACAAACACACACAGATGGCGTGCAGGGGGGTATTTGATAAAGTGACTTTGACCTCTGTTGGTTGATACCTTCCCGCTGTTCCCATGGCTTGCACAAAATGTTGGGAAGAAGCTCACACATTCCACACGCAACACGTCAGCGCATACTTACTGATTTTTTTTTTGTCCGACATCCTGCATCATTGGGGGCTTTGTGTTTTGGCTTCATTTGCGCTCCAGACAAAGACTATTTCCTGCACTTTAATGTGATGTACAACACCATAATGGTTGTCAGACTACAATGAGAAGCCACAAAAGGACATGTATATTGTATCAAGACTGTATATATAGATAAATGTTGATGTATGTGTACTATGTACCTATGTATATTGATTTCTATCCAAGTTTATCGTATATTTGTACATAAAAGGCACTAAAATATCTGTAAATATGAGTAACATATGTAAATTTGGTCAACATGAGTTCTCTTGCTCTGTAATGTTTGTGCACACTGAAAAGAATCTACAACTGTAAATATCCTACAAATTTATGTTGAAAAATACATATCGATGTTCTGAACACAACACTGGCCGTGTGTCCTGTCCTGCCCCAATTGTGACATTGAAGATTTCTTTGTTTATGCTTCAAGCAGTTGCTCCACAACCACAGAAACTGATGTGTTGTTTTTGCTGAAAATTTAGCAATTTTGAACTTATATCTGCGGCCAAACTAAGCACTTAAAACCTGCCAAGCTTTGGGATTTTGCAACAGTATGACCCAGATGAAAATAGCGTGAAGATGAAGTTCTTTTAATAAAAAGCTTCTTGTCAAAGTTGTCCACCCCGGAGACCTTAAAACATATTGACAGATAATGTAAAAGCCTCTAATAATGTAAACGCTACAATAGAAATGCTGGTACCTTGTGTCATATTAATTGATTAATACATCAATACATTTAAAGGTCAGTTCCCCTCATGTTTGGAACAAACAAAACAAAAACAAATAACAGCAAAACTGAATTTTGCCTTTCAAGTTTATACAATTTTAGAGAATTCCGAGAAATAACTAAACTTTTCAGTCAATACAGTTTCATTTGTTTTCTTGCAGAGACTTAGGTGAGACGATCAATACCACTCTCCAGTATGTACATTAAATATGAGAAGCCGTGAGCAATAGTGTGGTAACACCAGGTTAGTCTCGAGCACCTCAGATAAAATTCTAGCAATATTCAAGATCAATGTGAAATCATAATGCATTTAATATACCCATCAGTCCACCAGAGGATACCATGTCAGTGTCACATTTTGCCTCGCCTGGGCGTGAAAAAAAACCCACAAGTGGTTTAGGCACCTTGTGGTGAGGTTTAAAAAAAGATCATGGGTTGGTTTATTTGTGACGCAGTCGCAATTTACTGTTAGGAATAAGTCATTTTACATTATATCCATCAAGTTAAATACATTACATTGTGTAAATAATTTACATGTTGACTTTTAAATGTTCATCTACTCCAGCACCAGTTGTCTGGGTGGAAGTCTTGTGTTTAGTCTGTCTAATCCCCGACCTCCCTCCTACTTGGACTTTATCACTCTTGGTACCTCATCACATCACTTCTTCTTCAACCCTGCTCATACATGTGTGTACTTATCACAGCTGGGGAGGGAAAACATTACTAACACGGTATCTTCTTGCAGACACACTTTGGCATAATAATGGGCTGCCAAGACACATAGCTTAAAGTCGAGGCAAAAAAAGCAAAAATCAGATTAAACAGCTCAATACAGTAGAGGTAAGAGTTGAACAAATATTTGTCTTTAATTAAACTGAGGTGAACCTTTAACTGTCTATTCAATTCCATCTGGAGTCCAATTTCATTTGACTGTTTAATGATAATAATATTGCTCAACTGCATAAGAAATTATGTTATTAAATTTTTCTGTTTCCTGCCGACACACTTCTAATAAAATGATAACTGTGTAATGGAATAATGTAGCTATATTACCTCACCCAGCAAAATATCAGTTTCTTTATTGTATTAGTTACTCATCTGAACATTTTAAAGAGTTTAGTGAAGGATTACTTTACCAGAATTATTACATTATTCTGTTTCCTGCCGACACACTTCTAATAAAATGATAACTGTGTAATGGAATACTGTAGTTATATTACCTAATCCAGCAAAATATCAGCTTCTTTATTGTATTAGTTACTCATCTGAACATTTTAAAGAGTTTAGTGAAGGATTAGTTTACCAGCCACATGTCATATTAGCATTTGGAACAAGTATGGTATCTACATCACTTAGAATGAGTGTTGATAATGATCATTTTCAGATTTTCCCTCACCTCCCAACCCTTATGGGTTTTTGAGATATGGTTCCATTGATCTTTGAGGGGAATGTCTGCAGGGTGTTATATGAGTCCTTCAGATAGTGCAGAATGAGTCAAGACCTGCCATATAGCATGGTGGGGGTCCTTGTCAGCAATAAAAAGGAGAATAAAACATTAAGCATCAGTCAATCCCAACAGGTATTACATAAGATCATGCAGCTACCGGCTCTTTTTTTTTAATGCGGTATGAAAAGAGAATTGCTGTAGTTATGATGGATGTACCTCAAATTCTAAGGATAGCACGCGCTCTGCATCTCATTAGACATGTCAGTCATGAAGTATGCCTGTGACTGATGACCTGAAGTCCTGATCATGTTAGTATGGCCAACTTTTCAGAGTCTAGACGGAGGAAATACCTCAGAAGGTATAGTGGCTGAGTTTCTCCAGAGACTCTGAAGCTCCAACTCAGGGAGCCAAAAAACAGGCTGGTCTTATTTCAAGGGCTGTAAAAATAGTAGCATGGGCATGAAAGAGTCTCTTTTTGACCTAAAAGTGGATTTTATGTCAACAAAAACAGACACATTTCTTTCATTAGATTTTTGACTCTGAAATAAAATGCGTGAACACTCTGCAATTGATCAGTTTCGTCATTGGTTTCTTTTGCACTTGGATAACTTGGATAAAATTGATCAGAAAATCAATTTCACTTTAGTCTCTTAATACTGAGCTGCTCGTGAGATGAATCAAGTAAGAAAAATTAATGGCTCCAGCAGAGGTCTGTAAGGAGGAACAGACATAAATACCATCATACCCTTTGTGTGTTTTATGAATTGATACCTCAGGGAGAAACAGAGGTGGAAGGATGTCAGGGATGTCAGAATGAAACAGTATTCGGCAGAGATGTGAGCTGCACATGCATAAGAAGGTCATTTTCTTTCCTGGGTCACCTTGGAGGAAACACTTCACACATTTTTCACTCAAACATCTCTTAGGCATGAAATCAGATTCCAGTTTGCTGTTTCTTGACAAACCCTTCACTATCTTTCAGTGGAAAAACAAAAGCCTGCTCATCATATAGAACTGGCTGTAAGAATACTTAATGACCCTGCAGCCTAGAAAAACATCATGATCCTGCCAAGTGTGGGACTAATGCCAAGAAGATCGACACTTCCTTTCTTAGAAAACAACTTCCACCATATTTTCCTTATGGGAAACAAGTCTTGTTTTCTGTTAACAATTGTGTCCACAGCTGGCTTCCTTCCACCTGACACCCCAGCCTTTCCTCAACCTGATGCAGAAATTGCCAGTGTAAACGAAACAGATTTTTTTTTTAAAAAAGTCAGGCAAGTGTTTACAAAGTTTCCATTCTGGCAGGTGTTCATTTTTAGCTATTTGAGGGGATGTGCAGTTTTTTGGCTTCATTCATCTGGACTTGGTCATTGATAACATAGCCAACCAGATGTGTGCCTTTGTGGAGCAGACATGAACAAGTCTTTGATAGAGGAGGTTCTGTCAGTAATCTTATCAGATGTGTTAGATGAGATGAGGCCTTCTGCCTCCATTACATACAGCCTTGCTCTTCCTGCTCCATTGTTCTCCTTCTATTGTCCTTGAAGCTAACACACATTCCTATTTCGGGGTCATTTGATTCATGCAAACAGGTAAAAAATGCCAGTACACAAAATTTGGAAGATGATTAAACATCATTGTCCTGGACTTCACACTTCACATGCTGGCAGACTGGAATAACAGAAAGAAAACTGCCAACAAAGAAGCAAGAATCACTTCATATTCATAGTGCAGTGCTGCCCTGATAACTGTCACAGTGTAACTTCTTCTTCTGTAACGCTTATCTCTACTGAAAGCTTGAGAGACTTTTTTTTTTTTTCAATTACACTGTCACCAAGCTTCACAGAGACTGCTGTACAACTATTGTCTACTTTCAGCCTCATCTGTCAGCGGACCTCTTGGGTCAGCGCAGGGCCTATAATTTATTGTTTCCTCATAAAGTATTTTATTCCTGGTATTTGTTGCTGAGGCCCTCAAAAGACGGTGCAAGGGAATTCAAATCCTAATCAAGTTCATGACCTTTGATTATAGTAAAGGCATTCTTTCCTTTTCCCTCACCATATTTTGATACGTAAACTGAATTCCCTTTGCACTAAAGGGAAATAAAAATACTATCAAACAAAAAGCAATCCTTTGAACAACAAGTAAGCAGTAAAGCTACATTAAACACACCACACTAGAAATATTTTGCAACGGAAGACTGCAAATGATGAGTGCTCTGAATGTGTTGTTGTTAACATGCATGGTAGTGTTGGGAAAAGTTGTGCAATAGCAAGCATGCTAGAAATGTATTGTTGTAAAAATGCTGTGAGAATATCATGCAATGTTCTAGTAATGTTTTCCTTAAGTTTGAGAAATACATCAGTGTATGTAATTGGTGAAGGGTTTTGGGGTCTTCCCTCAAGAAAATTGTACTTTTACATTTTCCATCTAAAAATATGCCTTTCATTTAATTACTATTACCATAACTGTGTAAAATTTGGAAAAGTGAGAGCAGATGATAAACATTCAAAAAGGTTACAGGCAAAACTTGCTAAAGAAGTTCACGGCTACAACATAAGATAAGAGTTGTGATAATAAAATATCTTAAGCCTTACAACAGTAGGGAAAGCCCTGTTTTGTTTTGTTTTTTCCCAAAGTGTTTTTCTTCAAGGCTGGATAAAATTCTCCAAAAACATCCTCTTTTTTTTTCTTTTTTTAAAAAAATGTTCCCAGCTACTATGTTTCTATTTTCTAGTTATGCTCGAGAAACATTATTCAAATGTTTCTAGTAACCTTCTTAAAGTGTTTTTGAAATGTTTTTAGTGAATGTTACTCTACTCTCCAAGAGGAATATTCTGGTAACAACAACAAAATGTAAACTGCAAGCAGTGATATGCGGGCCCTCGCACGCTGCACGTGGTCTCCACGACACCGGCTCCCTGACGTGCACCGCGTAAGGACCCGCATTTCCCCGCTTAAAGTTGCATTTTTTTTTTTGGTGTCGCTATGACTATGAGCAAATATTACCATACAGGTGTCTTCAAGGAGTTGACTGTTATCAAAGATGTAATGTTTGAGGAAGATCGGAATATGTACATAAAAGTTACAGTCACTTGTAGTGTCATGGCGAGATGCTCAAAATGGTCGCCACGCCACGGGCACACCGATCGACGAAAACAAATTCATGATGTCGAGAGACTTTTCGGCACATCTAAGTGTGATACACGTGTCCAACGAATTTGGTGCATGTAGGTGAAACTAGGTGCCGGAGCTGCAGCTTAGGGGGTGCCGGCGAGCCGTTTGGCCACGCCCACTCGCAAAACACATCAGATGTATGGTCTCACCACGCCGGATGTATGTGACACGTTTCGTGAGGTTTCAAGCATCCTTTGACCTTAAACATCAACTTCCTGTGTCACGGCAAGACATCAAACTTTGCCGCATCATCACGGCGACGCCCATTGACAAAGTTGAACGAATTTCTCAATATATCATCAACCACATGTTTAAGCTATTCTGATCCCGACTTTAGGTTCATGTGATCAACCAGCTCTCGATGGAGCATGTGAAAGTATGAAAAGTGTCATTTCCAGTTGCCACCAGGGGGCGCTATGACTATGAGCAAATATTACCCCACAGGGGTCTTCAGGGCGGGGCTGTTATCATACCTGTGATGTTTGGAGAAGGTCGGTCCATGTACATAAGATTTAAAGCAACTTGTAGTTTCATGGCGAGACCCTCAAAATGGCCGCCATGCTACGGGCACACGTATCGACGAAAACAAATTATTTTGATAACTTTTAATGTTAACTGCACAGAAAAAAATTCAACTCGGTCCGACAAAATCTGTTGGAGGAGTTCGTTAAAGTACATGTGCGAATCGCCCAAAATGGCGACTAAATTCAAAATGGCGGACTTCCTGTCGAGTTGACTAAAGGTGCAATGTAACTTTTTTGTATGTCTCGGTGTGATACACGTGTCCACCGGATTTCGTGGCATCTCTTTAGGGGGCGCGAGACATTTGGCCACGCCCACTCGAGACTCCACTAGAATCCGAAATTTTTCACCAGGAGAGATGTGTGTAAAACCTTTCATGACTGTTTGAATATGATAAAGCCTCCAAAATTCAATTAAACTTTCAGGAAAAAAAGAATAATAACTTTACGAATAACAATAGGGCTTTCGCACCATTGGTGCTTGGGCCCTAATTAAAACTGCAAGCAGTGATATGCGGGCCCTCGCACGCTGCACGTCGGGGATCCAGCGCTTTTCAGTAACTCAACGCAATTTTGGTCGCATTTGAATGAATATTTGTGGTTGGTGGAGTTATAGGTTGCGGTGAGCCAAAGATTTGTCACAATGCAGAATATCTCCTGGGGAGATTGGTGGTGCAGTAGTTAGCACTGTTGCCTCAGTGTAAAAGTTTGGGGTTTGAGCCCCCTCTGTCATAACTTTTTTTTTAAATGATACTTTAGCATGTTGTCCAAATTATATATATATTAAAAAAAAAAAAAGTCATACTATAGCAAAAAGTGACCCAAAATTAATTTTTGGGTCACTGTTTGGACAACATGTATGACTTTTCTATCACTTTTTGGCCACCACGCCACGGGCACACCAATCTACAAAAACAAATTATATTGATAACTTTTAATTCCAGACATGTTAAGAATGCACAGGCTAAATTTCAAGTCGGTCCGACAAAATCTGTTGGAGGAGTTCATTAAATTACAACACGTGTGAATTGCCAAAAATGGCAACTAAATCCAAAATGGCGGACTTCCTGTTGAGTTGACATAATGGTGCAATGTAACTTTTTTGTTCATCTTGGTCTGATACACACGTCCTCCGAATGCCGTGCATGCAGGTAAATGTAGCCGCCGGGGCATCTGTGTAGGGCCAAAATGTGATAATTGGTAAAATATGGGGATAAGGACATTGACTTTTGAACACACAACCAATAAAGAATGACAAAGAATGAGAGAGAATTTCACACTGTCTTTCCTGTATACACAAATACAGGAAGTGTGTGTGTGTGTGTGTGTGTGTGTGTGTGTGTGTGTGTGTGTGTGTGTGTGTGTGTGTGTGTGTGTGTGTGTGTGTGTGTGTGTGTGTGTGTGTGTGTGTGTGTGTGTGTGTGTGTGTGTGTTTGTGTTTGTGAGTGATTAGAAAATTACCGAAATTGTTGGACAAGCATTTTATTTCCAACATCTTCAAGGTTTTTTTTTTAGAACATTTACTGTAAGTCGCCCACTTCAATTAAACATGACTGATGCCTTTAAGTGATGTGACCTTCCCTTGATCACCACCAGAACTTAGGTTGAACTTTACCTGCTTACCCCCAATTATTATGAGTTTACAAAAAAAAACATGACCTGGTTTAAAAGTTTAATGCTTTCTCTTAAGCACAACAATTTTGTTTTCCGGCTTTTCATTACAAACTCACACAACTTGTTGCATTCACTGACTGACCTTTCAGTCTCATTTCTCCATGAAGAGGAAATGTGGCCTTTTTTAATCAAACAGGTGCTCTGATGTGCGGTGGGATCACAGTATGGCATCGTATCAAGGCTGCATATAGATGACGGACTTGCTGTGTGAACTTACAGAGGTAGGAATCAAAGACAGAGTCAGAGACGTGAGATGAGAGGCTGCCGACCTTCATCCAGTCACTCAGAAAACATGCTGTAAAAACATTTTTGTGCATTTCTGAAAAATGTTAAACAATGTAGTTTTTATAATGAAGCGTTTAGATGAGTTTATCTCACAGAAAAATGTGCTTCCTTATTGGAGCCACAAGTGACTGATGCACAATTCAGCCACCAGAACATGAGTGCAGAGTGATGCCTTCATAGCAGAGGTTGTTGCCTGGATACCAATAGCAGGTTAAATTATCTCTGTGGACAATGATTAATGAAGTGTCAGTGCTGTAGTTTTCCCTGCTCATGCATGCAGGTCAGAGGAATCTCAACCCTGTCTTTATAAAAGCCATATTTGTGAACAGTAATTTCACTTGTGGAGAGAAATGAGGTGTTTCTCTCAATATGTTCCTGTAAGTGGATGTTTCAGTATCTAACAGAAGCGACTGTCACCGTCTTAGTTATTTGTTCTGCGCTATGGCATCGGGACTTCTCATCTGTGTTGGGAAGTCAAACCAGGGAACACTAAACATTTCTTTAAAAAATGTAGAGTTTAATTGTGAGACAGTTATTAGTGTCTGAGTAATTGTCATAGTAGTTATTAGGGGTGACAAAGTCCTCAAAACCTGACTTTACCACAAAAGGATAGTGGTTTGATGTTTTAACATTTTGCCATTATAACTGTTGGACTCAGTTTTTTGAACTTTTGACCTACGCTGACTGAAAAATGTCCCTCAAAGTTCACTATTGACTCGCAGTTTGATAATAATAATAATAATAATGATAATAATAAACTTCATTTGTATAGCACCTTTCATACAAGAAATGCAGCTTAAAGTGCTTTACATGCAGTGTTTAACATAAAAACAGATGTAAAGGAACATTTAAAAATATAGAAAATAAATGAGATAAAACAGATAAAAAGCACAAGAAACAGATAAAATGCATACAAATGAATAAAAGTAGACTTGACTTGGGTCGTTCTCTAGGATTCAATGTATGATATGAAGTAGCAGAAACAGCAGTTTTAGCAGTTGTACGTCTTGTGCACTTTTCCAGAACTTTACTTCACACAGTCTATAATATTACCCAGTAACCAATCAAAAGAAAGTGCAATAAACTGAGACATCATAGTTTGTATGCTCAGCACTACAAATTGACATTAGTATAAATGCTCATGTACATGACCCTCCTCATGTTTGGAGGACTAAAGCACAACCTATGACCAAACCTCATTAAACTGTTGCTTTATGGTGAGACGTGAGGTCAAGAAGACACACTCCCCCATGAAGCCTGTTATTGTTTTGGGGTGCTGATATTTATGGCGTAGAAAAGCATTTTGAATGTCATTATTCATGCGTCTTTGGCTTTTTAAACAATCTGCTGTTGTCATCACTTGTAAAACATGACCCATTGGCCCATGATGTCAGTGGATCAACGGGGTGCCAGTCTGACCCACTTAATGACTCAGAATTAAAGGAGTTGAGAATATGTTATGGTAATCCCCAACATACAGCAACTATAAATTATAAACTCAACAACTCCATGTTGTTGGCCTCATGTGACTGACAAGATATACCCCAGAGAACAATTTGATGCTCAATCATAGTGAGTTTCTGTGTGGTTATGAGTTTTTATTGCAAGTAAAATACATAAAATACAAATATGATTTCCCATATTTAAAAATGTCCTTTCATTAGGTAGTGACGGTCTTTGATAAAGTGAAAAAACCAAGAACCCTAATTTCTCTGTTTTAGTTGTTTGTGGTGAGGAAGGCAGTGGTGTTTCCTCTGTGAAAGTCATACAAGGATTATGTTTTAGCAAATGACGAGTTTCCTCACAAAGTCCAGCTGACCATCATCAGATCAACACTCATGATACAAGAAGCAGGAGCAAAACTACTGCTTCCTCTGCTTATTTGTGTTTCTAACAGAGACATTTGAAAGACACCACAGATGATGTTTTAATAACCTGAACCACTCGCAAAAAGTTGTTGTTTTTTTTATATGTGATGTTCTTTGGAAGAAATATATAATTATTTAACCCAGGTGCGTTGATGGTCACTGAATATGTTCCAACGCCTCCAAAAACAACACAAATGTGTGCGTAACCTCAAAAACAACAGAGACTTTTCCTTTTCCTGTTGGCAGACCCTGATCGTAACTTTGCAGGAGGGAGGTGTTGTTTACCACAAAGTGAGGAAGGCAATAATAGAGACAAATGGTGAGGACAGGCCCCCACTGTTGAGTATCTGACCAGCACTGGGCTTAACTCTCTGATGGCATAGATGGGAACAGAATCTGGACACGCATGAATCTCACACATTCGCAGTTCCACATCTCTGCTGGTGGTTTGTGGCTGATGGGATGTTATTCCCTCATTTCAACACAAGAAAATGCACTACATGTAAGTTTGGTATTTCATTCAACAAAGCACAACAGCAACAACAACAACAATCCCCCCCCACCACACACACACACACACACACACACACACACACACACACACACACACACACACACACACACACACACACACACACACACACACACACACACACACACACACACACACACACACATGCCTGTTTTTCACAAAATACTGGTCAGAGATTTTAAGTACGCTGGCGACACCTGCTGGTCAGAGATTTAAAAAAAACAAGCTACCCATAAACCTGATTTATAATTTCTATAAAATTAGCACCAGTTACACAATCGAAATGTATATAAAGACTAGAATTAGCTGCCTCCCGGTTGTGTTCCTCCACCAACCAGTCCAGTTGCAGTTTAGATCCATATAGTCCAGACTCATATGTGACTTTAGGGAATCCTTGTATGTGTTCACATGATTGGCCAATAAAGCTGACTGACAGTAATAAATACTTTAAATGTAGATATTCCTCTAGCATCTCAATAGACAGAAACTCTTAATTTCTTAGCAAGGCTTTCATTCTGAAACATTGGTAGACGATGTCTGCACAGACCGCTTACCCCGAAATCAATGTTGCTGCTTGCTGCCCTACAGTGCATAGACCTGTAGGGTACGAGTCTAGCTTCTCCTTTGGAGAGAGGAGGGTTAATTTTGTCACTCCCCACTCCCTCCTGCGTTGCTCGCAACTGAGATGTCTTCTTGTGTGCACCAAGACCACAGAGACGGTGCTAGGTAGTGCAGTGATTTTGCCATTGAGGCCAAATGAATTACTGCAACCTCCAGTCTGAGTTCGCTCCCCTGCCGTGTGCCATGTCCTTGTGACGCAGTTGTTTTTTCCCCCAATACACAAGTCTGAGCATAACTCACTGCATTGAACTATATACACTACGTGGCTCTGATTATGCTCAGGGGTTGAAAACATATTTTCTCCATACACGGTAATTGGAAAAGGAGTGGCTGTTGTCGGGGTGCTACCTACCTCCATGCCGAAACTGCAGTTTGCCCCAGCTAAAGAAGAGTCGATTCTCAAACGGCTGCATACAAACTCAACAATGAACACCACTGCTGGGTTTAATAAGAAGCAACAGGGTTTACTTCAGACCTCCGTGGTAGCGTTTCACCAGAAATTGTGAGACAAGTACAAAAAGATTACTGGACTTGAGGGAGAAAAGGCTGCCTTAGTAAACAAGGTTGAGCTTCAAATTCAAAAAGAGGTGGCAAAGCGAGAGACAACTGACCTGGATGTGGAGATCTTAAAAAAGGGGAGGATGCATACAGATGCCTCCCTAAAAATTCAACAACTGCAAGAAGCTGTTAGAGCAGAAGAGGAAAAGACAAAGGAGGCTGAGGTCCGCCTTGGCCAGCAGATGGAGGAAACCTCCAAAGTTAAGGCGGCTCTGGCCGTAGCTCAAGAACAGCTAGAGGACCAAAGACATCAGTGGAAGGAGGACAGGTCCTGTCTCTGGGCTGAGCGCTTATTGATAGCTTCCAGCATGAGGATGGCAATCGACAAAGCACAGGAAACCCAAGAGAGAGAAAGAGCCCATTGGCACGAGGAAAAGTCCAGCCTCTTTGAAACTATAAGCAACATGAAGGAGGCCCTCGAGGAGAAGAAGAAGGAGACTGAGAAATCCAACACTAAGTTGATGGACAGACTCGAGAACTTGGAAAAGCAGCTGGAAGAAGAGCAAAAGAAAACAAAAAAGAAATCTGGATGGAAGAAATTCCGTCAACTCTTCAAAAGAAATGAAGGGAACCGACCTTAATCTCAACCCTGGCCTCTGCTTCACCTACAATCGCACCCAATTGTCTTGTTTTCTTAAATGCCCCGGTCCCCCTCCATTTTGTTTGTTTGTGTTGTTTTGTCCGACACCCCACCCAACCCCAAAAATAAAATAATAACAAATATAAAAACAAATAACATTTAAATAATGTTCTTTATGTTTTCCTGTGACAATATTCAGTATAATATTAAAAACAATACGACAGAGTCTGTGTTAAAAAAAGATTTAGAGACTGTTTAGGCGTCTTAATGCTTTTTTGTTGTTGTTTTCCGTCTATTGTTGTGATTACACAGGTCCCATACAGCTAAAATGTCTTTACTAAAACACTAGTGAACATTTGTTACAGTTTTGAGTCAGATGATTATTGTTTTTGTTATTTTGCCAATAATCCAGCTCTCTCCACTACAGTTTTTATTTTTCATTTGCAGAGACTTGAACTTGCATTGAAGCCCAAGAGTTAGTAAAAGTAGAATTATCAGCTCATGGTTGCCTGCTTCCACCAACCAGTCAAGTTGCAGTTTACATTCAGATCTGTCCTGACTCAATACAGTCTGAGTGAGAGGCATGGTATGTGTGTATCAGGCTATCTGTGCAGACTCATTTTTAAAATGTAAAAATCACCAGATTTTTTTTTTTTTAATTTTAAATTAAAAATCTATACTTTAAATAACATTTGTTCAGGTTGGGATGTTTGCATTTGTAAAATTGTTTTGCACATGTTTTAAATGACTATGTATTTGTGTGTGGATTGAGTGGTGAGCGGCAGCTGGATGGATGGAGATAGAGGCATCAAAATTGTCAGTGTAGTAGTAGTAGTAGTGGAAGTACCAGTGGTACTACAGTAATAGTAGCCTCAGCAGTTGACACACTGGGAGTACCACTACAAGAAGTCATGGCAGTGTTAGTGATGTCCTGATGCAATGAACATGCATAATCACTGTATTGTCTCAGCATTATATTTCAGTCAGAGAACAGAACTTGTGTGAAGCACTGATGTTGTCTCTCCATCTCACACATATAAGCGGACAACAAACCTTTGTGATCATCTATACTCACGAATTCACCACCTCCAGATTATTCTCTTCCACAAGCGTGTGTGGGCTCCATCTGTGTCCGTCTGTGAGTTAGTCATCAGTCGGACTAACAGGCTGATGACACACACACACACACACACACACACGCACACGCACACGCACACACACACACACACACACACACACACACACACACACACACACACACACACACACACACACACACACACACACACACACACACACACTCTTCCAGCCATCCGGACCCTGTCATCACTGATACAATCTTGAGACAGAGCTGAAGAGAGATGGTGTGCAGGGAGTGGACAAAAAGATAGAAACACTTTGCATTCAATGGAATAACAGTCTTGACACATCCTTTATTCACCAACACTGCAAAATTATGGAATATGGAAAAGGGGTGAGAATAACAGCTGCATTGTGAATGCCTGACACAAACATTTTATGCTCTCATCTCGTCAGGGATTCAAAGTGACTTCCAGATTTAAAGGGAAATTTGGATGATTTCGGCTGGAACACACTGAAAACTTCTGTAAAAGTCTGCGATAGATATAAAGAAGCATTCAAACGACACTGTAGACTTTTGCTGTTATAATATATCCCTGGGACTTCCATTTTTCAGCGTAAGATTTCTTCCTCAGGTATTTATTACATAATGTGTCTCATAAGCAAAAGGTGACCTTAAACAATTTGGTTTTATTTTAGCAGGGATGTCTTACACAGCATTTCATTTGAGTTTTTGTCTACTTGGATGTCAGTGTCAGTCCCAACCAAAGTGCACTACATGGCCCAAGGCATGTGGACAGCCATACTTACATGAGATGAACAACTTTAAATCCATGAGCTGTGCAGCCTTCGCTCTTCTAAGAAAGCTTTCCCCAATACTTTGGAATTTGGCAGCATTAGTGAGGTCGACCACTGATACTAAAAGATAAAACGAGGCCAGTTAATTAATCTCAGAAGGGTTTAACAGGGTGGAGGTGACGGCTCTGGGCAGACTGGTCCTAATCTTCTACATAAGATTGGAGAAACAAAAACCACAGTTGTAAAAAGTAGGAAAAATATATTGACATACGTGGTTCCCAAAGGAATAGTTATAATGACTTTGGTGATGAGGGACTTTTCATCTTGTGACACCAATAGATCAAAAGGTCTCAAATTAGAGACTAAATTCCTGCCTCAAGTGTACTTTGATTTAGATAGCAAACGGCTTAATTGCTAACATCAACTGGAAGTTTTACATATAGTCACATTTATCCCTTCACCAGATTACAAATGACATCTCCTGTGAAACATGAGTTGATCACTACAGATTTATCAGTTTACTGGATTTATTTAGCATTAAAAAGACAAGAGCCCCTCTCGGTGTTCTGGTAAATATTTACCGCATGATTTATCCAGTCGAAGGTGGAATATATCATCTCCTGCATCCTGGCTCTTTGTGTGTAATTAGGTCAGTAGACCTCTTTGCTGGCAAACTCATGAATTATTGATTGGATATAGCCTGCCAATTTTGCAACTCCTCTTTTATCAGACTTCTTTCATTTTCACTGGGGACACTCTGTATAATGAGTGAGCTCACAGTTTTAATGGGTGTGAAAGTTTCTAAAGATTGAAGATGATGTCACTGAGCGTTCTTGAATATAAATTAGGAACTCTAAGGCTGTCTTATATCTCTGTTATATGTCTGTTTAAACATCACTCAGACTCTTTCTCTGTGGTTTTCGGTGCTCATTTCCATGGTTGAAATTCTAAGAATTCATTTAGATGGATGGGGGACTTTGAGAGACCTGCCACCTGTGTCAAATTACCTCCAGGTTATTTTCACTGGCAACATCTTGTTCCAAAGCAGGAAGTAGTTAAATATCATATCTGAGTGAAAAAGCAGCAATGAGTCTTTTTTTTTTTTTATGTTTGGATGGGTGCACTGAACCAACAGTGACTTTGGGCCAGATTTGATATCGTGTTGCATTGTCACCACATTCAGTCATGAATAATCACCGTCCCATCAATGTGAAAGTTTATATTTTGCATCTCATAAATTTTATCAAGCAAAATGTCCAAAAAGTAAGAGTAGGAGAATGTCTGATTGAAAAATGTGAATTACCATTTTACATATAATCATCATATGAAGATTAATTTATTTCACATGACATTAGATGCGATTTTATGGATGGATGGATGGATGGATGGATGGATGGATAGATGGATGTGTTCATACAGTCCGTTTACCCAAATTAATTTAGGTTTAATTCAACTCAAATCAAAACAGATGTATTTATATAGCACCTTTCATACAACAATTCATCCCAAAGTGCTTCACGGAGGAAGATAAAATAAACTTAATTCACACAAAAAAACAAGAGAAAAAGTAGAACAAAGATGAAACAAAAAAACATAATTAAAATCCAAACAATGAATAAAAGAGTAAAAATAATAGTTTTTTCACAGCACTCTGAGTGCTCACAAAACTCTGAGTTTTTGTGGAGATTCTGGGTATAACCAGGAGGGCATCAGTGGAGGATCTGAAGGATCTGCTGGGCACGTATCTTAAAAGCAAGTCTGTGAGGTCCATGCAGTGATTTAAAAATGAGCAAAAGAATCTTAAAAACAATTAAGTGACAGCCAACCAGTCTAATGACATTTAATCAAATTACTTTGTAGTATCATTGGATTATACGGGTTTAGGAATGGTACAAGAGGCTGTAGGTTTGGGACAATTAAAAAGGTTAATATGGACACGTGTGAACCGAGACTTAAAGCAAATAAGTATGTCTTTTCTTGGGCGGCACAGTGGTGCAATGCTTAGCATGGTTGCCTCACAACAGAAAGGTTCTAGGTTCAAATCTGGGCCTGTGGCTTTCTGTGTGGACTTAGCATTTTCTCTCTGTGCCTGTATGGGTTCTCTCCAGATACTCCAGCTTCCCCTCACCATCCAAAAACATGCACCTCAGGTTAATTGGTGGTTCTACAAATTGCCCTTAGGTGTGAATGCTCTTTGTTTCTGTGTGGCCCTGTGATGGACCTGTCCAGGGTGTAACCCTGCCTTCACCCAAAGTGAGCTGGGATAGGCTCCAGCCCCCCCACCCCCACCCCCCCGTGACCCTGTTCAGGATAAAGCAGATAATGAAAGTATGTCTCACGGAACTGGAGACGATAAGTGACTATGATACTAAACTTTTGCACTTTTATTCTGCCTGAAGGCTTGTTGACAGAAGCAGACTTTGTCCAAATGGCAATGGCAATTTGTTTCCAGTGAACCTTATGACTCACCAGGTGAGTCTGAGCCAGTATCCAACAGTCTTTCTACCATTACACGGAGGGTGTTTTTTTTAAGCCATTCAAAGATATGATCTTAAACTTCACCCTCCAACACTGCAGCTCCACAAACAGAAAGAAGCCTTTGAGTCAAACTTGTGGGTTGGCTGGTCTGCAGAATGTGGTATTGAAAAACAGATAATTTTCTAGGGTTTATTTCTCCAAAATACAGCTCTAATGTCCAGACACACATCCTAGTGGGTTGGCTTCACACGCAGCCAACCAGATTTCCTTTGACTCTAAGGCCAGAGAAAACTGCAGTAAGAATATTAAACAATAATAATACCAACGTAACACCAGACAAGTGACACGTGATATTGAATAAATGTATCCAGATGTGTCGTATATATTTACTTTATTACAGAACTCAACTTTTTACTGCAGTTTGACAGCAGTCACTTATTTTGAAACTTTAGTGAACTCGCTTTGAGGAAATGAGTCACAATCAAAACATATTTATTGGAGGGCATATCTGAATTTCACTTGGAGTTTTTGCCGTTTATGCTTGTCTTTTTTTTTTTTTGTACTTTTTTTCCACTAATTTATTTGACTTTAATTGGCAATAATTTACATCCATGTTCTATTTGTTTTCATTGGAAACTGCTCTTTTACTGCAAATTATTATCATTATTATGACTAAGGTCACATTTCATTTACTGTACAAATTCCTTGTTTTCTTTTGTCTCCATTGCAGTCTTGGCTGTCCAGTCTTCCACACGGACAGAGAAGTTTTTATCAGGTTGTTTTTAGGGGTAGCAATGTTGCATCAATACAGATGGCATGAATCAATATTTCATAATATAAATAAATGAATTTGTCAGGGTTATGCCAAATTCATGTCAGGTTTTTATGACAGTTGGTCAAGTCTGCCTGCTTAACAATTTCATTACGCTGCAATAAAAATGACTGAAGTCAGAAGAAAAGACTTGATTTTATTAAATACAAGACATGTTGACAAAGTTTTCCTTTGGGGACATAATTTGCAGTTGAACAAGGTAATAAATCAAAATTTATGTAATTGCAATTACTCAGCATTTAGTTAAATGTTTTAAATTGTAATGATATCATATTGTGATCGCACTGTATCGTGGGGCTTCTGGTGGTTCCCACAGCCAGTACTGCAGTACAGTGAGCATGCCAAAGTCAGCTGATGGACACTCACAATGTCTTCCTGTGTGTGTGTGTGTGTGTGTGTGTGTGTGTGTGTGTGTGTGTGTGTGTGTGTGTGTGTGTGTGTGTGTGTGTGCATGTGTGTGTGTGTGTGTGTGTGTGTGTGTGTGTGTGTGTGTCTGTGTGTGAGTGTGTGTGTGTGTGAGTGTGTGTGTGTGTGTGTGTGTGTGTGTGTCTGTGCGTGTGAGTGTGAGTGTGTGTGTGTGTGTGTGTGTGTGTGTGTGTGTGTGTGTGTGTGTGTGTGTGTGTGTGTGTGTGTGTGTGTGTGTGTGTGTGTGTGTGTGTGTGTGTGTGTGTGTGTGTGTGTGTGTGTGTGTGTGTGTGTGTGTGTGTGTGTGTGTGTGTGTGTGTGTGTGTGTGTGTGTGTGTGTGTGTGTGTGAGAGAGTGTGTCTGTGTGCGTGTGATAAAGGGAGAGAACGTGATGCAGACAAGAAGGACATAAAGTCAGAGTTTATGGGAGTGTGAACTACTTTCATTTTATCTTACAGTATTCTTCTTTATGAGGACAAGCATGTTGCTGCACAAGAAAATGGAAATCATTTTAGATGTATATGTTTTTTGCGGTGTTGGTGGGGTAACGTGATTATGGTTTATAGACCAGACAGATTACTGTAATTACTGTATATCCGGCTTGTGCTCCGAGTTAACCTCCTTCTTTTTTGGTGGCTCTCCTTAACAGCTCCAAAAAAGGAGAATTGAGAATTGTTTATAAAGCTGCTTTTGAACTAATGACCTGTTTCAACAATCCGCTCCAAATATTACGTCTGTCTGGGATCTGACTCCAGCTGGGAAACACAACTAAATACTATGTATTCATTATATATTTGTGATTTATCAATTGACTGAATTCAGCAGTTATGCTTTCCTCTCTGAGGTCCAACTGACCCTATAAATGATTAAAATCATCGAATCGTAAAGTAAATTATATTGCACTGTATCCTGCACCAGGAAACCCAAACTGCTGCACAGAAATACAATGAAACAGAATAAGTAAGAGCATAAGGAGTAAGAACCAGAAAATTAATAGGAGGATTAAAGTCTAAAAAGAACAACAACAAAAAAAACCCATAAAAACATTGAAAACCAAGCAGACATTGGCAAATAAAGAAGACAATTAAATAAAAGAAACTGTTGAAGGTTAAGTCTTTAGTTTAGCTTTTGAAACTGCTCAGAAAAATGCTGAATAACATTAATTAAAAGCAACTGCAGAGAAATAAGTCTTTACCTTAGATTTGAAAACACTGAGACTGAATTCCAGTTTTTGGTTCTCTGACTCTTGTTCCGGTGTTGGACAGTGTTGTGGCTAAAAGATGCTTTGAAAATGTTTGTTTTAGTCCTGGGAACAGCTAATAGTCCCGAGCCAGCAGGTCTTCAGGGTTCATACTGGACTAGTAGATTATTTGGACCTATAGCCATTCAGTGATTTATGGACAGGTAAATTGATCCTTTAATGAACTGGTAGCCAATAAAGAGATCTGATAACTGGAGTTATGTGCCAAGGGATACCAACCAAGGGATGACTCAGAAAGAAGAAATGAAGATGGTTATAGAATGACATCAGAAAGAAAAAAAAGCCCAGATTTAAGTCTCATTTCAACCCTTTACCCTCCCCTGCAGAATGGGCGAGAAAACCCTCAAACATCTCACAAATGAAGGACTTCTGCATGGAGGAGTGGTCAGAGACTGGAGGACAATTATGCAAAATGTTCCCAAAAAAGGAAGCAACACTAGCTTCTGATGCCAAGAGTGTATTACTTACTTTTCCCACTGAAAACTATTTGGCCTACATCTACTTAGTCCTTTATCCGTTGACACTGACTCAAAGAGGGTCAAAATGTTTGCTTGTCCAACAGTTTCAGAAGTATATGTTACAGGTCCCCGGGATGAAGTCCATATGTTTAATATGGACATACAGTCCATGCGTTTAAATTACATTCTGTAATTATCACTTAAATTCCTAAACTCATGTTCTACATATCAAGTCTCTAAAAATAAACAATGACACATTACCATAAATGTGGTCACATTTTTGGGGGTGCCACTTGTTTTTTCACATGATTGTACATCTTGAAATCAAGACCTTAAGAAAAAACTAAAATGGAAACAACCTAACTGGTTTTGCATCATTCAAATTCAGCATTTTTTTTTTTGTGGGACACACAAATACAAAGAGCACAACCAGGCCACACTGAAGCAAGGCTTAGATTGCTGCATGATTACCATGCAAGTAAAGGTTGGTGTTTTAGATTAGGTGTGGGTGGGCATATATGTGTGTGTGTGTGTGTGTGTGTGTGTGTGTGTGTGTGTGTGTGTGTGTGTGTGTGTGTGTGTGTGTGTGTGTGTGTGTGTGTGTGTGTACCTATGAAGGTCCAGTTTTGTGTGTCAGTCCTCTGCGTTGTCATACAGCACCCATTGGTCCGCTGCACTTTACCCGCGAGGTAATCGTCACTTGGGGATTACGCACCTTTGACCTCCAGCACTGTCAACAGTAAGCTGCTCACCGAGACTCCAGTGCGAGCAAATCGACCAGCAGCAACCGGTTCGTCACATGATCAGCGTGCAGCGCAGCCTGCCTGTGTGTGTTCAGCTTTTATTTCCGCGTTCACAGAGGGAGCGCAGACCTGAATGAGATCCGCCGGTCGCTCACTGTCCGCCTTACACGCCGCGAAACTGCGTCGCCGAGCGGGTATCTGTCTGGCGGCGGGATCGTCCTCACGCAATCGCATCGCCTGGTCCCACGCTGCTGCAGGACCATGCTCACGCGGGTGAAATCGGCGGTGGCCAATTTTATGGGAGGCATGATGGCTGGTGGCTCCAACGGAGAGCATCCGGGCGGCTCGGATCTGCCGCTGAAATACCCGTACAGCAGACCGGAGTTCCTGGGACTGTCGCCGGACGAGGTCGAGTGCTCGGCGGATCACATAGCGAGACCGATCCTCATCCTGAAGGAGACCAAGCGGCTGCCGTGGTCCACCGGCTACGCAGAGTGAGTAACCTGTATGCGTCCATCTTTTTCTTGCACAGCAAACACACAGCATCCTTTGGAAGTGAGCGCGTCCTTCCTGGACCACTGAGGCGTAAACAGAAACACTAGCCGCTCTTATTATTATTATTATTATTATTACTACTACTATTATAGCCCGTTTCAGGTTTATTTTACATTTACAATAGGCCGAAGTGCATCAGCTGGCCTTTCCCCGTATTCCTCCACCTTGCAATATAAACATGAAGGTTTCCCATGGGGATGCCAAGACGAGCACATACAATTACCAAGCTGAAGGTCGCTATGATCTATCCTTTATAGTCATATAAGAAAGGCTTATCATTGTAGTAGCAAATGGAAAGATGCCATAAAGTAGGCTGTATCATAAGGTCACTGAAAACTGACTGAATTATAAGAGATTATAGTGGTTTATGTGAGAGGAGGAGTGCACTCTTGGATAATCTCTCAATCTGTTTCAGTCGTGTCACGTGTGGATATAATTTGAATCAGTTTACATTTGCATGTTGTTGAACACCACATGCATGTCTCAGTAAATCTAATAAAACCTGGTCATACCCTTTAGATGTATATTACATGTCATCCTATTGTTACTTGACAACTGAGACCAGAATCGCAACGTAAGATAGTCTGTTGAAATATTGATATCACATCTTCTATTTAGGCAATCAGAATCCATTTCGAGGATGTAGCAACCTGGTGGTGTTGCATTCAAGATTGACATGTAATGAACAGCATTTAGTGCAGCTGCATGAGTCATGAAGTTGTTCTGCTGCTCCTATAAACTGAGTGGTTAGTCTGTGAGCGCTGAGCCAGAGAACAACTTGGCAGAACATGAGAAAATTCTGCTTTGGTGGAATACTTTGACTATTTTTAATGCCAGAACACAGGAGAGGAAGTTACTTCATGTGCATGCTGCTGTTTCCTGGCGTCAGGCTTAAACAATACCTGCAAACAAACAAAACAACTAGTTTACTTTTCATTACATGTATGTACCGCTCAAGAACATATGATTATTATTGTCTGTTGCCTGAGAGTCACACTCATGCAGTCCCACGTAAAGTAGCAGGGCCTGGTGGTCTCATAACTATAGAGGTCACAGTTCAGTGCTTGAGGCGATCCTCAAACTCCATAGTGTGTGACAGGCCAGTTTAGTGCCCTGCATTTACAAGTTCACAAGGAGGAGTTTGTTTATCCTGCGGTTTTCCCTCCTGACATGAAGTCTATTCTTCATGCTGTTGATAGGAGATGGAGTGCCTGTATTCCTGTGAGCTTAATTGTGTAATCGATGATATTAAATGTTCAGTGAGAGCATCCTGTGCAGAAATTCCCCTCGTCTTTCTGCATCTGATGTTTCAAGTTTGGTCGTCTTGTTGTGAATCCTTTTTAGATGTTCAAATGAAGGTCGTCTAAATTCAACGAAGGCTGCCGGCTGGTACACTTTTCTTTTGACAGAACTGTGTTTACTTGTGAACCCTTCTGAAACAGAGCAGAGACAGGGGATATACAGTACTCTTAATAATCTTTTGATTACTTATTCTTTTGTTTTATCCATAAAATGTCAGACAACAGTGAGAAATTAACCTTATAGTTTCTTAAAAGTGGTGATGTCTTGAAATTGCTAGTTTTGTCTGAGCAGCACTTCAAACCCCCACATTTGTAATTTAATGTGATTTAGATCCTAGATAAACAGTAAAGCCTACATTTCAGGAGCTGGCACCACAGTTCTTGCTTGATCGCTTTAAAAAAAAATAATGCTTATTAATTTTCTTCTAATCAACTAAGTGATAAATTGACGGTTTCGGTACTAAAAGAGATCTATATGGTCTCCGCTTCGTATAAAGTGAAGAAATCCTGTGAAATTGTTGGAATCTCATTCACACCCTCCTTTAAGCGTCATCATGCTAATCTACCCTGAAGAATTTTTAATCTCAAAACAGAAAAGAAAGGATCATAATTCGCTTCTGTTTTTAGAAACCATCAACCACTCACATATATTTTAACATATAAGTCCTACATTTTTTTTTTCAGTAGATGTTGTGTTCATTATTTAAACTGTAGCATGTAAAAATCCACATATTTAACTGGGATGCATAATTCTCCAAGATCAATTCAACAGCTCTACTATAGATGTGATACTCCTCCCAGCAGTGTGTGTGTGTGTATGTGTGTGTGTGTGTGTGTGTGTGTGTGTGTGTGTGTGTGTGTGTGTGTGTGTGTGTGTGTGTGTGTGTGTGTGTGTGTGTGTGTGTGTGTGTGTGTGTGTCAGATGGCGTAGCATCAGCCAGGACCGAGCCATGCTGGGGATTTGTCAACAGCTGGCTGACCAGCAGGCTCTGTTGTTGTGAAATTTCACTGCCAGCTGAGAAAACCTGAGCCCACACGGGATGAGGTGATCCGTACAGATCCATTCAGGAGGGTGCAGACACAGTGGATCACTGATAACTCTGATCAAGCTAAAAGCCTGGATAGATGCATCGGAGGACATTATGGGGAACTCTCATGTGTGGCGCTTCTATAAAGTTACTGCTGTGTCATGTATACGTGGTAGATATAACATAGATTGTTAATGAATGACTGATAGGAATGCACCAAACTTCAACTTCAACTTTTGAATTGTCTTCTTTACAACCCAAACCGGCCGAGGCAGAACTGAGTCTGGTTCTGTCGGAGGTTTTTCTCGCTTAAAGAGGAGATTTTACCTCCAGCTTACGTAATTGTTGAATTTTTGGGTTCCTCTGTATGAAGTTGTAAAATTCTGTTGTAAGGACTTTAAAGTGTTAATTGCCCTAAAATAACATGTGATGTGATTTTGTGCTATATAAATAAAATTAAATAGAACTGGCACTCTTGATTTGATTTTTACATTGAGGAAATGGTTTAAAGGTGAACTGTGATGTCAATAAATGTGTTTATTCAAATCTGCCGATATTCAGACTGTATGAGAAACATTTAATCCATTTTCTAAGAAAAGTGACTGATTTGAAGAAGACTAGAAATAGGGAGTAAATTCTGAGTGTCGGATCACGCAGGACGAGTTCCCCCCCCACCCTCCCGCTTTGAGTGTTATCCTCGGTTACTGCGTTGCTCCCAGCAGACACAGGATGAGCAGTCCTGCTTTATGAGGAGGATTCTGATGCACCGCTGCCTCTGAGTGGGTGCACTGTCTGGTTCAGTGAGCACGATCATTTGAATGGATCAGTGAGTATTGCTCACTCCCAACTTGTGTCACCCTCAGTTCTCCAGCACTTTTACACGTCTCACTTCTGCAGAGAGGCTACATTCACAGCAGCTCTTCTCTGCAGGTGGGTCCCCCCCCCCCCCCCGAAACATGCTGACCACTCATGAGTGTTGTTTGTGTGCTCAACTCACATCGCTGCCACGCTGCATGTTACTTGGTGTTTCCAAAAGTTGAGGAGACAAGGGGGTGGGGGTGGGGGTGGGGGGGTTCATCTGGTGTCAACTACGTGGAGTTTACCCAGGTGTGTGGTCATGGTCACCTAATGAACCCATCACTTGCTAGGTCTTTACAAGGGTCCTAAATATGAATCACATAGAAGGCATGGAAATAAAGTAGCAGCAGGGTTTGGACATAAACGGGTGATGTGTTGGATTGTGTATTATAGTACAGTAACAATAAGAAAAAGTGCAACATCACTGTCATATTGTGTTGAGTGTAAGAAAAACATACTTGGAGAGCACCTGAGAGGTTATAATTGAAGAGAGTAGTTAGCCAGTTTACAATAAGAGCAGACAAACCTGTGCTAAATCAATTTCTTAAACTTCGGATCTTGTGGTTTTGGTTTTGGAAAGACAATTAGAACTTTCATGTCTGTCCACTTACATTTAATTGGAGGTTTGCTGTTTGGGGGAGGGCTTTAGCTGAAGATCTATGGCCTGTACCACTTAAAAGTGAACATTTCCTTCACTTGTTTTGCCCTCCACTTTACTCCTTAAGAATTTTTCCCTAAAATCCAAGCAACGGTGATTTAATTTTCTCTTTCTTCAGTCTAATATACAGACATAAATATCAAGGTGAACAAATATGTCCCAGAATCCTTTGCTCTGGTAGTAATACAATTTTTTTTTTTTTGTCTGAGGACATAATTGATTTTTATAATAGTAGGATCAAGACTTGTGTACTCCAAGTTGTTGTCTGGTAGGAGAATGGCGAGGGAGGGACAGATCAGATGGAAGTGGGGTTGAATGCACAGTTCTCATGAGAGCAGATCAAAAGCATTTGTATAGTTGACAACCATTCTGCTACACCAGAGGTGCACAAATTATTTTCTATGAACGGCCGAAAATTTATCCGGATGGAGATGTTAATGTTACGTGAAATTACACTTCTTTAAAATGTGACATTTTTGGCAGAAAATTAACATTCTAAATCTAAAATAAAATTTTAAAATAACAAAAAAAATGACTCTTTAATCTGATAATAGTAATTTCATTATTTTGCAGAAATTTCAGTCAAAACCAGTTGTCTTGCCAATTCTTTCTAAATTTTCTTCTGTCAATGTGCCACTACTTCGATCTCTCATCTTGACCGGCAGAACAAAGTCAGTGACGTAGGACACACTGACAGCACATGAGCATTAGCATTTGGGCTCCGTTAATAGCAAAGATCTAATATTAATGATGGAGTGGCAAAAACGTGGTCCAAATGGCCTTCACCTCGTCTTAGCTGCAGCTCTCCTCTTTCCTCTCTTCACATCCTCCACCAAAAAGAGTAGTAGCACTGAGCGAGCAGAGATCAGTTGTGACAAAGCTGTCCCACCCACTCATTCATTCACTTATTCTCTCACTGACCCAGACCCATTAACACTGCAACCTCAGCAGTAGTCCGATCAATACTTAATCAATACGCGTGTCTGTAAGCCAAACAATCGGGCCACTACGCTACGCTGTATGTTTTGTCTGCAGGTCAGCAGACATTTATACATGACGGCATGTCGATGCCTCGGCTCAGAAGTAGACTGCAGCTAGAGGCAATATTCAGAGTTAAAATATGCGCTCAGGGAACAGAGGTGAGAACGAGGCAGCTCCAGATAACAATTACAGTGTGAAGTAAGGGGTTGTTAAATAGAATTGAGGCCTGTTCAGCAAACATTTCCAAGATATAGAAGGATTGTGTTTTTAACAACATAAACATGGCTTAAATGAGCTTTCTCTGTTTTCACTGGAGCATTATCTTCACTGTAGCTCTTTTCCTCTGTGCATTTTTTTTCATACTTTCCTATTATGAAGAAGCCACATAAGGTTAACGTCACACTCAGCTGTGGAGAGGAGGCACATGAGCAGCACTTCATACACACAAAGCTTCCCAGTGCTCGATCACATGATGCAGCACATGTTCTTGTGTTGTTTCTGCTACATCAACACAGCTCACCGCTCTAAGGCGAGGACATAATCCTGTTGTGGTTCAGTGCCAGTTTTCCTTAATCTGGTTCCAAAACATGAGTACAAAAGAGGTGTTACACTTCGCTAATCAAATCTTGATCATTATCTTAAAGAATGGGTTCAATCTTAATAATATTCTGTGGAAGAAGCAGTCGAAAAGGAAGCAGGGGTCTACAGCCACTGTAGACTATAAGGACTATAGCAAAGAAGAGATATCTAAAAATAGATTATTGTTATTGCAATTGTTTCAGTGTACAAATGCAGTACAGTAAATAAACATGTGTCAGCAAGAGCCATGTGCTCCATAAAGAAAAAAAACAACAACAACCCTCACTTGAAATGTGTTCGTGTGGAAATGTCATTATGGAACTTGTAAAACTTTGAACTGGATGTGATGAAACACAAAAGCCACTTTGAATTAAAGGGAAGATAAAAGTTCTCAAATCCATTATTGGCCATACAGTGTTTCAGTAGCAAACCTGAAAGGCTATAATTATCTGTGCTCATTGCCTCCCGGGCAGTATTTTGTGTGCTCTTCATTGTGCAACAGGGTGGCAACAAAGAACGACCCAGAGCCCAGCTATGTTTTAATATTAAAACATTTTACACTCTCTGGTTAGTAATATTCAAGTATCGGTCAGTCTAAAATTACAACTTGTGATAATCTTAAATCCTGATCAGTCTTTCCATCATGTTTGCAAAATAAGAAGTTAGTAAAATATTAAAAATACCCATCACATAATCCCAGAGTGCAACATTTGTTAAACCAAAACACCAAAATATAGAAACGACCACAATAACAGAGAACAGGAAATCTTCACATGTTGGAAGCTGAACCAGTAAATGTTTGAAAAAAAAAAAAAAGGCATTCAATAATTAATTGCATGTAAAAATGATAATTTGTCTGTTTTCTGTTGCACATTGTTTCACCAGTAGTTGTATTTTGTATTAGTATTATAGTATTATTACATCATATAGATGAATTTGAAAGTATTTACTTGTGGATTTGGCTCTAAATTCAAATATATAGTATTACGATATCCCTAAAATCAGACACTCCGGTGGTCTCCTCCTATGTCTTTGGAGCAAAACTTAAGATGTTAGTAAAAATAATCTCCAAACAAAAGCAGGAATCCTGTCGATTACAACCCTGACAAGATAATTAAGCTCCGGCCGTCACCTTAGACATGAAGAAATGAAATGAGATAACCGAATCTGACAGCCCTGCTCTCGGACACAGTTTGTGCCTCGGGGTGTGGATGGCTTTTACTCTCATATTGGAGATGAAAGCCTTGAAAGCTCAACTGTTGTTAATCTTGTGATCTTCCAGGGTCAAAGCAACGTCACTCCCTGCAGTGCTTTGGTCTCAGACACGCATGATGGTGTAAGAAGGTTGTGGCCTTAAAGGCACATCCTGTTGGTTTTCTTTTAAACTATTAAATCACAAATAATTCTTAATTAATACTTAATATTAGTGTTTCTTATTTTCTAGAGCGTACCACCATTTCATAGACTGCTTTTCAAAGCTTGTGGGAAACAAATTAAAACCTGAGAGCTGGCAAACGTCTCAATATAACAAACAGCTTCACAATAGTGTTTACCTTCAGGCTGGACTGATGACACGAGGCAGCCAGTTCTCAAACATCAAATTCTAAAGTGCTTTGTCTTTTTTCTTTCATCAGCCCACAGTAATGTAATCAACAAGTGAAGTAAGCTAAATGTTTGCTTTCGTAAATCAGTTATCTCCAGCAGGTTTCAAGTCTCAGCAAGTTGATTTTTAAAAGGGAACAGATGCTGCCTTTGAGGTTGGATATCTAACAGTTGGTGAGATGTGAAAAATAAGACAGGGAATTAAAAAAAAACAGCAATAAAAAAAAGCCACAATAAAAAATGACTTTTTTTTGGTGACTAAATAAACAACAATACATTTTTACAAATTTAAAAAAGGTGAACTCAAAGGTTGCCTTCACAACAACAGTTTAGATTTGGTTTGATCAGATGATGCAGCAACTTTTGTTTTGAAGCCTCTCGTCAGGCATTTTGTCCGGGGGCCATTTTGTTTGTCTGGAGCCAGACGTGATCATATTTGGATGAAATTTGAATGAGCGAGTGGTGGAGCCACAGACTGTACATAATAGTGGACATAGCTTCTGGGTCTGAACAGTGAGGCTAGTGTGGAAATGCCTAAAACCGCAATACCACCCAGGGCCACTAAGGGTTGTTTCCAAAACATTTCTGGCTCCATAGACTCTCATTCAACTTCTCATGAAATATTAAGTCAAAACATTTTTTCCAAAACTCATTTTGGTGTCATTCGCTAAATTATAATACTTATTATTATTTGTTTTCTGGTGGTCCATCTGGAAATAATACCATCATTAGTTAGATATTAGGCCTTTAAAAGCTATATATTTGGGGGTATGCCTGTTTGATTGACAGGCCTGTGGTGCAGTCAGGTCTCCACTATAGGTGGGCATGCGTAGTGTCCTCAGTGTCGAGTCAGATCCACCGCTCGCTCCTCCCTGAGCTCATCCAATTATGTTCATTTGTGGCGCCAAACTAACAAGATGACGACGGCAAAAATACCAAATTCCAGGATTTATAACAGCAGCACCATCAACACTTAATGGGTGACGTCATGGTTGGTTGCCGCTTATATGGATCTGATTGAGAAGACATTGCCTGCCCACCTTATTCAGGAAACCTGACCCAGGCATGTCAATCAATCCAGACATGCAAACCAAACCAAACACACTTGTCTTTAAGGCCTAATATCTATTTATTTATAGAGTTATCTTCAGAGGGACCACCACAACACTAATTAGAAGGAGTAAATTAAGTTAATGACATCATAATGACGCATGGAATAAATTTATTTAATGAACAACGTTTTTATTTAAATTGTTTTGACAGTTAATTTAGTTTTGATCACCGATCGACTAATCTTTTCAGCATTATTGTGACAGAGTGAGTACCTTGATATGCTTCTCTCTCTTGTAGATTCACAATAATATTGGGTTAGCTGTGTAGGCAAATATTAAGTATTTGCTTTAATCCCTGGTGGTTATTGACACTATAGGGAGTGTGCTATTATTAGGTTTTCGGATAAGGGAAATGGTGAGTAGCTCATTGTGTAAGTCGTCAATTACAATCAATCTTACGGAGTGAAGGTCGGCCCTGTCAATTTCCTGTCAGTTTTATGACCCAGGGTGTTTTCTTAGCTGGAGACAGAGGGTCCCCGCTCTGCATGTTCATCCTCATGACCATTTAGGATTATTTATATAGGGTCCTCCATCGGGAAGTAATCATTACTGCCTTTCGAATCAAGACTATCACTGGACACATCAGATTTAGAATAACTTGATGTAGTTAAACATGCTAAGAAATATTAAAGGGTCTTTTTTTATTTGTTGAAAAAAAAAAAAAAAAAAGGTTACAAAAATACATATTCATATTGTGCCCTTGATTATCTAGCCTTCTATTCTGCCCTCACGTGCTCTGAATTTCATAAGCTACCATGTTTTAATAGGGCCACTGTAGACCCAACATCTCCGACGATGTGGCTAAATCCAGAATGCCTGGAGTATTGTTAAGCAGCGTGTGCTTGTCCATGACTGCAGCAGCTCACAGCAGTAGTGCACCATCTGCCAGGTGTTGTATAATGCAATATTTATGTCTTCCTGTCCGTTACCCCACAAGCGTGGGACTTCCAATTGAAATGTGTATTTAACGTTTGTGTATTTGCTTTGTGTATTTCACATTGTCTGACTTTGTTTATGGCAAGAAAGAATAAAGAACAAATATGAAGCTCTCACATGGAAATCGGGATTTATAGTTCGAAGAACATGACGCAGATGGAAAGGTCATCATCTATAGCTGTAGCCATGTGTGGAGCCAAAAATCCCTTATTGTTTAACAGTCTAGAAAGTAGTATCATAATAGTAATAAAGGCAAAGATTTTATATTATAATAGTATATATTTTATTAATATGAATTATACTGTACTTTACTGCAAATATATTTGTATAACACAACACACTTGTATGTATATGTATGTATGTTGTATTTCATACTCACTTCTACCGATATACTTTTATATATATCCACTATAGTAAACACATCAAGTCTCGTTGAAGTACTGCTAGATTTCCAAATTTCCCTCATAAATATTTTCCAATGTCATTTATTTTGAATGTGGTATTGTATACCGTGCGTATCGCTTTTTAATATTATATTTGCAGTTTATTTAATGCCTTATTTTTTCTTCTTCTTTTATCTCATATCTTAGATGCGCGATCAAACTGAAGCACCGTTTAAATGCTCTTTTGGGTGCTCTGTCCTCCCTCTCTCTGTGTAGGGTGATCAACGCAGGGAAGAGCACGTTGAACGAGGACCAGGCCTGCTGCGAGGTGCTGCTGGTCAAGAGGAGACCTGCGGGAAGCTCCACGCCCAACCGAACCCCCCAGATCCGCAGGAGGTCTTCCCTGCCTAACGGAGAGGGCCTCAACCTCCGGGAGAACCCGGTGAGTCAAACTGAAGAGATCCACGGGGAAACCTACTTCAATGACAGATCCATTTTATGACGGGAAGTGATGACTTGAAAGAATACAGAGCAAAGTCTAGAGAGATCTATTGCCTTGCTTATTTTATTCTTATCCTTAGAAGGAATTACATACTGACTGGATGGATAAATGTGTGTGCAACAGAAATGATGATTTGTGTGTACTGAAGTGAACAACAACTGGTGAAGTATAGTGGAAAGTTTCATAAAAGATTCACAGCACATGTGAACATAACTGGTGTGAGAATTTGTTAAATTGTTAGAACAAAGAACGATTTTTAAAGAACAATCAGAGCTGAATTTCACACTTCAGATGAAGTGCTATTGATGCGAGCAGGTGAGACATCTTTTTTCCATTCAAAGTCATCACAGACTGAAGCTTTTACATTTGAGCGTATCTTTAATGACGTAATCCAGGTAACAATCAGAGTGAATTTAGTCACTGAATGTCCCCGGGGCCTGTTGTCGGGACCCGCTGTCCCCTCTTACTGTCCCATCAGCAGTTTATTGGGGCGTGTAGCGCAGCGTCGTTAGGACATCACAGTGGCCTTCAGCAGCTCTCGCACACAAATATAGTCAACCTTGGTTCCTTTCACGATGACACTGTCTGACAGTGCAAAAGAAAACGGTGTATCATCAGAATGAAAGGATGTCACTGCTTTTGTAGGGCAGTGTGCTACTGTCACTCGCTATTTTTTGACACAACGGTGGCTTTGTAATTTTTCCCTTAAAGGCTGAACAAATATTTAAACCACATAAACCACTTTTCATTTGACATGCACTCTGTGATTTCTGCATCGTTTCATCATCCTGTCCTCACTAATACTTCTGCTAATAAAGTAACACTGCTCTTAACATGTCCTCTCAGGCCACCAGTACTTTACCCAGGCCCACCCAGAGCCCACAGCAAACTCATGCAAGTACCTCATGACTCACTACTGCAGTGATACTAGACCAATAAGAGTAGTGTAGTGCTCTTTGATTGCTTCATACACTCATGCTGTAGAATCTGCCTGCACTATATTGAGAAAATCAGAGCTTTAGTGTGTACAGAAATATGTGCTTGCGATGATGTACGTTCAGGGGCCAGAAAAAAATGCAATAAAAGTCAGACTTCCTGTTTTTACTTTGCATAATGAGATGTATGCAACATCAACTCCGTGTCTACACTCACAATTATATGTGACTTAATTAGAGAATTTTGTTTTTTAAATTAGTATGCAAGAGACTTGAAGCACGAAGCAGACGATTGGTTTCCGGATGCGGAGGATCATAGAGCTGCGGTGGTTTGTGAAGACGGCAAACTCAAAGGTGTGCCGTGAACGAAGCCGGATCACAGGACTCTTTGTTTTCAACGTTATGTGGGAGGTGGCGCTTTGTAGATCAACACAGAGGACGGTGTTCAGTGTTGGAACATGTGGTGCATCATACCGGTCTATTAAAAACTGCAGATTGATGCATTGATACTAGAGCAAACATTAACATTGTAGCAGACCAGCTTCATACAGTCGTGGACATCCTGCACCTCTAAGGGGAGGTTCATGTTCAGATCAGATCACTGAGCTGGCCGCTGGCCGCTGAACACCTGTGAATGAAATGAATTGAATGCAGTGTAGAAAGGAGCTTTCACCCTTTAGCTTTGAGCAGTGTGTGAAGCACTGATATGTGCATGAGTCAGTTCACATTATGCACCTCCCTGTTTGAGTTTCACACATTGAGTGGCAGCTGTACTTCGGGCTAAACTTGTTCCACTGTAGTATTAAAGCTTGTTTTTGTTGTTCCTGTCCAGAGGTCCCCAAACTCTTTCCTAAGAAGGGCCACAAATGAATGTGGATGGAGCAGCGGTGGGCCAAAACAAATAATTCTGTTATGTTGTGGTAGATCCACTTTTAACAGTAATCAGTAGAATAGTGTTATTAAGGGTTAAATAAATGTATAGGGGACCATAAACAATTTTTTTTTTTTTTTTTTTTTTTTTTACTCCTCCATGTTCTAGGAATACATATTTTAAAAGTGTTAATTTTGGAATCAAATTTGAACAAAATATACGTTTCATCTCCACCCTATGGGAAGTCCCGAAAACATTGGCTCAGGAATGTTCTGTAGATGATGCAAGTTCAACCCTATGCAAGGCACTGAAGGCCAAGATTATTTGGACATCAGGAAATAATGGTGGGGAGTTTTCAAAAAAATTCTGAAACAAAGAAATGGAGTGGACATGAAGCTCCACTCACAGGAGGGGCAGTTTAATTATATAAGTGAGCTCCCTTGAACTTTTGAATTAGGTCCTCTTTAATGGACCAGCTCAGAGATTACTGTATTGTCTCTTGATATATAACGCTGTACTTTTTGTCACATTGTTTGCATTTGCCTGGAGACTTCTGGTCCAACTGAAGATTTTTCCATGACGATGTGATATTGCATTTCAATAAAATGTAATATATATTTTCCAGAAAATTTACATTCTAAATCTAGAATAACATTATAATTAAAACACTACTCTTTAATTTTCATGATAGTAATTTGACTATTTTATGGAAATTATTGTCAAAATCATTTGTCTGATGTTTCACTGCCTCGATCTCTCATCTTGACTGGCAGCCAAAGCTCAGTGACGTAGGACACACTAACAGCACAGGAGCACCAGCAGGAGAGGGAGAAACTTAACCGACCATGCTGTAAATTGCCATAAAACTCAAACCATGCACTTTTTTAGCAGCATCAAATTTAAGGTTCATAGTGATTATGGTTTGGATTTTACAGCATGTCAGAATAAGGAGAATAAGCACGAGTTTGTCAAATACCGTGGAGGGCCAAAACAAATTGGGCTTCTCTGTTCTTACACACCAGTGATTCCTAAGCTTTGTAACCCCGTAATCGTTAGGCCATACTTCAGTTATGTCAGTGGCAAGTACTTCCAACAGCGACGTTCCCCTTTTTGATTGGTTCACTTTGATAACTTCTACAAGTTTCAAGAAGTAAAACTGTGCAGACATTAAATAAAGCAAATATTAGAAAAATAAAACAAGAAACAAAAAGAAAGGAAGAAAGTTGGGGTATGTTAATTTCTTATTTCCCCAGGGATTTATATTTCCTTGAGAACAGTTGGTGGCTCCTGAGTCCACCCCGTTATTTCCTGGAGACTCAGATGTTGACACAACTGATCAATATGTGTGTGTGTTTGACATGCAGGACTGCTCTGAGGACCTAACCTTCCACTACTGGGCGTTGTTTGACGGCCACGCCGGCTCGGGAGTGGCGGTCGTGGCCTCCCGTCTTCTGCATCACCACATCGCCCTGCACCTTCAGGAGGTGATGGAGATTCTGTGTACTCCCAACCTGCTGCCACCCACATGCCTGGGCGAGGAACCTCTCAATCACCACCTCATGCCGACATCTCAGCGTGCCCTCACCAGGGCGGCATCGCTCCGGGGAGCCGCAGGTGCTCCAGGTTCCCCCAGCACCCCGCCCACACGCTTCTTTACTGAGAAGAAAGTTTCCCACGAGAGTCTGGTGATGGGAGCCATCGAGAATGCCTTCAAAGACATGGTAAGAGGCATGTGCTTGATAGACAATCAACATTTCAGTGAACCTTTGCTTTTGGCAAGTAAGACTTCAGATCTACTTTTCTGTGTTAAATATGATAAGATGTGTTGACTCATGTGATTTGAGATGATGCGCAGTGGTGCCTCAGTATCTGGGACTATCTCAAACTCAACAAAGTTTACAATAAAGGAACATACAAAAAAAATAGCTAGGAGGAGATTTATTGGCACTTTTCAGGACTACATTAAAACCAGGATGTGTACCTCTAAGGGGAGCATGTCTTGTGATGTGTTAATACATTATTTTGTGGACCTTCTTTTGGTACTGTAGTTCTTGTTTTATTATGATTCACAGGTTGAACATTCTCAACTAATATCACCCAAAACCCTGGTTTTATGTGTCGGGGGAAGTGCAGTCGGTATCAAAAGACTACAATAAAAAGGAAAGTCAAGTAAAACAAACCTCTTCCAGCTGTATTGCCTGAAAGTAGGGCGTTGCTGGGAATGAAGGAAATAGCTGTTAAACTTTGCACACATCTTTATCTTACATACACAACATAACAGAACTTTGTAAAAGTTACAAAGTGAATAAAGAATTTCCAAACTACTGTTCATTTAAACCACAGGCTGCCACATGTATGTCACTGTACACAGACTGGGCAATCAGTGTTATTACTTAACATCCATTAGACTCTAAATGCATCAGTTGATATTGATTCAGTGTAATTAGACGGTCAAGCGAAATGCACACAGGCCTCCCAACTTCCTGTTACTTTGCAAAGATAAGGTCACACACGTGAATCATTTTCCTGACTTTTCAGCACACTATATTGTATTCAGTCAACTATATATGCAACCGTTAGTATACAATGGCTCTACACTTAAATGACACTACCTACACACAGTCTGTTACCCGATTATGAAACATCCTGTGGACTGTGAAGGTTTTGTGTTTTTTCTTCGTAATAAGCTGTCTTGAATTGTTTTGGTTCAAATTTATTGCAATACTTGCAGGTTTTCATGGTGGGAACACTTCTTAAACCACTGTTTGCAGCATGATCCTTTCTGTTCCCTTTCTGTTAATGACGTTCACTAGTTGTACAACTGTTGATTGTTGCTTCTCTGTCACATAACTGGAAATACAGATATCTATCAAGCTTACAGAGTATTAACTGACACTTAAAAGTTACATTTTTGGTATTTAAGGTACTGTAATGAACCTTTTTCAAGGGTTGTCCTCGAGCAGTCCAGAGAGATGATTTGGTGCCAGCTGGTTGAAGATGTGTTTAAGGTTTGATCACACACAGTAAACTGCACCATCAACACAAACTCAAGCACATGTACGTTTTCAAATTCATGATGTAGGACTGGTGCTGTTGAACTGGAAGCACACAGCAACAGTCATTTAGCAAATAGCAGAGCCAGCAGAGTTGAAGTACTTTCCCCTCAAGCTGCTGCAGGTCACTCTCTCACCATCTGCATGTGCTGTTATTGGATGCTAAAGATTAAAGTCACGGAGAGGCCAAAGAGCCAATCAAAACAGTACTGGTCTGTCTGACAGAGGTGGTCAAAGGTCACTGGTCTCAGTTTCATCATCGGTCTCTGTACTGGGCTGTTTGTCCTTGCCTGGGTTGCGAAAGAGTAATGATCTTATGTACTCCTTCAGAGAGAGATGAAAGTTGTCTTGTTTTCAATTCGAAGATGTTTTTCTTCACAGGTTATTCATAGTTTGCCTTGTCAACAGCAGTTTTCCTGCCAGCAAAGTTAAATATAAACAAGTATAGTATACAGAAAAGGAAAGAACTTTCCCCAAATTAAAAGAGAATTGTTTGTTAACGTAAAACAATTTGAAAAGGCTTTCTTTTAATATTACATTATTACATTATTAAAACAAGATCAAAGTGAATCCTATTAACATCGACCTCCATAAGATACAGTTTGGGAAAATGCACTGTAGTTTTCCCAACAAGAGGTTTCACCTACAGCTCAAATGAACACAGTATGAATGATGAGTGGAGTAGAACTAATGATTATTTTGCCTATAAGGATGTTTAAAAATGTGTTGTTTTGTGCGGGAACGCCAGTCCAAAATCCAAATTTATTTTTGCCACTTTTGCTCAAACATTTGC